>NC_082645.1:45030400-45650936 GCF_028023285.1 Balaenoptera ricei | reverse complement strand
TTCAGCCATCACTTCTTTTGAAGGCGGACAATAAATAGGGAGGTCCTCCTTTCAGACTCTGAGCTGGAGTCATTGCCAGAACTTTATTCCAGTGGGAAATGTTTGCAACATTCTGCCCAAGAGCCCTACATTCTTGTGTGAGAAGCCAAGTTCATATTTTGGAACCCATATCTTGACGGGCAATACTTGATGTAAAGCCATTTCTCACAAAATAAATAAAAAGGCAAGTTTAGAAAACAAGCAGGTAAACAATACCAAAACACAACAATAAATTATCTTGAAAACTTGTGACTATCTTCCAACCGATTTTAACAAGTAAACAAAACAGATTTCTGGAAGAGCACTAATCATAGAGAGTTAGCCATTTTTCAATAGTTATTTTCTTTTATTTGGATTTTTTAGACTCCATCTTTATTTGGATTTTTTAGAGTGCATCTTTCATTTTAAAAATATTTATCTATCATTAATGATATTTGCAACAGCCCAGATTTATCTAAAATTATAATTGCAGCATGCCTATTGTATCTGGATTTATTGATGTAATTGGAGAATTTATAAGTCATGTATCTTTAATACTTAGTAAATAGTAAATACAAAACATGCCATAGGACTTTGCATGGTTAACATACAAAATACTATATCAATTTCTGAGGGAGAAAACTAGAAGTTCTTTGGTTGCCAGTATTACACAAATGCAGAAGTCATCTATGTTTCAGAGAGTATGTGTTAAAAAATTTAAAATTAGAGTAAATCACAAGTTAGATATAGAAGATTATTACCTACCAGATCAATTTCCAAACACCTTTTAACTTCAAGACATTTGTTCCTGTTGGTATGTGATTCTCAGCCTCCTTATGCTCAGAAGACACTTGCTGTGTTCCCAGCAGGAAGCTCAAGTTCAGTAGTATATTTAGGATCAAGCTTTTGAGCCTAAGAGCTGCTAAGAATTGTTCAAATATGAAACATGTATTCAGAAAAGGGCTTGTAATATATTTGTATGGTGTCTGAAATTTGACCTCTCAGAGAATATTATCGTATATAAACTTGAGGGCTCTTCCCACACCCAGATTTGCTGAGACCTAAGTTGCTGCTCTAGACAATGAAAGAAAATAATATGAATGACATAATTATTTTAAGACATCTAAACAATTATTTATTTTCACTAAAATTTTATCCTCCTAGTATGGATACACTGGTAGTAGATCACATGATCAAATGTGTACAGACAGAATTTTTATATTCTGGCAGTGCTCCTTTGGTAACTTTTCCTTTGGTGCATTCTCCAGTGATCCTGAGAACACCTAGACTATAGTCTTTTTAAAAATTGAGCCTAGTGGTTGAATCCTAATACATGGGAAAGAAAATCTGACATGGTATGGAAAATATATATTTTTAAAAATTGTAATGTTTTCTTAGACACTTTTTGGTATTGTGGGATAAACATACCAAACTACTAAAAAGAAACTCTGAGAGTGAATTTTGGGGCTAAGACGAAGAAGAGGTGCTTTACGTTAAGCTCTTAAGAAGAATTTATCTCCTATGGAAGGAAGTCAATACATTTGGAGCCTTGTGTTGTTTTCAGGTAACTTTATTCTACTTCACAGTTTAAAGCTCTTGTCCTAACAGGAGCTGATAGCAGTGATTGTTGAAAGAAAATATTTAAGCACTGAATATTTAAGCAGATTCCCCTGACTCTGGCCTCACCTACTTTAAATTGTATTTCATCCAATAAAAGTTTGATGTTTTTAAAAATAAAAGTCTGGCCATGTTTCTCTCATGCTTAAACTTTTTTCATTATTATCTCATGGTTGAGTAATAATCCAAAATTCTGTGATTTCTCCTTTTCTATAAATCTAGAGCCCAGCTCCAACTAGCTCCTGCATAAAGAAACTATTTACCTGTCCATCAATAAGCCATGTGGTATTGTCATAGCTTTTTAGAGTATTTTCATATTTTATTAAAATCATTTTTTTACGTGATTCTTATTGTGTTCTTTAACATAAGGGCCATGTCTTATTCAGCTCTCTACTTTGTGACATACTTACTGATTCTTAATAGGTATTTATTGAATAATAAATCATAATTTAATGGAAATGAATATACATTAATGTATATCAAACATATGTTATATATTATAAATATATGGTTAATAAAAACATATACATATATATCTTTTTAAAATATGTGAATGTTTTTCTAATTTGTTAAAATGTAATTTTACATTTTACAAAAAATTCTTCAATATCTGAAGAGTGAAAGAAAGCATTTTTATAAAGCAATTATTAACATAAGCATTAAGTGTATTGCATCATAGCAATTAAGTAACATATGGCAAAAGTTCATATGGCCTAAGGAGATGGATATAATTTTTTGTTTGTTTTAATAGAACACTACAGTTATAAATTTGTGTTCTCTAAGGTTAATACTACTGAAAAACATAACTTGTTTACATATTTTCATTGCGTTTTTATTAGTTGCAATCCTTTATTATAATTAATTAGTCTACACATGACACTGTGCTTTCAGTGATCATTAATTAGTTCATTATATGCATAAAAAGTGTAAGTCAATGTTAACATTCCCATTTTACAGAAATAAAATTTTATTTTTGATGATCAGAGTATATAGAACATAAACTATTCTTACCATTTTGACCCTCGTGATAAACAAACAGTAGTGGGTAGTTGTATTCTAGAACATTTTCTCAGCTTTGTTTTATACAATAAGACACTTGGATGGTATAAATAATAGATATAAATTTCAATATTTCGTTTTAATTTAAAAGTGAATTAACAGAATAAAGTAAGTCACTGTTGAAGGAATTTAAGTTAATGTTGCATGTGGTTTGAGTTATTAAAAGGGCACACACTATGAAAAAATATTAGAATACCTCAACTTTTTGCCCTGATTCCTTTTTGTCTCACTAGTCACCCCATTCCAGAAGCTTCCATAGATGAGTGTTTTTGTTTTCTCTTCAGAATTCGATAAATGGAAATACTTCAGAAATCTGTTCATAATTTCAAGCAAAGTCAGGGATTGCATTGGCTATGGAATTCAACAGGATTGCCTGATATTTCTTTAGATATATTTAGATCAATATCAGTTAATAAAGTGCCTTGACCACTTGTTCAAAGCCAGCCTTTAGAAGGGTGTGCACAATTAGGAACTCTCCATATTACTGTGGGAGTATGAATTGCTGCAAACTTTTAGAAAATTTTAGATCACATTTAGAAAATGTGACAGTATCTATCCTAGCTGCAAATGCCCATTTAAAAAACTCCCTTTATGACATCTCTCCTACAGAAAATAAAAGATTTTTTTTTTTTTGCAGGCCTAAGCTGGAATCATCTGGAATGTTTTTCAAAAAGGAATGTATTTGAATATACTTTGTTATAGCCATACAACTTAAATAAAGCTATGTGCACTGATCTGGAGTAATGCCTATGACATATAAACTTCATAAAGCAAGTTGCAGAGTAAAAATATATCAAAGTATAATTTTTGTTAAAATATTTTAAATATGTATTTTTGTTTATACAGGTTTTATAACCATAGTTCTGTGTGTGAATAGATTTCATTGATCTCTTATCATTGTATACTTCAGGGAATGGGGATCACATAGTAATATCGAGTCATGGTCATTATTATTTACTTTCCTTTCTTAAACTTCTATGCTAGCTAACTTATTTCAGTGGTGTTAAATATCTTTTTACTTAAAAATAAGAATAATAAGTAATAAATTGGGGGGAAAAGGAATAAAAATTATATCTTGGAGTGTCTTTTGTTAGAAGATCTCTTATAATGATTGACTAGAGTTGAAACTATAGAAGAATTCTGACATATAATAAAATGTTACAGTATAGTTTCCAATTTATTGGACTGACTTCTTTAAAAAATGGCAACTTGTAAAGGCCTACTAGTTGATTTCCTCAGTTTATTGCTGTTCTTTTTGTTGTATATTATATATACTGTTAAATGGATTTTTCCAAAGTTGTTATTTGGGGTCTTGTCCTTTAAATTCAAGCACTTCTGAGAAATAAATAGATTGTATATGAAAACTTCACTAGCAAACTAGTTGTTTTGAACCATTGTAATTTTTTCAAAGCTTGGATTGGATCCCAAGCTTGAACCACATTTATCCATTTGGTTCTATTTTCATGTGATCTTGGAGATACAGAGCTGATATAGTTCCTGGGACTTGAAAATGTTTATTTCAAGCCCAGAATTTTTCTAACCTAATGTTTTTCAATTCTGAACCCATCTAGTCTCTCTGCTCTCCCTGCAGTTTTCTAAACCCTACTGTCAGTGTCTAATGGTTGAAAGAGAAACACCTTAAGGTACATATCATAAAAAGACTAACCTGAGGTTGAGGTAAGAGATGTAGCTAAGACTAAGGGAAAGATAACAAATGAAAGAATTGAGACAGAATGTGGAGAGGTTGCTGAACCAGCAGGGGCAGGGCAGGGTTTTGCCATGGAATGTTTATGACTCTCATAAATTATATCAAATTAGGCCAATCAATATCACTACAGGATAAACCAATACTTTAATCCTGAAATATTTTAGAGTCCTGCCTAATTTCAAGTGGGTGTTGCTGCATGTGTATCTTCTTTTGCATATTTCAATATAATCACTGAAATCTACTTCACCTACTTGTAATAAGCGTGGAATGGAAAGACTAAAGTCAGCGTCAATAGATATTTTAGAGAGGCATCTTCTAGTTAAACTATAGTTAAATGATTTTATGACAGACAATGCTCCATTCTTTCCTTGTCTTCTAAAGTTCCAGGCAAGAACTTCCTAATCAATGGAAAGCTTTTAGCAGCATCGACGTTATTGAAATTTGCCAAACATGAAAGATAAGATATAGGACCCAGACTAATGGATAACAGGTAAATACTTGTGTCTAATTCTGCTGAATAATAGATCATCTTTTCTGCATCTTTGTAGAGCAGGTCTGTCTTGAGAATGTCCTCCAGAGTGTGAAATTACCCCATGGTGCTGTGGAACAAGTCAAGAATATTTTATGGACATGGTCATCTATCCTGACTGTTCACTTGCTCTGATAAACTCTGCTCAGTTGAGAAAAATCATCACCATTATTTTATATGAGACTGTATTTAACCAAGTGGATTTAAAACTTACATGCCACGCTTCTTTTCATTTTAAGCAAAAATCTAAATGTGAAATTTTAAGTGGGACTGAGCACATATAAATTTAATTTTAAGAAGCAATTATTTTGCTTTTCACACAAACATTGTGCCAGAACTTTGATGTTAGGAGAAGACAAGGTACACTGCTTATATCCTTTGCATTTAAGAAACCTACAAGTCATACTTCTAAATTGTTCTTTTGTTTCAGTTTCTAAAATTCCAAACACTTGCATCATTGATTTAAGTGTCACCTGAAATGTGTAATTGCAAAAACATTCTGAAAATTAAAATGCTTATATTCTTTTACCCATCCATTACTACTGAGGTGTTAAAATAATTTATTCCATTATATTAACAATTGCTTGATGCATCAAAAGATAATTTGCCATGTAATTTTGTTAAACCTGAAACTGTAGCATATTTTCTTGATAATACCATTAATATATCAAGAGTAAATAAAATGTTTAGTGGTAGGCACATTAATTATCGCCTTCATCTATCGGTGTTTAAAACTTAGAAATAATTAAATGTGCTTTAATAAGATATGGTTTTGAGAAAGCAGGATCATTTATGAATTGCTAGAGGTGCATGGAGCTGCGTTTCCCTTGAGAGACGGAATTTATGCCTAACACCCCGCTGATTGTTCAGGAGGTAAAGAACCAATAGCAGCATGTACAGAGGTTTAATTTAAAGTGTGTTTCTCACTAGGCTGCTCACAACACTTAATTAAACTCCGCTGTTTTGGCAATGACAAATGCTGTAGTGCAAAAGGAACCAGAGTTGCAGTGACTGAGAAGCTTTTGTAATTTCTTTCATGTGCGCTGGCAGCCAGATCCAGGTCACAAAAGAAAGTAAGAATAAAAGGAGACGGATTTAAAGTGTTTGGACAAAGTTGTCACTTTAAAGCATCTATTTTAGGTACCCACAAAAGTGCTGCGTTATTTAAAGGATTTAATCATGTTTGTGGAAAATATGGCATGTGACCAGAGAAAACAATTTAAAGTTGTTGTGGCTTTGGGAAAAAGCTTCTTTTTCATTAGAGAGTATAAAGTCTGAAATAATAAGTGATTTGAATTTCGATAAATATGTAGTGGAAACATTTCTAGGCAATATTTTAATTGTACATTTTATATGTACTTTGCATAAAATGTGTAAGTTCATTTCTGGGTATATTTTCAAAATTAAGGAAGTCTATTATATGGAGCAAAGAAAAAAAGCCGAAATTTTTATATTTATATAAAATTAATTACAAAGTGAAGCATAGACAACTTTTAAAAATTCTTCCTGTAGAAATACTTAGTTTGAACAGTAACCTAGCAGTCCCTTTATACGAATCATCATCTCTTATGCCCAGTCACACTTACACAGCACAGTGTTTTTCATAGAGCCATGGCTCCATTTTTATATCATCCTTATTCCCAAATAAGATAAAAAGTAAAAAGAGTAAAAGATTGAAAAAGACACCAACAGTTAACATTTATTGAATGATGTTTACTATGTGTCAGAAACCATTTAAATGCTTTTACATGTGCAAACTCACTTAGTCCCTATGATCATCTATGTATTCAGTACCAGCATAATCACCACTGTACAGATCAATAGACTGAGGTGCAGAGAAATTAAGAAATTTACACAAGATTACACTTAGTAATCATTTAGAGAGAGAGAGAGCAAAAATTCAAACACAGGTAATCTGTTTCCATAACCCATATCATTAACTAACATACCATACTGACAAATAGAAATATTACAAATTATAAGCAGAGAAATCAAATCAAAGAGAAAGTGACATATACACATTAATTATTTCCTTGCTTATCATTAAAAATCTATGCTCTCTCTGAGAATCATATTGTTGGAAGAAATTCAGATATCCTCCAACTCCTGTCTAGGTACAAAAAGAGAGGCCCAGAGAAGTTAAGGAAATGCACAATATTGAAGAATTAAGCAGTGGTAGAACTAAAAATAAAACTAAGCTTCCTACTGCCAGGCTTTTTGCTTTCCAGAATACCATGCTTCTTTGCTCCTGACTGCTGGCATACCTTATCTCAGAAAGAAATGCTTGTACCAGGTATTACAAATAAGTAATGGTCTATTATTGTTTTCTGTATTAATTAAAATATGACCATATTATTAAAATAATTATATCAAATTTTTCACTTGATTGAATTTTGTAGATAATAACTTATACTGACATGGTACTCAAAGTGGTTCAAAAATATTTCTCTGAATGGTTCATTGTTTGTCTATTCAACTGGTATCATAATTTCAAATAGACTGATGTCATAGAACTATAGAAAGAACTACAGAGCATGGAGAATATAACTTTCATTCTCTAATAGATGAGCATTCCATCGTACCTGAAAACATCCAGGGTATAAAATCTCAAATTTTCACGATAAATTTTCATTTTCACAAAACTACAATAAACAATTTTCTAACTTATTTCAGCTCTTGGAACTTGCCATATTGGTTTAGAAAGTTGCCAGAGCTCAGTGTTGTGTAGTATCATGAAATCTGCTACAAATTTGAGACAACTAAAACTTGTTTGAAACCAAATAGCATGAAAATATTATGGAAGGTGGGGAAAATTAGCTTAGCTCATTTCAGCTTTATATTTGGGGCAGTTTTAGAACATGCTATGTTTAAAACTATAATAGAAGTTGTATAACTAAATCATATCAAATATTAGGTTATTCATGTACACTGTAAACATTGTTGAGGTCTAGAATAATGAACTCAATAAGAATTTTATGTCTTTGGACCTTCACGATGGTGGAGGAGTAAGACGTGGAGATCACCTTCCTCCCCACAAATACATCAGAAATGCATCTACATGTGGAACAACTCCTACAGAACACCTACTGAACGCTGGCAGAAGACCTCAGACTTCCCAAAAGGCAAGAAACTCCCCATGTACCTGGGTAGGGCAAAAGAAAAAAGAAAAAACAGAGACAAAACAATAGGGATGGGACCTGCACCAGTGGGAGGGAGCTGTGAAGGAGAAAAGGTTTCCACATACTAGGAAGCCCTTTCGGGGGCGGAGACTGCGGGTGGCAGAGGGGGGAAGCTTCGGAGCCATGGAGGAGAGCGCAGCCACAGGGGTGCGGAGGGCAAAGCGGAGAGATTCCCGCACGGAGGATCAGTGCCGACCAGCACTCACCAGCCCGAGAGGCTTGTCTGCTCAGCCGCCGGGGTGGGCGGGGGCTGGGAGCTGAGGCTCGGGCTTCAGAGATCAGAACCCAGGGAGAGGACTGGGGTTGGCTGCGTGAACACAGCCTGAAGGGGGCTAGTGCGCCACGGCTAGCCGGGAGGGAGTCCAGGGAAAAGTCTGGACCTGCCTAAGAGACTGTTGTTTCAGGGTGCGCGAGGAGAGGGGATTCAGAGCACCGCCTAAACGAGCTCCAGAGATGGGCGCGAGCCGTGGCTATCAGCGCGGACACCAGAGACGGGCATGAAATGCTAAGGCTGTGCTGCTGCAGCCACCAAGAAGCCTGTGTGCAAGCACACGTCGCTATCCACACCTGCCCTCCCAGAGCCTGTGCAGCCTGCCACTGCCAGGGTCCACCTGAATAGACAATGAATCATCCAAAAACTGAGGCTGTGGACTTTGGGAGCAACTGTAGACTTGGGGTTTACTGTATGCGACTGACTAGTTTCTAATTTTTATATTTTACTTAGTATAGTTTTCATTGGTGAATTTGTTTATTGGTTTGGTTGCTTTCTTCTTTTTTTTTAATTACTTTTTTATTTTAATAATGTATTTTTATTTTTTATTATAAAAACTTTATTTTATTTTTTTGTTTCCTTTATTTCCTCCCTTTTCTTCTGAGCCCTGTGGCTGACAGGGTCTTGGTGCTCCGTCCAGGTGTCAGGCCTGAGCCTCTAAGGTAGGAGACTGGAGTTCAGGACATCGGACCAGCAGAGACCTCCAGGCCCCATATAATATCAATCGATGAGAGCTCTCTCAGAGATCTCCGTCTCAACGCTAAGACCCAGCTCCACTCAACGACCAGCAAGCTTCAGTGCTGGACACCCCATGCCAAACAACTAGTAAGACAGGACCGCAAACCCACCCATTAGCAAAGAGGCTGCCTAAAGTCATAGTAACCCTCACAGAAACCCTCAAAACACACCACTGGATGTGGTCCTGCCCACCAGAAAGACAAGATCCAGCCTCATCCACCAGAACACAGGCACCAGTCCCCTCTACCAGGAAGCCTACACAACCCACTGAACCAACCTTACCCACTTGGGGCAGACATCAAAAACAACAGGAACTACAAATCTGCAGCCTGCAAAAAGGAGACCCCAAACACAGTAAGTTAAGCAAAATGAGAAGACAGAGAAACACACAGCAGATGAAGGAGTAAGGCAAAAACCCACCAGACAAAACAAATGAAGAGGAAATAGGCAGTCTACCTGAAAAAAGAGTTAGAATGATGATAGTAAAGATATCCAAAATCTTGCAAATAGAATGGAGAAAATACAAAAAATGTTTAACAAGGACCTAGAAGAACTACAGAGCAAACAATGATGAACAACACAATAAATGAAATTAAAAATTCTCAAGAAGGAATCAATAGCAGAATAACTGAGGCAGAAGAAAGGATAAGTAACCTGGAAGATAAAATAGTGGAAATAACTACGCAGAGCAGAATAAAGAAAAAAGAATGAAAAGAATTGAAGAGAGTCTCAAGAGACCTCAGGGACAAAATTAAATGCACCAACATTCGAATTATAGGGGTCCCAGAAGAAGAAGAGAAAAAGAAAGTGACTGAGAAAATATTTGAAGAGATTATAGTTGAAAACTTCCCTAATATGGGAAAGGAAATAGTCAATCAAGTCCAGGAAGCGCAGAGAGTCCCATACAGGATAAATCCAAGGAGAAACACGCCAAGACACATATTAATCAAACTATCAACAATTAAATACAAAGGAAAGATATTAAAAGCAGCAAGGGAAAAACAACAAATGACATACAAGGTAATTCCCATAAGATTAACAGCTGATCTTTCAGCAGAAACTCTGCAAGCCAGAAGGGAGTGGCACGACATATTTAAAGTGATGAAAGGGAAAAACCTACAACCAAGATTACTCTACCCAGCAAGGATTCTTTCAGATTTGATAGAGAAATTAAAACCTTTACAGACAAGCAAAAGCCAAGAGAATTCCACACCACCAAACCAGCTTTACAACAAATGCTAAAGGAACTTCTCTAGGCAGGAAACACAAGAGAAGGAAAAGACCTACAAAACAAACCCAAAACAATTAAGAAAATGGTAATAGGAACATACATATTGATAATTACCTTAAATGTAAATGGATTAAATGCTCCAACCAAAAGACATAGACAGGCTGAATGGATACAAAAACAAGGCCCGTATATGTGCTGTCTACAAGAGACCCACTTCAGACCTAGGGACACATACAGGCTGAAAGTGAGGGGATGGAAAAAGAAATTCCATGCAAATATAAGTCAAAAGAAAGCTGGAGTAGCCATTCTCATATCAGACAAAATAGACTTTAAAATAAAGAGTATCACAAGAGACAAAGAAGGACACTGTATAATGATCAAGGGATCAATCCAAGAAGAAGATATAACAATTGTAAATATGCACCCAACATAAAGCACCTCAATACATAAGGCAAATGCTAACAGCCATAAAAGGGGAAATTGACAGTAACACAATCATATTAGGGGACTTTAACACCCCACTTTCACCAATGGACAGATCATCCAAAATGAAAATAAATAAGGAAATACAAGTTTTAAATAACACATTACACAAGATGGACTTGATTGATATTTATAGGCCAGTCCATCCAAAAACAACAGAATTCGCTTTCTTCTCAAGTGCTCATGGAACATTCTCCAGGATAGATCATATCTTGGGTCACAAATCTAGCCTTGGTAAATTTAAGAAAATTGAACTCGTATCAAGTATCTTTTCCAACCACAATGCTATGAGACGCGATATCAATTACAGGAAAAAAACTGTAAAAATACAAGCACATGGAGGCTAAACAATACAGTACTAAATAATCAAGAGATCACTGAAGAAATCAAAGAGGAAATGAAAAAATACCTAGAAACAAATGAAAATGAAAACATGATGACCCAAAACCTATGGGTCAGCAGCAAAAACAGTTCTAAGAGGGAAGCTTATAGCAATACAATCCTACCTCAAGAAACAAGAAACATCTCAAATAAACAACCTAACCTTACACCTAAAGCAATTAGAGAAAGAAGAACAAAAAAAACCAAATTTAGCAGCAGGAAAGAAATCATAAAGATCAGATCAGAAATAAATGAAAATGAAATGAAGGAAACAAGACCAAAAATCAATAAAACTAAAAGCTGGTTCTTTGAGATGATAAACAAAATTGAGAAACCGTTAGCCAGACTCATCAAGAAAAAAAGGGAGAAGACTCAAATCAACAGAATTAGAAATGAAGAAGGAGAAGTAACAACTGACACTGCAGAAATAAAAATGATCATGAGAGATTACTACAAGCAACTATATGCCAATAAAATGGACAACCTAAAAGAAATGGACAAATTCTTAGAAAAGCACAACTTTCCAAGACTGAATAAGGAAGAAATAGAAAATATAAAAAGACCAATCACAAGCACTGAAATTGAAACTGTGATTAAAAATTTTACAACAAAAAAAGCCTAGGAGCAGATGGCTTCCCAGGCGAATTCTATCAAATATTTAGAGAAGAGTTAACACCTATCCTTCTCAAACTCTTCCAAAATATAGCAGAGGGAGGAACACTCCCAAACGCATTCTACGAGGCCACCATCACCCTGATACCAAAACCAGACAAAGATGTCACAAAAAAAGAAAACCACAGACCAATATCACTGATGAACATAGATGCAAAAATCCTCAACAAAATACTAGTAAATAGAATCCAACAGCACATTAAAAGGATCATACACCATGATCAAGGTGGGTTTATCCCAGGGATGCAAGGATTCTTCAATATACACAAATCAATCAATGTGATTCACCATATTAACAAATTGAAGGATAAAAACCATATGATCATCTCAATAGATGAAGAAAAAGCTTTTGACAAAATTCAACACCCATTTATGATAAAAACCCTCCAGAAAGTAAGCATAGAGGGAACTTACCTCAATATAATAAAGGCCATATATGACAAACCCACAGCCAACATCATTCTCAATGGTGAATAACTGAAACCATTTCCTCTAAGATCAGAAACAAGTCAAGGTTGCCCACTCTCACCACTATTATTCAACATAGTTTTGGAAGTTTTAACCACAGCAATCAGAGAAGAAAAAGAAATAAAAGGAATCCAAATCAGAAAAGAAGAAGTAAAGCTGTCACTGTTTGCAGATGACATGATACTATACATAGAGAATCCTAAAGATGCTACCAGAAAACTACTAGAGTTAATCAATGAATTTGGTAAAGTAGCAGGATACAAAATTAATGCACAGAAATCTCTTGCATTCCTATACACTAATGATGAAAAATCTGATAGAGAAATTAAGGAAACACTCCCATTTACCACTGCAACAAAATGAATAAAATACCTAGGAATAAACCTACTTAAGGACACAAAAGACCTGTAGAAAACTATAAGACACTGATGAAAGAAATTGAAGATGATACAAACAGATGGAGAGATATACCTTGTGCTTGGATCAGAAGAATCAACATTGTGAAAATGACTATACTACCCAAAGCAATGTACAGATTCAATGCAATCCCTATGAAATTACCAATGGCATTTTTCACAGAACTAGAACAAAAAATTTCACAATTTGTATGGAAACACAAAAGACCCTGAATAACCAAAGCAATCTCGAGAAAGAAAAACAGAGCTGGAGGAATCAGGGTCCCAGACTTCAGACTATTCTACAAAGCTACAGTAATGAAGACAGTATGGTGCTGGCACAAAAACAGACATATAGATCAATGGAACAGGATAGAAAGCCCAGAGATAAACCCATGCACATGTGGGCACCTTATTTTTGATAAAGGAGGCAAGAATATACAATGGAGAAAAGACAGCCTCTTCAATAAGTAGTGCTGGGAAAACTGGACAACTACATGTAAAAGAATGAAATTGGAACACTCCCTAACACCATACACAAAAATAAACTCAAAATGAATTAAAGACTTAACCATAAGGCCAGACACTATAAAAGTCTTAGAGGAAAACATAGGCAGAACACTCCATGACATAAATCAAAGCAAGATCCTTTTTTACCCACCTCCTAGAGAAATGGAAATGAAAACAAAAATAAACAAATGGGACCTAATGAAACTTAAAAGCTTTTGCACAGCAAAAGAAACCATAAGCAAGACGAAAAGACAACTCTCAGAATAGGACAAAATATTTGCAAACGAAGCAACTGACAAAGGATTAATCTCCAAACTATACAAGCAGCTCATGAAGCTCAATATCAAAAAAACAAACAACCAATCCCAAAAAGGGCAGAAGACCTAAATTTCTCCAAAGAAGATATACAGATTGCCAACAAACATATGAAAGAATGCTCAACATCACTAATCATTAGAGAAATGCAAATCAAAACTACAATGAGGTATCATCTCACACCAGTCAGAATGGCCATCATCAAAAAATCTACAAATACATGCTGGAAAGGTTTGGAGAAAAGGGAACCCTCTTGCACTGTTGGTGGGAATGTAAATTGATACAGCCACTATGAATAACAGTATGGAGGCTCCTTAAAATCTAAAAATAGAACTACCATACAACCCAGCAATCCCACTATTGGGCATATACCCTGAGAAAACCATAATTCAAAAACCGTCATGTACCACAATGTTCATTGCAGCACTATTTACAATAGACAGGACATGGAAGCAACCTAAGTGTCCATTGGCAGATTAATGGATAAAGAAGAAGTGGCACATATACAAAATGGAGTATTACTGAGGCATAAAAAGAAACGAAATTGAGTTATTTGTAGTGAGGTGGATGGACCTAGAGTCTGTCATACAGAGTGAAGTAAGTCAGAAAGAGAAAAACAAATGCCACATGCTAACACATATGTATGGAATCTAAAACAAAACAAAACAAAAAATGGTTCTGTTGAACCTAGGGGCAGGAGAGGAATAAAGATGCAGATGTAGAGAATGGATTTAGGACACAGGGAGGGGGAAGGGTAAGCTGGACTAAGTGAGAGAGTGGCATGGACTTATGTATACTACCAAGTGTAAAATAGATAGCTAGTGGGAAACAGCCGCATAGCACAAGGAGATCAGCTCCGTGCTTTGTTACCACCTGGTGGGGTGGGATAGGGAGGGTGGGAGGGAGATGCAAGAGGGAGTGGATATGGGCACATATTTATACATATAGCTGATTCATTTTGTTATACAGCCAAAACTAACACAATATCGTAAAGCAATTATACTCCAATAAAGATGTTTAAAAATAATAATAATTTTCTATCTTTGATTTTTAACAATGCAGGGACAAGTATCACACTCAACGAGGGAGGGAGTCATAATTCTCTTTCCTATTGGAATACATTGCATAATCAACTTGACAGTTTATAAGACACGATCCACCAGAAGCACCACATTTGAAAAGCTGTGTTGGGGCATGTGAAATGATACCTCCAGGAGGAAAGTAACATCTAAAGCTTTCAATCCAAACACAGATTTAATCCCATTCATTGGCAGTGAAGACTTAGTTTTTGGAGGGCTACCAACAGCCATGAATTTTGTTTTCCACTTCTTCACATTTAGGCAACTTTACATTTAACAGAATTCACACTTTCATTCTTATGGTCCTAGTTGATCATTTTGATCAAGTGATTTTAGCTTCCACAGTAGACTTCTCAAAGCTTTGTATCATATCTAGATTATTTTCAATTTTTGAAAATCATTTACAACTGCGTTGAAAATTCATTTTCTTAATTGTAAACAGTATGTTATTACACAATGAGGTATCATCTCACACCAGTCAGAATGGCCATCATCAAATATGAAAAATGAAATGAATAGAAAATATAAACAGACCATGAATATAAACAGACCAAATGAAATTGAAGAGAAAATAGAAAATATAAACAGACCAAATGAAATATCTTTCATTTTGGCTTAAATGCACTGTCTTATAAATGCATTCTTGTACTATCCTATCAAAATTATGCTCTTTACCTTTTTTATTCTTTATCACCAAGCTCAGTTGCCTTTAAAGCACTTGTCAGATTTTGAAATTTCTTAATGTACATACATGTCTCTTTATTTTTATTTCTATCGCCCCTTCTAAATAATAAACCTAGGGCAGGGACAAAAATATTATTCCTGTTTCAATCCTTAGAATCAATAAAATCCTTGTCATTTAAGCTGCTCAGTAAATTTTTACTGAAAGAATTAATTAATAATGAATGTACAAAAACAGTTGTTCAAATATCTATAGATTCATTATTGTTTCTTTCTATATATTCTTTATTTATTGTTTGCTACCACTCTGTAAGGTCCTTTTCCTGACTCTTTACTAGGAACATTTGACCTGGTAGGCAAAAGTTCACTGTTCTACCCAGAAGAGAGAAAACAATTTGAAGGCTCCCATATTCTAAACTCTTGGATTACAAAGCACAGGTTTTCTGAAGCTTGATAGGTATTTATCTACAAGAAGCACATAGTCAAGGAGAGATAAGATTTCATAGATGCGAGTGGCTGGTGTGACTGAGTATCAGTGTTCTTGTGTTCAGTTTGCTTTCTAACTAGCTGTGCAATATTGGGCATATCATTCCAGCCTCTCTGAAATCTGTTATTATTACATGTAATATGTGGGGATAATTCTGTCATATTAGAGACAGAATTATCTGTCTCTAATATGACAGAATTATGGTGAAGAATCAATTGAGCTAACATATTTGAAAGAGCTATGACAAGTTAAATAATTATACAAATTAAAGTTACAGTAATAGTAATGACCAGTATGTTGAAAGTGTATGATATTCAATAGTTTTTTTTTATATAACAAGACATCATTTCTTTGATCTCTGTTTTAGTTTTTTCTGTCTTCAGTAGCAGTAAGTTAAGTTTGCTCAAACATTCCAAGCAATTGTTCTATCTCCTCTATAATGTATTCGAGCAAATGCAGGAAAACACTGTAGTGAGGTGTAGTGATAGTTACAGTTTATTATTCCTAACATTTGTTAAAATAGACCTTTTCTCTTTGGCCTTCCTGCATTTTCACTCCCTTCGATCTTCCTAAAAGCTGAATGGCTTCTGAGAAGTCAAAGCTGCTCCCTTTCCTGTATTCTCACGATGTCCTTTGCAATGTTTTAAATGGACTTAAGCTGTAAAGGGGCTTAGTAAATTTCACCTCTCTAGACACTCAACTCTCTTTGCTCACATCCCATCACCTAACATGTAGTGGTTACAGATTGTACTTGAGTGGTTAAGGCTGAACTTCACGTCCCAACATTTAGAGAAGCAATTCAAAGCAGATAGTGAGCAATTCAGCCAGGGCCTATTTACCCTAGTCATTTATTTTAAAACCCTAACACTAAAACCAGACCATTTTAAATGGTAGATAAAAGGCAGTGAAATTGATGAATGCCTTTTGGCAAGTACAGTTGAGTTTCCAAGGGGTTTTATACATTATTGACACTGTCAGTGATTTCGGTGATTGTGGCTACAGCTGGGATGTTATTATTACCATGTTGCAATACTTCTGTTGGGAGGCTATTCCGTGGTCACAGCTGGAAGTGTTAGTGGCATTTGATGTTCATGACCTGCAGTAATTGTACTATTTTATAAGAGGAGTTCACAAAATCCACAGTCAAGAATTAAGCTGTGCCCGACCAAGTGACTTACGCTAGTAGGCAAAAGAATGAACAGGAGTGGCCTCAGTCAGAATTCAATAGTTGCCACGAGAGACTGAGCAGGTCGTTGTGAGGGTAATGTTACCTCACAATGGCACCAATCTACACAGAAGTCTGGGGGTTGCTGTGTTGGCACTGATACATTTCCTTCAAGGCTGTCTTTGGGGTAGGAATTTTTTATGCCTTTAAGGCCAAGTGAATTCTATTCCACAAATGTATTGTGTGATGAATAACCCTTTTACTTTCTCTAAATTTATTTTTTTCACATTATAAAAGTAATACATGATCATTATGGGTAATCTGAACAATACAGCAAAGGATAAAGAATAAATTTGAAATCACATTTAATCTCACTACTCAGAGGCAGTCACTTTTAATATTTCTTTGGATGTCTTTTCAAATATACATGCATATATAAGTTTTAAAAATTGAATTAATGTTGTATACATAATTTTTAAAATTCTTCCTTTACACACTCAAGACTAGGACTTAAGTAATGAACTGATTCATATAAAAACAGGAATCAGTGACATTCTTTTAAAATTCTGAAATAAAGAAGAATAAGTTAATTTATTACAAAAACATTCATCAGGCTTTTGACAAAAACAGTCTGTAAAATATGTTTCCTTTGGTGTGTTGCTTATAGGCAACCTTACAATGGCAAGGATCACACCTAGGTAGATCAAGCAGTTGCTTACCTTACATAGGACAACGGGACATTGAGAGACAGCTCTAATATCCTTGCCTCCCCAATACTTTCCTTGTTGACCATTTCTAGTTATCTAAATTCAATCCTGAGGCATCAGTCTTTTAGAGCACAACAACAGTGTATGCAGAAATCCTTTGTTGAAAAGCAACCATTTTTAGTGGGGTAGGGCAAGTATTATATTATCAGTTACTGCCACTGGCTATTTGGCCAATGGTTTCTGAGATTTTGGAAAGCAGAGAGCAGAAAACTGAGGAAAAGGAACTCAGGCAGGCAGTTGGTGATGAGGGAAATGAGGACTATGACTGGTGCATAGGCTGCAATTTTTATGTGTGTATAGATGTGTTACCAAAGTCACAGGATTGTCCAGGTCATCAGCTAAGTGCTGGATTTCATGTCTACCTGTATATATATATATACTCCTAGCACAACAAACACTCATTAGAGTGTTGTAGCCCAGCACAAGTCAGAAGGTACACACGCCGACCTCCTTGTTCTGAATAATAGTTATCTTCTCAGAGTAATTTAAGCATTATCGTTGAATCTTCCCTCACTCTCACACCTACTATTTAAAATACATTGTCATGATTTGTTAATTTTACCTAAGTAATGATCCCTTACTAATTACTAGGGCCTTATCATCTTTCACCTGGCCTGTTAGAATAGACCCCTCATTAGTATCCTTCCCTCTAATATTTCCTCTATCAAATATTTCTACACATAATAATGCATTAATATTCTCAACAAACTGTTTAGTCTGCTGATCAAAGCTGGCAGTAGCTCTTCATTGCTAATAATAATAATACCAAAGAGCTTAACTTAATAACTAAGATCCCGGACTTCCCTGGTGGTGCAGTAGTTAAGAATCCGCCTGCCAATGCAGGGGACACGGGTTCAAGCCCTGGTCTGGGAAGATCCCACATGCCGTGGAGCAACTAAGCATGCAAGCCACAGCTACTGAGCCTGCATGCCACAACTACTGAAGCTCATGTGCCTAGAGCCCATGCTTCTCAACGAGAGTAGCCACTGCAATGAGAAGCCCGCGAACTGCAACAAAAAGCAGCCCCCGCTCGCCACCGCTAAAGCCTGCGCACAGCAGTGAAGACCAGCGCAGCCATTAATAAATAAATAAATTTATTAAGAAAGCTTTTAAAAAATAAATAAGATGCTCTACAATATAACTCAAATCTCTCTCCCCAGACTTAATCTCTAATTACTTTATGGCATCCTCTACTTCTGTTTACTTGGTCTAACTTCTGTATCTTGTACTTTTGCTCCTCTGTGACTTCGAACACATTGATCCTACTTTTTTTACTCCTCTCACCATTATTGTTTGTTAAAAGTATTTCTACATTAAAAGTGCAAATTAAATCATTTATTTTCTGAAGTAAGTCAAAAAGAGAAGGGCAAATGCCATATGATATCACTTATATGTGGAATCTAAAATATGACACAAATTAACTTATCTATGAAACAGAAACAAACTCCCAGACACAGAGAACAGACTTTGTGGTTGGCAAGGGGGAGGGGGGCGTGGGGGAAGGATGGATTGTATGTTTGGGATTAGCAGATACAAACTAGTATATATAGAATGGATAAACAGCAAGGTCCTACTGTGTAGCACAAGGAACTATATTCAATATCCTGTAATAAACCATAATGGAAAATAATATGAAAAAGAATATATATATATATATATATATATATATATATATATATATATATACACACACATATATGTATGTATAATTGAATCACTTTGCTGTACAGCATTTATTAACACAACATTGTAAATCTATTTGTAATTAGCTACTATTTGTAATCTAACATTGTAAAACTATACTTCAATAAAATACATTTTTAAAAAAGTGAAACCAAAAAAAAAAAAGTTTTATATTTTAGCTCTTACATTGAGATCTTTGACACATTTTGAGTTAATTTTTGTATATGGTGTGAGATCTTTGTCTGACTTCATTCTTTCTTTTATGAATATCATAAAGAAAATATTATTCTTTCTCCATTGAATTATCTTGTTACCCTTGTTGAAAATAGATTAACCAGTATCGTGGGTTTCTTTCTGGACTCTCAATTCAGTTCCATTGATCTATAAATTGATCGTCATGCTAGTATTAATACAGCTTTGTATTCTAACCTGAATCATAAAAACAAAGCCATTGTCCTTCTTCAATTCTCAGACTTCAGCCAGTTTACAGACCCAGAACTCTTTGGGTGAAGGGGAGGCCAGTTCCCCTTGATGAAGGACCCCAGTATAGTACCGAAAATTTATGCGGTAAATCTTTCTCCCAGACTTTCTCATAGGGATCGCCTACCTTATGCCAGGGTGACTGTACACTGTGGAAAGGAAATAATCAGAACTTTCAGAGACTATCAAACACTGCTCTGAAATGACACTAATTCCTGGAAAACCAAAACATCACTGTGAGCCTCCAGTCAGAGTTGGGGCTTACAGAGGGCAGGCAATAAATGGAGTTTTAGCTATGTCCTTCTTTCTGGGCTGTGGCCAGTGGTTTGGCTATACAGTCAGGGACTTGGAAGGCACATTATTTGAAAATTGATGATACTTTCTTACTGTGATCCTGCCATTTTTCTAAAGCAAATGCACCTTGGGTTGTTGTAAGTCTGATTAATTTCCAGAGTTCTGCAAAAGCTGATTTCTGCCAGTGTTCTCCTTGCTCTTATGGGAGAGGATTTTCAGAGGTACTTATCATGGCATTCCTTCTGATGCCTTGAACCTACCATTTCTAATACTGAAATTATACATATGTTAATTAGTTACAAATTAATTAATTTTTTAAGAATGGGGAACTAGAAGCAGAGAAAGACCATGGAAACTATAGGCAAAAGAGAAAAGTTGCAAAGTGTGTATGAAAGCATGAGCTCTTTATGAGTACATGTAATAGGGGAGTTGGGTAAATTAGGGTTTAGCCAACTTTTTTTATACTATATTATATGAATGTAATTAATGGTTAACTCTTTCTGGCTGTGAAATATATCAATAGCCTTAGAGTTACACTTAATATTATGGGATGAGACTGTGTTCTATATTCTATTTAAAAAGTGGAGGGAGAGGTAAAAAGTCATTTGAAACTAAAATGTAAGCCTTTGTAAGTTATCCAGAAAACTGAGGTATGGGTGACTAGATATGAGTAAACGCTAGATAAAAGTTGCCTATTTAAGCACTCATAGGGAAGTGTTTGATATGAATGTGTAAAGTTTATAGTCAAAAATATTTGCATCATAGAATATTTCAGAGTAAAGCAATTGTCAGCATATAATCCTGATAAGAATATTACAGAAGAATTTTAATTATTATGACAAAAAAAATCCATAGTAATATAATTCATTAAAGTACAGAATCAATCAAATAAAGGAAGTATTCTAATTTTCATAGTTGGATATAAATTAAAGATTTTATGTAATAGAACTCAATTTCTTTTAAAAATTATTTTGGAGAAGTAATTTGAATTCTTCTTTGGAAGATTTGTGAGTGTACATATTCTTCTCTCTCTTTCTTTCTCTCTCTCACTCTCCCTTTCTTGCTACTAATATATTATATTTAGTACATAATTTGAATATAATGATATTGAACCTAGTAATTATATAAGGAATATGTATTTGAAAAAATGTGTTTTATTCAATTCTGATGTTATTACTCTATTTGTGGTTTGTTCCCCATTTTACGTTTAGTGGTAATAATAGAGGAAAACATCATTCAGATGGCCTGTTGGCTCTTCTAAGATTTTAGGGAGCAAATAATCCCACAAACAACTCTGTAGGAGATGTGTGAGGCAAACTTACTGCCTAATAAGGAGGTAGGCAGCTAGAGTGTTTTGAGTGCCTACTACATGAGAGCATGGCACTTTTCCTGTTTTCTAATATTAAAGTCATCAAGGAACTTTTTCTTGTGCTTTTCTATATAATCTCAGATCTGAATTCTCCTCTTTTCACTTATTTCCTTTCACCTGTGTATTATTCAAAGAAATATGCTCTCTAACTACTTCAGCCAGCACTGTCAATCTGGTGCATTGCTTCAGCCAATAAATACAGACTATAGAGAACATAGTTATTTGAGACAAGTACAAAATATACTTTGCTGATTATATTTTTTCCTCCTTTTCTACTCTTCCTTTAAGAGACTGATTTCTCTGTCTCTTTTTTCCTTGTCCTCTCTCTCTTTCTCTTTTGTCATTCTTCCCTTCTTCCTTTCTTTCCCTCCCTCCCTCTTTCCTTCCTTCCTCCCTTTCTTCCTTCCATCCGTGTTCAGTGTGTTTGTTGTGTGTTTCTGTGTTTGCATGTGTGTATATTAACATTCTCTTTAATTTTCACCTTTCTGTTTTCTTAGAGGACCCAGTAGGATATCTGAGATATTTTTTTTTCTTTCTCTGCATTATTATCACAAAATGCTAAAATAGAGAGCAAACCAAGAAGGCCTCCAGAACTACGGAAGCTGATCTTTAGAGAATTTTTCTCGTGGAGCACTAGTGGTGAGTGAATGGAAGCAAATTACTTTCTTCCTCTTCTCTTTCCACTTTAATCTTGGTCAACCTTAAATACACACAGAGCTTAAGTTTAAAAGCCCAGCTTCTCCGTCCAATTAGTGTTTCTGTGAGAGAGATTTGCCGATGCCGCCAAGTCCCTTTATGATGATCTCAGGGTTATCTAAAAATCCAAAAGATTCTGATGTCGTGCTTTTTCAGGGAGTAATGAAAAGTATCTTGTGCTGATTGGAATGTGTGCACAGAAGGGAGAGAGGGTTAAGCACTTTGGGGCAGAGCAAAGGATGAGATTACCTGAACTCTGCTTCTCTCCGGTGGCTACAGGGGCAGTTGTTTTCAACAGAGCTCACAAAACAGACTACAGAATAAGACTATATCTTTAAAAATTATTGCAAAGGTCCATCCAAATCCCACAATGAAGTGTGTGTCTGAGCCACTTCTACTTAGATTTTTAGCCCAGAAGATGCTACTAATCTTTCAGTGAGAAATGAAATATTTTATTTATATTTAGATAGCATGAATGCTTAAAATACATCAGGAATTATGGTCAACATTCACAACTGATTAATTTGCCATTACTGTTTTTTATTTAAAAATTTTTGAAGTCATTTTATTTTAAACATTCTTCAAAATTTGGAGAAACAAAACATTTACCAAAACATTTATCCAGAGTAATAAAACCAATCTAGAATTTTGGTATACTTTCTTCCAAAATTATATCCTATATATTTATATTTAACTTTTTCTTTATTGGATTTATCCATAATGCAGAATTATACCTACTTGTTGTATAATAAATGAAATAATACAGGGCGAAGGTGTATAAAGACAAAATTAAACATGTTCTCCGACCTCCCCTGTGCTTCTCCAGTCTCACCACCAAGTAACCAACATAAAAAATGTCTCACATATTCTTCAACACATGTTTTTATACAAATATACCTTGTGCTTATTTTTACTGATGTAATCATACTACACCCATCAATCTGCAACTTTCTAATTTTACTTAAGGTAACATAATCCTCCAAGTCAGTACACATAATTCTAACTATGTCATATTATACTCTTTTATATATATGTGCACACGTAGATATATATTTAAACAAACAAGAAGAGGATATATCATGTGACTTTGTTTTTAAGGACTTTTTTCTTTTGCTTCTCATTCTCCTTCTATCTCCTCTGCATTTCTACCATTTTTGCCTACCTCCCAGATATATAGAAGCAAAGTGGTAATAACCCTTGAATGTGGTGGTATCATGATAAACCATGGTTGATTGAAACGTACAGCAGGTTTTAGGTGAGGCTTTGGCACTAATAGTCTGAATACCAAGAATGCTCTACTTTAATGATCCAGGAAGGTAAAGAGGATTAATGAGCATGACAATTATCTCATACATATGCTGGGACAATAAGATCCTTCCATGAATTCTACAAGCATTTGAGTTGAATACATATTAAGACTCAAAACGAAGAAAACCACTGGCATTTTTGAGCCTGACAGAAAGATAGTCCCTAGAAACAACTAAACTTGCATATAAGACTTTGCGTAAGGATTAGGAATGGGACCAGGGCAGAGAAGAAGTAGAACTTTTCATTTTATGTGGCTGGTCCACAATCTTCCCACCAGTGTGACTCTATTGCTTCCTTCTGATCTAGAAATTTTCTTTACAGAGCTAAGGACATTGCCAACTTTAGCCTAAGGTACATAAACCAAGGTTACTCTGAAATAAAAGTAGAGCAGAGAGCGAGAATAAGAATATAAAAAATTCTCGTGTCTTCCACCTCAAATTAAGGCTAGGGAAAATTCAGTCCTCATTACCAGAGATTTCCATTTAATCCAGAAAAAATGAAATAACAAGCGCTTATTTAAACAGTTTAGCCATAAGTTTCTAGGTCATAGAAGCACATACTGTATAACAATGAACACATTATCTCAGGTTCAGACGGTGTTAGGTTAAGATAGGGAAGAAGCAAAAAAACTTGTGACACAAGAGCAGAAGAAATATTTGGATATAGGTAGAAGAACTATTTGAATCTATGTTAAAGATTTACATGGATTTCTCCTTGGTCTTCGCAGATGCAGAGAGACACTAATTAATCTAGGATTTTTGTTGTTTTCGTTCTTTTTCATGATAGATTTACCTGGGTTTGGAGTATTGGTCTCACAATTATTTTTTTCCATTCTTGCAAGTTTAGGAGAGTAAATGCTGATATAATTGTTTATGTTCAATCTTCAATTTCTTTACTGAGGTGAAAAGAACTCAACAAATACTCATGTTCTTAATATTTCCTATATCTTTTACTTTCTGTCCATTCTCTTGGACAATTTCTTTTTCTTTATGAAAAATTTAGCAAATGTTTGAAGAAACATGTGTTGTATTTTTCACTCCTTTACCTGTAGGTATTATGCTTGCTGAATAATTTAAAGGTAAAATCAAAACTTATAACCATCAATGATAAAATACAGTTGAATTGTGCTTAGTTTTACTTTGAACAAAGAAATGAATTATGGCTAAAAAAGGGGCAAAATTTAACTATGACAAATTAAACAAAATTCCACATTAGGCATGGCTAAGTAGATTAGACAAGTGATTATGATTTTAGTATCTTTCTGATTAGAAATACTTGTGATATAACCTTCAGGAAATTAATTTACCAGAGCTTTACATTATTTGTGGGTTTTTTCCTCCTAAAACCAACCACCAAATGTGCTTTAAATATTATTAATGAAAGAACTTGTGTTAAGTCATAGATAATAGCCTTTAATTTATCCTATTTTAGTCAATTCTTAATTTTCTCAACCATAAAGAGAAGTTATGTTTCTAGACTGTCTCATAGGTTCTTCCTAAAGACAAAGTATTACGTCTCATTTTTCATCTTTAGACAAATTCTGTTGCCTCTATTTCCATAACGCCTTGACTCATTTCTATAACCCTGTGCATTTTCTTAAGTTTGGGACTCTTACCTGTATTTTTCAATAAATATTATTAAAACATATTTCCCTGTCTCCAGTAAGCCCTCATTTTAATTGTACCATCTATTTCTAACACATTTTTGTTTTTAATACAAAAATTTGATAATATCACTGTTAATCGTTTCTTTAAACATTAATAGTGAAGTTCACCAGTTTAATTTAATTTTATCATGTAGGAAAATGACTACAATTCATGCAACCCTTTTAGGATTCTATAATTTCTATAAGCAGAAATGGTAATGGTTAAAACATTCTTGGATAGAAAAAGTTGTAAACTTTCAATTATATAGTCTAGGTGTTGATAACCAATATTCCTTGTAAATTTGGATTTACTGGAACAAAATCAATACCTAATTTTGATTAATAACTCTGGCTAATATGAGGTTTCTGTTTTATGTCTTTCAAAGCTTAATGCAATAAATTTTCCCCTTTGATGTTCTTTGACATTTTGCAAATTAAATGGAGCCTTAAATATGATCCTCTTCAGTACAAAAGTGGACAGAATCCTTTGTGACTACTTTATTAACTTCTGTCAGAGCACTCAAATCATGATCCCACAAGACAACTGTTCATTTGACAGATGATGATTATTGTTATTATATTTAAGATCCATAGTGCTTTAAACTTTGTTTCATGGAATAGTGAATAAGCACACATAAATGAAGCCTCAGTCAGAGATTTTAAATGGAGGAAGAATAAAGCTTATTATGATGCTATCCTTTTATTAAAATTGTGCAACCACTACTTTAAACCAGTTAGAATTGTACTTTCAAAGTGCAGATCATTCTATGATTCTGACATCCACAAATAATAATAATAATGATGATAATATAATAATAGTAACAATAATAACAAAATAGTCATAATGACACAGTGCTTACTAAGTGCTACATACTATTTGCATGCATTAACTAGTTTAAACCTTACCAAAACCCTAAGAATTAGGTACTATTATTAGTCCCTGTTGCAGCTGTGGGAAATGAGGGGCAACTTTATCAAGTAATATTTCCCAAAATCACAGAGCTAGTGAATGGTGGAACTATGTTTTGAAACCAATCTAGCTACAGAATCCATAATCTTGATCGGTATGACATACCTTCTTGTAACTCAACTTTTAAGAGCATACTGTACGAAAGGAGTTATGCAAGACAATTGGGGATTGTAAGAATCCTACAACATGCTCTCTTAGTTTTAAAAACTGAAATCTAGTTTACGAAACGCCAGAATATCTGGCCATATAAATGAGAGTAAAAGGTAAAAAATAGTTCTCCAAGAGTGTTGTGCATTTTTGCAATCTTATGACTTTATTCATGCTACTCTACATTCTATATAGCAATCTGTATGTTCTCTATATTCTGTATTCTTTCTGTGCTATTTTCCTCTAAGAATCCTTCATGTATAATGACCAGTTTATGTAAAGTTTTTTCTGTTCCTCCTAATAGCAGAATGCACTCTTTTTTTGTGATCCCATTGTACCTGGTATTTTTACTTCTATTTAGGACTTTGGGCCTACTATGTGCCAGACACCATTTCCACAAATGAAAGCTAGAAGTAACAATAGAGCAACACATTAGTAATAATCCTAGTAGAGAAGTTCATGAAAAGACATATTTGTTGGCCTGGCAGTTAATGGTGGCAAATTGAACACATTTATTAGCCTCCATTTCCTCCGATGTCCTTGGTAAAACAAGAGAAAGATGTTTCCCTAAAAAAAAAAAAGGGGGGGGGGCTGGTGATGGATAAATCCACAAAATTAAAATGAATATAAAAATCGAAAAAAATTTTGAAACTTGAACACAGATAGATGAATGGTCACTGTCAGAAGATTCCAGAAAGATGAATCCAGTAGTCCCTTTGGTAAGAACCAAGAAGCCTATCAACACTTCCAAGGTTTACTAGCTGACCTTTGAATTCCCCTGCTCTTCTAGTAGCATAATAAATATAATAAATACATAAATAGTATAATAAATAATATAATAAAAATGTATTTTATTTCTATTTGTTCTAGAAATTCTGACTATTCCAATCACCTTAGCCTAATTTTCTGATTCTGAACTTAAATGGCAAATGGTTGAGAATTAAAGAAATAAAGTTTGTTAAAGCAAACTTCAAAATGTAGTAATAGGAATTTTAAGTAAACTATTCATATTTTTTGTGAATTCTCACCCTCTTTTTAAAAATTATTTCTGTTTCTTCAGATATTCTATTGCTATTTTTTCAAATAGATCATTAATATCTTTTAAACCTTGTAATGTAGTCATATTACATTGTTATTAGGCATAAGTGCATATTAACACCTAATAACAACAATAACAATATTGCCAATAATAATAATAATAATAACAATATAGTTGTGAGTAACATATAATACTGCAGTTCTCAAATACATAAAGCAAAAAATTGGCAGAAATAAAGTAAAAAAAAAAATAGAAAAAGCCACAATTATAGTGGGAGGCTTTAACTTTCATTAATAAGTAATTAATAGAACAAGTGGATAATAAATCAATAAGAATAAAGAATTGAACAACACTATCAATTAAGTTGACCTTATGAATGTTTACACAAAAAGAGGTCAGTAACAGCAGAACATGAAATTTTTCTCAAATGTGAATAGAACACTGACTAATATTGACCATATGTTGGGCCAAAAACAATATTAAATATATTTCAAGTGATCAAAGTCATTCATACCGAGCATGTTCAAGGACCACAATTTGGTATTTAATTAAAAATCAATAATAATGAGATATTTGGAAATTAAAAACCATACTGCTTACTAAGTAACCCAAGGGTCAAAGAGAAAAATCACAAGGAACTTTAGAATATAAATAATTAAATGATACCCAAGACACAACCTATAAAAATTGAAACAGTTAGTGGGGACCTGCTGTATAGAGCAGGGAGCTCTGTGGTGACCTAGATGGGTGGGAATGGGGGGGTAGGAGGGAGGTCCAAGAGGGAGGGGATATATGTATACATATAGTTGATTCACTTCGTTGTACAGCAGAAGCTAACACAACATTGTAAAGCAACTATATCCCAATTAAAAAAAAAAATTCATGGGCAGCAGCTTAAACAGTCCTTAGAGATAAACTTTGTGACAACATTCTCCAGGTCAACCAACACCTCTGAGAACTCTTTTTTATTCTACTCTGCTGGCACCTTCTTCTTCTCTATATTCTTCGTGTATCTTGGTATGTTTTAAGCCTCTATCCTAATCTCTTTTTCTTCTTATACTCTTCAATATATAGGAGATCCAACACATCTCCAATTATTAAGGACTATCCTTATTTTTCATTTACAACGCAACTTCTTGAGCTCTAAACCCCAAAACGATATTTTTGTGAGCAAATGTGATATCGTATTTATTGATGAATTAAAAATTAAAATATTTTGAATCATTTGAATATATGTTTAAAATAAAACATGACATTTTGGCCTACAGTCTTTTTTAAAATAATTTTTCTTCCAGTTTTACTGAGATGTAATTGACATACAGCACTGTATATGTTTAAGGTGTACAACATGATGATTTGACTTACATCATGAAATGATTACCCCAATAGGTTTAATGAACATGCATCATTTCACATAGATACGAAAGAAAAGAAAAAGAAAAAAACTTCTTTCCTTGTGATGAGAACTCTTAGGATTTACTCTCAGCAATTTTCATATGTAACAGAGTTAATCATATTATTCATGTTGTACATTACATTGTAATTTTACATGATAATTTATCTTATAACTGGAAGTTTGTACATTTTGACTGCCTTCATCCAATTCCCCTCACCCCCACCTCCTGCTTCTGGTAACCACAAATCTGGTCTTTTTTTCTATAAGTTTGCTTGTTTGTTTTTTAAACTATAATTGACCTTCAACACTATGTTAGTTCATGGTGCACAACATAGTAGTTAGATATTTCTATATCTCACAACAGCTTTTAATGTATCTTAACTAGGGGGGTCCGAGCTCCCCAAAGTCAATTTATAATGAAACCTGATTTCACCATATTATTTACGTTTTTGTATTACCTTTATTCATTACTGTCCCTTTCATAAAACTGAGTCATCGTTAATTGTTTTTTCCCTGCATCTATTCATTCTCCTCATAATATAATCTCCAGATTAAAGGCAGGGTGATAATTGTAAAAATGTAAATCTGATCACCATTCTCCCTTGTTTCAATTATCACTGAGAGTTTTTTAAAATTCTAAGATAAGTAAATATTTGAAATGTTTAAGCAGAAATAAATAGGCTTTGCAATGCTAAATGGAAGAAGACAGCAAAGAAAAGTTTATTTTGGAAAGAAGTTATTTATGTGTGAATATTATAGAAATATTTATTTGAGCAGTAGCCCAGAAGATATATCCTATGTACTTCAAAAAAAAAGTTGACAATTTAATAGATAAATTAATAAAGATTGAAAAATTAGATCTTGCTATTAAAAAACAACTCTGAATAAGTATATAAAGGATTGAAAGGGCGAGTATACATATATTAGATATATAATATATTATCAAAATATCATTTAGATACAAATAAGATGAAAATAAAAATGGGTATAAAATGTTTCAGAACAACACTGTAAGCTGAGAAAAATAAAAATTATGGTGCACACTAAGTTGTACCTCCCATGTCCCCATTGAGTATGGACTTGTAGCAGCTTCTGGCAGACAGATTCTAGTTGTCAGCTACTTCAGGATCTACCCTGGTGTCAGAGAGCAGCCTTTTGTAACAGCTCACACTTCCTAGGGCGATCCACATCCAACGACTGATAGAGAAGATGCTATCAGGACAGCCATTCTGGAGAGAAACTAGGATGGGTCATACATGCTCCAGAGATCCACATGGAATTGCCTAAGGTATGTTAAGCTTATATCACAGTTCAGCCTCTCTCAATCCTGCTTTCCACCTTTCCTTCCACAGGTGTTGAGCCCTAAGAAATATCCTGCATGCTCAAGTCTGTATTAGTGACCAATTGCAAAAAGCCTAACTAACAAAAGAAGATTACTCATAATTATGAGGAAACGGGAGCCTTTTCACTTTTTATACACTACTGATGCATTTTGCGGTGAGCATATTTTTCCACTTTCCTTTTTACATGTAATCATATAAGAGGATTACATTAGTCACATTCTTTATCATTATGCAAAAGTTTGGAAATTATAAACACAACTTTAAACAGCAAAGAAAAATCCAACCATTTAATTAAAATGATCAATTCTACCTGACACTTTGAACAGCAAGAAATCAGAATTGCAACTAAAAATTATTTTGAAAATAATTATAATGGGCGGCATGTTGTCTACAAAAAGTTATGCCAGTTCTTCCAAAAGTGCACCTCATAGCAAATTCACAGACAAAAATGATTTTATTCTTAAAGAACACAAGTTGAAAATAATCAACTAAGCATCCAACCCATAGAGTTAGGCAAAAAGTGTCTAAAAAATAGGAAGAAGAAATAAACTATAGAGAAATCAAACCATCAAATCAGAAAAAAAGGAGAAAAATAACTATAAATATTTAAATAGACCCAAAATGTAGATATGATACATGGATAAATATCATCAGGAAAAAACAATAATAAACAAGCATGTGACTTAGGACTGTATATATGAAATGACTAAAAACAAATAATTAACTTACAACTACATGCTAATAAATGTAGCAAGCTCTAATGGGCTTGCTACAAATGGGCAAAGGGGGACTTCCCTTGTGGCTCAGTGGTTTAGAATCTGCCTGCCAATGCAGGGGACGCAGGTTCAAGCCCTGGTCTGGGAAAATCACACATTCTGCAAAGCAATTAAGCCCGTGCACCACCACTACTGAGCCTGTGCTCTAGAGCCCACAAGCCACACCTACTGAGCCCAGATGTCACAACTACTGAAGCCTGTGTGCCTAGAACCCGTGCTCTGCAACAAGAGAAGCCACCACAATGAGAAGCCTGTGTGCTTCAACGAAGAGTAGCCCCTGCTCACTGCAACTAGAGAAAGCCTGTGCGCAGCAATGAAGACCCAACACAGCCAAAAATAAATAAATAAATAAGTTTATTAAAAAAAAAAAAAAAGAAAAGACAAAATAGGGGAAACTAACATGTAATGTTACCAAGTCGAAGCTTGTACTGCTCACCACAAGACAGGACAATAAATCAGGAGACGAGTTTGTTGGGGCAAGGAATAGTGACCTTATTCGAAAAGCCAGCAGACCCAGGAGATGGTGGATTAGTGTCGTAAAGAACCATCTTGCCTGGGTTTGGATGTTAGCTTCTTTTATAGAACAAAGAGGGGGAGGTGAGGTGTTAAAGTAAAAAGGTGATACGTTTTGCAAATATTTCCTGGTTCACACAAACTGCAGAGGGGATGTGTTAATTTCTTTTTTCCTTCAGCCATTCACAGGTGGGCCTGGTCAGGATGTTTCCTGTGAGCTTAAACAAAGGTATTTTAGCTTAACACTCAGACATGGGAGCCAGGGTTCCAGGGGATGGGCCATTATGTATACTTTAAGCTATAGGCAACATCCCTTTAGTGATTAACTTGTAGCGAAAGCAATAGAATACAAAGATTAAAAGAAACAGATACAATATGGAGTCAGATTTGTGTTTTTCCCAATGACAGTCACACTTATGACTATACACTTATTGGGCATGCTGGCATCTATGCTAAGTAATTTACATGCGTTATACCACTTAATATGCTCAACCATCTGAAAGAGTAGGTTATTTCATTATCTCCACGTTACATAAAATACTAAGGCTTAGCTAGTTTGGACACTTGCCTAAGATTATAAGACTAAACTAAGAGTGAAATGGAATATAAATTCAGATTTTTCTGACTTTAAGGCTTAAACTATGAACTTCTGCATACTACTGACTCTAAATATCAAAAATATAATATAGTAAAATATCAAGTATCAAAAATATTGAGTATCAAAAATGATGAAATCACTGTGTGCTATTTTCTCAAAAGAATAATCCAACATTCAGATAGCTATTTGTATAATTCTTCACATCAATATTTCAAAGGGAGAGAAATATTAACTCCGCTTAACACATGCTAGGAAGGTTATTGGAAATATTTGAAGTGCTTTTCTAATTTATACAAAATGCTATTATTCTACAAAGCTATCAGTAATCTAATTTAAGTTCTAGATAACAGATTATTTTAACCATGGGTTTTCTAGCACTTGGCACAATAGCTCTTTATCATTTGCTCATATCAGATAATATTACCTGTAATGATAAAATATAAGTGAATTTCCTACTAAAATTTATATTTCTTATATTCCCATATTTATTGTTTAATATCAGATATATCAAAAGAAAAGGAAAAAGCTATAATATTAAGAAAGGAAAATAGTATTATGATTATTTACAGATGATACAATTCTTATCAGGGCAAACCAAAGTAAATTAACTGAACAATTATTAGACTGAGTAAGAGAGTTTAATAAGATGACTGGTAAGAAAATAAATGTTCAAATATTGAGTTTCTTAATGAAAGCAATAACCATATAGAAATATAATGAAAATAATTTTTTCACAGTGAAAAGAAAATCTGAAAATTCAAAATAATTAATAATCAGTCATGTGGAGGCCCTAGAGAAATAAAACCATCAAATTTTAATGAGGAATTTATAATAATAATGTATATCTTACACATATAAGATATATATTATATACATATATGTAATAAAATATATCTTTACCCATAAATATTACTTTTAGTAATCTTAGATATATAGTTATTCAATTATACAACAGATTAGAGAGGAAGGTATAGAACTTCAGTTTGTGAGCTTGAGAAGGAACAGTTCTGTACTCCATGGTATACCCATCTTTGTTAATATGTACATTGTATGTATAGCTGTGTGTGTGTACACACAGACACAAACATATATGTATACAAATATACACACATGAATATATGCCTATGATGTGTCTTTTTGGATTAACAAATTTTATAATTCAATATTATCTTTCAGTAACAAAATAAACACTGCTGAAACTAGAAATAGTGATTTAGAATAGCAACAAAAGAATTTACCAAGAACAAAAAGTAAACAAACATTAAAACCATTAGGAAGGTTTCTTTTGAAAATATTATAAATGCTCTTTTACAAATAGTATGCAATCTCTTGTCATGCTTGCTTATAACCCTCAATGGATCCCCATTTCACTAAAAGTAACTGCGAACCTCCTTATACTGGCCTTCAACTCACCTTATCTCTTCTTCAATTCACCTCTCCAACCTCACTGCTTTAGTGGGTCCTCCTCACCCCTTCCTGTGCTTCAGGTACACTGGCCTTCTTACTTTTCTTCAACAAGCACTATTCTTTGCATTTGCTCTTCTCTCTGCCTAGAATTTTCTTCTGCCAGATAGCCACATATATCACTTCCTCATCTCTGGGAAGTCACCTTCCAGCAAGGCCTGCCCTGACCACCGTATTTAAATGTGCAACCTGTTCCAGTTCAAAGACCCTAAGGAGGACGTATACTTGACATCTTCTAGGAATAGCAAGGAGGTACTGTGGCTGCAGAAGAAAGGAAATGTCTAATCTGTTAACAATTGTTATTACTTCATGATAGGAATTGGTTATAGAGTAGTTATACCTTACATTTTCCTGTATTTTTGAAATTTTCCATAATAAGAATATTACCTTAATATTTGGAAAAAATAAAATTACAATAAACAAATACAAGTTAAATTGATACCACAATTAGGTGACCCCGGAAATTAAGAGTCAAATATATGAATGGACTATATACAAGCATTGATGCAGTGTCCTTCTTCTCACTGTGGATGAGTATTTCTAATGGTGAAATGTCATTAAGCCTTTTCTGCATCTGGGACCACTTCCCAAACTTTATGCTGCATTTGCTCTGTAAGATTCCTTGGTTCTACTTTAGTGTACTCTGGGACAAAAGAAGTGGGAGATCACTCCAGGAATCTATGCATCACTAATACATTTCTGTTCATCATAAAAAAGAATCACCATATCATTCATGGCTTTTTAATTTTATAATCATTTGATCTGTTGACATCAGGCATAAGATAGAAAGTCACCAAGGTAGCATTAGGTCCTTACAATAGTTTATAGAATAAGCCCAAGAGCATTCTGAGGAGCGCACGTACCAAAATATACAGCCATTTCCAAAACTGAATTTAATTATCATTGTGCAACATTTGGGAAAATAAAACTTTATTATCTGAATAAAATCTGATTTGTGTAAGAGATGAAATGCCAAATAATGAATGAAATATTGATACTGATTACTATAGACAGTGCATTAATGTGTGGGAAATGAGTTTATGAGAAGACACATTGATAGGTAGATAGATGATAGATAGATAGATAATTAGATAGATACGTAGTAGGACTCAACAGATTTCACACACAAGTAAAAGAAATATATTATTGCCCCTATGGTCAAGGCCATTAAAAATTTTTTTTCTTCCTCAAGTTGGAAGCATAAATGAATATACTGAATATGACTTTTGCATTTGAAAATGACCAGGCAGACATATAAGAAAAAAGGGAAACTTTGTGTTTGTGGTATTTGCATTTGTTGACTAGAAGTAAAAAGACACCAGTGTTTTTCTTCTACTCTCGTCACTGAAGCCTTTGCACATGTTAATTCTCCCAGAATAAAATATGAATTAGAAAGGCACTCCTCTCACTATGTAAATACTGCCTCTCATCACATAACTCATAGGATACTTGAAACTTGTTTTTGAGAAGATTCGATTGTACCAAGTGTGTTTTTTCAAAAGTAATCCTGAGGTAAGTTTCTTCAAAAAAAATTAAAAGGTAAATAATAATTACCATGAGAAAAAAAATGACGTTTTTAATTAGGTTTTTATCTTTAGCTTAGAGCTTTATTTAAACTCTATTTTTGTCTCTTTTAAACAAGATATTCATACAATATTGCTAAATTCAAATCATACTCTATGTGAGGCACTGTACTAAAAGCTGGGCAATACTCTTAATCTTTCGTCTTGGTTTCAAGAGGAAACACAGAAACTCACACATTCTCAGAGTTCAATAAGCATTTCTTAAGTGGATATATTTATAAGAAAAAAAAATTGTCAGATCGTGTTATGAAGAAAAATAATTGAAGATAAAGGGATTAGAGAGTGCTGCAGTAGAGGGAGGGGGTTTTATTTTATAGAGAATAATCAGGGAAGGACTCAGAGATCAATAACCTCTGAGCAGAAAAGGAGGGCTTGTTGAGCGTGAGCCAAGCATTTCTCGGGAAAAATCGTCATAGGCTCAGAGAAAAGCATACACAGAGGCCCTGAAGCAAGAATGCATTTGTGATTTCCAGGACAGAAAGCAGGGAAGATAGCCAGTAAGAGATTGAATGTGGGCTAAACAGGGATTAGTCATGTAGGACCTTGTGGGCCTTGGAAGACTTGTAGTTTTACTCTGAAAGTCATGAGAAGTCATCATGGCTTTAAGCAAAAACAGTGACACAATCTCACTTAAGTTTTAAAAGGATCACTGGGTTTTGTATTATGAATCAACTATAGAGGAACAAGAGTACAGTTAGACCAGTCGGGAGGGTATTGAAAGAATTCAGGCAAGAGTCCATGATGGTCTAGACCAGAATGTCAGTCATGGAGGTGATTAGAAATGTCTGGATGTATTTTTAAAGGCTAACAGTGTATTGTGCTTACCCAAACTGGCTTCTCATCGGACCTTGGTCTGCAAGTTCCTCCAGGGGCAGTGTCCTGACTACTTCTCATGTCTGATTTCTGTTACTCTCTCCATGAATGCTCTCTTGTGTGTCACATCTATTCACAAATGTCATGTCCTCAGAGAAGTCTTCTCAGAATACCCTCTTAAATACACCTACATCATTTACTTTCTCCTTGTCCTGGTATTTGTCACTTCATAACACTTATTACTATCCATCATTATATTACTTATTTATTAATTCTCTGTCTCCCCTTTCAGAACATAAACATAAAAGAAAATATATTTTGAAATAGGTTCAGAAAAATTCAAACAAGCTTGACATGAAAATTGCTGTTAGTCTATAGATGTCAATTATGTTACATTGCTGAAAAAAATCTAAAATCTTAGAAATACTAATTGAATTCTAGCTTCATTACAATTTGTGCTCCATACCTTATTCATTATGCTGTTTTCCACTGATTCGATAATTACATTTTAATCGTAAATGTAAGGGAAAATTACTAAGCCTACATGTATTTTCCTTCACATTTATGATTCCATCACACTTAAAAAATAAGTACAATTTCTGTAAAAAACAAGGGTATGCAATCATGAGATTGTTTCACTACATTAATGATCTAATACTATAAATGTCTTAGCACTGATTATGTTGTTGCATTCCTAAATTAATTCAAAAAATTTTCTGACAGCCAAATGTGCAAGGCTATGAAGTTAAATTAGACATTACCCTGCCCTTGAAAAGCTTATAGTCTAATAGAGGAAAGCACATTGCTATCAATTTGGAGAGAAATGACATCTTGACAATATTGAACCATTTCATCCATAAACACAATTTATTTCCACTTATTTGGTATTCTTTAATTTCTTTAATGAGTGTTTTAGCATACAAATCTTGCACATATTTTATGAGATTTATATCTAAGCATTTCATTTTTTTGTGTGCTATCAATTTTATAGATCTTGTCAACAGCTAGATTTTGATTTGATTTTATTGTCTTGAATTTTTGTTTTCAATTTCATTGATATATAATAGTATTTTAATTATTTTCTTCCTTCTGCTTGCTTTGTGTTTAATATAATTTGTTTCTAGTTTCTTAAGGTGGAATCTTAGATCACTGATTTAAAATCTCCCTCTTTTGTAATTCACATTATCTTTTTATTTATACTAATTATATAATTTTACATTTAGTATAAATTAACATGTATTATATTTCTATGCTATGTTATAGAATATATATGTGTATATAATTATAGTTATAACATTTAATTTACTTAATTTTTCTGCTAAGCACTGCTTCAACTGCCTCCCATAAATTTTGATAACGTTTTGTTTTAATTATATTCTATTCAAAATATTTTCTACTTTCCCTGTAACTTCATCTTTTTTTAAAAAAATTACTTATTTATTTATTTATTCATGGCTGTGTTGGGTCTTCGTTTCTGTGTGAGGGCTTTCTCTAGTTGCAGCAAGTGGGGGCCACTCTTCATCACGGTGCGCGGGCCTCTCACTATCGCGGCCTCTCTTGTTGCGGAGCACAGGCTCCAGACGCGCGGCTCAGTAGTTGTGGCTCACGGGCCCAGTTGCTCCGCGGCATGTGGGATCTTCCCAGACCAGGGCTCGAACCCGTGTCCCCTGCATTGGCAGGCAGATTCTCAACCACTGTGCCACCAGGGAAGCCCCGCCCCTGTAACTTCATCTTTAATCCAAGTTCTTATTTTAAAGAAACCTGTCCTTTAATTTCCAAATATTTTAGGATTTTCTCAGTATATTTCTGTTAATCATTTCTAGACTTGAGAAGAAGTTTCATCTGACTCTTTTCAGTGTTCATGCCCCATCTCTCCGTGAAGGAAACTCTCTTTCTGTAGTTTTCAGAAAAGGTGGTTGCCTTGAGACTTCAGTTCTCTAATAGGTCCAACAAAAGTGATTTTGCAGATTAACTGGATTTTTCTTTTGATTAAGTTGAAAGATACACTCTTTCCATCTTTCCCTACTCTGGGTAGAAGCCAGAACTACTTTTGTTGTTTGAAATTTCATACTTCCTACTTTAACCAATATATTAATTTTTTTCTTCTTTATTGTTCTTTGCATTTATTTTTTTCTCCTAGTTTCAATTTCCTTCTGTCTGAAGTATATCTTAGTATTTTTATTTTTAATCTATTTTATGTAACTGATAAAGTCTTTCAGTATTCATTTGCATGATGTTGTCAAGAAGCAGTTTAGGGATAGAGATCTAAGTTGAGAGTTATTTTCACAGCAAATTTTAATGATACTATTGCGTTCACCCTTGCTATTTGTTGCTGCAAGGAGACATTCATTGTCATCCAAATTATTATTTATATTTTCTCCCTGATTGTTTTTGTAATTTTCTCTTTGCCTTTAGAAATAGAAATTCTATTACAATGAAACTGGGATTTTGTTTTGTGTTTAAGTTGTCCATCTCAGTGCTCAGTGAGCTTTATGAACCTGAAAACTCATCTTTTTTGCTGGTTTACAGTTTGGAAAATTCATAAACATTATTTCTTTCAATGTATCTTCTCAATTTTTCATCTTCTCTTTCTATAATTCATAAGAAATATAATACTGGATTTTCTCATTCTACTTTCCGTGCTCTTACTCTCTCATATTTTCTTTCATTTTATCTGGATTCTGTTTTATTTCCTCAAATCGATTATACAATTTGCTATTTTCTTTCAATTTGTTTCTATTTTAATTCACCCGTTGGATTTATTTTAATCCATCCCCTGGGTTCTTCATTTCAATGAGTATACTCTAGTGTTTCTTCTATGCATATTTTTCATGTTCAACATCTCTGAAATTTTATTCCCAATGACATATTAAAATTATCCCCAGGTGTGTGTTATTATGAAGTTGTCATTGTCTCCACATGTATAATTAAAAGCATTAGTCTCAAAACTTGCAGAATATTTGTTAGTCCACTTATAAAAAAAATCTTCAAGGAGATTTTGGATTTAAAAATAGAAATATATTGCCAGTAGCTAATGCCAAATAACTGGCCATGCCTCATATCTACCTCTTATTTTTCTTAGAGTTACACATGATACCTTCAAATGGTATTTGAAGGACTGAACAGATTATATTTTACTTTTGTTAAAATACTAAGGTTTTAATATAAGCTAGAATAAAATAATATAATTTTCTATCAATTATCATTAAGTTGAAATTAATAAAAATCAACTAGTCTTTATCAAGAAGCTACTATGTATATGATATAAGGCACTATGTATACACAATAATAGTTAAGAATATGGCATTTGATTCAGACAGACTTGTCTTCAAATTTAGGCTCTACCATTTAACAGCTGCATGACAAGGAAGTAGTAAGTCACTAAACCTCTATGCGCTAGAGAATACCAGATGACTCTTAAGTCTATTTTTCCAGTCTTCTTAATGATGCAAACCTGATGTTGAGTTTAACACATTGCTCCCAAGATTAAAGTCTATATTACCCAGCCTATATTATAGTTATATGAGGCCATGTGGCTAGGTTCCTGCCTGTGTGATTTAAGGAGAAAAGTGGCATGGAATTTATTGAAAGGCTTCTTAAGAGAATGGGGCAAATCCTTTTTTTCCTTCCTCACTTTTCATACTGGTTGGAAGATAAATGTAGTAGCTGAAACTCTACCAGTTAGCTTTGATTATGTGGTCATCTGCTTAGTAAGGCAGAGTGGAAAGAGGGAATTCTGACTTCTGATGACACTTTGAAGTTACCATGGCAGCTCTGGTCTTCTTTTATATGAGAAATATAAATGTGATGTTATGATATTGATATTTTTTTTCTGTAATATGCTGATAAACTAATCTTAGCCAAGTCATTGTTTAAGCTTTCTTCTCATGTTTCACATTTGGATAATTATAGCAACTTTTTCATTAGGTTATTTGTTGCAAAGAACAAATAACATATGAAATTGTGAAGATCAGTGTCTGGAACATAGAAATTGCCTTAAAAACATTAGCTATTTTTATTCACTGTAAAATAATTGGTAGGTGGTTTCTTCCTTTGAGAAGCTCCCACATAATGACGCCCACTTTTTATCTTCTACAATCCATGTACCAATAATAGTTGATTTGCAAATAATTTCAATATATAAAATTTATCAAACTAGCTAAGGAATATGTGCAAATCCCTTTAAAAGAATTTGATTAAATGTATTGCTTGAAAAAAGAAGTTATTTCTTGTATATGATGCATTTATCACCTATGATTATAGTAGAAATTGATCATTTCATGTATAAAGTCCACCCAGATATTTACAGAGGTAACTAAGAGAAATTTATTTGACCTTTTTTAAAGTGTGTGTGGTAAGATTCAGACAAAGAATTCAATATGTATTCTGAAAGTTTAGAATAATGTATGGTTCTTTAATGCCTAATAAAAAATTGTTCCATTTACATGTGTTGTACTACTATTTTCTTGAAAACATTCCTGGGATATCAACCCCTCTTTAGATTGTGTGAAAAAGCTATAGACCTCAGAGATTTTGTTTTAGCCTACTTGAAAGCAATCATTGAAATTTTGCATCTCTGCCAGTTGTCCCAGGTTTACAGGGATCCAAGCTTATTGGCGACCCTGGAATTCCACTGCCTATGAGATCACATATTCTATTTGGACCAACAGGAGAGATCTGGATGTCAAGCATGAGTTGCACTGTTGTGATTAACTAAGTTTCCACAAGTATTGGAAGCAGGGTAAGGAGAATGGAGAATCCAGAAATCTTTTCTTTGAATCCATATAACAGATAAGGTGTCCTCTGAATTAGTCTAAATCTCAGTAGGTGCTGAATCACAGAAGCTTCTGCAGCAGTTACCTAAAGAGACCTAATTTTTTTGAGAACAGAATATGCATGCTTTATTATGGAAGTTGTCTTATCACAGTACCTGCATATGTACGATGCAATTCTGCAATCCTAAGAAGTACTACTCCTTATTTTATTAAAAAACATAGTGAGTAGCCACATAAAACCTATATAATTTGCTGGTTTGTGAATCAAAGCCTCGGGCAAACCATTTTTTCTTTTGTCTCCTATACTCACAGGGCAATCCCAGTGTTAAATTGCTGTACATTGAGAAGACATTTTTACACTCTGACCCCCTAAAATAATAACTGTCAAACGTGTTTTATTTTTTCTGTATCTTAGATTTTTATCTTGATCCTATTTTTTTCTTTATTGTGTTATTAATGAATGAGGTGTATATGTAAATATTAAGATGTACGATTTGGTCAATAAAAGACATGCTTTTAAAACAACAAAAAAGTAAGATGGAAAATAATGTTCTACTAACTTGGAAAGTGAAAGAGAAAGTGTTAATTATTCTGTGTTGGAACAACACTTACCTTAATCCTGATGTAGAGACAGATACCATATTTATCTTAAACTACCCCAGAGCAAAGAACCTGTGAAGAAGACAGTTACCTTTGGAACCATATTTATCATGTAAATAACTCAGAAAAGGATACTGCCAGTTACATCTTTAAAATACAAAAATGCATGCATTTCACTATTTTGTAAATGCCAGAGAGATGCAGCATCCGTTAGAGTTAACGGTGCGGCACTTTTGTGTTCAGTAGCATGAATCATTAATCATGAGACAGGCCATATTCTTGTACTGCTTCTGCTTTCATTACTTGGCCTAATTAAACAGTTCTCTGAACTGGAATCTCAGATTCCTCTGTTACAGATTATCATTAATTATGGTGAAAGTGCTCAGAGATGTTGGACTCAATTATATTCTACTCAACTCTGGCACCGTGTGATTCATTGCGCAGCCTGCTCTGCAGATGTACTCTTTTCTTATCTCGCACTCTCACTTTTGTAAATTGGGCTCTGGCAGCCAACAAACTAAGAGTTATGTGCTGCGTTTTCATTAAAAACATGTTGGAGAAGCACAGACCAATTAAGGATTCTGTATTTTATAAGGAGTGATGAGATGAACAGTGGATTCTGGGAGAATTAGCTCAGTGAAGAAGCGATCTCAATCCCATTGTATTGCAAAATTCGGTGCCTATTTTCTATTTGGGGTTCAACTGGTTAAGTCGCTGGCTCAAAACTTTTTTTTAAATAATTTAAAATAAATCAGTCTATTGCTAGTCAATAGGAAGAAACTCAAAATTTTGTTTGGTGCTTGTGTGAGCTACTGGAAAACATTCCTAGCGACATATGCCAAGCACATTATAGCTCAAAAGATACTAATTTCATCAATTTTGACAGTCATTTTCCACGCTATGTAATGAAATCTGTTCAATAGCACTAAGTCTAGGCAGACTGGACTAATAGATGGCATAGACAAAGCCAGAGTATCAGGATTTGCAGGCTTTTGGTAATGTGAAATGTGTGTGAGGAAAGAGTGTATAATTTGACATATAGCACGTGCAGATCATATTATTCCAAAGTACTTCTACTGCATTTAGAATTTATTTGTTTAAGGATTCTCTTTTCTTCCTTCATTTGTTTACTCCTTCCTCCCTCCCCTCCTTCCTTCCTTATCTCTGCCTTCTTTTCTTTTTTCCTTCCTTTCTTGTAGGAGAATCAAAAGATTTTCCTTTTGTTTTGAATATTATGGAGATTGTGTGCACTTCAAAATGTATTTTAACAATTAAAATAAAACAAAGCTTACAATAAAATCATTTCTTCAGATTTCCCATTGGCTACAAAACCACACACAAAAAATAATGTCTAAAATCATGGGTATTTAAACATTTCATGGAAAGACAATGTATACCTAATTTAAATTAAAACTACAAAAAAAAGAATGATATGAACTTTTCTTTGGAGATTGTCCATTAAGAAGTTGGAAGGACATTGAGACCTCATGGATCATAATTTCAGTGATAAGTGTGCAAACACATTTGGGAAGAGTCTAAGAAGGATATGTAATTTTCTCTTCCTTTCCTGTCATGAGTTTTAAATTATAATAGAAATTATCTGTTTATAGAACATCTGTTCTTAAAGTGAAATCCACTGTCATTTAATTTACTTCTGCTGTCATTTTTTAAAAATAACAAATTTTCAAGGTTTTTACCTGAAAATATTTATTTAATAAAAATGAGTATTGAGACTAATTTGTATAGTATGGAAAGTTTGTGTTATTGATAAGAAGAGATAATTATCTAGTTCAATAAGAAGTTATGTTGTTTTTTTGTGTTGTTGTTCAAACAATTATTATTGAAGGATATGATTACACAATATCATCTACAGGGACAAAAAAAAAGCTTTCAGAGCTGTACTTACAAACCAATCATTTATTTAAATACAGCAAATGGCTTAAAGCCAATACTTGCTACCAGGTAAACATATTATTCTAATCAATATATGAGAAAAATATATAAACATTATTTGTTCAAAGTAAGTATGAGGTTAAGAGTTCTCTCTTCCCCTCATTCCACTTGAAAAGTATGGTGCCAAAGCAGTCAAAACTGGTGTGTTTGTTGCCCTTTGTTTCTCATTTGAGAGGTTAACAGAAATAACACACGGTAGTAACATATCACAAAGCTATGCTCAAGGGTGAAATATAAACAGCTCTGTACCATGTTTGCTACATGATGAGTAACATGTCTCATTATTGCTAGTTTTCTACTTTTACAGACATCACCTTTGTTTATCTGACATTAAATTGTCCTCAACCTCATCTTAAAACCTCTTTGCTACAATGTAAGATATTAACTGTGTATATTCACCCACAAAAGCAGCTCCAAAAATAAAGGAAGGGCACATCCTTTCTCTTACATTCATATTTTCTAAAGTTTCTATTTTGATTTTTCCTAAATGAAATTTAATTTTTATGTATTTCCATTGACTCTATGTCCATTTCTCCTGAATGCGGTCAGGAAGAGAATAGAATTAAAACAATGTGGCGGGAAAAAAAAGTTCTAGATGTAAGCCTTTTGGCTTAACAGTTTGTAGGTTTTCATATCCTGCAGTAGTTTCAGGTTTTAATATATATGAAAATCAGTGGTCTTGTATCTATGCATATGTGTCGTCTATAATATAATTTTGACAGATGGTGAGCTGGATAAATCTAGTCCCTGGCTTGTCTTGCACTCTACCAAAACTTGTTTAAAAAGGCATTCACATGTATTTATTTTTTAAATAAAGATTCATGTTTTTGGCCTGCTCTTATTTCTCATTGAGATGCTGGCATCCCGATCTTTGACGGTCCCATATACACATTTTACCTGAGCTGTTGTGATTTTTTTTTTTTACAGGGTTATTCCATGCATAATACTGATGCCTATATTATTCTACATCTTCTCCTTATTAAAAATAAATATGTTACCTTGCCCCTGTTTGCACTATCTAAAATTCTGACAACAATATCTTACTTAAAAAAATAAAAACCTAGAAACCAGGAAGCAGTTTCTCCCACTAGCAGCCCCAGACAGACTGCTCATTGAAAATGTAATACACTGCTGCCATGTCACAGGTCATCTGGCAAATGGCAATCTGAATTTTAAAAGGAATATGAATAAAATTCTGTTTTATTTTGAAAATGAACTTTCTGCCCTCCATCATGAATCCAATATATGTCTTAATCTTCTATGTTCTTGAAGCCTGCGGCTCCTGGCTGAGTCCTTTGACTTCTGAACCTAATAAGGAAATAGGTTGTTTTCTCATCCTCGTCTCATTTTTAGAAGGGCTGAAACAAACAGTCCCCTATTTCAAATGTAATTGACAAAGCACAAAAACATGTATGTTATATAATTTTAGGTTTACAACCAAGCTCAGCACTGGGATGTTTTATTTTTAAATTTGATTAAGATGTTATACCTTTGGAAATGTGCTGTCAAGATTCAAAATCAAAATTTCCAAGTGTATGATTGCATGTTTACCTTAGAACCGTACATGTGAAGCTGATAAAGGATAGAATGGATAATGGTACACTTCAATTGGGAACATTTTCATTTAACCTGGACATATTTATAGCCAAACAGAGAGCTGTATAGACAGAATTTAAAATTTATATTTATGGCTATTGTTCCTGTTTAAAAATCAACTGGGCGTGTGCTGTGTCTGTATCTATGATTTTTTTTTTCCTAAATAGAAGTTAGTTCATAATTATGCTCATACTTTTCTAAATTGAATGTTTCCACATTCAGTTAAATTTATGACTTCTAATTAAAGAATAAAATACTCTTATTTTCAGAAAAACAATATTTTAATTTTTCAGTGTGTTTGTTCTTTTTTATCTAAAATCCTAAGAATTATATATTGCTATGCCTTAATTATGCTTGTTATTTTTTAATGAAATAATTATGGGAATTACTTTTTAAGAAGAAAAATGGTAGAATGTGAAAACACTTAAAATAAATGCAGTTAGTGTGCTATGCTGCAACTGTGTCTCATAACCACATTTGTGCAGTATCATCACAACCTAACCGATCATTCTAAGGAAATAAATGCTGACATTTCAGTGAGTGTGTGTGTATGTTGTGTGTGAGATAGAGAGAGAGAGAGAAAAAAAAAGACAGGTACACATACACACTTAAGCAAAGAGTTAATAGTTGGACTTTTTTAGCTTAAAATGTGTCCATGCTATTTTTCAGATCATAGTTATATTTTAAATTTCTTTGGGAATTACTCGGCCATTCTAAGCTTATAGCAATTAACATATTACCAGTGATGCTCTAGTTATTAAAGTTCACAAGGACAGAAAACTTTTTGAAACTTATTTAAATAGCTGGTTTTAGTCTGCACTCCTTTTCTTGATATTCTGATAATATATAGGCTTAAAGATAACATGAACTAAAATAGAATCACTTGCAGTTGAATTACAGTTCAACAAATAATTATTGAACATCCAATATGGTCTAAACATTGAATTCATAATTAATGTACACAGTGATGGTATAACAACAAGATAGATCTTTTAGTTGGGTAAACAGACAAATAATATGATAATTGTCATAAATTGTGACAAGTGAAGCAATAAAGGTGGGCAAAAAATAAGTTAGAAGCACAGAGGAAGGCAGACATGGCATGGTGAAAGAGGAAGCTGGGGAAAGCATTGTGGGAAAAGTGATACCTAAGAGTATTCTTTAAGGATGATGTGAAATATGTTAGATGAAGGGTAGCTTAGATTATCTTCCTATAGATTGAGTTTACTGAAATGTGTAAATGAGGGAAGGGATTCATATATTTGTTGGGTAACTGAAAATATGGACTATAGAATCCATATTTTAAGTGGCTCCTGAAATATCCATTTTATTGCTTCCTCATTGTATATCAGCCATGTAGTCTGGAAGAAATTAGTGCCAGGTCCAGAGACACATGTTTCTTAGACTAAGCCAATTAAGATAGGTGCATTTCCCTAGAGAGTTATTGCTCCAAGAACTTAGGTTTACATAAAGCATCCTTTAATAGTTCATAGACATTTTATCTTGGTTCACATGTGAGTACATGACCTGATTGGCACAATCATACTACAGGTTAGTGATTTAATTTCATGGCTATAGGAATGATAATCTTTATCTCCCACTTGTATGAAGGCAGCGAGGATGCTAGAGCTCTAAATATCATGTCCACATTCCGAGTAGGAAGAAGAAAGACAAAAAGCAAAAGGTACGCAGGCCAGCTGGATCATCTCCAATGAACAACCTCCCCAGAAACCATATCCAATAAATTGTGTTTACATCTCAGTGGCCAGAATTGTGTCAAATGTCTACTTCTAGCTGCAAAGGAGCAGGGCATGTATTCTTAGCTTGCACACATCCACTCCAAAATAAATTGGAATTCTGTTAATAAAGAAGAGGAGAGTGAATATTATGTAGTAGATGCTAACATTTTCTAACATACAGTCCCTGACCTCAAAGTGTTCATAGTCTGCTATGGGAAATAGAAACACAAAATACTTACAACCTATTTTAAATTCTACTTTAATAAATGTACCAACAAAGTATTGTTAAAGAGAGAATTATCTTTGCATGGTGGGCTTTTACTTGTAAGACATACATAGGTTACATTTTTCTGTATAGAAATTCAAGGAAGTTTCTAGCTTCAAAGCCCAATAAACCCCAATATTGTAGAAAAGAAACAAAAAATAGAGATGACTTAGCCAGGTTATCAACGTTAATATCAAAAGTGCTAAGTCATGTTAATAGTATATGGCATGATGTGATGTCATGAAAATTGTATTGTACCTTTGTGGTCTTCTCTCAGAAACCCATTACCTTAGTCTAATCATGAGAAAAACATCAGACAAATCCCAATTAAGAGACGTTCTACAAAATAACTGACCAGTACTTCTCAAAACTGTAAAGATCATCAATGTAAAGTAGTAACACGAGTGAGATCTTGGCACAGAAAAACATTAGGTAAAATGAAGGAAATATAAATAATGTATACATTTTAATTAATAAGCATATATCAATATTGGTTCCTTAATTATGGCAAGTGTATCATACAAGATATAAGACAAAGTAGGTATGGAGTTTATGAGAATTCTGTGTATCATCTTTATATTTTTCCTTTAAATCAAAAAGTTCACATTCGATTGAAAAATTCGTTAAAATATTTTTTTAAGTGCATGGAAATAAACCTTATTATTAAGGTCAAAAGTGAAAGAAAATATAGAAAAACAAAACAAGAAGCTAACTATTGATATGTAAACTTGGACGAATCTCAAAGATGTTACTCTGAATAAGAGAAGCCAGTCTCAAAAAGTTACGTACAGTATGGTGCCACTATGTTCTCAAAAATACTTCAGTGATGTAGACTAGCTCAATGATGGTCATGGGTTAAGAGCTGGTGGAGGATTTGACTACAAAGAGATAGCAGCAGGAAATTTTGTGATGCCAGGGAACTATTTTATATCTCCATTCTTGTTATGGTTACACAAATCTATACACGTGCTGAAATTCAAATAACTGTACATAAAAAGATCATTTTATGTTGATTTTTAAAATAAAATAAATAAAAAAATAAAGATAAGTTACAGAAATATATGTATAGTATGTTGCCTTTGAGGGGGAAAGAGAAAGAAAAAAAGGATATACAGTTTTATAGGTTTCTGTGTGCATAACACTTATCTGGAAAAATAAAGAGCCCACTAACCATGGTTACTTGTTGGGGTGAGCTGTAGGGAGACTTATCATCTATGTCTAAAGTTTATACTAACCAATGATGTCAGATTTAACCTTAGGTATTTTACAGTCTTTGTTACTTTTCTAATATTATCTTTATATTACAGTTATATTTTCTAATAATGTTTCACTGGCATAAACATGTAGTCATGATTTGGAATAACTTTTTGTATCTATTAATATTTCTATATATTTGCCTGGATTTTATAGGTAGGCAACTCCTTGTCTGAAAACATTACCTTTTTTTCTTCTTCAATTTCCAAATATTTTTCCTTTTATTTGTTTCACTGTTTAGAATATCTAATGCAATGTTGACTAGAACTATGATAGAAGACACACTTATTTCCTACATGGATTTAAAGGGAGCTATTTATTTGCTTTGAAGAATAATATTTTGTAAATTTATAGTATTAATAAATAACCTCTATCAACAAAAATGTATTTTTCTATTTCTAGAGTTTTAAAATGTTGTAAATTTTATCTAATGGCTTTTCCTTTATTTTCAGTGTTATAAAATGTAAATATTATCTAATAGTTTTTCCTTCATTTATTGAAATTGTACTTTTTTCCTTCTACCTTATCTTTTAATGTGATGGCTAAATGGATGTATGTTTACATTAAATCAACCTTGAACGTTCTGGTTTGGTGATTTTTTTTTTAAATATATTTTTACCTATGTTCATAAATGAGGTTGGTTTTAATTACCTTTTCTCATATACTTTTGCACTGTTTGCTATAAAAATCTATACCACCTTTAGAAAATGATTTGGTAAGCACTGAAGTTTTTTCTTCTCTACATGAATTTTTATAATATTGGCTTTCATGGTGCTTAAATGTAAAATACAACATACCTATAAAATCATCTACAGAAGTGTCTACTTTTTGAGGAAAGGGCAAGGTGTAGGTTTGTAGATATTCATATACAAAAGCACTATTTTATCTTGAGTAGTTTTGGTAAGTTATCATTTTAAGGATCTCCCTATCTTTGTTTTTACTTTTTTTCTTATATAAATATGCAAAATTTTGGATTTTTCTGTCACTTAAGCAACTTTCCATACTTACCATTTAACATTTTCAATATTGTACAATCCTGAGTGTTTTCTAATTTTCATTATAATTTCTCACGTGACCACAGGTCATTTAGAAATATGTTATTTAAAAGGTTATGGGGGTTGACTCTGTTATTTATCTCTATCTTAGTTCCTTCAAGGTTAGAGAACCTGTTCTATGCAACGATTACTCCCCTGGACCTTTCTGTTGTTGTAAAGATTTCTTTTGTGGCCTAGTATGTGTTCAATTTTCATAAGCGTGTAATGTGTGCTTAAAAAAAATTCAAGTTCTCTACATGACAGGTATAGATATTATATATGTCCATACGAATATATATTTGCTTACTGAGTTGCTCAAGTAATATATATTCTAACTAATATTTTCCACTCAATCTATCAATTACTGAAATAAGTATATTAAAATCTATAAAGATAGACTTATTCATTTCTCCTGATAATTATGCCAATTAGTGTTTGTATATATTTGGAACTATGTTAAATGAAACAAAAAATCATAAGAGTTATGTATTTCTGGTATGTTCTTTCTATTTTATCTTTAAAGATCCATTTTAGATCTATATGTTAGTTTTATAAGTATATTTTAATATTATTGGAAGGATACCAGTTTCATTTAGATTAAGGTAGGTTATTATTTTTAAAACTATGTATTTAAAAACTTTTAAATACAAAGTTCAGTCCATTTATACTTGTTATGTTTACAGACTTTATTTCCACCATATTATTTTTGTTTTCTATTTACCATCATTTGCTTTCCTTTTCCCCTTTTTTCCTGACTTTTATTTTCATGGATCGATCAAGTTTTCTCTATTCCATATTTTGTTTTACTACTATGGAAATTAATCATTTTGTTTCTCTCCTTTTGATATTTATCATCAAATTCTTAATATATATGTAGCAAAATCTAATGATACTAATAATAATGATTATTTCTCCCATTCTCACAAAAAACACAATTTTTGAATCCCCAAGTCCAAAAGATGCTTATATTTTACATGATATTCAGTATTCATTAGCCAATAAAAAGTCATCATTGTTACAACAAAAATTCTTTTGTATTGTCAGAGATTATTCAGATTTGCCCACATATTTATCAATTTTTATTGCTCATCTTTGCTTTATTTATCTCACTCCTTTCTTCTCTTAATTTCTTCTTTCTGATTTACATCATTCCCTTTTGGGAAAGGTGGGAGAGTGTTATTCTCCCTCTATCTCATTTTCTGAAAATGTCTCTTTTCCTCTCTCCAAATAATAAACTAGCAGTATATAGAATTGAGGCTTGACAAATATTTTTTCTCCACATTTTAAAGATATTTTCCCCCATCAATTTTATGTTGCTCTGGAAAAGTTACATATAACCCTAAGTGTCATTCTTTTACATGTAATCTTATTAATAATCTCTGGTTATGTTTAAGACTGTCTCTCCTCCTTTTAGTGAACTTCCCTACAATATTTTTAATTATCTTATTTAGGATTTTGTATATCCCACTTCTGAGAATTCATGGGTTAATAATGCTGGGAAATTTGCTTTTGGAACACTGTGTAGATATATAGAGGCTATTCATTACACTTAACCTTTTCCATTACCTCTCCTTCATGTTTTGTATTTCATTTCATTTACTCTCAAAGCTACATATAAAATAATTTATAAAATTTTTATCTTTCATTTTACTAATTCTCTGTTCAACTATGTCTAATCTGATGGCTAACTTTTCCACTAAGTTTTTATTATTATTTTTTTTCATATCTTGGCTTTATTTTATATTGTCATGCTCTATTTCTCTGTTTTCTATTCTGCTGCTTTTCACCTTAATCAGTTTAAACATATGAATGATATTTTCTGAAGTCTAATCCTGCTATTATTTTTATTTGTACAGACTCCTAATCATAGTGTCTTTTCTATACCCTCATGTCTCTTGTAATTTTTAATTGTGAGCTAGACTCTTTTAAATTATTTGCCATCTTGCATGGAACATATTTGCTTCTCAAAATATTAGTAGTGAAGAACCATTTTTTCTTTCAAATCCATCACAGATTTATACTTTTCTAAATAAAATTAAAATGAATTGCTAGAAAAATGAAATAAATGGAGACATAAGTACTAGGTCTAAAAAATATTAGACCAAATTTTTATTACTTACTCCATTAAATTGCTATAACCATTTCTAACACTTTCAATTTCTGTACTTACCTTGTCACCACTGATGAGTAGAAAATAGTTCATCAATCAGCACCAATCCACAGATCACACTCTAAGTAACATTGCTCTAAAATATTTTTTTATTTGTTCTGTCTTGTACAGCATAATTGTCTCTGGTGTGAGAGAAAATTCTACCTCTCACTGTTGATTAAAAGACTGTCAGATTATGTGGATAAGTAAATTTGAATTTCAAATTTACTTGCAGTATAGGCCAATGTTTACAAATTCTCAGGAGATGTTTGTTTGCTTGTTTGTTTGTTTCTCAACAATAGACCAGGTAGGGAAAGATAAGCTTCTTTTGCCATCTCTCATATTGAAGGATGGTTATTTTTCTCAATCATCCCTTTCTTCAGGGCACAGTCTTTTGAAGTTTACTGTTTTTTGTGGAGCTCCCAATGATAACAGTCCTCCTTGTGTGGGCACAGACTCACAATCCTGGTCATACAACTACAGAATTAAGTGAAAAGCTTATTTCTTTAATATTGTTATCGTTTCTCACCTCTGCAATGAAAAGCAAGTTAGACATACTTTACCTTGCAGTTCTAATACCTTATGCAATAAGTTCTTTATATTAATTAGTCAAAAATAATCTAGAGGCTGACACATTCCTAGGAACCTAATCTTGGATTTGAAGAGCTTTCTTGGCTTGTTTGAGATTTACTCTTCAATGCTTATATTTTCTTTACAGTTCTTCTCTACTCAGAAAACTGGGTGATCTCTTGTTTACAATCACCCAATTCATAACTAACACAAATATATAATTTTGGAAAATTACGAGATAGAAACATAAAGAAAACAATAATAAAGGACAGAAAATAACTAGCTAAAAACTTATGCGTTCTTCTAACTCCAAGAAAGGTTGGAAATATAGCCAACTATGTGCTATGTACAGGAGACATCTAAAACAAAACCATACCATGGTATGAAGTACAAAGGGAGAAAAATATATTATTTAAATTCTAAAAAAAGCAAGAGTTACAATATTAATAACCAATCAAATCTACTAAATGAAACAGAGAGAAAGACTACAATTCATTAAATTCAATTCTAGATATTGTACTAGGTATTTGGGTCACAAAAGTTATAATACATGGAGGATACATATTAGCAAAAAAAATAAACTATAATAAATGGATAAAATATTTTTGGAAGTGGTACGTTCTAAAAAACAGATAATAGATACCTATATTAAGGTTGAGGGCTCACAATGTGGAGGTACATTACATAATATGGTCAAGGAAGATTCTTCTCAAGTTATTTTTGAATTGTTATATAAGAACAGATAGGAGCCAGCATAGGAATATACAGAGCAATATACCTCTTTCCCAGTTGCACACTGGAATTACTACAGGAGCTCTTATTCTGTAAGACACTTGAGATACACTCTACTTGAAGATCTAAGTGAATTATAGGAATTTTTAGTAAAATATACATAAACATTTAATAAATCAATAAACAAAGATATGAAAATTTATCAAAGGGCTCCCTATAAAAAATAAAAAGTTCTGGATTGTTTTGTTTGTAAAGTTTTTCAAATAAACAAGTTCAAATACTATTTAAACTTATCTAAAACATTACTTTCAGAGCAAAGTTTCTAAATATTTCTTAATCTATCACAACACTGCTAGCAAAACTTGACAAAGATAAAAAAGCCAGACAGCCAAAATAACCTTAGACATATCCCACTTATTAAATGATACCAAATTCCAAAAGAAAATATTATCAAACTAAATTAAACTGTGTGTATAAAATGACATTCTGTGTACAGGTGGGTTTCATCCCAGACATGCAAAGGTCATTTCCTTTCAGAAAGCATACTAAAATAATACATTAATTAAGACACAAGCAAAGATATTTAGAAAGATTGAGATGATGTCAACATAAAACAAATAAATATTTAGTCACTTGCTCCTCACTCACACTACACGAGTTCTATGGGTTGTTGTATGACTGAACTCTAAAGAGCTCTGCTAGGCTATGTTGAGCTGGGCTGGGCTGACTGTGTTCTCTAACGGGACCCAGTCCGAAGGATTAACCCATCTGGAGTATTCCATTCTAATGGCATAGGACACAGAGGTAGGGTCGGGTGTAAAAAACACAAACCCAATTTAAAGCTTCTGCATCCATATATCATTGGTCAAAAGCAAATCACATGGTCCAGCCCAAAGTCAATAGAATGAGAAATGATGCAAAGTGTGAGGAGAAAAAGTCGCTGGGAACGAACCATACAATCTACCACCCAAAATAACATACATAAATTAACATATAAAAAATGTTAATAGCTTAGAAATAGATGCGTTATTTTTTATATAATAATATAGAGATAGAGCTAGAAAAACCCAAAAGCCAACATATATCTGCAGTTTAGCACTAAATACATTTTTATTTAAGTGTTAGAAACAGAACAGATGCTTACTTTATCAGTATTATTGAACAATATTCTGGAAAATCTAGCCAGTGCAATTAAAGAAGAGAAAGAAATAAGTAACATACAAATTTGCAAAGAGAATAAAAATCTAACACTTTTTGCAGATGGTATGACTATATAAGCAAGAAAACTCAAGAGAATAAACTATAGTCAACAAGCAGTAAAATAATTCAGTCAAGTGGATGTTTTGCCAATTAATATAGAAAGTAGCTGTTCTATATACAATGTCAAGTTAAAATATAGGCAAAGGAAAAATCTATTGTTTTATATTAACATCAATAGTAATAATAACAATGATAATAATAATTGAGTATACCTAACCAGATATGTAGTGAATCTATATAAAAAACATTATAAATCTATGATCTATTGTATGCCACACATCATACAAATTATAGATCACAATAGTCTTGAATGAATAGTAAGAAAGACAATGTTCTTTGTTAAGAAGTATATTGTCCCTAAATTAAATTCATAAATTCTACTCAATACCAATTAAAATTCCATCAGCCTTTTTACTTGGGGGGCATTTGACAAAATGACACTAGGGTTCATCTGGGGGAATAAATGTGTGACAATATCCAAGAAATTTCAGAATAAGATCAGTAATGAGAACCTTATCAGATATTAAAAAGGCCACTAATGAGGGACTGTTTAGATAAATTTTTGGTCTTTTATATAATAATTAATATGAAGCTATTAAAATAGATATGAATGTGTCATATGCAGAGTTCCATGATACATTATTTTAAATACATAAACATTTAAATTTAAGAACACACACACATCAGAGGATTATAACCAAATACAAACAACTATTAAGTGGTTACATATCCAGAGAGGCACTAATGGTTTTCTCCTAGGGGAAAAAATTTGCCTTTTTCATTGTCTGATTGCCTTTTTGCCATATGTGTGCATTATTTTAGGCTTTGTTCTTAATTTAATTGTCAAAAAAATTCCTAATGCTTATGGGCTTATGATGTGTCCAGGAATCTCAATGAAATTTATATCCATAGCAAACATTATAGTAAAACTTATTACAGAACAAAATGCGTTCAGATCATCTATGAAACTTTAATAATTTATTTCCTTAATGTGTTGTACTGTACTAACAATTTTAAGGTACACATTTGCCCCGCCGAATAGATTTCACATAGATTTCTCTGATTATAATTATAATATTAACCACTAAAATATGAAGGGCTCCCATTTCACAATAGCTGAAAATTATTTGAACTTTCCATTAATTTTGATGAGTTTCTACTCTTTTTACCTTGCCATGTGGATGTATTACTTTTCAAAGGAGACAGTCAAAAATATCTGTAATATTTTAATTTAGTAAAGAGCTCAATAACATCATTCCTTTGAGACACTATAAGATTACAAAACTCTGAGTGAAAAGTGTCATAATTGGGTGTACAATAAATCTCCCCTCTTTGCTTAGGGGCCTGATAACTGCAGATTCTACCATTAAAAAAAAAAAAAAAAAATCCAAGTATTATTTAAATCTCATTCTTCACTGGTGTTTCAAGACTCTTAACTAAAAGGATCCAAGCCATTGTGACTTTCAAATACGAGTTTTTCAAGTATCTGAAATGGATAAATGCCTGAAATAACTCCCCAAAAGAGATGGAAAAAGTTAGCAAAGACTTAATGCAAAGGAGATATACCACATTACGTTAGTTGTAGCTGCATCACTAAAACAACTTTGCCCAGGAATCTGGCCCTATGGAAACATATTTGATGTTGAAACAAGGTCTCTTTGCTAGTTATTTCATTGCATGTCCATCTGCTATGTTGAGATTTTGCCAGCTCACAAACTGGTCTGCTATTTTCAGTAAGCATGTGCCAAAGCAGCACATGGTTTAGACTGGCAGATTACATAAGGCTGTGAGTATCCACTATAATAAAAATGTGGTCTTTTGCCCAGTGTGTTTGATCCTCAAATTGCTCACTGTACATTCATTAACTCTCAAAAATTCCCTTGAAAGAGGTGACATATCATTAGTTTACTTTATAGTTAGGGAACCTTGACAGGAGATGAAGTGACTTAACCAGATTCACAGGTGAATACTCAGTAGAATGTCTGGGTTTGTTTACCTGGAACTACATCTCACCTGTTTTTGATACTTATATTGAGGGGAAAAAAAGTCATGTAATTCACTATGGTATAGACTGTGCTCAGCATGGTATGATACTCTTGAAAAAATACAAAAACACGTATTACTACAATAAATTCTGATGTATTTATATGTCTAGAAACCCTTACTTTCAAACAAATAATTGACCTAATATTATATTTTCCTCTTACAAGTCTACTGTGGTGCTTACTTAGGCTTTATTGGACTGGTAGTCTCTGTGCCAGAAAGGCCATTAAGAAGCTTTAGAAATATTACCTAGTCCAGGACTTCCCTGGTGGCGCAGTAGTTAAGAATCTGCTGCCAATGCAGGGGACACGGGTTCGAGCCCTGGTCCAGGAAGATCCCACATGCCGCGGAATAACTAAGCCTGTGAGCGACAACTACTGAGCCTGCACTCTAGAGCCCGCAAGCCACAACTACTGAGCCTGCGTGCTGCAACTATTAAAGCCCGCGTGCCTAGAGCCCGTGCTCCGCAACGAGAGAAGCCACCACAATGAGAAGCCCGCGCACCACAACGAAGAGTAGCTCCCCGGTCTCCTCAACTAAAGAAAAGCTCGGGCACAGCAACAAAGACCCAAACACAGCCCCTCTAAATAAATAAATAATAAATAAATAAATAAACCCGTTCTTTGTCGTTTAAAAAAAAATATTACCTAGTCCAATAGAATTCTTCAGAAACCTTTGACCATATCAATAACTTCTTTGGAAACGTCAAATAATGTTTCAAATTTTGTCAGCTTTTACAATCTTTTTAAAGATTAAAATTATACAAGAAAATAAATATTTATGAAAATGCATAAACCTATATTTCTAAATGTAAAAATATGGTATTATAACAAAATTTCAGTATCACCACAGTTAAATATAGGAGTTTTGATATTTTGTGGTCTTTTTGATTAATTGAAGTTTATCTTCTTGATCAAAACAAATTTCTAGGTTTGTTAATAAAAATCAAATTTAAAATTTTTCTGTAATATTTTATTAAGGACTTTGATGACCACTCAGTGTACCAATCACATCTGTGAAGGACATAAGTCTGAACAAGATATAGAAAATATTCACTTGTTATCAATAATTAAAAAATTTTATGGGCAAAAAATAGACAAACCAATATAGTTATAATGGGGTACTGATTAATTTAATGTCACCTTGCTCCAGAGTCTAAAAAAATCCAAGTTTACAAAGACAGAATACAGAAGGCTTGCCTCGGAAAAACCTGTATAAAAATCACAGTGAAGTTTTAGTTTAGCTTCATAATCAGTGTGGGGTGACCAGAGCATCATACTCAGCTTGGGGCACCACATTTTGAGGGGAATTTTAATAAACAAGAATAGAGAACACAAAGCATGATGGTGAAAGACCCAATGCTTAGTTTAAGAAGTGAGGTTATTTAACTTAGAGAATTTAGGCAAGACACAAATATTTAAAAAATTTTGAAAGTCTGCATGTGAACATTTATTTAGCCATGATTTGTATGATTCCAGAGGCAGGAATAAAATCCAACAATTGAATATTACTGAGGGACAGATTTCAATTCAAGTTAAGGAAGAACTTTCTTTAAATAGAACTACCTAAAAACTGAATGGGTTTTCTAAGAGAAAAATGGTTGAAGGTCTTTTTGCAGAGGCTAGAAGACTATTTGTAAGTAGCATACAAAAGGGGATTCAATTATCTATCAGGAGAGGGGAAGTAAGGGATTTGGAGCATATTACCATCCATTTAAAATTCATACATGATTTAAATGAAAATTTTCTAGAAGCTAAGGTCAATTGGTTGTGCTGAGCTGATACGTAATATATATTATATATACATATATGATATATATATTACACTTATTAACGTTTGGATAAAACCATCTCTGGTGAATTTGAATTGCAAGGTTTTTATGGTGTAAGAAGTTGTCTTAGTAAATATATATTACTTCTTTTAAATGAAACAAAATTTGTATTCTCTTCTTTTGAATCTCAAGCACTTTGCCTTTGATATCATTTGACTTCCTGCTTAACTGTTATAATGATTCTAACCATTGACCAGAGATAAAAGTGACAGCTAGGACTGCGTGTACAAGGACAAAAAAGGGAGACAGATGTTGGTTCCTTGAAGATGACAAGGGGAAGGCTGGATTTGCTGTAGGAGGCAAGAGGCCACGAGTAAACAGATTCAGAAGGGAATGGTTTGGTCTGAACAACAAGAAACGGGGAAATGTTAAGCTCTCAAAAGCTTTCCAAAATAAAAAGGACATGGAGAATACAAGATTTGATATGTCCTAACCCTGCTATCTAACTGAGAAACACACAAAAGAAACGGGCCAGATAGCACTGGCATTTATCAGGAATGGAGCAGATACACCCTTTAACCTGATGACTCCATGGGCAGACTACAAGGAAGAGGCTTACTTGTTCTGGGAGGCGAGTTCAACATCGACGCGGAGGGATAAGACCTGAACAAAGAAACGCAGAAGTAAGTCTAAGGACCTGAGGTGGAATCCTAATGGGATTGGGCAGCAATTCCCATTTCCTAGAGCAAAAATGACTTTTTCAGTAAGCCTTAGCAAGAGACTGCATTTTCCACGTCCCTGGGCTACCTCGTGGTGAGTCATGACGCAGCTAGATATAGAACACGCCGGGGATTTGCAGATTTCTAGTAGGGGCTACAAGTCATGCCTTTTTCCGTAGGGACAGATATTATTTTGAAACAAAAAAAGAGAGAGATTCTATTATATATGCATTTTTGCACACCAACCGGGTAAGCGATTTTGAAGGGCTTCAGCTCTTCTATTTTTTCCCCACATATGTAATAGAATGATATTCACTTGAAGGAGTTTTTTGTTTAAAATGTTAATATTACTGAGATCTCTCTCTCTTTATATATGTATAAATATATATAACATATATATATACACAACACTAATAAATGAGTTTTATCAGACAAGTGTGTATTCAGGAAATAAAGTGTGCTATTACTCATCACTATTATTCAAAATATTGCTAGTAAATAGTTGACTAAGTTAACAGCCTTGATTCTATTAAGGTAACATTTCGTATTCTAAATGCTCTTTATTGAATGCATAAAAAAGCTGAGGTTCATTTGCAGGAGCCAAAGGTGATTTCAACAAACCTCACCCCAGAGGGGCTAGCTCCATGAAAGAAAGTAGTTCTTTGACCATCCTCCAGTTACCAGTTCTCAGTGTTCACTGTTTATGAAACCTTGCTTTAAGGAAAGAGAGAGCGAGAGCGAGAGAGGAGAGAGACAGAGAAAAAGAGAGAATTCCGGTTGTGTGTTCACCTTCTAGAGTAGGATAGCCAGAGACAATTACATAAGAACACTGGGGAAGGGGTGGGCTATAAAAAAAGGGCATCAAGCTAATGATACAATGTAAGTAAGTGAATATAGACAATGTTGAAGTCCTAAAGTTATCCTGAAGAAGAGAGCAAGAGAAGATCTCCAGGTTGGAGAGTGATTTGTAGATTGATTCTGGGTCTCATAAAAATTGTTTGATTGAGGGGAAAGTTGAGTAACCCTAAAAACAAACAAACAAAAAACAAACCACCTGAGATAACCCCACTACAAAGTAATGCTATTAAGGCCTTTTTAATCCCTTCACTCTTTACTTCTCCCTCTATAACCTCCATAAACCAACATAAGATAGTGACTGTATAGTAGTCTATGGCAAGTGGGTGGCAGGTGCCTCGCTCTCAACATGGGGTTGTATGAATGAAAATGCCCTGATGGAAAGTGAGGGAGAATCCCATCAAACACCTGGGTGCCTAGGTGGGCAGATAATTCCGCAGACCCACAATTTAGAGAATGTCAAATCAATTTTCCAAGCACTAGAAAATTCTGAAAATCCACCTGTTGGATGATGAACCACACCTTCTGCATGTTTTATGTGAACATACTGGAAAAAAATTCATATTTTTTTCTAACTATAGGCTCCATGCTTTATTTTTCCTTTTAAAGATTAGCCTAGATTTAAATTTTAAAATACATAGTTTACAGCATAAGTATTAATTGATTAATAAGACATCCACAGAGATAGGAGAAACACACATAAAATAAATTCTCATTGCTTCTTTATCATCATTTCTTTTATTTAATCACATTATCTATGGTTATACTTACAATCTTTAATTTTTAAAACATTCCTATGCCTTAATATCAAGTCAACTGAATCATCAGGCTTATCTTATTCTTAAAATACAACCATGTGGTCAAATCTAGTTTGAGATAAATTTTTTAGTGAGTCTGTAATAAAAATTTTGAATAAAGGATCATTTATAAATGTATGTGTTAAACATTCTTTGACATTCATTTCTATTCATCTTGACAGTAAAAAAGTTTCGAACATGAAAATGGACAGAAAAGTACAATGAGCAAGTCTAACTTAAATAATCACTTAAACTTAAGTCATGCAAGGAACGTTTATTATAACAGAAGTTCTTGAAATTACATGGGGAAAAGCTATGACAATTGGCAGATTATGGTTCAAGTACCTGTAAATTTTTATGACACTGTAACGTTTTAAAAAACCTAAGAGTAGGGAAGCCATATGCTATTCAGTTTTGGATAAATTAATAAAATTCTGCATATTATTATCTACTTAACTGATATTTTGTGGTGTCTTCAGTTAAATTCAAACTACTGTAAGTCAATTCAGTAATATTTACTGAAATAATGAGAAAGAAGATAAAACCTTGAATAAATGTACCAAGAAAAAAACATTACAGTCTTGGCATGTTTATAGTTCAACAGGACATTAAGTTAGCAATTCAGCAAAAAATGAGCCTTCCAAAATATTTTAAAGTACTGATTTATTCTTTCATACAATCAGCCTAGTGATTTCTTTAAAAATCTCATCCATATGTGGACATTTATTTCTTGCTGAAGCCATTGATAGTTAACTACACTTTAACTAGGTAACTCAAGACCTATCTTTTTTAAGCCAGGACAACTATAGTTTTTCTCAAGATCAAGCATATGGTTTTGGCGGTTTTGCCATATGAAATAAAGCAAGGCTACTTTTCCAGAGTCTGCTATTTATCTCTTTAAAAAAAGCCCACTAGAGTTTGACTGACACTAATTTCCTGAACAAGATACCCTAGAAACTCCAGTTTATCTCATAACATCATAACAGACAGGGTTTGTGATGTCCCCTCTGCAAGATTCTTTATTCTGTCAGTTTATAGCATTTGAAATGACGGAAAGAGATGCGTTCCTTTCATATGCCATCCAGGAGAACAGAACCTGTCACCAACAGTGTAATGTGCTGTGTATTATCACTCTGAGTGATCCAGAGGCCCAGAGACTGTCATCTTTTTAGACTGTACAAGTCAACACAAATAAAACTGAGGAGGCAAATGATAATGTCTGAGATAGAGCCAGGCTCATTCGGGCCATTACTTTTTATTCAAACCTTAGAGATGACATGATGTGAAAAATGAGCCTGTGTCTAGTTCAGTGCCCATTAGTGTGTGAGCACATTATCTTCCACTTTTCACATTGAATCTCTCTGCACTCCCTCTGCCAGTTAAAGCTTGGCAGCCTGTCAGCTTAAGGGAGTTGGACTCCTCTTTTTTTTTTTATTAATTTTAGGTTATTATAAATAAACAGTAATACTACCTCTCTGATGATAAGTTGCAACCATTTGAGCTACTCATTCAAAACATTATTCACAGTATTTCCTAGAGCTTATTCTTCTTAGAGATTATTCTTCTGTACCTAAATAATTAGAGATGGCATCTGGCCTGTTATTTTGAAGCAAAATACTCACTGAGGATAATTTTTTTTAAAAACTTAATAGAAATTCCATTTAAATAAATAAGCTGAGTATTTTAATCTGTATTGAAAGAGCATTTTGAGATAGAATTGCCCTGTCATTTCCTATCTATGATAGAGTCCATAGTTTTCTATACCTAAATACCTCAGATATTTCCTATCAAAAATGGAATGAATACCATACTTTTGTGCTGTGTAAAAGACTCAGGAATAATTTTTTTCTGTAGAAACTTAGTGCTGAAGAAAAGCCTGATGAATATTTTTACAATCCTGTCAGTTGCCAGAACTTCACATTGTGTTCCATAGACATAAAAGAAACATCTTTGTGCCTGGTGATGTGAAGAAATCAATTAATTTATCATATCACTCTTTACGTGTCACATTATTTTGGCCAATGGTAGCAAATTGAACTATGAAAATGTACTTTTCAACAACTCTATTGCGTTGAAAACCTGACATCCCTCAAAGTGTAGATTTGCCATCTTCAAAAATAGCTGAAAGCACATAAGCGCGCGCGCACACACACACACACACACACACTCTGAATATAAATCCATTCCCTGAAGGGTTTCTAACATTGTTCACTAGCATAATCAATAGTTCGTTAAAATTCCTAATTTTCTATTTGTAATCTTCAATTATCCCCAGTATCCTCAAAATACTCTTCAGTTACCTTGTAGATAGAACTAGGCACATTTAAAAAGTTTTCTGAAGGATATAAACACTAAAGATGAGATTTCTATTGTTCACTGATTTAAATTACAATGTACTTCATTGAAATAGAATAAAAAGTTAGTATTGCATATGACTTGAAAGATGTGACTTGTGATTATTTTAATAGTTACTGAATATTTAGTTTTCCATCACACCATCACTTGCTATTGCCTTCATGTTGAATTATATTCCATCTTGTAGCCATAGAAATCTGAGAATTTTAGAAAAAGAAGCTGAATTTCTTGTTAACAAAGTTTCACATGTTTCCGGTAACAGGAGGTAATGGCATGCTTTATGATGAGCTTTGTTTTATGTTAGAGTCGTCAGCCTTTCCCTTTTAGACTGAAGCATTGTTTGGATACCATAATTTCTTACAACAGAAAATGGTTTACAATGTTTTCAGTTCTCTTCTGAAATGTCAACGATAAGCATTATTGTCTGTGCAGAAGTTAAATGTTACAGCATTGGAACAATGGTAGATGAAGAGTATTTATTTTAACTTTGTCTTCCATTTTCTTCTGCATGGATTATCATCGTTGGGTTATTTATGGAGAAAATGATGGGGTGAATGTACAAAATTGTGTGTACTGCCTGAGTGAGATATTAGAACAACCATGATGACTTTCTATGGTGAATATTTTGTTCAGATATCACAATAATGTTGGTGGCATTAGTTGAGGTTTTTTTTAAAATTTCAATTCAAGTAATAAATAGCTTTGCCTTCAAATGAATGACCACCTTTGAGGGAAACCAAAACCTTATGTTATGGAAAGGTGTGAGATACTGATATATAGTGCATGATAAAATAAAATATTTTACCTCTTTTGTTTATTCAATATTTCAAAGAGTTTTATGTCAACTATGTAACTATTTCATTTTATTTTGTCTAAAAGCCAAACCATCCCACATGGACTCAAATTAAATCGGAGTATTTTATTAGGTTTTGAATTGTTCTCTAATGTCACATTTTTTTAAGAAACAGAGAGATCGAAATAGTAGCAGTTTCTTCAAATGTTAAAATTGTATTTCCTAAAAAGAAATAGCTTTTTAAAATTTGAGGATGCACTTAAACCCCAATTGAGCGATTAGAAGTGATTTTTTTTTCCCACTCTTTATGATGAATCCTAATGCTTTTTACTTTCTCACTGTGATGCTGTCCTTGGTACGTATATTTTTTAGAGTAGCTACTAATACTAAATTAGAGTGATATATTGGTTACCAACGGAAAGATGGCATTAAACTTATTCAATTCATTGGCAAGATCAATTTGTTACCAGAAGGCATCCAAATAACAAATAATCACTAGTAATTTAAATTTTACTCCCAATCTCTTTTTTATTCAGAATGTGCTTAATATGTGTGGATTATTGTCATATTTGGTTTTCATATAACACTCATTGAATTAAACACTGCATTTCTATACTTTCAACCTCTGTGAAAATGGTTTGTCTGCCTCTTAAAATATTTCTAATTTATATATATTTTTGTCTTGGCTTGGTCTTACTTTTTTCTTTTTCTTTCATTCTTTCTATTTTCCTTGTTCAGAAAAATGTCAAGTACTTAATCCATTTGTTATACTTACATTTTTGAAGGAAATATCCAACTGCTGACTTTCCAACCTTGAATAAGCCTAATTTTTTTTAAAGTGGAGGTCCAATATTCTTCTAGGTTTTTATATACTCTTTGTTCTTTATTTAGTTATTAGAAATTTTGCAAATTTAATTTTACCAAAGAACATATTTAAAACATTGATTGATATTCTATAGAAGTAAAATCAATTGCAACAGACTTCATGTGTTTATACTTTTTATAAGATTTTGATATACTCAGAGGAAGAGATTAACTGTTCAAAATGCTGGAATTAAAGGAGAACAGGAATGGGAGAGGGGATCACCTGTTCTAAGGGCTAAATTGTAGCAGAAATTCTTCATATTAGGAGCACTTATGACAGTTAAAGAGACCATCCCTTGGGGATACGGTTTTTTAAAAATGTTACTAACTCTTACTCTAAGGTTTTTATTTCATTAACACTGGTTTCATAGATCCCTCAATTTCAAATAGGTCTTTAGCTTGAATAACTTTATGCTACTAAAGTAAGTCATCTTGCCAAAGATTAACGGATATTAGAAGGGAAGGGCCAGTTTTGTGCATCTCAAGACTATTGTATTATTCAAGGCAGAGAATATCTGAACGAATCTTAAGTAGGTTTATGCAAATAGTCCAAAATCAACTGGAAATGTTCATAATAAATTAAACTTTTATTTTTCTACCAGTGTCCACGTGGGAAAGAGTGTTGAGTGGTATCTCCCTTTTCAAAGATGAAATGTAGAGAAAAAAAGATAAAATTAAATAACCAACGGATGCAAATTTTCAATGCAAGTGTTGTCTTAACGTAGTTTCTTGCCGGTTATCACAATAATAGTGGAAGTTCTATACTACACAAAGGTAGAGAACCCATCAAAAAGATATTCATTAGAAGCATATATTTATAACTCTGGGGAATTCTGAGTCAGGACAAGATGATTTCAATGGCATTTTTAAAATCTACACAAATCCACTAATAAAATAGACAGAAAAATAACTAATAATAGGGGAAAAAAGGAACAAAATGATAAGGTATACCTAGAAAATATAAAATATGAGTTGATAGGGTCCAATCACCATCAAATCAGAACCCACACACGTTTTGCTTCTGAAGAGTTAATAGAATAAAGTAAATGGGAATTGAGGAGTCTAAGAACCTGAGAACACAGATATACCCGATACACAGCTACCTCTAAAAGGAGAATGGAATCCTCTCAGTATGGAATCCTCAGAAAATTGATCTGAGTAAAAGAACAGTAAAATTAGAAAATATTCCACAAGCTCTAATTTGCATGGAAGTGCAGAAAAGACTAAAAGGACTCACAACACTATGGTACTGTGAGGCTATCAGAGTAGATTTGACATTAAGTCGATTATGGTACTACCCTAGCATTGGAGAAGAATGGACGTTAAGTTTTGGGTGACCAACATTCTCAATTTGCCCTTGACTAAGGGGTTTCCATGGATGTAGGACTTTCAGTGTTAAAATAGTCCCAAGAAAACCAAGATAGTTTGTTATACTACATTAAAGACATTAGAAATATTCCAAAAATTCTTCTGCAGAAGGACAGAGACCTAAGACTACAGGAGAAAAAAATTCTGAAATTTGACAAAAAGGGCAAAACAGGAACACTGGGTGTACAGAAGAGAAAATGTTCAGACATAAGAGTTACAGAGAGAGTTTTATGAGAACTGATCTCAGATGTATGAAAGTGTCTATGAGAGGACTCTAAAAATATTCATATTAATAACAGAAGATGTAGTTCTTAATCAGTGAAACTAGAAAATCTACCACTTTCTTTCTTCATTCAGGAAATTTCCCTTAAAATTTTGATGAAATGCATCTCATATAAACAAGGACAAATAAAAAGATTATTGTCAAGATGAATGGATAAAGAAGATGTGGTATATCTATACAGTGGAATATTACTCAGCCATAAAAAAGAATATTGCCATTTGCAGCAACATGGATGGACCTAGAGAATATTATACAAAGTGAAATATGTCAGCCAGAGAAAGACAAATACTATTATTATATCACTTATAAGTGAATCTAAAAAATAATACAGATAAATCTATTTACAAAACAGAAACGGACTCACAGACATAGAAAAAAGGTTGGGGGATAAATTAGGAGTATGAGATTAACAGATACACAGTACAATATATAAAATAGATAGGGAACAAGGATTTATTGTATAACATAGAAAACAATGTTCAATATCTTGTAGTAAACTATAATGGAAAATAATCTGAAAAATTATATATGTATAACTGAATCACTTTGCTATACATCAGAAACTAACACAATATTGTAAATCAACTATACATTTAAAAAAAGATTATTGTCATACTCTCTAAAATATATATAGTTGAGAAAAAGATAATAAACTGGATAATGTAGTAGATAATGAAAGATGAATAGAAAAAAATTATGCCAGAAAAGTAGATGAGATTATTGCCTATAATTTTTAAATGAATTTAAATGTGTAAGAAGACCAATAGAACCCCCAAACAAAACAAAAATAAAATAAAGAAGTTTAAAGATGAAATAACCAAATAGCAACAATATAAGAAAAGAAAGATGATAGTGTTCAGAAAAAAAATACGAAAAATTTTAGAAATCAAGTCTAAACTACAAAATATAGTAATGAAAATCGAAAGTATAAAGAAGTTAAAAAAAAAAACTCCAAGTATATAAAGAGATAAATATATGAGAAATAAGTACAGAGAAAAAAATTAAGGAAAATTTTAGAAATCAAGACTAAATTAAGAGCAAGCTGTGTGAATGAATTTGAGGAACAGCAATGTGAGCAAGCAGGAGAAATTGCTGAAGGATCAGGAAACTCGGGTTCTAATCCTAACCTCTGTGAAAAATTACTGCATAGTATTTGGCAAGTAATGGGATCCTTTCCATTCCTCAGTTACCCCACTTACTAAATAAGAGTAATAATATTTTGTGCCTATTTTGGATGGTTTTCATAGCACCATATAAGATAGTAAGGGGTACAAAGCAAATATAACACAAGAGTTTTTTGTTTGTTTATTTTTTGTTTATTTTGCTTTTGAAACCCTTTGAACTTAGAATACTGAGCAAAGGAATAAATGAATTATCTAAACCTAAAAAAAAAAAAAGGCTAAATTACAATAAGTAAAAGAGTAAACATACTACTGCAATGGAAATAGAAAGTGAAAAGTAGTATAAAAACAGGGAAATAAAGGGTAATAAAAAGAAAAATGTTTGAGAAAAAATATAGATTACGAGGAAAATGAAGGAAGAGAGAAGACATGAAAAAATCCACTGTGTATAATTGAGGTCCTTGAAGAAAAAAAGTCAAACAATTGAATAGAGCATATTCTCAAAATTATAATGCAACAAAACTTTCTGAAAAAAAATTGAATGTGCAAGTGGAAAGGACTTGCCATGTACTACAGAAAGGACACTCAAAGCAGTCAATGCCAAGACCTATTTTAGTGAATTTATTGGACTTTAAAGATACAGAAAAATAGTTTTTTAAGCAACCAGACAAAAAGATCAGGCCACTTATAAGTTCAAGCCAATGTTATGTACATTTATGAATTTAGGTAGCACTGTTCTGACAAGCATTTCCTGGAGAATCTTCAAGAGGATAACTATCAGACAAAAATATCACAGAAGCAGTCTTGGCATAAGTTTTGGTGTTGAGAATTGAATATAATTAATAAATGCCTAACATTAAATGATGTAGGTAAAAATGATGGAGTACTATGCAAATGCCAAGCAATGAAAAATTTATATAATTCAACAAACAAAAAGATAAGGGTAGAAGGTATGGGTATGTAAATGTAAAATAACCTTTATGAGAGTTATTCATAGATGTTAACTGGAAGTAAATTAGATAACTGGCAAGGAAAGAAAGGGAAAGAAGACGTTGTTTGTAAATCTAATTATTACTCCTAGTAGAAAATAAAATATAAAATATTTTATAGAGAAAATTATAATAATATAATATTGTGTATATGATGTGATAATCATTGTAAAAATGAACTTTTATTATTCTCTCAGGGACTACCTGAAAAATAGCATTGAATTAGTAGAAAATATATTTTAATAAATAGGAACTATGAGTATTATATAAAGGTATCCCTAGAAAGAGATGAAAATCTTCTGAAATATTGAAATATATACTAAAAAATAAACATGGAGAAAGCATGTTTATAGTATATTAATTGTATATTACATTATATATTTAAAAGTTTCACCTATTTTCTATACATGAATATAAGCAAACAAAAATGAATTGAGTCATTTTAGTAATTAAGTGGTCTATCTCCATAATTAAAAGAAAATCATGTTCAGATTTGCTAAAAAAAAAGCAAAACCTAACTTGGCTGAATATAAAAGATGCATATAAAGAAAAGGAGATTCAGAATGATTAAAAATGAAAGATGGGCAAAAATATACTAGGGAAACACAAATGAAAACAAAGAATCCCAATCTTGATTTTGTAAAAAGTGTAGAACACAGGCTTTAAAAAGGAAGGAAGGAAAGAAAAGAGGATAAAAGGAAGAAAGAGTGAGGGAGATGTGGAGAAAGAAAGATGGGGGAAGAAAAGAAGGAAGAAAAAAAGAAGGAAGGAAGGAATTATTTTGGCTAAGAATTTTCCTTTAAGTACTACTTTAGCAGTATCTCATAGATTTTAGTATTTATTTCCTATTTTTTTCTAAAAACTATTAATGATTTTAGAAAACATTAAAACTTTGACAGAAGAGTCATTTTATAAATGGCTTTGTAATGATCAGATGGAAAAAACTTGCTTAGGATTTGTTGTTAATTTCTTGTTTACTTGTAGTGTTATTTATCATAGTGCCAGTATTTTTGCATTCAACAAAATAAAATGAGACTTTGTATATGACCAAATATATCTTCAATGTTTGTATATTTTCCATGGGTTCATGAAAAGAAGATATGCTCTCTATTATGAAGGTGTACAATCATATTGGTTAATTATATAGGTATTATTTTATAGGTATTGTCAACCAACTCAGACTGATAGTGATAAATTAAAGTCTACTATTAACAATACTAGTCTCTGTTTGGGTCCCATCTAACTTTCACTATATCAAAGTAGCTTCTAGGTTTTGTATGTATAAAATATATATTCATAATTGTTATGCCTTCTTTGTAAATTGTAACATTTAACTTCATGTGCACTTATTTCCTGAATTCATCTTAATTGATAACAAGTTCACAATATATTTCTTCTTTCTGTTTACATTTGCCTAGAACATGTTACCCATAATTTTATTTTTAATGTTTCTAAATCATTTTTCTTTAGTTATGGTTCTTGTAAATAGCAAAGATTTCAATTTTATGAATCAGTTTGAACAATTTTTCTTTAATAGGTGAACTAAAGCTTATTTCCATTATTGTCATGACAGATATGTTTGGTCTTAGTTCTGTTGTATTTATATGCACATATATATGTGTATGCATAAAAATACATACGTATATATGCATATATAACTATGTATATAAGTATATATATACACCCCAAAATTTATATGATCTATCACTTCACTACTTTAGTTCTCATTGTTTTTTATTTGAAGTTTTCTTCTAGTTGATTACCTTCATACTTGTATATCATTTGTAAACATACTTTTACTTATAACAGTTCATTTGTCATCTTTATCCTTTGACAAATCTGTAAGTGTATTCTAGTGCTAACATCCTCCCCTTTCCTCTCAACATATAGACTAATTATAAAAATCCAAGGTTAGTCTCTTTCAGTTTCTTCTCTTGGCCTCAAATGTGGTTTAAAGCAACATGTAAGATAAAGAGAAATGGGGACAGTTCATCTAGCACTGCCTGACACCTACACGTTAAAGCTATATGTTCAATAGGGCTCTTAATGAACATAACACAAAGCTGTTTTTCCGTTTAAAGTCCCTGGTCTCTCTGCCAGCAAATACGGCAAAAAAAAAAGAAAAAAAAAAAAAAAAAAAACACTCTAACGTCTAAAAAGCATGCATATCAACTTTCTTTTTTTGTATGTTTGACTCAGCAGTTTCTAATTGCTAAGGACTCAGAAAGCCAGTCTCGCGTTTGCTAAGGCTGTCACGTTCTAACATCCATGTGCTAAGATTGTAATTCAAGCACTCATGAGTCCTAAGGTCCATGCCTACAGCTTTAACTTAAAATAAAAATACTGTGTAGAGAGCCATCAGAAGCTCCAGGTGTCCTGACAAGGTCTAAATCTCATGCAACAATCCTTTAAACCAAATTCTGAATTTTAAAGTTCCTGTTAATATGGTTCAATTCCAGGTATTTTGCTTCCCAAATGGCTGTGTCAATTTATTGTAATTCCTAGTCTTTGCACTGGGATGTTGATAATATTTCCTTTGTAAATAACCAATTTGAAACCAATTAAGAGATAAAGTCAAGCAGATAGGGACTAATCTGGAGTCAGGTAGTTTAGTACATTATATAGTACTAGTGATGTTAAATGGACAACATAGCTTATTGTGTCAGCTAGTCTTCTTAGCTCTCTCCCAAATTGCATTTCCCCTCTAGTCAGAGACAGTGCAGGGAAACTACAAACTTCTCTTACAGATGCCTACATTGCTTATATCTTGGAATAACAGAACTGGCTACGACTATTTTGCAGGCAAGAAGAGCCCCAAAGGAAAGAAAGAAGCTGAACCAAACACAGTTTATCAATATTTGAAAAACTCACCTATCTTGTAGCTCATGCTCTCACCAACTACTGGAATTGAGAGAATGGGGCAAAGGGCCAAGAACATGGTAGACGTCTGTCAGCATGGAAACGTAAAGCATGAGCAAGAGACATCCTTTCATAATATTTGCCAGTTCCCCTCTTCTGCCATGCTTCCTGTTTCCCATTTCTTCCTTCTTGATTCATTTCTTCATGAAAAATATCCTTCAGAAGTCCATTTAATGCAGTTTTATGAGGGACACTCTCAGTATTTTTTTGTCTGAAAATGTCTTTATTTTTCCCTCACTCTTGAATAACAGTTTATAAGCATATAGAATCTGTAATATAATTATTATTTTCTCAGCACTTTATATATTACTGAAGAATCTTAAGGTATCAGCTGTGTAAAGACACTTGTTAGTATGATTGTTATTCTGTAAAGGTAATTAAAATTTTTTTCCTGGTATTTTTTTTTAACATCTTTATTGGAGTATAATTGCTTTACATTGTTGTGTTAGTTTCTGCTGTATAACAAAGTGAATCAGCTATACGTATACATATATCCCCTCACTCTTGCGTCTCCCTCCCACCCTCCCTATAACACACCTCTAGGTGGTCACAAAGCACCGAACTGGTCTCCCTGTGCTATGTGGTTGCTTCCCACTAGCTATTTTACATTTGGTAGCGTACATATGTCAGTGCCACTCTCTCACTTCGTTCCGGCTTCCCCTTCCCCTTCCTCGTATCCTCAAGTCCATTCTCTACATCTGCATCTTTATTCCTGTCCTGCCCCTAGGTTCTTCAGAACCACTTTTTGTTTTTTAGATTCCATATATATGTGTTAGCATACGGTATTTGTTTTTCTCTTTCTGACTTCACTCTGTATGACAGACTCTAGGTCCATCCACCTCACTACAAATAACTCAATTTTGTTTTTTTTATGGCTGAGTAATATTCCATTGTATATATATGCCACATCTTTATCCATTCATCTGTCAATGGAATTTTTAAAGATCTTTCTTTTTATGCTTAATGTTCTGCAGTTTTAATGCAATGTATGTATCTACCTGTGAATTTCTAAATTAATCATGAGCAAGATGTATATTTTCCAAATCTGAAGATTCATGATTTTATTAATACTAAATCATTATCTCTATCTTCTCATTATATTTTAAATATTCTTTACATTATCCTAAATGCCCTTAGATCTAAATTAGACCTGTTTGTCCTATGTCTTTTTCACATTTATATTTTTTTCATCTCTTTTACCTCTCAACCTTAAACTGAAGATTTCCCCTACTTTGCCTACCATATTGTTAATTTCATGTTTTACTGTCCAATATGTAATTGTTTTTATATCAATTGACTTTTTTTTTTTTAATGGTAGGTTTCTGCTTTTTTTAAAAGATTTATTTATTTATTTTTATTGATTGATTGGTTACTATGTTGGGTCTTCGTTTCTGTGCTAGGGCTTTCTCTAGTTGCGGCAAGCGAGGGCCACTCTTCATCACAGTGCACGGGCCTCTCACTATCGTGGCCTCTCTTGTTGCAGAGCACAGGCTCCAGACGCACAGGCTCAGTAGTTGTGGCTCACGGGCCTAGTTGCTCCGTGGCATGTGGGATCCTCCCAGACCAGGGCTCGAACCCGTGTCCCCTGCATTAGCAGGCAGATTCTCAACAACTGCACCACCAGGGAAGCCCTCAATTGACTTTTTAAATTCCATTTTAAGACTCTTCCATGTATAAAATTTCTATCATTTTTTAAAACTAGGCCTTTTCTTTTTTCACAGTACCTTACTTTTTACTATGGTTTCTATTTTATATCAATTAAAATTTAAATATATTATTATATGGTCTTTGCATTTTTCTATCTGGAGTCCTTGGATGCAGTAATTTACAATATGGCCTGTGTTGATGTTATACTATCATGTTAACTGGTTTACAATTTTTTGTATATGAACTTATTTTCAGCAAAGTTGTTTTATTTTCCATCGGGAGACCAATGCATTCTGGGTTGTTGAAGTATCAGTTCTACCAAGTTTCTCACCAGTTCAGATTTTGAGTGGTAAGCTAGCGATGTGAAGAAGCAAAGACCACAAAAGTCCATTCTGGGGACAGGTAGTGGCAGATACATTCAGTTTCCAGACAGCCATTCCAATTCCAATGGCAGCCATTCCAGATGTAAGATCAGAGTCCAATCTAGAGAGTGGTAGGGGTACAGAGTAGGGAAATTAGTATGTCTGTCCAGGAGCAGTGCCCGTGGTATCAAACCAATCCTGATTTTGATTGTTGGTCCTGTTTGAATATTTCTCAAACCAGAATCTCTTGTTCCTTGCTCTTGCTTAAATTTCCCAAAGTCTATTGTTTTTTACAAGAAAATACGTTTATTAATTAGAGTGGATTTGTATTATTCTCACATTTAACTAGTGAATTTCAACTATAACATTAATTATTAATAATTCACACTATTAATGATTCTGACTGCATGATGTTAAATTTTGAAATACAGCAAAACTTGTTGAACCTACTCCCAAGTAGAAGGCAATAAGGTAATCTCCAATCTTTTCCTATTAGAAACAACAAATTACAGCCTCGTATAAAAATATGTCAAGTAAAGTTATGAAAATTCTTATAATTGGATAATATGCAGTCATTTAAAATTATGTTTATAAATAATTTTTGTAACATGCAAAAGGAGCATATTATAAAATTATACACACATTTTAAATTAGATTGTGTGAAGAAAAAATCCTGAAGAAAAGAAAAATTTTAAAATAACTGGTTGTCTGCTGGAGTAATTTTTCAATGTTTTTCATGATTTTCTGCCCCATTATATTTATTCTGATATTTTGCAATTATTGTGAGATTATTTGAACAAAGTTGCTAAAGTTAAATTTTGAACAATCCTTATATTTTTGCATGGAAATGTCTGCATTTTACTGTGAACTGATTTATAGAAATAGAATTACTGTACTAAAGGCACAAATCTTTAAAAATTTCATATTCAGTCAAATTTGTTTATTTCAGTGTTTAGAATATAAAATTTGAATTAAGTATATTTCTAGAGTTAACATATCAATTTTACAAGAGTGTAATGATCCATTTATAAAATAGAAATGTAAAAAAGTCTACTGTATAAAAGCTACTTATTGGAGACAGTTTCTTAACAAAGAAAAAGTAGTGGGCTACATCAGAGATGAAGACCGGGTCTAGAGAAGATTATTTTGGTGTCTTCTTTCTGCTCTTTTGTTTTTCAGTTTCTTTAGCTAAATATATTGCTCATGTTAGAAAGATGTCACTCTATAAGGCATGATAGGATATTATAAAAAAGGAAAAACAGTTAAGAAAATATCTGAAGAAATTATTAGAAAAATTATTAGAAAATTCTAGAGATCACAAATTCAAAAATTATTTATATATATCAGGGCTCTAACTGCTTGCAATTATTACATTTAATAGGTTAACTTTTTTCTATTAAGTCTGGCCCCTTTAAAAAGATAATTTTAGGTCATTCACTACTTTTAATTTTTTAAATCAGCTCCATATTTTAACTGTCATCTTGTTGGATGATGAATTTCTTAAATGCAATAAACATTATTCATTAATATATCTATATGCCAGTGTCTCCATTAATATGAGTATACTTTAACAATCTGTTGTGGGTGTGCAATATCCTATGAAAGACTAATAAAAATTGCAATTGAAGAATTTATATTTTTCATCTTTGGTTTTACACAGCAAATTCAGTACCTTATTTCATTTGAAACCATGGAAACACAAAAGGCAACTTGCAAAAGATTTTGCACATCTGTTAAAATGCAACTGGTCTGTGCTGTCCACCATAGTGAACTGCAAAGGATTCCACCACAGAATATTTTTCCAGATTAATGCCCTTCCCAGATGGTAGTGCAGACAGCTTCATGGACTCTATGACTTTTTTTAGCCAATTCAAGAAGAATTCTATTCTGAGAAGACAAGCTCTATTCTAAGTAGTGACATGAAATATAGAGGTCTTAGACTAGACTCCTTCTCATCACTCCATGGCCCAATCTAGCTCATTATTCATCAATAGCATATTCTTTCTAAATAAAGGTGAGAGAAGTCCCTTATATTCATCAGCGATATGGCATTCATGAAACATAAAGTATATTTGTCAACTATTCAATTTTCTAATCCATTTTATTTATTTCTCCATCATTTTATTCTCTTTCTAAATGTATGAAACATAACAAGAATGTCATATGGATACTAACATGCAAATACAATATATACCTGTCCATATAAGTTCTAAATATTTTGTATATTGATTTCTGTTATAGAGAAAAAATTTTATTCATTTTTAACTGGGGGGTGATCCAGAAGATTATAAAAGGAGAAACCTTGACATTTTGTAAGTTCTAAAAGAAATACCAATTATACATATTAATACTATTTTCCATTTCGTGGAGGCTTAGCTTGGAAGTCAGTTCTTTGCCAGTCCCAATAGAAAATTAGTAAATATTACTAGAATATATATTCTTTAAAAAGTAAGTTTGGTTCAACATTAAAAATAATATACTAAAAAATGTAAATGTGCATTTGTAGGTTTTAGATTAAAATACCCAAAGAAATGTTGAACTACAAAGTTGCCTTTATCTCCATAATCTCAGGCCAAAGGCAGAGACGCAAGCAGCCTAGGGAAGAAACTAGGAAATACATACCTTAACCATTTGCCCAGTATTTTTCTGGTGTCACCCATTGGTCAAGAACAAGGAAGCCAAGAAAGCAGGGAAGTCCACTTTGCAGGTCAGCATACCTGAAGAAGATGAGATGAGAAGGAAAAATAATAAATCAGAGGGGAACAGAAAGAGTGAAAATGTGGAAAACATTTTTTGATGTTGTTGGCAATGAAAATCCATGAATGCTTCTAGTTGTTCTAGGTTTGTTTTCTAGATTTTTGTTCAAAGTAAAAACCAGTTTCATATGAGTCAGCACTTTATCAACTGTTGGGATCATCTGACTTAGGTGTCAGCTCTAGAATCTTAAAAAATAGAAGGAAAATAAAGAGGTATACAATTTGATGAAGAGAACGTTCTTGAATGTAAAGGTAGCTTGTCTGATCTGAAGGGAAGGGATTTATATGGAACACAGCATTATCCTCTAAATCAAGGGTCAGCAAACTTTTTTTTTTGGTAAAGAGTCAGTAAATACTTAAGGTTTTGTGAGCTATAAAGTCTCTGTCACAACTATTCATTTTTGCCATTATAGCCACAAAACAGCCATAGATGTTAAGTAAGCAAATGAATGTTACTCTAGGCCAATAAACTTTTATTTATGGATACTGGAATTTACATTTCATATAATTTTCATATGTCACAAAATCATATTTTTCTTTTGATTTTTTCCAACCATTTTAAAGTATAAAAAGCATTGTTAATTCATGAAATGTACAAAAATCAAATGGCAGGCCAGATTTGGCATTCAGTCTATGGTTTGCTGATGCTTGCTGTGTATTAATGGGCTTCAAAGTCAGGTATGAACATTGTTGGGGTGAGAAGGGGAGTGGTGACAATCCACTGGAGAGCAAACAGTCATACATAATTTTTCCACACCTTTCCAAATTTCATTTTTGTATATTTTATAATATAAATACGTGTTTAATATAACAATGGATAATAAATATGTTTATTAAGTGTACTCAAAATTTGTTTTAACTGATAGAGAACACAATCCAAAAATTTGCTGACAACATCACTAATATAGTGTCACCTATTGGTATAAGTAACACTTGGACCAGAAATATGTATTCTAGATGAGATACAACTTTTCATAATATTACCAACAAGTGCTGGTCTCTCAGTCTCCAGGAAAATTGCAAGGGTGACACATGATCTTGAGTCCTCCTTGTATAGTTCACATTCTCCCTCTCTGTTTCAGATTTTAATTTGTCATTCAGTGTTTTGCTCATTATGCAATACTAGAAGTGTCTTAATATGTCTCTTCCTATCAACCCCTTTTCTAGAAATTGTCCACCGTGCTTCTCCCTTATCCATTCTCCAATTCCAGGCTGATTTGAAGAAGGCACAGTTCTAACACATGCAAAATTTTTAAGAAATCCTGGAAATGCCTACTTACTTGCAATAAATGGCTTAGGAAGGTAAGTTAATGAGTTTTCTCTTTTAGTATTTGCTTCAGTTTTATCACCCAAATACATGGTCTGAAAACAGGGATAAGGAAGGAGGTGTTGGAGGTTTGAATAGAGAGAAAACCTGTTACAGGACATAGAAATCCCTCACAGTACCTTTCTTAAATCTGAGTAATTCACCATGGAGCTTCAACAGGACAATCCAGGGTGGTTCCTTTCATAATTTTGCAACTGGTGCAATGTGAAAATATCTCCTTATTCTTTTATTTATATATAATCAGCAATGCTGTTTAAACTTAGTTTACATGGACCCATTCAAATTTCACTGAATGAAGCATAATACAAAAAAATATTTTATCCCTTTCAGCAAGTAGATTTTAACTATGCATATGTGTTGTGAATCACATTTTTAAAAATTTTCAGTAGAAGAAAGACTCATGTTCTTCATTAGATATTCAGATTTCATCTCTCTTCTTTCCTTGTGTAGATCTTCTATGGTTATCAGAAAATCACCTCCCCCCAATAATTCAACCCTTTTACTCCCACCTCATAATTTTTTCTATTCAAGTGTATCATTCCCATCAGGCTGAAAAAAAGGTTGTTCACACACACACACACACACACACACACACACACACACATCAGGTACATTTATTTCTGCAAATTAAAATTGCTTTTTGCCACTCATTGTTTTGAAAGGGAAGCTAAATTTGTAAGATAACAAATTTACCAATTTATTTTGTTTCAGTATTGACTATAGTATATTTGCTAAAGTTATAAAATTATTTAGCATAAATCATGATTAAAAGTCCGATACCATGAAGGCTACTACTTGATTTTATTTTTATGATAAATCCTATATTGTTGCTTTTATTGTATTATATTAAAAAAGATAAAGACCTTATTTTTATTTTGCTGTTCTATGAATTGATTCTAACTGTACAATGAATGAAATTCACAATGTTTTCCCTTCTCTTGGTCTATATTAGCATAGTTTAAATCATCCAGTACAAAATTTCTCCTAAGAATATTCTTTATATTTGGGAAATAAAAGGGAAGGGTCAAAAGAAGGAAGGAAGGAAGGGGACTAAAGTTGAAGCTACTTTACCCAACGATATATAAGCAGTTACCTTTTTTTCCAGGCCTGAGATCTCGCCAAGCCCATACACCATGACTATTCATCACTGCTGTTTAAACTCATGAAAGTTGAGAGCAATGACTTGGTAATTCTGAATGCACCTGCTGAGCTCATCCAGTCATTATTTGGAACTTTGCAATCTCCCACATTACACATGCATACGCTGCACCGTCATTTACAGATGCAATGAGAGAAAACCTGATAAGATGAGTCTCTGGGAGAAGAAAAGGCATATAACAAATACAAAAATTAAAACACTCGGGAATAAGGTAAATACTGAGAGTAAGAACTGGGAATGAGACAAATATTGGATTAAGACAAATACTGCTGCAGATTCCAATGTCAGTTCTAACAGTGCTAGTAAAGATTGGGTTGTGTTGACTGTTGAAGATGAGCAGCTAAAACAGAAAGCAAGAAAAAAATCTTCTAGGCTAGAATCTTATGTCACTGAAAGTTTCTGACTCAGGTGACTTAAATTATTAGATTATTAAAATAAATTTAAGCTCAGGTGGCTGTATCTTTAAAGGTTATCAAGCCTAATAAATTAATATAACAAAATAAATTTAAATTGACAGTTAATAATAAGTGAAAGTCCCCTGAGCCTCTAAAGTGTTTTTATTTATTTATTTATTTTATTATAGAGAGCTAAACTAACCTCAAATATTTCACACTTATACAGAATTTTAATTATAAAATACAAGGTATTACCACAAAGAACATTTCTGTTCATATAATATCAGCACTGAACCTAGAAGCTCACATTATTCATTTTATTATCCTAATGTATTTTAATATATTCAGGTATAATACCATGATTATTGATGTTCATTTAAGAATATTTCTATTGGAAGAAATTAGGCAGATTAGTGTAACAGTGAAGGTCTAGACTCTGAAACCAGACCGTCTGAGTTTAAATGCAGATCCTGCCCCCGCCTAGGTGTGGATCCTTGGAAAACTTGAGTCAATTCAAAAGAAGGAGTACCTGGTCTTTCTTTCATTCTCGTTTTTTTTTTAACCTGATCTTTCTTATCACAGCTTGCCCAGATGCAGGGCAGAAGGGGAGAGGTGGTGTGGGGCTTGAAAGTCAGTCGTCAGCCATCTAACATCAAAAATGGAGTCAGACTCTTTATTACCTTGTGTTATTTTGAGAATTAATTGAGTGGATTTTTCTAATGCTCACAACAATGCCTGACACTCAGAAAATACTCAGTGGATCTTAGCTCTTATATTTTACCAAAGATGTGGAATTGGAATGTGTCTAACTGTATGGCAGTGAGGGAAAAATGAGACATAGTCATGAGCTCAGAGGTTAAGTGTGCTTGACAAGAATGATGGGTGTGAGCACGAAATACTGAAGGGTACAACTGAAAGGCATAAGATGGAACTGAGAGGGAGAACACATGCATACCTCTATTCCTCATACCATAGTTTCTTAGGAAATAAATTAATTCCAGCATGTATACTTCCTCTGTGTTGCAATCAAGTTAACGTGGTCACAGTTCAGAAATAACCTTTTAAGTGAATTATGCTCCTTTCAGTATAGAACTGTGGACAGTTCTTCACAAGGAGAATTGTTAAAGATGGAAAATCAAAAGAGAAAAATTCCAAACCAAAAATAGTTAAGTACATATCCTTCTTTGAAACCAAGACAAATATAGCTAAATTATATGTTGTGCCCTCATACTGTCACGTAGGCACAAGTTGAAAACAGTGTCCCTTGGTCTCTATTTAGTAGATTTGAAATACAAAACCATTTATGGTCTTTGTAAGCCATTAAAGCATGTATTTACTCTGTTATCTAGGAAATATGATAGACTTGAAATGGTCTTTGTCTAAAAGACCCCAAATATCTTTGTCACTTCTAAGCCTTTCTAGACATTGGAATCTTCCTGTGTCCTGGAATTCTCTAGACCAAAGAAGCTGTGAAATCAAGTTGATATTAAACTAGAGTTTCCAACATATGTTACCTCAAGAATCCGCTACACTCAAAGCCTTGCAGTGTAGACAAGCTCTGTGCACCACAGTCAATTCTTAACACCCAGATTCTGCCTCAGGTCGCATACACGCACCAAGAATATATTTACAAGGAATAGGCTTGCAAAAATCTATCTTTAACTTAAATGCACTAAATATTGGGTCAGTGTTCTAGGAATTTAAATGGGATGTAAATGTTTTTACTTCACTATAGAATAAATACATGTTATATTATATAGATACAGGTGACATTGAGAGGGATTTCCTAGTGATCCAACAAGAAGCAGTAGCTGTATTAATCATCACAGAGAGTTGAGATTTTTTTATTTATTAAAGACTAGAAGCATCTGTGTTAATATTTAGCACTCTATCATATCCATGTTTCCATTAATAGCATCAGTACTCTCCCATCAACCAAGCTTAAAATTTTGTATACACTTTTGTTTGATCCTAAACATTATTCACCATAGAAGTCTAGGTCGAAATTTAGAGATTAAATTTAGCATTGGTTACTCCCACTCTATGGGAATTCTCTAAACTAATGTGAGTTTTGTATTTGCTATTGCTTCTTTAGCTGCTTTAGCTCTCTGCCATATATAAAACACTTAAACACCCTTTTTCTTTCCTTTATTTGTTTCTGGAACCATTTACTACTTGTGCTCTTTTTTGGTACCTTAACCACTATTGTGATGTGGCCCATATTTTATTCTTAAACTTCCAAATTGTGGTGTTATTCTCAGGCCGCATCTTTGTTCTTTACCTATTTTCTTTGATGAATTCATCCACTTTTATAGTTTGAACAAAGATACTATTTCCAACCTCAAATTCTCCCTGGAAACTCAGTTATACGTAATTCAGTGACCAACTGGTTAACTATTGGAACTTCAATGTCAACATGTGCAGTTATAGATAACTTAGCTACATATTGACTCCTCTCTGGATTTCCTTATTTCATTTAATGGAACTCTCCTTCTCCACTCAACCAACTTGAAATAGTATTTTTGATTCTCTCTCTACCTGGGAAACATGTCTGTTTACACTTTCAGTTGTGTGCTTTTTGTAACTGGAATATCTTTTACATCTATTCCTTTTTACAGTTTCTATTACTACCACCCTAGTTCAGTTACCAATAGCTTTTCAACAAGATCCCTCAAATAGCCTCTTCACTAATTCCACCCACCTAGAATCTCTTTTCTTTATTAACACGACACATTATGTCAAGTCAAATATTTCTAAAGAACAATCACCCTGCTGGAAAAAATATTCACTATCAAATCCTGTTCTTCCTGAACTTCAAAGCCCCAGCTTGCTTTTCAACCTGTGTACAACTCATTTACGTACACTAAATGTTGCCACCAAACAACACCACACACAATTCCCTATACATTACTTGTGTTTTCCGGCTCCACAGCTTGTGCCTTCTTTTCCTTTCTTTGTAATTTCCCATCAGTTATAACATCCTAGGCTGTCAAAATTTTAACAATCTCTGGAGGTCCAGATCAAATACTATTTTCCCAATAATGCACTCTTTTATGTTCCCTTCTAAATTGAAGTTAATCTCTTAATACCCATTGTACTTTGTTTGCAAAATTTTAAGTAGAAATTGCAGGATTTTTCATTTTAGTTATTTGTCTTCATAATGTTCTCTCTTACCAAAATGTTAGCTCCTCAAAACAAAGGTTGTGACTTAGTTATTCATGGCATTTCTCTCATGGCCAATCATGATGCCTTTCATGAAACAGGCACCCTTTATAGGTTTTTGTGAGTGTGTAAATACCTTAAAGTTGTATTCTAATTTAAGAAATGAAAAGACTATTGTGTAATGGTGATAAAGTAACTGAACAAGGTCATACAGCTTGTCACTGGTAGAGCTGAGCCAGAATCCCAACACACAGAAGAAAAAATAAGTACAGAGAATAGATGGCTTCTAGTCCCTATTTCCAGTGCCATATTAGTTAGGATTTTGTTCAGTTATAAGTGAATGAAAATACAACTGCATGATAAAGCAGACAATAACAATATGCAAATATTTAGCAAGTAAGTATAGATTAGAGATACTGATCAAATATTTAAGCCTGTCTTATTGGTACTTTTATGCTTGAAAACAAAATTTGAACAGATATAAATAAAGTATTTTCATTTTTCTGGAAATCTCAATTGCATTGCTGCTGCAGAGAATCACGAATTATCCAGGGACCAATTAGCCTGTTTGTGGATTATTTACACCCTGTGGATTCTTCCTCTTCGCTTTTCTCCTCTTCCCTGCCTTTTGACCACTTCACAGTTGTTAGACAGAAGATATTAAAGAAGCACTGAAAAGTAAAAAAGCAGAAAAAGTAAAATTAAGACTCTGTTACTATACATTAAACAGAATCGTGTTACTATTAGCTGGCTAAATCTTTTGAATGAAATGCCAGACAATTGAGCCAAAGAGTAAGTAATTTATTATAAAAAAGTTTCAAATTTATTTTATTTTTTTATATCTTTATTGGAGTATAATTGCTTTACAGTGTTGTGTTAGTTTCTGTTGTACAACAAAGTGAATCAGCTATAAGTATACATATATCCCCATATGCCCTCCTTCTAGAGCCTCCCTCCCATCGTCCCTATCCCATCCCTCTAGGTCATCACAAAGCATCATATTTGCAAATGAAGCAACTGACAAAGGATTAATCTCCAAAATATACAAGCAGCTCATGCAGCTCAATACCAAAAAAAAACAAACAACCCAATCCAAAAATGGGTGGAAGACCTAAATAGACATTTCTCCAAAGAAGATATACAGATTGCCTACAAACACATGAAAAGATGCTCAACATCACTAATCATTAGAGAAATGCAAATCAAAACCACAATGAGGTATCACCTCACACCAGTCAGAATGGCCATCATCAAAAAATCTAGAAACAATAAATGCTGGAGAGGGTGTGGAGGAAAGGGAACCCTCCTGAACTGTTGATGGGAATGTAAATTGATACAGCCACTGTGGAGAACAGTATGGCAGTTCCTTAAAAAACTAAAAATAGAACTACCATATGACCCAGCAATCCCACTACTGGGCATGTACCCTGAGAAAACCATAATTCAAAAAATACATCTACCACAATATTCATTGTTGCACTATTTACAATACCCAGGAAATGGAAGCAACCTAAATGCCCATCGACAGATGAATGGATAAAGAAGATGTGGCACATATATACAATGGAATATTACTCAGCCATAAAAAGGAATGAAATTGAATTATTTGTAATGAGGTAGATGGACCTAGAGTCTGTCATACAGAGTGAAGTAAGTCAGAAAGAGAAAAACAAATACCTTATGCTAATGCACATACATGGAACCTAAAAAACAGTACTGATGAACCTAGTGGCAGGGCAGGAATAAAGACACAGACACAAATTTATTTTAAATACTCAATTGTCTCATTTTAAAAGCTCAAGCTAGCTGAATATGCTGATTTAGCAATAATAATACAAATCAAATTGGGGGATTATTCAATATTTTATTGTATGCTATCCTGCATATTCACAGTTTGTTAAGAGCTTGTCAAATGAACTTTACTAAGGTTCGCTATGACCTTTTATTGTCAATCTAGAATATTCCTGTGCAGTTTATTCCCTGACAGTTCCCAGTGATGTGCTTCTATTCATAGGGAAGTTCCCAATACAATTGGAAAAATCCATCTTCAACTACTAACATGCACTTTTCTATTTATGTACAATTGGAAGGGGTCCTAAAAATCAATTTGTAGTGTTGCCCATTGGGGAATTAATTCTTCATACTGGAATTTCATTTTGGCAGAGAGGAATTTACCTGAGCACATTTTAAACATTTTTTTATGCACATGCTGTGTCCTCTGTCATTTCGGGCCAACTCTATACTGGCAATCTCTGTGGAGTTTTCTCTTTTCCCTGGAGACCTCTGCTGTGTTTCATGAACACAATGCAGAATTTCCCCTCTCAGTTGTCCTGGAACTATTCTTTTGTCTCTAAGAATAAAATTCTATTCCTGACATATAATGATTTTCTCTATACTTGACTGTGTAGACCCAACTTCTGATAGTTTCTCCTTTTGTAACTCTTCTATCACATACGTTGTTTTCATGAAATAACCCAAAATCATGAAGTATATGATTATTCAAACTGTTGCTTTATCCCATATTTTAAAACTTTAGCTCATCCATTTTTACTTTCTTAGTAATTTTTTTAACCTAGTGCCTTTGGACATTTGTGCCCAAATAAAAAAAAAGGGGAATTCTTGTATTAAATTGCAAATGTATTCTAATGTATTCTGTGCACTCGACTGTATCTCAAAATCATCCAAGGAAAGGAAAACATTAGATTTCCATGCTGAATCAGGAAACAAGAGAGTGTTTCGATCTGGGAACCATGAAATTTTGATAGTAGATATGATTGCACTTTCTTTTGCAGTGTTTTATCAACTGGGTAAAATTGTGATTACTCTCTTTTGCTTATCCTATTAAAAAAAGCATTGACGAAATACTATTACATATTTCCCTTACTCTTAGAAAGTTTATCAACCCGATTTTTTAAAATTTTTGTTTTTAATCTGTAGAATTCTGTAAAGAGTGAAATAACAAAAGATCAAATGAAAGCTGTACTCTGATGCCAATCTTCCTGCATGTTGGATTTCTTTATTCTTCATTCTTCAGGCTTCAGTTTAGCATATACATCACTCCTCTAGAAATAAAAGTAAAATAATGATTCCTTATATGGATACAGTAGTTCACAGCTTACATTACCAAATTTACTATATCACCTCCAAACTTGCAACAGTCCTGTAGGAAATTTAGTGTGGTTTATTCCCCATTTTATTGATTGAGTAACTGAGGCAGAAAAGAGGTAACTTGTTAGGGAAGCAAAGTTGAGAGGCCACTTTTGTACTTGATTCTTACATGTTTCTCTAAGTTAAGCTGCCTTTTGAAAATAAATAAAACAATAAAAACTTTATTTGCCTAGTGTTTTAAAATTTGTATAGGACTTTCATATGTATTCCCCTTTTATTTTGGCAGAATGTAGAGGAGAGAAAAATTGCTTCCTACTACAGAAAAAAATTATGTCAATCTTTGATTAGAGACTGATCATATGAAATAAGAAAGAACATGGAATAAGGTAAATGTTCTCAGAAGAGAAATATGTTTAAGAGAATGATTGGATATTTTTTCTATAATATTTTAATTTTTCCTTTCAAAGTAATGTTAAAATGTATAAAGAATGAAAAAATCACTGAGAATTTTTTTGCTTCTTGTTTAACGTGTTGATTTTCGATTGCTACTACATGTAATAAATGCTTTCATGTGTTTGGAAAATATAAAATATAAAGTGGAAGTATTTTACATTTTCACAGGGTTGTCAATGGATAACTGTTTTTTAAGAGAGAAGGAGAGATTGAGAGACATGTGTGTAAAATTATAAAAGACTTGGAAAACAATAAGAAAGTCTGCTTTTTGCAATATGGTTTTAAAGGGTGCATGAGGAAACATCAGTCAAAAAAAAATTTCATGCGGGATTTTTTAAAAAATCAAATTTAAAATATACTGCTTTGTTTATTAGATGGAAATCATCTTAATAATATACTCAAAGATAAATGGAAATGTATTTTTCAGGATGAGGTTTAACAGTATGCTGCATCTGACAGAGTGATTATTGACGGTAATGGTAAAGTTCAAAACATCAAGAAGTTAAAATACTCTGCCAAAATACTGAAAATGGTGGAGAGGAAGTGGAAAATTATGTGAAATGTTAGGAATGTTTCATTCTAGTACCTTGACCTCATTATATTATCAGCTAAATATAAAATACATAGACCAGATAAATGTCTCATTAAGTATTTCACAGTTCTTTCTTGGAAATTGGTAGTGGTCTTGAAAATGAAAAAGAGAAGATTTTTTACGTAAAAATATGGTACAAAAAAGTATTTCACTGAGAGTTTTTATTAACTCAACAATGCATGGTGGTGGTTATTGTATTAATCGCTTTTACTTAAAGAAGACAAAGATCTATACTACATACAATTTTTAATACAAAATATCTATCCCATTTTAGATTTAGGTATATTTTCAAGTTTTCAGATGTGGTCCAAATTAGAAGCTCCCCACCTCCAATTCTGAGAAGGCTCTCCTCAGATAATACCATTTTTTACCTCAATTTGACATTTATTCCTACCTACATATACTCACATATTAATGCATGGAATACAGAAATGGATTTCATACTGATATTTACTTATTTCTATTTTTTATCTAAAAAATTAATGTGAACACAACACAAGAAGGTATGGATAAGGAAAACGGAATTACTTTTCAGGATAAAAATAAACTTTCTTTGACAATTAATTAATACATGTAATATTAATTATTTCATGTAATTAATATATCCAGTCTCTTCCTATAAAAAATTGGAAAAATTCCATACAATGAATTATTGCTGTATTTCTAATTCTGGTGACGTTCCCATTGCTTTGAGATATACTTAAATATGACAAGGTGAATATGACGACACCACTTTTCTTTCAAAGACGTAGTCATGCTGAAAATATCTACCTAGAGGACAAGTCACAAAGCATAGAAAACATCATAAAGTATGCTTGTTAACAATAGAAAAAATGAATGGAGAAGAGAGAGAAGGGTGTCAGATGAGAAGTGCTCATAATACCTGCAATATATAAACACCAGGCTTCAGTTTCCAAGACAAGTGAGTCTCAGATTGACAGATGGTGGATGATTGCTTCTGGTGGAGCGAATGATAGTTTGCAAGTAAAAGCAGATAAAGGAGCACATGAATAACAGTGAAACCTTTGGTATGTGGGTAAGGCTTAAATTATAAATGGCTTAAATTATAAATGGTTCATGATTGACTGGCCACAAGCAACTTATTAAGAATGCACATATGGTGAAGAAACTGCAGTAGTGCGCAAACAGATGAATGCAGCTGATCATAAAAAATTCTATATTAAATGGAAAGGAGTACTTGGAAAACAGTAAGTATGACAGAGACCTAACGGTAGAAGAAATCCAAATTAAGAAGGCACCTGCGATTCAAAGAGCAACAAAAAACGTTTGGAATTTGGACATGTTAAACTATGGCTGATCCAAGGACTAAGCTTCTAAATGCAATTGGTAAAATTCAATGATAAAATAATATAAAAGTGCTAAATTAGACAAATGAAACAACTACCTCAGGCCTTTGCATGTGATATTAGTCCCAAGTACTCTCCACAGAAAACATGGCTGTCATCCACAATGAGATCAAACTCAAAGAATTAGGGAAATATCACCCATGGAATAAGGAAATGTTCCTTTTCAGAATTACCTGATCAAGTGTGTCTCTAAGAGATGTTTACAAGTTTATTCTATTACCTCTTGAAGGGACTATGCATATAAAATCTTGTACCATCTTAAATACAACCCAGGGAATTGGTTCTTAATCTATTTCTTATTTTTAAACCAATGTGTGTATGTATGTGTTTTATTATTCTTATTATTCAGGTAGCATTGACAAGGTTATAAGAATAATTTGAATGATTTATGTCATAAAATTTTCACTCTGAAATTACTTCTAGAAGTCATTTGCTCTAAATTCCCTGTCATTCTTCAGATTAAGAAAGTGGCTATCATCGAAAAGACAAGAAATAACAATGTTGGAGAAGAGGTGTTGAAAAGGGAACCTTCTTCATACACTGTTGGTGGAACAGTAAATTAGAGCAGCACCATGGAAAACAGTATGGTGATTACCCAAAAACTTAAGAAAAGAACTACCATATGACCCAGCTCTTCCACTTTTGGGTATTTACCCAAAGAATATGAAAACACTAATTCAAAAAGATATATGTAACCCTTATGTTCATTGCAGAGGTATTTACAATAGCCAAGGTATGGAAACAACCTAAGTGTTCATCGATAGATGAATAGATAAAGAATATGTAAGATAGGTATATATGTGTGTGTGTGTGTGTGTGTGTGTGTGTATATATATATATATATATATATATATATATATATATATATAAAATGGAATATCACTGAGCCATAAAAAAAAATTGAAATTCTGCCATTTACAACAATATGGAAGGACCTTGAAGGTATTAGGCTAAGCAAAATAAGTCAAACATGTAAGAAAGACAAACAGTATGATTTCATTCATATGTGGAATCTAAAAAAACAAAACAAATGAACAAAAAAATAAAACAAAAACAAACTCATAGTTACAGAGACCAGGTTAGCAGTTACCAGAGGGGAAGGGGGGTGGGAGGTGGAGCGGGGGACAAATGTATGCTGATGGATGGTAACTAGACTTGTGCTGACCACTTTGTAGTATATACTGATGTCAAATTATAAGTGCTGTCCACCTGAAACTTATGTAATAATTTTTTTAATTTAAAAAAGTGAGGTTCAAACTGTGTAGCTGAATTCCTCAAGGCACAGCTAATTAATTATCTCCTTAGCTAAGACTAGAAATCAGGAATCTTGATTCCCCAGCAGTGTCAAAGATTACTAATAACTACTTGACCAATGACAGTTTTTCAAGGAAAAGTATTTTCCCCCTTTCTAGAAGGAATAATGTCATTCTAAGAAAACTAAGATCTTTAAATGTAGGAAAATCACATTCAACTTTGAATAAAAGTTTCATCTCCAGTTTTGTTCTCCCCTCTAACCATTTAATATGGATTATGAATTGGAGGAAACTCTGGTCTTCCTTTAATTTCTAAGTTCCACACAAACCACTTTTAAATATCTAAGCTTATCATTTAATTTAAATGCTGACAGACCTTACTGTATATGATTACACATTGGAATAACACTTTGAATGTGTATGACATATTTTAACATCTAATTTAGTTTACAGATTCTCTCTCATTATCTCTCTATGCTAGCAAAGCACGCATGGATAATTAATCTTAATCTGATTCCTATCAAGAAACAGAGAGGTTAAGTGAATGGCTCCAGGTCACACAGCAAGTCAGTAGCAATTTTTTAAATGTCTTATTTGAATACAAAAACATTTAGATAATAGAATCATTATTTAGGGTCATCAATAGTGGTAACACTTGTCATGTTGAGATAAGAAAAACATATTCTAATTCTCACAGGACATTTTGTAATGGTAAAAACTGGCACAGTGAAGCCTTCCCTAAACTTAATTTTTGTATCATTTAACCTTGCATATGATAAAAAAGGAGAAATTCAATTCCAGTTAGTGAAAATGTTGAATGCTCAATATTATTATAATTTTTATGGCAACATGTATATTCATTCAGATAAAATAAGTTCAATTATTTTCCTTTTTAACTTTTATTAAACAATAAAGTCAAAATAGCAAACCATGTTATTAACATTAAAATGGCATTGTTTAGATAGTGTATAATATAAATGAGCAATATTCCAAAACTCTCTTGTTTTGGTGATGAAAAACACAGAAAATGTGTTAAATATTTTTGTTTGTTTTGATTATAAAATCCAGCAGCATATGGACCAAAAGAAATTACTTTTTCCTTAATTTTTTAAACCACACCTAGAGTTTATTACAGAAAGAAGAGCTTCAACATTGCACTTGCTTGAAAGATTAAGGATTAGACTTTAAGAAAGTTTTATTATGAAACATCCTCTATAAGAAAGAGATTTTTACCAGTGAAAGTATATATTACATTTTTCTTTTGAGTTGCATAGCAAGCAATATACCTTACAAATATGTACCGTTAACATATTAAACTATGCTATTCTTTATATTTTTCAAATGTTTCTACCATTTTAAAAAACATTCTGAACTATATAAAAATGCATTTCGAAACAAATAATTCCTTGAAAATTCAGACACATTTTTCTCCCTGTAACTGATTGTGATATTAGCTAAATAATTTATTCCAATGATTTAATACAACTTCATTTGTTCCCTGATATTTAAACATTGAATAATTATCTTATTTCCTTCACCTAGAGGGATGACCTTAGCATATATTCCATCAGGGTGAGCTTTATACTTTCTAATATGCTTCATGAAAATTACCTATTTTGGTTATGCTCAGCGATGATGCTTCCTAAGAATTACAATAAAATTAAAAGATGCATTTTCAAACATGGCAAGGCATATAATCCATGTTTCAGTTCTTGTTGTACCAATGTGGAATATAGGCCCTGAACTTCACAGGAAGAGAAGATCTTTATCAGTAAGAGATCTTCACAGTTTATTGGGAACTACTTGAATACCCATTATTCTCTTACCTTCCATATTAGGAAAATAGAAAATTAGAGTTGAATACAGCCTAAGTCATTTTTAAAGCAAAATCGACCAACAAAGACACAATTTCATTGTATTAGGAGAATTTTACTCAAATGGTTTGTGTGCATGGATAATTAAATATATCCTTAAGCTACAGAATAATGGAGATGGACCAGTTGGCCACTAAGAAAGCCATCAATATAGATAGGAAACGATTCATTTTACCAACATACAACCAATGTATATAAGAAGCTGTTAATATTCATTGCACAGAGGAATAGAAGGAATTATTATTAAGAAATTATTTTCTATTTAAAAGGAAAAGAGAGTCCAGCCTCGCCGCCCCAGCCTGCCACGTGCCGGCGCTCAGCCACTGCACCAGAGGCAAGCGCTGTGCTCCGTAAGTGCAATCCCGAGGACACAGCCTCTACGACACCTCCAGCTTGGGGGAATCGGTGGCATCTGTGGCGGGAGCGGCCGTGTCCACCTCGGCTCCTCACTTGGGTCCTTCCCCTCGCCTCACTGAGAGCCTGTCCCAGCCACGGGGACACCTCTTTCATCCTCCCTCCAAGGCTCTTGGGACCAATGGGTGGCTTCGGCGATCGAGGGCCGGACTGAGGACAGCGACAAGAGACCTTCAAGATGGCGGAGGAGTAAGACATGGAGATCACCTTCCTCCCCACAGATACATCAGAAATACATCTACATGTGGAACAACTCGTACAGAACACCTACTGAACGCTGGCAGAAGACCTCAGACTTCACAAAAGATATATGTATTTTTTTCCTTTTTCTCTTTTTGTGAGTGTGTATGTGTATGCTTCTTGGTATGATTTTGTCTGTATAGCTTTGCTTTTACCATTTGTCCTAGGGTTCTGTTTGTCCATTTGTTTTGTTTTTATTTTAGTACAGTTTTTAGTGCTTCTTGTCAATGGTGAATTTGTTTTTTGGTTTGGTTGCTCTCTTCTTTCTTTTTTTTATTATTTTTATTCTTTTAAATAATTTGTAATTTCTTATTTTAATAACTTTATTTTATTATATTTTATTATTATTATTTTCTTTCTTTGTTTCTTTTCTCCTCCCTTTCTTTCTGAGCTGTGTGGCTGACAGGGTCTCGGTGCTCTGGCTGGGTGTCAGGCCTGAGCCTCTGAGGTGGAGAGCCGAGTTCAGGACATTGGTCCACCAGAGACCTCCTGGCTCCACATAATATTAAACAGCGAAAGCTCTCCCAGAGATCTCCATCTCAACACTAAGATCCAGCTCCACTCAATGACCAGCAAGCTACAGTGCTGGACACCCTATGCCAAACAATTAGCAAGACAGGAACACAACCCCATACATTAGCAGAGACACTGCCTAAAATCATAATAAAGTCACAGACCCCCTAAAACACACCACTGGATGCAGTCCTGCCCACCAGAAAGACAAGATCCAGCCTCATCCACCAGAACAAAGGCACCAGTCCCCTCCACCAGGAAGCCTACACAACCCACTGGACAAACCTTACCCACTGGGGGCAGACACCAAAAACAATGGGAACTATGAACCTGCAGCTTGTGAAAAGGAGACCCCAAACACAGTAAGTTAAGCAAAATGAGAAGACAGAGAAACACACAGCAGATGAAGGAGCAAGGTAAAATCCCACCAGACCAAACAAATGAAGAGGAAATAGGCAGTCTACCTGAAAAAGAATTCAGAGTAATGATGGTAAAGATGATCCAAAATCTTGGAAATAGAATGGAGAAAATACAAGAAACATTTAACAAGGAACTAGAAGAACTAAAGAGCAAACAAACAATGATGAACAACACAATAAATGAAATTTAAAATTCTCTAGAAGGAATCAAAGGTAGAATAACTGAGCCAGAAGAACGGACAAGTGACCTGAAAAATAAAATAGTGGAAATAACTACTGCAGAGCAGAATAAAGAGAAAAGAATGAAAATAATTGAGGACAGTCTCAGAGACCTCTGGGACAACATTAAACACACCAACGTTCAAATTATAGGGGTCCCAGAAGATGAAGAGAAAAAGAAAGGGACTGAGAAAATATTTGAAGAGATTGTAGTTGAAAACTTCCCTAATATGGGAAAGGAAATAGCCAATCAAGTCCAGGAAGTGCAGAGAGTCCCATCAAGACTCACCAAGAAAAAAAGGGAGAAGACTCAAATGAACAGAATTAAAAATGGAAAAGAAGAAGTAGCAACTGACACTGCAGGAATACAAAAGATCATGAGAGATTACTACAAGCAACTATATGCAAATAAAATGGACAACCTGGAAGAAATGGAAAAATTCTTAGAAAAGCACAACCTTCCGAGACTGAACCAGGAAGAAATAGAAAATATAAACAGACCAATCACAAGCACTGAAATTGAAACTGTGATTAAAAATCTTCCAACAAACAAAAGCCCAGGACCAGATGGCTTCACAGGTGAATTCTATCAAACATTTATAACACTGAACTAAAATCCGATAATAATACCTGTCATCCAAAGTTCTCTTTGTGTCACAAAAATCATAAGTGCACAGTAAAGACTCAACCAAACAAAAAGGTTTGAGATTGCTTAAATGGTTTGTAAAACATTTATAAATGTGTTGAAGAAGTCAGTTTGATAGCTGGAATGTAATATTATTTCAAAGCCCACAGTAAATGCAATGATCTTCATCTTACAAAAGCAAATTTGACTCAATCTAATGTAAAAAAGAAAGTGGTTTTCAAACTGTCATGTTTAAAAATGGGCAGAAGACCTAAATAGACATTTCTCCAGAGAAGTTGTACAGATTGCCAACACACACATGAAAGGATGCTCAACATCACTAATCATTAGAGAAATGCAAATCAAAACTACAATGAGGTATCACCTCACACCAGTCAGAATGGCCATCATCAAAAAATCTAGAAACAATAAATGCTGGAGAGGGTGTGGAGAAAAGGGAACCCTCTTGCACTGTTGGTGGGAATGTAAATTAATACAGCCGCTATGGAGAACAGTATGGAGGTTCCTTAAAAAACTAAAAACAGAACTACCATATGACCCAGCAATCCCACTACTGGGCATATACCCTGAGAAAACCATAATTCAAAAAGAGTCATGTACCACAATGTTCATTGCAGCTCTATTTACAATAACCAGGACATGGAAGCAACCTAAATGTCCACTGACAGATGAACAAATAAAGAAGATGTGGCACATATATACAATGGAATATTACTCAGCCATATAAAGAAATGAAACTGAGTTATTTGTAGTGAGGTGGATGGACCTAGAGTCTGTCATACAGAGTGAAGTAAGTCAGAAAGAGAAAAACAAATACCGTATGCTAACACATATATATGGAATCTAAAAAAAAAAAAAATGGTTCTGAAGAACCTAGGGGCAGGACAGGAATAAAGACACAGACATAGAGAATGGATTTGAGGACACGGGGAGGGGGAAGGGTAAGCTGGGACGAAGTGAGAGAGTGTCATGGACATATATACACTGCCAAATGTAAAATAGATAGCTAGTGGGAAGCAGCCACATAGCACAGGGAGATCAGTTCTGTGCTTTGTGACCACCTAGAGGGGTGGGATAGTGTGGGTTGCAGGGAGACGCAAGAGGGAGGGGATATGGGGATATAGGTATATGTATAGCTGATTCACTTTGTTATACAGCAGAAACTAACACACCATTGTAAAGCAATTATACTCCAATAAAGATGTTAAAATAAATAAATAAATAAAATGTATATGGAGAAAAAAATAAGGAAATGGGTTTGTTATTTTAAATTTGGTAAATGGATAAAAATCAAAACAGGAAAAAAAATGACTCATAATATCACAACCCACATACATTCACTGTCAACATTTTGTACCATTCACTTCTAGTTTTAAATGTAAGTGTTAAATTTATATAGTAAAATCATAATGAGCATGGAATTGTGTTTCTACTTTTTTATTAATTACTTTTAAAATCAGAAATTCTAAAGTTTTTTAAAAATATCTACATATTAATTTATTTGCTTTATTAGTCTATTATTTATTTTAATTTGCATAATTTTTTTCCATTTCACCAGCCATTATTTTGAATCTTGTTTTCCTGTGTAACAAAAAATGATGTAATAAAAATGTATCAGAAAATGACTGCTTTTAAGATTCTCAGTATATATTGCTAAACTGATTTTTAAAGATTCTGATCAGTGTTTGACTGTGGAGAAGCAGTACAGCATGCTGCTTAAGAGTAGAGAATCCAAAGCAGCCTTTATGGACTTTACCGCTAACTTTCTGCATGACATTGGGAAGATCACTTAACCTCTCTGTGACTCAGTTTCTTCAGCTCTAAAGTTTAGGTAGTGATAGTATGTTCCTCAGAGAAGCGCTGTCGTATTAAACATTAATATATGTAAATGCTTAGAATAGTTCTTGCCCATAGCAATGTGAACCCTGATTATAAGAAATGTATCCAGGTAAATTGATAGAAACTTGCTGTTCCCAACTATTAATTATGTGATATTATCCAAGGTTACCCCTTTCACAGGTAAGCAAAACTTAGACTAAATATCAACTACAGTTAAACCCAGCTTGCAACCCTTTGTGTAGATGTTTAATATAATATACTTGTCAACTATATGTAGGCTTTTATTGGGGGAAATTTTTACTCACAGTCATTTTCAAGTAATTCCTTCCTTGTTGGCAGTGGGAGTAGTTTCTTATTAGTGAATTCATCAGGGGCAAGGTGAATATGCCATTTCAGCCCATGGGTGCATGGCCTTAGCATCTGCGTCCCTGCCCTAGGGATTCAGCTATTTCTGCCTTAGCATTCCATTTGACTTCTGAACTGGCAACTGGTATTTTTATTTGGCATCTACAAGGCACGTCTAAATTATTCCTCTAAATTCCACAGGGATTTCCATAAATAAGAGTCCCATATGAAGCCATGTTTTTTAGAAGACCCATTTGCCTGTATATAATCCAAGGTCATTGACTACAGTTTAAAAGCTTACAAATATCCAAATATTCCCCTGAGGCATGAGCCTAACTTCTCTTTTCCTGCATTGTAAGTGGGTCTCAGGTCTGCCCACTGCAGGATTTCCCTTGACTTCTTCCACCAAGGTTTTACCTTCTGCAGGGGATAGTGTGACTGATTTCCAAATGGCAATGTGTCCCTTCAATTCAGGAACTCCCATCCATGGACCAAGCAGTCAGCTTTGCCTCAGCTGGGGAAAAGTCAGAAGGTTCAGACTACAAATTGAAAGGGGTGTGGAGGACCTTAGAGACTCAATTGTTGGCTCTGTTGGCAGTGAGGCAATAATCTGCTCATATATATGATGCACTCACACTGAATTTTTCCACTCCCTCTCCATGTACTTCAATCTCTATTCTAATATTTTTCTGACCTCTCTTGTGACATAATTATTATTTCTAGCCTTACAATTACCTGATGCACATCTCTGATGGGGGCACTTTTGACCAATGCCCAGTAACAAGCTAGAAATGTTCATTCAAATGGCAGCATTTGTGTTCAAAACCTAGAGGTCTCTGCGGGGTAGCCTTATTCAATTTCTGCCAAGTGCTCCAGTCTTCATGTATTCTAGCTTTAAACAGGTCTAGCACTACCTGCTCAGTTGAGCCATAAGGGTTGATTGGGACTGCCTATGCTGTCACTCTTAATAAGACTTTTAATATTCGGTTTTGCTCAGATCCCCATTCAGGTTCTGCTATTATTCTCTTAGCTTTGTGAAAAGGATTCCTGGATAAGGAATACATTTTTATCAGTCTGGACACCGCTAATCCCTGAGCTTCTTGCTTAAAACAAGTTCACTGAGAGATGGTAACTGAGTCCTCACATTTTGAAGAATGTCTCTGGTTGCCATCACCACATAATTCTCAGGAATTTCACAAAATGAATTGCCCTTGAATTCTAGGTGGATTTATTTCACAAACACTATTAATCATGTGAGTGACTACAGTTTTTAACTCCCCCTACATTTCCTCCTTTGGAGAGAGCAATTATTATTTTATCAACATAGGGAACTAACTTGCTTTTTATGGTTATCAAGTCCAAGTGCCACCTCACTAGATTATGGCATTATGGTGGTAAATTCAAATAACTTTGTAGAATAGTGGATTCCATTTCATGAGAATGCAAATTGTGCCTGGATGGGATTCAAAACTGGCATTTTAAGTAAATCATTAACCATATCTATATTGACTGACCAATTCTGCTTGAACTGTTGTATTTCCTATACAGTACTTAAAATACTTTGTAAGGGGAATTCCCCCATGCTCCAGTGGTTAAGACTCAGTGCTTTCACTGCTGAGTGAGCAGTTTGGATCCTTGGTCAGGGAACTGAGATTCTACAAGCCACGAGGTATGGCCAAAAAAAAAAAAATACTATGTAGGCACTATATGGGTATACCTCCGTACAACTGAAATGTTCAGAGGAATAAAGTTTTTAATCCTTGACAACCTACCATGAGTCTCCAGGAACTGCCTTATAAACTGATTGGAAAATACTGATGAAAAGAGAATTAGGGAGAATCAAACTCCAACTTCAGCATTTCCTTGATTAGAACATAGATCTTATGCTGCCCCCTAAAATTCTGTATTACCTAATTTCTACTACCTAGAAGGGCATGGATAATTGCAAAAGGTCCCATTTAGCAAGGCCAATTAAAACTAGGCAAAGGAGAAGCTTAGTTGATAACTCCCATGAAAAGAGTAATGGCAAAAAATGCTCCACACTCCAAAATGTCCAATACTGTTATACTTTCAGGTAAACGTGACTGGACTAGAGAATTATCTTTTCAATTTGTAACTTTAGTTCCCTTCTTTATGTAATTGATATGCCCTCCCAGTTTAACTTGTACCTTTCAAAGTGCCATCTCTATTCCCTGTAAGGATTACTGTACATACAGCCCCATATCTATCAATCCTAAAATGATTTTACAAAATATTTCCAAGCAATACTATTCAAATTGTTATAAGGCCTAAGATGCTGCCCATGTTTCCCACCACACCACCCGTGGATGAGGAAAGCAACTCTCATCCCCTCAATCTGTTTTAGATTCAGTAGATTTAAGAAAAAGAGTAAACTGACCCTCCCACCCCATTCAAGTATTTTCCAGTCTAAATCCTAATTATCTTAATTAGATTTTAACTCCTCCAGGTTAGAAAAAAATAAGACACAATTGGCATGATGTTTTAATAGGTTGGGATTGGGTCAGAGTGGATCTCTCATCTCCTTAGCATTAAAAATATGCTATCAATTTCTTCGTAGAAGTCTTGTCAGTGTTCTTTATTTCAACACATTCTTCAAAAGACACCAGTTGAATAGGCTATTGTTACCATCATTAGTCTTTTCATTTCTTCTTTTTGTGCCATATCTCAGTTGGACAACGTGTATCATTTTCTCATCACACATCCCAAGTCACAGTACTTCCTGAATATCCTCTTAGCCTACTAAGAGCAGGTACCTAAGTTGCTCAAGATAGATAGTTCTTTTATTACATCCTGTATCATAGTCTGCATCAATGGCATTAAGTTCAGCGCATTACCCTTGATCATGATAAAGCCCAGCTAGGTGGATGGTCAGCACATTCTTATCACTTTAGGAGAATTCCACCTGTGAGTCAGTGCAACTTGAGGCAATTAACCCTCCAAAGGTTTTTTTCCAAACCATCATCTTCACCCACTGTGGCAACATAATTGCTATACCATGGAGAAACATCTATTCACAAAGGTCTGTGGCCACTTGGCCATTAGTCTATTCTACTTGGCAGTATCTTAAATTGATGAAGTGTCTATTGGCTGTTAATTCTTTTTACTGGTGTCTCTCTTTAAAATGTCTAGTTCTTTCACAGAATATCCTTGGAATTCTATGGTCACCTAAGTTTTGCTTCCAGGTACTTGTATAATTGTTTTAAGTAACCAGTGGTCTTAACTGAGTTATTTTGCAACTGAATATAGCATTTTTTTCTGAGCTGTTTAGTGCACCAAGGATGTAATATATGACCAGAAAGACTTCCAAAAAAAAGTCTGTTTCTTATTTTCTCATTTTTCCAGCATTGTGTATGAGAGATCTAACTTTCACCAGAGATGGTCACATTATTGAGGGAAAACATTTTTTGTACATTTTCCTTTTGCCTGGAACTCTATTCATTTAGCACATGGTTCTAAACTTATTTCTCCTGAATTCTTTGATAAAATTTGCCTTTCATAATCTACCTCAAGTCTTCTTTCCACCAACAATAAGTAGGCATTAAATTATCCTAAAGCATTTCTAATCCCTTTTTTTTCTTGCTAAAAAGTGCCTTAGCTATCATTATTTGTAAAAAATAAAGATAATTCTGCTAACAGCAGTAATCTAAGAAACACAGAATGGGATTATCAAATCAGACTCACAACAATCAGAGACAGACAGGCAAGTCATGCTAAAAGCAAGCCACAGACAAGGCCTTTCCTTTATCTTTCTACTAATTAATGCTGTCAAGTGTGGTGATTTGCATGTTCACAAGATTTAACCAAATCATTTCTCCCTGGTCATTCTCCCAGTTCCAACTGGAATGACAAGTCAGAGACAAGTTGCTAGCCCTGCTCCCCTCCTTTTTTAATCCAAGAAAAAGTTGATGACAATTTAACATAAATAATTTTTAGTAGGTATGGAGAGAAAATGGTTAATTAAAGAGATACATAAGATGTATAAGAACTTGATTTAATTAACTGAATGTAGCACGTGTGTGCTATGGTCTGAATTTGTCTTCTCAAAAGTCATATGTTGGAATCCTAATGCCTAATGTGATGGTATTTGGAGGTGGGGCCTTTGGGAGAGAGTAGAGAGTGAAGCCTTCAGGTATGGGATTAGAACCCTTATTAAAGAGGACTGGAGAGCTTGCTTGCCCCTTCCCACATGGGAGGAATTGAGGAGTCAGTGAGAAGCTGGCAGTCTGCAACCTGGAAGAGGTCCTTCACCAGACCCTGATCATGCTGGCACCCTGATCTTGGACTTCTAGCATCTAGAACGGTGAGAAATAAATGTCTGTAGCTTACAAGCCATCCAATCTCTGGTATTTTGTTAGAGCAACTCAAATGGAACAAGACAATATAGAGAAATATATCCCAGGCTTCTTGATTTTTGTTTGTTGTGATTATTTATTTATTTGTTTGTTTATGAACGAATTGAATTATCTAAACCTAGCTTTGATTTACTTCTGCTGGTTTTTCTGTTTGACTGAAGAAATAATATTAGGTTGATGAAAATAGCCAATTTTTCTACATGACTGAAATAGGCAAAGATAACTCTATATAATTTTTTTCACTAAATGAGCACACATTTTTTTATAGAAGAGAGATCCTGCAGCGATTTTAGGGAGTTCTCAGACATCTTCAAAATATTCTTTCTGTTGCATTCTCTCTCTCCTCTCCCTCTGATCCCAAGTACATTTATTCCCTAAATATCTCTCTGGTGCTCTGACTTTTATTTTCTTTGACTTCAGTTTAGATAATTTGTGTTTAATCTGCTGTTAAGCCTTTTCAATAAATATTTTATTTCAGATACTTTAATTTCCAGTGATAGGATTTTAATAATTCTTCCTTAGAGTTAAATTTTATCCTCATAAAGTCACCCCTATTTCTCTATTGTTTATGGCAGATACAATTCTAACCCCACTATTTCTGATAAGTATCTCTATTTACTAACAACAGTGACGATGCTATTTTATTCATTATTTTGTAGTATTTTTTTCTTGAAAATATTTTTTAGTCATCCACAGAGTTTTGCTTTTACTCTAAAGACACAATTTGACACAAATGATTTGTCCTCAAAGCATAACTATCAAGCTTCAAAGTTATGATAGAATTTTAAGAAGACATTAGAACTATTTTACTAGTGTTGATAGTATGAGATATAATCATCTGTCCTTGTGATATTATCTTTGTAATTCTTAAAAAATATGTATAGGTATGCATTTCAAAACTCTCCTGGAGAATCCTTCTAGAACATCAGAAACATTGTATTCGAATTTTGGTTATACCTGCCTAATAGTAAGAATACTTACAACTTAAAATTCTTTTATGCAATGTTTCCTTTAAAACTTGTTAGTTACCGTTTGGAATTACATTCAGAAATCCATCTAGTCTCACTACCTCCTGAAGACCAGACAGTATCTAAACCATGCAATTAACAATGTTTATTCAACGTAGTTATTCAAGGATGAATTTCCTTTTGTCAGATTTCACACTTCCGCTCCAGCATGTAAGGAGTTTAGAAATCACCACTGTGTCTTAACAACAAGGAAAAAGCTGATAAAACTAAAACAATCAACAACTCATTTTTTTTTTTTTTTTGTATTGGAAGTATTGTTGACTTACAATATTATATTAGCTTCAGGCGCACAACATAGTGATTTGATATAGGTTACACACCATACAAAGTTATTATAATATTACAGACTATATTCCCTGTGCTGTACATTACATCCTGTGACTTATTTGTTTCATAACTGGTAGTTTGTACATTTGTATCTCTTAATCCCCTTCACTTATTTCATCCATTCCACCCACACACACCCCCAGGCAACCACTAGTTTCTCCTCCGAATCTGTGAGTCTATTTGGATCTCCAGGGGGGACCCAGTCATAGGGATTCCCTCACACTTCTATGAGTTTTACCTGCAGGAGTGGTATCGTTATCTTACAGCAAATACTGAGGAAATATCCGCTCGTGTTTCCAGCAGGAGGGGGAGAAAAGTATTTTGAAATATGCCAGAGTATTCTGTTCTTCTTAACAAGTCCTGCTCTCAGAAGAAACTATTTTACTAAAGCCTAACCTGCAGAGATTTTATCAGAACCTAACTCATCTGGGGGAAGGGAAATACCAAACTCTAGCTCTAGACCCCTCTAATAATGCTGATCCGACCTAACAGAGGTGGAGAGGCAGAGGCCAAAAAAAAAAAACAAAACAAAACTGAGACGCACTGGTGAAGCTCACTGTTCAGGGGCACAGGCTCGCCAAAAGGTTGAAACCTAACCTAATCATAGGATTATAGACTGCTTCCCCTCCCCCAACACCTTACCACTACATTACCAAAGGCCTATGTATTGCAGTTTCTTTTACCCAGTACAAGATGTCTATCTTTCAACAAAAAATTGTAAGGCATATTAAAGGTAAAAAGCACAGTTTGAAAAGACTGAACAAGCATAAGAACCAAACACAGACATGGCAGGGATGTTGGAATTAGACCAAGAGTTAAAAAAACTTAATATGGCAAGGGTTTTAATGGAAAAAGTAGATAACATATAAGAACAGATGGATAGTATAAACAAACAGATGGACATTTTAAGAAAGACTGGAAAAAATAGAACAGAATATCCAAGAATTGTGGGACAACTACAAAAGGTATAACATATGCATAATGGAAATATCAGAAGGAAAAGAAAGAGAGAAAGGAACAGAAGTAATATTTGAAGCAATAATGACTGAGAATTTCCCCAGACTTATATCAGACACCAAACCACAGATCCAAGAAGCTCAGAGAATCTGGTTATTACATGTGATGCTGCTATTAATACATCCCACAGTCATGGTATTGTTAATGATGTGGGCTGATCATAGAGATGATACACAGTATTGCTAAAACAAAATGGTTACAGTTCTTCTTAAGGCATGAATTTAGAAAATAATTTCTAAACTACACATTTCACCCCTGTTTTAGGTGACAAAAATGCTGAGTCATCTAACTAATTGTGACAAAATAGTAAGTTTAGGGATGCATTAGTGTGTGATTGTAACCAAGAAAGCTTGTATCTAATCAATTATATTTTACTCTGAAATGACTAGGCAGAATTAAAGATGGTCAGATTAGGAGCTAAAATATGTCTGTAAGTGAAGAAAGGATTTGGCCTTCTATATTTGAACTAATGGCTAAGGAGAAGAAGAATGTATGTTTTTGGGTCTAAATAGCATTCACCTCAGGCTCTAAAGTTCGACATATTACATGCAACAATCAAGCAAAAATTATGAAATAAATAAAAGCAAGAAATACACTGTCAAAGACAAAACAATCAACAGAAAAAGATTAGTAAAGGATGTGTATGTTGGAACTATGAGACAGATAATTTAAAATACTATGATTATTATGTCAAAATCCTCTTGGAACCTTTTGGCAGACAATTGGAAACTATAACAGAAGTTGAACGGAAATATGAAAGAAAAGATTAAATGGAAATACTGTTTAAATATTCAACTGAGTTGAGGAAAGAGTCAGTGAAATTGAATATAGATTGAAAAACATTATCCAAACTGGAATACAAAGGGGAATAAGTATAAATAAATAAATAAGCAAATAAACAAATGAAAACAAAAATTAGAACAGAGCATCCAAGATCTGTGGAACAATATCAAATGGCTTATGTATAATTTGAGTCTGAGAAGAAGGAAAAAGAAAATGGAGGAGAAAAAATATTTGTAAAGGGAATGGCTAAGGATTTTCAAAAAATAACGAAACATATTAAACCAAATAGCTATAAGCTCAGAGAACTCCAAACAGGATAAATACCATAACACACACATATAACATACAAACTACTGAAAACAAATATGAAGAAAATTGTGAAGTAAATTAAAGGAAAATAGACACATTGCATTATTTTTAATAAGTATGTGGAGAATATTGATACCAATCTTTATTAAAAAAATTAGATGTATTCCTATTTATATAAGAAACAAGACAAAGAAGCCTAGAATCACTGCCACAATTTAGTATTGGCAGTCTCCGAAAACACTAGAAGTAAGAAAAGGGAGTAAAAGGTACAGGAATTAGAAGTAAAGAAATAGAAGTCTCATTTTTTTTTGTAGGTCATGTAATTATTATTGTAGAAAACCAAAAGAAACAATAGAAAAACTTACAGAACTAATAAAAATAATTTAATAGCTTTCCTCTGTACTAGAAAAACCAATTAGAAAATATGAGAAATAAAATATCATGTTTTTCTAGGAGTATAAATATGTTATGACAAAAAAAATTAATTCTATTAAAGGAAATAAGTGAATAATTAAAGATATTTACCATGCTTATAGAAAGGACAATATACTAAAGATATTATATCTCAAAATAAATTTATAAAGATATTATATCTCATAAAATCATGGTCAAAATTGTATATATTTATATGGATTATGAAGACAAAGATCCACAAACAGTTAATTTCCAAAATATACTCTACCAGCTATTAAGCCATGCTACAAAACCTTATTTCTAAAAACAGTATGGGTACCCTGGGCAACTCAAGCAGAATAAAGAGCTCAAAAAGAGATCAATGTATATATTTTGGTATTTAATATAAGATAAACTTGATAACACAAAGTAGTGGGACATGTGTCCCTGGAACAAATAGATACAGTTATTTTGGAATGAAATCTGGTTCTAGTTAATGAAATTAACTATGTGTTGATCATGCAGCTCCTGGCCCACACCTCTAGATATATATCCCAGAGAGATGCCAACATGTGTTCATAAGGGAATATGAACAAGCACACTCATCAAAGCATTGTCTGTGTTAGTAGGGAGTTATAAGCAACTCAGATATTCAACACTAGAGAAATGTATACCTTAAGTATACTACGCAAAATCTGTGACAAATAGAGCAATTGACCAAAAGAACATAAAACAATATATGGGTACGTCCTCCAAAGAAAGTGTGCATGCATGAAATTAGAAACACAGTGAAATTTATGTAAATGTAAAAAACAAAGAAGCACTACATATTATATGTCAGTGGATATATATCTAAGGGCTTTTGTCAAAAGATTAGATGTTTATGAGGTGGAGAGAAGAGAGATAAAAGACAAAGAAATACAAAGTAAATACATTTAAAATGAGAAGATAGGAATTTTCTCGAGCATTATTAAAATTAACTAGAGCTCTAATTAAAACATAGAGCACTATGAAGCCATAGAGGGTTCTAAAGTAAGTAATTACATAGAATATGCAGATTTAATACTTGGAAAATTCTAATGTGTAGCTGGTAAGTACTATGGCTAATTATTACATTCTCTCTAGCTGACTTTTACTATTAAGATAAAAAAGCTGCTTTTTGTTTGTTATTTGTTTATCATTTTTCCTTCCTCTTATTTGATTTTGTACACATCCTTAAGGGCAGTATTTTTTCTCCAAGTGGTATTTTTCACAGTGAATCTTAGGGTCATGAATTTATTGTCTCAGTATACCTGTAACCTTCTTAAAGAGATCTGAACACTTAAAATATGTCCAGATCCTTCTATCAGTTCTACAGACGTGCAGTAAATGTGTCTTATTCAACTTTGCTCTGCGAAAAGGACCTTGAGAACATATATAGTAGTTATACAAGGAAATGGAATTTTATTTAATATGCTGGTGACGTTTCTGTCAAGACATTGACCTTGGCTGAGCATACATTAAGGACCATATTGTTATTTCTAAATTTTTAAATATTATGGAAGAATTATACAAAAATGTCTGTAATAATTTAATTTACATCTATATTTTAAGCCCTTCAGCCTTCTTTTTTTTTCTTTTAGAGTCTTCCTTCTGGACTTCTAGTGAGATTATAACCCAGTGTTATTGGTTTAATAATAGTAAAGTATGATGACAGGACACTTAGGAAATGCCACTATATGTGAAACAGAATGTAATGTGATTTTAGATCTGGAAATCACTGGTGGCGAGCAAAGTGCGAATAAATATCAAATGTCTTCTCTTTAGCACTAAATGTAAAATGTTCCAAATCATTTTATCCAACTCTAGATGTTAACTTAAATGTAAATGCACATATTGAATGCAATAGCAGCATAGCAAACAGAATTCATAGCAGAACAAGTAACGTGATTGGGGATGCTGTTTTACTTTATTTCTTAATGCCAAGAAACAGCAAATAGAATTGGTCTTTAAAAACACAAAGCATAGGGCGCTTCGGGTGCTATAAAAGATACAGCTGCACTATCCATGATCTAGACGGCATCTAAATTTCAATCTTGTAACATAGGAGAGTGAGGTAAAAACCTTACCTAGGCAATTGTATTAAAACAAAATCTAACATGCCACCACTTCCAAATGGTTAAAATATCTGCTTTAGAACATACTTTTAAGTCTATCAATTAGCCTATTTTCTAAGACATTCATGCTGAGAGGAGTTAACTTTCTTGATTTGGAGATAATACTGATTAAGACCAAAAAGTGAATCCTTTTATGCCTTGTGAGATCCAAAAATTACATAATATCAATTATGTTTTGTCTAAGTCAAAGACATTTGGTAAGTTTGCGGACTCATTGAAGACATACTTTTACAGGATCATTTAGAGGTCTAAATTTTACCTAAGAAAATTATTCATTGGAATCTGAGGCAAAAACGTAGTAATGAGAAACTCAAGATAATGGTTTGGAATTCCCATCCTGAACAAAATAAACTTACTCTTAAAGAGCTCATAACTTTTTTTTTTTATTTGTCATTTGTTGCCCTAAATTGCGTCCTTATTTTCTCAAGTAAAGTTGTTCTCAGTAGGGTGTTGGGTATATCAGAATTCATCCCCAAATATCCCTTGATACAGTTCAATAAACTACGGTATAAATTTGTACAACAGAATAATTTGGCATTAGTAAAAAGCACGTGTAGATCTATCTGTGTTATGCAACCTTCTCTAGAACTAGAGCTTAGAACAGTGCACATTGCATGATTTATTCTGTTTTTTAAAAAAAGGATATGCATGCCCACCTATAGATAAACATAGGACTAGAGAGATTATTTTTACAGGTATGCTAGTACATGCATATTATTTTTCTGGAAAGGTGTAAAAGAAAAAAATTGATGATGAATAACTTTGAAAACAAAAAATAGGGTCTGGAAAATGGAAAGACATATTTGCTTCTCATCTGGTACTGTTGTGTGCTGTTTGACCTTCTTGGCAGGCTGTTCATTTTATTTAAAATTAATCACTGAGATTATCTGGCTGGTGAGATTACAGGCTATTTTAATTTTTTTCTGTTCTTAAAACATAGTATGAATTAATTAATGAAAAGAAAACATAAGGCAGGAGGCAAAGAGGGAGAAAGGGAGAAAGGATGGAAGAAAAAGAGGAAGGAAGGAAAGAACAAATAGAAGAATGCTTTCAAAGCAAATGTAGCTTGCTTTCCCAATTGGTATGCCCAGCATGAGGAATAGACAGGAATGTGGAGGCAAATGCAGTGTGAAAAAATGTTGTTAAGTAACTAATACCCCTGGCCTATTATTAGAACAGAAGTATTGAGGTAACGTTTTTTGATCATTTCTTACCATCTCGTGTCAATGTGCTTAATCTTACAATGATTTCTCCTCAAAATTCTAAATATCTGACAATTCCTTTTTTTACATAAGCTACAGCAAGAAGTTTTACAAACCTTTATAAAGTTTTAAAACTTTATAAAGAAGTTTATAAACCTTTAAATATAGTAGCAAAGTTTTTGTAATTAAATGTTCAGCATTGGTTAACTGCGCATAAACAACTGTGAATAGTGCAGATTTTTAAAGAACATTTTGCTTGTAAAAATCACTGTTCAAGTTTCCAACCAGGTATCCCTTTTAAAAATGAAATTTGAACAGTATTTGCTTAAGAACGTTGAAAAATTTCTTTTGCATAAGAAAACATACCAATAAGCTATGATGCCTAGTTTTGATGTGTGTAATTAAAAGATCACCCTCTTCCCTAACTTCTAAAAATTTTCACACTTGTCTATAAATTGGTAAGATTTTCTTAGGGCAAGATATATAAAATGCCTTTATTCTGAGTATATATTTTTGATACTTTTAGGGATATATACTAAAAATATAGTTAATTATATACTTTAAAGGGAATATGGAAATTTATTGGAGCATTGCTCATAATATTGAATATTTAGAAGTGACCATAATATCTAACAAAATATGATTAGTTTTAGAAAGTATGCATTGAAAAACTATTCAATCTAAGAGACACAGAGCTTATAAGTACTGCTAGATAAATCCATAATATATTTCATTTGAAAACAACCACAATACAAAATGCATAATTTAGTTTCATTTGCAAGAATGACTTTATTTTTTTCTACATATAAATTGATATACGCATAAAAAATCTGGAAAGATACACATTGGAATGTTAGAATGTTTGCTTCCAATTCGTAGGATTAATGGAGCCTTTTTTTCCCATATGTGTATTATTTAGCTATTCTACAAAGAACATTTAATATTTGGGCAATAGAAATAAAGTAAAAATAAACTATAAAATACCAAATTAAAATTACAGTACCACATGTCTCTGAATTATGATTTCTTCTACTGCACTCATGCCTGAAGTCTCAATTCAAACATCTCCTCCTCTGAGAAGATTGCATGGAATTTTGCAGCTTGATTTGATCATACTGCTTTGTCACCAATCTACTTGTCTTTATTTTTTTAAGGTTACCTATCAAAATGAGAGCCAGTATTTAATAACAAGCCTAATTGTCCACTGAATTCCTTGAAAGCTAACACCATATCCCCATTATCTAAGAAAAATCTATAAATTAGCATTTCTTCAGTGTGGTTTAAATCAAAACCAAAAATATAAGAAAGAGAAGTTTTTAAATATCCATAAACCAGTCCATATGTGCAAACTTTGGTCAATCTATAGGTAATTACACATACAATCTGTCTGTAAATAATTCTACAAGGGAAAAAAAATTCTCCTTATGAATATATGGTACTTAAAAGCCATCAGTCATTGGATAACTTCTGGGAATTTTCTCATATTCAAAGTGGCAGGCTAGAAAAGATACAAATGTTTGTTAATAGCTGTGAGTGCAATATGAAATTCAATCCATTATTGATGGAACAGATCAATAATCAATAAGTGTAACACTGAAGATACTTTTGACATGTCCCCTTGAAACTGTACAACTTCTGGGCCAGCCATTTGCCTATTGTTCTCACATCTCAGTCTTTTATTTGCTCTGCTCTTTATTTCAAGGAACTGCATTCATGCAGACTTTTGCCAAAATGACTTAGAGTTAGGTTTAGCCAATGCGAGGCACTGGTAGAATATTAGAGACTAGGAGAAGAGAAATCAAGGTATACCTCCTCTCCCGTGCTGCCACTGATGTTGTCACAAGTGTCTGAGTCACCATGGTGGCTCTAGTTCCTTCCAGATAATGTCTCTCCCTGTGTTTATGGCACCTACTTGTCAGTCTCCACCCTGGCTCTACATCCCATAGAATGACCCTGGCTTCCAGGTTAGTAACATCATTTCTACCTGTTTTCCTCTAGCCTTTGGAGTGATATCTAGTTCCTTCTGTTTACTAGTCTTTAGATTGCTTCACTGGTTCTCCAACTCTTGTATCACACATATAATCAATTATTTGTATCAAAATCTCTATGTTTGAAACAACTAGGGTGTTTTCTCATTTTTCTCTGGTATCTTTCAATACAGCACTCAAGGCTTCTTTTGTAACTCAAATTACAGAGAAGTTGGTATGCAAAATGCCTTCCTCAAAAGTACTATGTAGCAAAAGCTCTAGTTTACCTCATCTACCTATCTGGAAACCACATTCTTAAATGTATTTATAATTGAGTATACAATTGTTCAAGGACTTCTGCAAAACAACACCAGACAAAACTCTTTTTCCTCAGTACTTGCTAGAAGCACCACAAACACTGAGAATGATTTAGCTAGCCCTGTAGATCATGAGGCTTACAAAGATTATATACCAAAGTATATACATTTTCTTATCCAGTGATATATATTATGCTTATTCATGTAAATGTCTTAAATAATGTATAGAGGTAAACACAGTGAGATTATGAGGTTTGTTTTTAATTCCTCGTCCTTCTCATATTGATGAAGTCCTTTGTCTCAAGTAGTGAATAGAATTCTCTCTATCCTAGGTCTAGCCTAGGTTTGGTTTTTACCACCCTAATTCTGTACAGTTCATTTATCTCCATCTGGCTATCACTGCTCCACACTTCCCAGTCCATTTAACAGTGTCTCACCTATTATTATGACTAGAGGAATCAAATTCTCTGTATAATGGTTCAAAGCAAATTCTTAGTCAACTACATTAAGGAAACTCCACACATCTATTTCAGTTCACCACTATGTAGATCCTGGCTATGCAGAAAGCTGAGGGAGTACAAATTTCTTCCATTGCTCTGCAGATATGGCCGATGCAACTTCTTGCTTCTCAAAAGTTCTTTTGGTTCTTTCTGAACTGCTGTCATGGGCCAAGTTTAAATTTTTAAAAAATTACCGTTTGAGGGTGAAACGAGCATTTTCGAATAAGTGTCTGAAACAAATATGACTCTTTTGTCATTTCTTGTGAACCCCACTTTGCTAATATTACGTGGTTTATTATTTAAATTAATATTCCAACCCAAATGAAATGACTGAGTTATTAATGGTTTTACAAAACTCTAGATGTCTGATTGTGTTTTATGATGACTTTTTGGCAGTATCATACCAAGTTAGAAGTTACCCTGTTATACCTCTAAACTTTTTCTATAAAACACCACCATTGCCAAATCTTTTCTAAGAATTATAAGTCTTCTTGGGCAAGTTTTCTGCACCTCTAGAGTCTTGCTAAATTTAGCAACTTGGCAGAGAAATGTTAATGCCCTGGTCATCTTCTATGTGGAATTTGAAACCATGCTATTCCAGACCCCTGTAAAGACTGAGAGGTGGAGGGAACTTTCTGACTCCTCTGCAGGCTTCTCATGTTGCATGATTAGCTGTCTGAGATGCTAGTTTGACCCAACTCTTAGTTTGTGTCTAGAGGGAAAGTCAAAAAGACAAGGGCCTGACGAGTTTAAACCTTCACAGGCTGTCAACAGGAGTCATAAAACCATAAATTATATGTTGTAAGAACAGATTGTGATATGCAAGAAGTCATTCACACAGAAAGGAGCAGTGAAATTTGGAGCCACTGTAAATTGGGTGCAAGCCTCAACTCTGCCACTACCTCAGTGACCTTAGACTACAGGTGCTCTTTTCTGAGCCTAGATTTCATTCTCTGTCGTGTTAGCACAATTGACATTAGAGCCATGGCATGACATTTTAAAGATGAGAAACCTGGGAAGTCCTTCCAGATTCTCTTCTTCAACCATCTGCTTCCAAAATCCTTTACAGTTTGAACTTTTTTCTCAAGTCCAAACAGTTATGTGATGATGATGATATTCACTGATGACAGCTTTAGCAGGGTTGCTTTTCATAATTTGCTTAAACTTAAAGGTAAATGTGGAACATGGTCACACAGCAGATGCAGAGATAACCTCAGCAGAATTGTCATCGTTGCAGCAGGAGTTTTAGATGGATTTAGGTCTCTATTCTGAGGCATCTAACAGTAATTAAGAAATTGTGCCACCTGAAATAATCCTGCAAAATGAATGTGATTTCTTGACCCCCAGAGAACTCTTACAGATAAGATGTCTGGCCTGTAGTTAACTCCTTTATCATCTTTGTTGAATAGGGATCAGTTTTAAGTCACCAAATTTGTCTCTAATTCATTCAGGAAAAATATTTCTCAGGTATGGAGAAAGTATCATCATTTTACAAGGGGAGTTAAGAACTGATCCTGTCTTCTTTGTAGTAAAGTAATTTTTTATAGTGGGTTAAATCTTGAGAATCAGCACTAATTTCATGATTTTTATAGGATTACCTTTATCTGTGTGTGCGTGTGTATGTGTGTGAGTGTATTTATATTTGCTGCTATGTCCATGTAATGACAAAACGATGTGGTTTGGAAAGAAAAATCACCTAAATGATTAATGGGATCACAGAGGCAAAAGATTATATTTATATATATACATATATGCACAAATATATTCAAATACATATATTCCATATATCTTATTATATGTATATAAATATATTTAAATTCTTATAACAAGTATTGTTGCTAGTAGACAAACGAGTATGATTCAAAAGATGAAACAAAGATATGTTAGTAAAAATTTGACATCAAAGAAATCCAAATTGAAACTTTATATAACATTAATTTTGAAATATTAATCTAATATTATTTCATTATAACCCCAGACTTTTCCAGATAAAGCATTTTTTCCCCTTTGTAGCATTTTTTTCAATGGCAATAAGGAAGTCTTAAATGTATCATATTTCTTTGTTGAAAAAAAACTATACTACATTTCAATCCATGTTTGCACATAGCTTTTACTTACCATTCAGGAGAATTTTATTTTATTCAATCATTTATCATTTCTTCTATAATCATTAATTCAAATTTGGCTTTCTTTGAAATGAATGTGCATGCTTCCTTATATTTAGTTAAGTTTTTGGTGCAATGTGCACAGCCCATTTAATAATTTACAAAGTATTTTCAGTTCTTTCATTCACCATTCTAACAGATTGTTGATGGAAATCAATATGGAAGGGAAATTGTATAATCAAATTTCCTTAAAAGAATGTCATTACTAGTGAAAGACAGGGTTGATGACACAGAGAATTAATCTTAACTATGATATATACATTTCCCAGATATAAGAAGGTTGCTAAGAAGTTAAAATTATGAACTTCAATTTTTTTTCCGTATTTGAAATAGACAACCACTAGCAGTCAGGGTAAGAGGACGGGAGAACTCTCAGATCAAGTCATTTTGAAATAGTTTGCATGATTTTCACCTAGTTAGAATATAGAGATTGAAATAAAATGGGAAGACTTGTAAGTGATAATCATGGATATAAATGACTAGCTGCTCAGGTAATTCCATTTTTGTTGTTTATAGTTGTACAGTGTAAGCATACTGCCAAAAACTACAATAAAAAGGCCAAAGAAAAATTAAATTAAAACAGAAAATACTTTTCCCCAAACCTACCAAATTTTATATTTTATGTTTTCACAGATGGTTTTTCCATGTCAAAACACATACTATTACTTTCTATCCTGCCACAGTTATACTTAATACAATTTGACTGATTTTACCAAATGTCCATTGTGTCTACTCATGTCAAATATCAATACTTGTGGACTTTGAAATTAGACCTTTTTTGTATAATAAATTCCTATAAATAGTTAAATATGCTTTAGTATTTTTCTAATTTATTGCCTTGTTTACCACCTAACAGGTGCTAGAATAACTTTGTTTTGATTATTGTAGTATTATAATTCAGTTTCACTCTGACAGGTCAATCCTCCTCCAAAATTGCCTCATCTCCAATTGATAATCCATATTTCTCTTCAAAAATGCCCTGGTTATATCCACAGATAAACAAATTTTAGAATCAATTTGTCTATTCTTTTAAAGCATGCTGGATATTTGCATTAGAATCAACGAATTTATTGGCTAATTTATAGTTGAAATGGCATAACTATAGTCTTGAGTCTTCCCAATCTAGAACAGATGTGGCTCTCCATACAGTCTACTTTTTTTTTTTCTTAGTAGAATTTTGTATCTTTATTGTTCTTGTATTGTATGGTTTCCATGAATTTATTGGAAATTTTGTTCCTAGGTGGTTTTCTGTGTTGCTATTAAGAATATCAACTTTTACATATACTTAGTGGTTTATTGTTGATATATAACAAAAGTTACCGATTTCATACGTCATTTATAAGCTGGCTACTCTGCTTGACTCGTTTCATTTTTAGCCATTGTCAGATGATTCTTTTTTGGTTTTCTAGGAATATAAGCATATTATCTACAAATAATGGTAGTTTGCTTCCTTTTTCCTATTATATCTTTTTGTTAATTTTTTTCAAATAAATGCGGTTGAGCTGAGGCGGCAGCGACGGCGGCTCTGGAGGCCGCAGTCCCGGTCCTGGCTTCGGCCCCAGCCCCACCGTGGTGACGGTCGCTGGGCTGCTGGCGCTCCGGGCCGCCCTCCTGGCCACGGTCTCGGGCTACTTCGTCAGCATCGACGCACATGCTGAAGAGTGCTTCTTCGAGCGGGTCACCCCGGGCACCAAGATGGGCCTCATCTTCGAGGTGGCCGAGGGCGGCTTCCTGGACATCGACGTGGAGATTGCAGGGCCTGATAACAGAGGAATTTATAAAGGAGACCGGAAGTCCAGTGGGAAATACACCTTTGCTGCTCACATGGATGGAACGTTTAAGTTTTGTTTCAGCAATAGGATGTCCACCATGACTCCAAAGATAGTGATGTTCACCATTGATATTGGGGAGGCCCCCAAAGGACAAGACATGGGAACAGAAGCTCACCAGAACAAGCTAGAAGAAATGATTAATGAGCTCACAGTGGCGAAGACAGCTGTAAAGCACGAACAGGAATACATGGAAGTTCGGGAGAGAATACACAGGGCAGTCAATGACAACACAAACAGCAGAGTGGTCCTTTGGTCCTTCTTTGAAGCTCTTGTTCTAGTTGCCATGACATTGGGACAGATCTACTACCTGAAGAGATTTTTTGAAGTCTGGAGGGTTGTTTAAAAAAGCCTTTTCCTGATGATCCCAAACTCATAATGCACTGTTTACCAAACATCTTGGTCATAATAATGTCATTAGTTTCAACGTTTTTATTTTCTAAACTGTACATTCACAGCTTGTTTCCTTGTGATTAATAGATATTGGGGGAAAACACTTTTTTTAGGAAAGTTATAGTGAAAATTTGACATTTGATTGGCATGATTTCATATTTGAATTCTTCCTCCATTATACAGGTCCTTCCAGAACTCAAACACTGTAAGTGGAATATAGATGTATAGTCCTTTTTATATCCTTTGGCTTTCATAATAAAATGTAGTTTGTTCAGGATAGTACTTTATTGACAGTACTTTACTAAAAATGACTGCATTCTTGGGATCCCTTATCCTGCAGTTCAAGTCATTAAAGATTCATTTTGTTGAGTCCTTATCAGAAACAACAATCTGAATCTTGACATTTTCTATCCAGCCTAATGGCAGAGCTCTGTGACTAGAGGATGCTACAAAGTTGGTACTTTTTTACTTTGTCTATCTTGTTTTTGCTTTAAAGATAAGACTTAAACCAACAACCTTTTTCCCCTTTAAAGTTTTACTTTGAACCTTAGAACTCAGTCACCTCCACTTAAAATTGTTGACACAAGCAGCTAAGAACCATTTTTTGGTTTCTGCCTAAACTTGTAAGAAGTCTCTATTAAAGCCAGTTCTCTGGGTGTTGCAGTGAACAGTAGTCCTTTTTCTTTCTATGCTGGCACATCCACTTTCTCTACTCTTGGCACGTGGGAGGTATGCATTCACATAATTGGAAAAATCTGGATTTCTGATGCCAAAGGGTTAAAAGCCTCTTGATTTCTTTGCAGTGATATACAACCACTATCTTATTTTTGATCAGTGGCATTTTGGCTACTGTTTAATTAGCTCACTGAACATCACTGTCAGTACTAGTGTGTTTGTGTTTGTTTTCCTTGGGTCTTTCTTTTGGTGTGGGGATGATCCAGGATTATATTGTGACTGATGTATATTAGTTACTTGTACATTTTTTTTGGATCTTTGCAAGGGGAAAACCACTAGTAACAAATTTTATATAATTAATTTAAGTTTGTTACAGGTTTTCATGTTCAGGATAAACAATTTTTCAACCTTGGGTGAAAATACTTTCAACAGTTTAAGGTGACTGTGTTTTACCTTAGAACAGCTGTTGCATGCCAACTTGTGTGCATGTGTGTGTGAAAACACTTCAAACTTAATTTAAAAGATGTAAATTTAAAACTAGTTGTGTATCTAATCTGCCCCAGGTTCAGTAAATAAACAATTCTTTTTAAAAACAAAAACAAATAAATAAATGCGGTTAACATCAGTTTCAAATGAGGTTTAAAAATAGTTCCATGAAAGAGCCCCTTTGACTTCTTATGACATGGCAATCTATGCAAAAGTTCACTCTCAAGCATGAGATTGGCTGTTAGTTTGAGATAAATACATTTGTTGTATTAAGTAACATTCTATCTCAAAAATTTTATCAGGAATGAATGTTGAATCTTGCAACATGTTTTTAGCAACTATTGAGGTAATATCACTATTTGTATTTAATTATGAATTTTACTAATTGCTTTCCTACAAATATCAATCCACAAGTATTGATATTTGACATGAGTAGACACAATGGACATTTGGTAAAATTAGTCAGATTACATTGTATTAAGTATAACATTAACAAGGAATAAACGTTAACTCCTCCTTCATAGTAAATAATCTTAAACTTCATTTCATATTTTCTGAGATGTTCAGTGGATTCTCTGGAATTTCTATGAAGTCTCAGGTGCTAATGTTACTTGTAGTCAACTTTGGTACTCATTTCCAACTTTTGAGGAATTATTTTCCTTAACATCTCACTGTTTGCTTATTTGTTTGCTTTTATATCTAATTCCATAATCACCCAAACATGAAACTCTTAACATTTTGTTTCATAATTCAATTCTTCCTTTTATATTTTTAGTAATCCCCTTTCTTCCTGCTGCAGGACTAATTATTTGGGTTTAGTTTTTCTTTTTCCGGGTTTTGATATTGAATGTTTGTGTTATATGACTAGAGTGTTCTATAGCTGTAAAAATACTGTTAAAACATTCCATGAAGCTTTTCCTTGGTCAGGGGGCTTGGTTTTCCTTTCAAGCCATCACTGTCCTAATAATTGTCAAGGTCATGGATAGGGCTAGAAGTGAGCTCAGGTTAACTTCAGTTTATATAAAAGTTCAATTTCTATTGTTCCCAATACTGAGTATGAGGTACTGCTCTGACCCTGTACTCTTTCTCGTAATAATTATTTTTCATCTAAATTACTCTTCTTTCCATTGATACTTTGTTCCTGTTCCATAGACTTTTATCTGTTATTCTTCTATCTATAATACTCTTCCACAAAATATCGGTGTGGCTAACTTCTCATTATTCAAGTTTTGGATCACTTCTCACTGCCTCAGAAAAGCCTTCCTTGACCAAAACATCTAAAGTTTTTTAAGGTTCTCATCACCAACCGCTGATTCTCTACTTATTATCCTTTTATTTTCTTCATAGCACTTTATCATTTTCAACCTATCCCATTTAAATAATCAATTGTTTACTCCCCCCCCATCCCCACCTGGCACTAGAACCTGTAGACTATGAGAGTAAGGACCTTATCTAAGTTCTTCACTGTAATACCCTCAGTTCCAAGAATATGGAGTCTTTCTTCCAAAGAATGAAAACTTTTACTGGATTTTGTATAATTCAGATTTGTTTTATTCATATGGAAAAAGACAAGCAATGCGGTGTTATGTAACCTGGTTGCATCTCATATGTTATATTGATTTCATGGCAAACTTTGGATACTGCAGTATAAAATATTAATTAAATATCTGATTATAATTTTGCTATCACACAGTCAGTGATAAATAGGAATATTTTGCAGGTTTGTGCTTTACAAATTTATTTAACATGTTTCCACATCTCCTCTATGATGTACAGTAAGAAAACAATAATTAAAGGAGCTAGAAAAGTGATTGTCAAACATACAAAAGAGTATTGTTACATGATATAGAGGACTATATGTAATACATTCAATTTGGAATATTGAAAAAGCTTTAATACCTTTAACCATATCAAAAGTTGGATTGGATTTAGAATGCATATGCCTATATATAGATATAAACATATTTAGCTTTTTATGCAAAATTGATATTACCATATTTAATATATATATATCTGTTATATTAAATACCTAAGCTCACATGGTTTTAAAAACAAAATGTTAAAACACTTGCCTCATACTAAAACTTTTACTTTAAATGATGTTTAATATTATTCCTTAAACTGAATTTAAAAACTGATGTAAAATACTTTGCCTTTATGGATACAGGACGTTTACTTTAATTACATTCAAGAAGCAGTGCCTTGGGGATAAAGGCTGGAACAAACCACCAGTCATGGAGTGATTGATAAGTATAATTTATCTTCACCATTTCCCACCCTGCAACCTCCTTGGTAATCACAGAGGGAAGTATTCCAGGATGCACAGGTTAAATATAGTAGTGATAGAGAAAACACTAATAAATTTGCTGTAAGGCTTTAAGTAAAATAAAAGCACTTTTCAGAGAATATCAAAATGCTTAATGCTTGAAGATTTTGGACAAACTACATTAATATTAGTGACATTTTGCCACATATTATTATTGCTTGCCCCATTTTACTTTATTCAAGTTTTAAAGATTTCCATCAAAATTTCCAAACACTTTGAAATTAAATCCATAGATCTATGGAGTGCTTGAAAAAGAATGGGAAAAGCCATGAGGAAAATATTTTCTGTAACTAATATTCTGAATGGGAAGTAAATTTTATATTCTGAAATAATATATGTTCTAGCATATACTGAAGGAATATATTAAAAGGAACCTTGTTTGAGCTACATCCTGATAGGCAGCTGATGACCAGAGAGGTTTCTCAGACCTAAATTCTAGGATACTCAACAGGTAGAGACTATTATTTTAGATATTGTATTTACGTGCACTGTTGTATTTTATTATACTATTCTATTATCTCTTTAATTTTTATCAAGTCATGAAGAAGTTGTTCTTGGATGAGCTTAACAAGTTGTTACATGCAGGGTGTATCTTAAGACCAGTGGAAAAGCAAAGCAGCTTGATCAGGGTTAGAGTAATATCATTTTTTAATTTATTTCTTTGCATGTAATTTAAATCATTTGATATTTATAACATGTTTTTACCAAAGTATCCATAAAAATTTATCATGTAAAGTTTTGAATAAATTTAGGACATAATGAAGGAAGACATAATAGAAAACAAATAAATAAAATATAAATTGTTTAGCTGGGTTAAATTCATGCAGGAAAACCAAATATTGCTGGAACTCAAGCTGAATTCTCATTAAGATCACCAATTCGCTTGGTGACTCTGTATAAACTGAAATCTTTTGTTAACCTTAGTATTTTAGCTAAAGATAGACATCCGTGGTTCTCAAACTTTAGCCTGCACTAAAATCATTAGGATTTTTAAAACACAGATTTCTCTTTCAGTAAGTCTGGGGTTGTGCCAGAGAATTTGCATTTCTAACAAGTTCCCAGATGTTGTTTATGCTGCAGGTCTAGGGACCGCACTTTGAGAAGAACTGGTATATATGATGTCATACACACACACACACACACACACACACGCAGCGGGACAAGTTTTTTCCAGGGATCAGATTTTTCTATTACGAATCTAATTTTAAACCTAATTGTTTTTGATTTGTCATCTTTAATGTTGTGCATACTTTTCTTATTTTGAGATATAAAGGAATGCACCACCATGTATTACTTAAACTTCTAAGGATAATAACATGAGTACTACTAACTTAGTAGCATCGGATGGCCTCATAAAATTAGTAAATTTATCCAAGCCAAAAAAAAGACTCCGTTAATTTTTCCATATTAATATATTATTATCTGAATATAACCTTGGTTTAAAGCAATGAAGGAATCTAAACAGGCAGTGCCATTGCTTCACTTGTTGTGAAAGAAATATCATTTTAGGACTACTTTCTCTGTGCTGTTAAGTCTGGTGAGCACCTTAAAGGCACTGACTTATTTAATCGTTCTAAAAGCCTATTATGGCCCTAGAACGTGTCATACAGAGTGAAGTAAGTCAGAAAGAGAAAAGCAAATATCGTATAATATCTCATATATGTGGAATTTAGAAAAAAGGTATAGATCAGTGGTCCCCAACCTTTTTGGCACCAGGGACTGGTTTTGTGGAAGACAATTTTTCCACGGACCGGGCGGGGGTGGGGGCATGGTTCAGGTGTAATGCGAGTGATGGGGAGCGGCAGATGAAGCTTCACTCGCTCCACTGCCGCTCACCTCCTGCTGTGCGGCCCGGTTCCTAACCAGTCCACGGCCTGGGGGTTGGGGACACCTGGTATAGAAGATCTTAAGGGGCTTCTCTGGTGGCGCAGTGGTTGAGAATCTGCCTGCCAATGCAGGGGACACGGGTTCGAGCCCTGGTCTGGGAAGATCCCACATGCCGCGGAACAGCTGGGCCCGTGAGCCACAATTACTGAGCCTGCGGGTCTGCAGCCTGTGCTCCGCAACAAGAGAGGCCGCGATAGTGAGAGGCCCACGCACCGCGATGAAGAGTGGCACCCGCTTGCCACAACTAGAGAAAGCCCTTGCACAGAAACGAAGACCCAACACAGCCATAAATAAATTAATAAATTAATTAATTAGAAGATCTTAGTTGCAAAGCAGAAATAGAGACACAGACGTAGAGAACAAATGTATGGATACCAAAGGGGTGGGGTGGCAGGAATTGGGAGACTGGGATTGACACATATACATTATTGATACTATGTATAAAATGGACAACTGATGGGAACATGCTGTATAGCACAGGGTACTCACCTAGTGCCTTGTGGTAACCTACATGGGAGGGAAATCCAAAAGGGAGAGGATATCTGTATGTATATGGCTGATTCATTTTGTTGTGCAGTGGAGGCTAACACAGCATTATAAAGCGACCATACTCCAATAAAAATTAATTAAAAAAAAAAGTAAAAACCTATTATGTGGATTAAAATACTACTATTTAAAGAAATGTAAGATAAACTTTAAAACACTACAAAACTTGCCCATTGCCAGTCTTCTAGCTAGTAGTAAATCTATCATCTAATTCAGACAATTTGAGCCCAGAGATCACACTCTGGTCTGATGCAAAATTGAATGACAATGCATGTAAATGAATGAGAGACCTGAAAATCCTAAGTTAGAACATATAAGTCTATATGTAGGTATAGTTAATCATTTTTAATCAATTGATTGCTTGCTGTATCTTTCATGATTAAGTTTGTCTGAAAGTAACTGAAGAAAAAAAATTTAAATTTGACTTAGTAAGATAGAAGTTATTTTTTCCATATTCAGAGAGTCAAGGGAGAAAATACTAGAGATGGAAAGATGCTACATGCTGTCAAGGAATAAGGCTTCTTATCTCTTATGCCTTTGCCATGTTTGGCTTCCATTCCCAATGTCATCTAATGGTCCAGTGTAGTTGCTAGAGACTTGGCCATATTTTAAAAATCATGGCCAAATGTAAGTAGGAGATAAAGACACATGACCTTCCATTAAAGCCACTTCTCAGTTGATGTACAGAGCATTTCTCGTTATAGCCTAGTGCTATAGGACCACATCAGGTTGCAAAGAAAGCTAATGATGTAGTCTTTTCTCAGAGTAGCCATGTGGTTACTAAAAAAATTGGCTTTCTATTACTGTGGAAGAATAAAGGGATGGACATTGGAAGAAAATTGTAAATTTCTGCCAAATTTGTTGATCAACTATCAATGAGTCAATCAGTCATACAATTGGTTATTAGCTAGGCATGACTGGCTTTCCAACTTTATCTCAGAAAATTTTAGATTTTGACAGAGATAATATTACATATTAATCAAATCATTTCCTCTTTTGGGGCACACAGATGACTACATTGTCCAGTCCTCCTTTAAGTTAGATTGTGTATGTATGATTCAGGAATGGCCAATGGAATATGGATACACGTGATGTAGGAACTTCAGGCCTGGACTTGAAAACTATATAGCACAATTCTCTGACTCTCTCTCATCCTGATACAACAATTGGGACACTATTTTTCTAGATCCTCTAGCTTCAAGTTGTAAAGAGTTACCTGATCCACATCAAATTTTATGTGAGATATGTCTTTATTATCTTAAGTCCCTAGAGTTCGAGACCTATTTACTACTATAACATAGTCTACTACTACAAGTATTGTTTAAGTAGAATTAATATCTTGTGTAAATGTTATTTATTACACCAAAAATCTCTTTATTGAGCTTGTTCTCTATACCAGGTACCTCACCTCTATATTAGCATTGTGATGTCATTGACCATCTTGATAAGAAGAATTTTGATGAATTAGGGAGCATGGAAGCTGTATCAGAGTATATGTAAGAGAAAGGTGGGCAATAGTGACATTTCTCATCAACTGAGACTTTTTGCTGAGAGTGTGGGTAGAGAAATAGGGTGAAAACAAAAAACAAAAAACTAGATTGAAGTCAATGAAAGTTCTTTTTATATAATTTTTTTCATTTTGAATAATTTTAAATTTACAGACAAGTTGCAAACGTAGTGCAGAGTTTTCTGTATATCTCCCATTCAGTTCCCCCATTTTTACCAGTTTACATTACCATGGCACATCTGTAAAAACTAAGAAACTGACATTTTTACATTACTATTAACTACCATTCAGACTTTATTTGGATTTCACCAGTTTTTCTGTTAAGGTCCTCTTTCTGTTTCAAGATCCAGTCCAGAGTACCACAGGTAGCTTTCACAAAGTTAGAGGAAATCATTAATATTGATATGACGAGGAAAGCAATGAATATATAAATAGTCCAAAAACAAACTACTAGAGATAAAAATTAGAATATCTGAAGTTACATACCATATAAGCTTCCACCTAAAGAAATCAGAACAAGAACAAATTAAACCCCAAAACAGGTAGAAGTAAGGCAATAACAAACAGCAGAAATAGAACACAGAAAACGCAGAGAAAATTAAGGAAACTAAAAGCTGGTTCTTTGAGAAGGTAAATGAAACTAATCAACTGCTTGCTAGGCTAATCAAACATAAACAGAATAAACAATTTACCACTAACAGGAAAAGGCAATGGGACATCACTACAGATCCTAAAGATAGTAAAAGGATAATAAAATAATATCAAAAACTTTATAACAATAAATTTTAAAAGTTAGACAAATGGGCAAATTTCTTAAGTGACTCCAACTACTAAAGCTTATTCAAGAAGATGTAGATAACCAGAATAGTTCTACATCTATTTAGGAAATTGAGTTTATAGTTAACTTTCCTACAAAAATATCTTTAGACCAAGAGGTCTTTACTGGTGAATTCTACAAAACTTTAAGGGAAGAAATAATAAGGAATCCCCACAATCTCTTCCAGAAAAAAGGAGGAACATTTTCCAACCATTGTAGAAGACCAATATTATTCTGTTATCAGAATCAAAGACATTGCTCAAAAGTAAAACTACTGATCAAAATCCTTCGTGAATGCAGATGCAAAAATCCATAAGCAGACATTTGAAAACATGTACAGTAATACATAAAAATAAAGTAGATTAACAAGTGGGATTTATCACAAGAATGAAAAGTTGATTTAACACTTGAAAATTTATCAATTTAATTCAAGTTATATTAAAAGACTAAAATAGAAAGTTAATAAAATCATTAAAATAAATGCAAAAAGTCATTTGACAAAATTCAACATAATACAAAAACACTATCAGAAACTTAACATTAGAAGGCAACTCGACTCCTTCAAAGTTATAAAGGATATCTATAAAAAACCTAAACCTAACATTGTAACTAATGATAAAATATCAAATGATTTCCTCTTAATATCAGAAACAAAGTACAGATTTCTTTTCATCCCACTTCTATACAATGTGTCCTAGCCACTGGAATAAGATAAGAAAAAGAAATAATAGTGCTTGCTACTCAATATTCAGACTAACAAATCATTGAACTGATACTTCATTAAAGAAGATATAAAGGTGACTAATGAGCACATGAATGTTTTTCAATGTCATTTATTTTTAAGAAATGCAAACTAAAACCACAATGAGATATCATTAGTATATAGTTGAATGTCTAAAATTAAAGACCAAAAATACTAAGTATTTAAAAATGTCAAACAAATGGAACTCACATATATTGTTGGTGAGAGTGCAAAATAATATAGACACTTTGATAATTAGTATAAGTAAAAATATTATATGTTATATAGGTAAAAATATTAATTTAATCAATTTACAATCCAGGATCCAATTTTTAAATATTTCTCCAGGAGAAACGAAAGCACATTCTCACAAAAATACTATTACTCTAATGTTCCTAACAGCTTCATTCATAATAGAAAAAAACTAGAAAAATCCCAAGTCTGAATTAAATTAGATAAACAAATTGTGGTACATGAATACAATGAAATACTACTCAGCAATTAAAATAAAAGGACTGCTGATATATGCAAACACCTGAATGGATCTTAACAGAATTATGCTAAATGAAAGAATCCAGATACAAAAGCATACTTACTGTGAGTCCTTTGAAGGGTAGTAGAATATGCCATCCCAAAATAATGACTGTAGAAATTCAGGACATGCCATTCAAAATATGCCACTTCAATATATTGTTTATTTTGAGCTGTAAGCACTTGAAAAGCGGCAAATGCAGGAAGAGGCTTTCTTTGACTTCCCCTTATCTGCCTAAATTCAGATCCTCCAAAAGGAACCCAACTGTCAATAAATCCATTTCTTGGGAATTTCATTAAACCACAGAAGATTGACTCTTATCAAAGGAGAGTCTAGACATTGACATCACACTCAGACAAACTTTATGATTAACTACCATATCTTCCATCTATTCTTCTAAAGGCCCATTCATCTGTCCTAAAAATTATTTACTTTCCCCTAAGAGACTTACATTCCTCCTCGCTTGTCCCTGTTAAAATGGTAATTAAGTCTGAATTCTAAAGTCACCTCTCTGAGTTACTCATTTTTTCCCTGGTTATCTCTCATGCATATATAAAGTATATATGTTATTAAGTTTTGGCTTTTATCTTTTTAATCTGTGTTTTATTACAGGAAGCTCAGCTAAGAACTCAGAAGAACAGAGGGAAAATTATTTTTCATCCCCTACGCCTTTCATATGCATCTTTAGAAAATGCAAAGGTACTGTGATAGTAAGCAGATCAGCATTTGTCAGAGGCCATGGAGTAGGAAAATGTTAATGACTGCAATGGTGCAAGAGGAAAGTTTATGGAATGATGGAAATGCTTTGTCTTCACTGTAATGGTAGTGGTTACACTCATTTAAGTTGATATTTTTTAATTGGCAAATCACCCTGTTTCAGTAAAGAGGTGTCAGGGAGCTGGGTCTAAGAACGAGAACTTCAGGGAAATGTGCAGGTTTTTTTGATGTTGGTTTAAAAGCTGAGGTAGCTGAAAGGAGTTGAGATGTTAAAAATTTAGGAGTCCTTGGTATGTAGTGTCAAAGAGATAATAATGGAGCTTGTGATTATTTAGGCCAAGTACCCACTAAGAGTAAAATTCTAGGTAACCAGGGAGCACTACCATAAAAAAAATTTAAATGAATAAAGAATGTTGAATCGTGCTTTCAGAGAGTTACTTGGGTTGGCATTGGATAGCTCAAAGAGAGAGAAGAAGAATCTCAAATATAAAAGTTCTTATTTCAAAGCAGAGAATGAAATGCAGAGCCTTTTAATGACCATGCTGAAAGACTTTCTCTTTGAACAGTTTTAGGGTTATTGCTGCAAACCAAAATCAGAGATTGCTTCCACTACATACAAAAAGATAATTTACCAAAATGTCTGGATATGAAATTAATATACAAATTCAATAGCTTTCCTATTTTAAAAATTTAATAACTATATTAAAAGAATTAGGCTCCTGAAAGACTAAACACTTGTTTGACCCAGTTCCTGATTCTCATTTCTTTAGATTATGAGTCTGCCTGAATATCAGCACAACTTCCAGCTTTGTAGACTGCTGGATTTTTAACGATATGATGACTTTTCTAGGAAGTCTTTAACAGTTGATTATTGCCTAAATCAATACGACAATGAATAAAAGGCCATTTTTAACGGTTGGGTTAAAAATTAAAGGATGACCAAACCACACAGAAAGTGCATAGACTCACCACAAGTAAATCCACCAAGTTGACTGTAACACCAATTTAACTATATGCTTTCAAAATAAGAAAAACTGAATGCATAAGAGAACATATTTGTATAAGCTATTGATGCTTCTTTCAAACAATAACATTAGAAAGTTCTTTAAAGCATAGGAGTGTTTTAAGTATCAGACCAACTTTTTCTTTTTAGTTTTGCCATCCTGAGCTTTTGTGACCCTTTATATTCATTTCCTATGTTCCAAATGGCCTAGCCTGCCCTTTTCCTCTATCTCACTTACATGGCCAGGTCTTTTACAATAGGAATGGTTAGCATCAGAAGAAAAATCTATTCACCAAAGATAATTGAAAATCCCTCAGTGTTCTCCATCTTGTTACCCTTCAGCCTTTCTTTTCTATAGCCATTATTTTAGAAGGTAAGTTCTGTCCAAGGCCGACCTTCTCAAGTTTGATTCTCCCTTTAACCAGTGATCCTCCACTATTATGAACTACAGTAGAGGTCAAATTACAGATGAAAATCTTTCACTTCACACATACAGTGCTCTCCATGAGGGGAAGTATTATTAGAATTTATAGGAAATGTGGGGGAAAAAACCAAAACTCTCCAATCCTACTTTCTGTTGCCGTAGGTACAGATATGCAGTATGTACATACACATATGTACATATACTATATATAAATTTTTATATAAACTTATAATTCACTTTGTTATATTTAGCAATCAGATAGATGTAATTCTTAATATTCCAAAAATAAATTCACTTATAAGAAAATTCCAGGATATTATGGCTTCAAGTTAAATTGTTTCAATGATACTTGCTCAAAAAAAAATGTATCTCCATTTAGTCTTTTTAATGTGGGAGAAGTTAGGAAATAATATTAACTTCCTGGGAGTAACAGTGTAAGTGACATTTCTGGAACTAACTTAATTTCCATATAAGCAGAAAGGTTTTTAAGTAGCTTCCCATATTCTTAGGGTATTCAGTGACAGGAAAACTGTTGGTAGATGATTAATGCATTAGCAAATACATATTATTTGTATACATCCACTACTGTCCTTATTCCAGGGTAGATACACAATAGGGCAAGATAAGTTTATTGTTCTTACACAGTTATGACACAGATCAGGAGAAAATGCTACAGTACATGGAGTAATTATGAAACAGTAAAGTGCAAATTAAATTCAGAGAAGAGATATTAGTGAGAACTGAAGAAGTAGATAAGATTTCATTGACAAAGTTGCCAGTAAGGAAAGGAAGTAGGCATGGAGCTAGAAGGAGAAATGACATTTAAGGAACACAGACTATGTACAATGCAGTATTCTTGGGCACAATCACAGTGCCTGAGCTGGGCCTAGAAGCATGAAATGAAAGAGAACGGGCATTCCAAGAAAAAGAAATAGCAACTGTTAGGAAAAAGGAGTTGGCTAAAGATGGTAAATTCAAGGAACAAAAGTAATATCTGCCTTCCAGAAATAAGGCTATACTGAGACAGAATGAGATCACAAAATAAAATGTAGATAAACTCAGGGACAGAGCAAGCTACATAATTTGCTATACTATACATAATTTCCAATACATAATGAAAATGGTGGGCGTTCAAAACTTTTTAAGAATTTTGGGATAGTGATAGCAGTGTCTTAAGCAAGAATCAGGCCTTTCTACGCACGTGGCCCTGAGCACAGAACAGGCCATGGGCCCATGAAGCCAGCTCCGCTGAAGGACATTATAAAGGAACCTGAGATTTAGGTATAAAAGCTTTATAACTGATGAGCAATAGGGGAAAACAGGCTCCTAAGCCAGGGAATGACTTGAAATTAGTTATTTAGGAAGATTTTACTGGCAGCAGCATATAGGCTGAATTGAGAAGACCTCAGACTGGAGACATGAAGAAGAGTTCAGAATTCAGAGTTCAGAGACCATTGCAATCATCATAGCCTGAGGGAGAGGCTTGTACCAGCCTGGTGGAGATGGAAATGAAGAAGAAAGAAAAATCTGACATATATAGCATGATGACAGATTTTTACCTCCCCAAAGTAAAAAATGTGGTAATAAATTTTTGTTTCATTTTGGTTTTAACTGGAAGACTGAGAAAATGATCGTAACACATACAAAATGACCACACTGTGAAATGACACACTCCTTAGAAGTGAAGTCAATGAGACCACGTAGAAGCTGTCATCTGAGGTAACAGGTAGCTATCTAGGTTAGAATTCAACTCAAGTTAACTTTCCTGAACATTTAAACTTTCAATGGTGGAAAAGGCTAATTTAGAAAATGATGATTTCCCTGATTCTATAAGGGTTCAAATTTTTGGCCATAGTATTAGTTTCCTATTGCTGCTCTAACAAGTTACCACAAACTTAGTGGCTTAACCAGACACTGTTGGTAAGGCTGCATTCTTTCTGGAGACTCTAAGAGGAGAATCTGTTTCCTTGCCTTTTCCAGTTTCTAGAGGCCCCCTACATTCCCTAGGCTATGTCCTTCTTCCATCTTCAGTATCAGCAGGGTAGCACTTTTAAATCTCTCTCTCTCTCTCCGCCTCTCTCCAGCTCACACACACACACACACGCACACACACACCACTCCCCTTCCCCCAGATATGCACACCCCTATCTCGGTCTTTTCTGATTTTCTTACCTCTCTCTTATCAAGATTCTTGTGATTACATTGGGACCACCTGATAATCTACCCATCTCAAGGTCCTTGATTTAATCACATCTGCAAAGTCCATTTTGTCCCATAAGGTAACATATTCAAAGGTTCTGGAGATTAGGAAGTGGACATTTTATTTTTTCAGGGGAGGGAGCATTATTCTGTCTACCACAACCACTGTTAGGAATTGTCATTTGTTGAGAGTTTGGGCTAATTTTCATCTAGTTTTATTCAGCTCTAAGATCCTAAGTTTCTAAGAGACTTGGGGTTTTTTGTTTGTCTGTTGTTTTTTGTTTGTTTTTGTTTTTTGACAGGAAAGTAGGATTCATTGGTGGGCATGAGTAAGGAGGGGACAGCACCAAGGCTCTCATGAGTGCAGGGCCTGTCATTTGTCCAGGGGACCACAATTAGGGATGTATTTGACCCCACAGATATCTGGGATGAGCCATTCTTCTGCCACCATGTTTTCAAATTCATCCACATTAAACTTAGTAAATCCCCACTTCTTGGAGATGTGCATCTTCTGGTGGCCAGGGAACTTGAACTTGGCCTTACAGAGGGCCTCAATCGCATGCTCCTTGCTCTGCAGCTTGGTGCCAATGGTCATTATGACTTGGCCAACGTGGACTCTGGCCACTGTGCCCTGGGGATTTCCAAAGGCACCACACATACCTACCTGGAGCCTAGATTGAGGACAGCATGCCAGTCATGAATGTCCACTGGAAAGGGCTGTCTCCAAGGTCCCTTAGGGCATCCTGTACAGGCAACAGGCTGCACGCACTACCGAGGAGGCTGCTGTTTGCAGCCATTGCATGCTGGGAGCCCCCACGGGGAAAAGACCATGGTTGGCTTAATTGGCTGCAACTAAGAAACTTGTTTTGTTGTAAAGAAAGTAGGAAAATGAGACTGGAGCATAAACCAGAGAAGGAGATAAAGGTTGGATTTAACCAAATTTAAGCCCTTACTTTGGATCAATTTCCCAATCGTAAAAAGAGTTGAGCAGAGGGCACAATTTTGGGAGTTAAATGCAGTGAGGATAGTGAGAGGAGAAAAAGTGGTCAGTAATATGGAAAAAAAGTAATAATGATACATAAATTTATGGGATACATTTTTGGTCATTGACCTAATGTCTTATCCCAGAGAATATTTAATTGATAGCTTAAGATGAGGGATTGGAAAGTTTGATATTTAAGCTTGCTAGGATTTTCAAAATGATGCTACCAACTGGTTCAGCAAAGAAGCAAAACATAATTCAAAAATATCATTCACTAGGTGGAGAAGTGGATAAACATATCAAGACATAATTTATGAAACTCAAAAGAAATCTGGGGCTTCCCTGGTGGCGCAGTGGTTGAGAATCTGCCTGCCAATGAAGGGAACACGGGTTCGAGCCCTGGTCTGGGAAGATCCCACATGCCGCGGAGCAACTGGGCCCGTGAGCCGCAATTACTGAGCCTGCACGTCTGGAGCCTGTGCTCCGCAACAAGAGAGGCCGCGATAGTGAGAGGCCCGCGCACCGCGATGAAGAGTTGCCCCACTTGCCACAACTAGAGAAAGCCCTTGCACAGAAACGAAGACCCAACACAGCCATAAATAAATAAATAAAATAAATTAAAAAAAAAAAAAAAGAAATCTGTAAGGAACAGTTTGATCAACATGGTTATATTGTGAGAACAACAAAGAAGATAAGGGAAATTGAAAAAGAACAATGAAATAGATAGAATTTTATAAAATATTTCTGACCCAGAGATTTTTATGCTAAACTACTTACCCTTCAAATGAAAAAGTGTTGTATGAAGGGTGAGGTGGGTAGGGATCATTAAACTCTAAATTATTTTGCACAGTTTGATTATGTATATTACAACTGCCAGGAAAGTAGGCAAAATAGGAGAAAGATCAAAGGTACTAGATGTCCTTTTGGTGGAGCACTTAGTGTTATCTACTGAGTTCTCTGGGTATTCTATGATTCTACAGAGATGCGCACATTAGATCACCTTTCTGTTGACTAGGTTAATTTATAACTCGATGGGACTATCTCTACAAATTAAGATGTAGAAAACTGATAGTAACCCAAGTAATTTTTGTCCATAGAAATGCAAATAAATTTTGTTCAGTAGAGATACAATTGATTTCTACTTTGTAGAAATTATGACTTGGAACAATATATTTAATAGAACCTTATAACGTTAATCAGTGTTAAATTTTTAGCAAATTCATTTAAGCATTTATGAGTATATATATGTATGGATATACATATGTACAATATATTATATATAATATATATTATATTAGTATGTATTATGTGTGGGAATATATAATAGAGACATTATCTTGAAAATCTTTGAATTGCCTTTAAGAGTTTAGTAGTTCCTTTATTAATTAGAGTTGACTTTATTTTTAAGTTGTGTTAATTTTATATTCATACAAAAATTGTGGTTTTATCTTTTTGAACATTTATACTTTAACACAACTCTTGCTTGATAAAATATTCTGATGCTAGGTATGTATTAATTATTACAATACAGATGGATAAAAAGATCATTTTGGGGAATTCAGTTTATAAAATCTGAATTTAAGCAAACACTTGAAGATAGAAAAGAGCTTGCTTTTTTGTAGAATCATGCTTTCCAACGTGAATGTATTGTCATCAGAATATATAGGCATCCAGGATTATAAACTGATTTACAAGGTAGCTTATTCATTATGGTACTAATTTGAGGATTCCCTAGGATATATCAGTTGGAAAGATTGTTGTATATTGTCTTAATTTTCAGAAAGTCAATATTTCTTAGAGAAAGATATTTCAGATTTTTAAATATATCCCAGAAAAGAAGCAGCATATTCTGAAAAATCAATGCTTTCTTTTTTCTTTTTTGTGGGGAGAGGTGTTAAGATAGACCTAGGTATCAATTGTAACTCCATTGTCCCCCATTGACTTTAATCAGAACATTTTGTTTTGGTCAAAGTACATTTCGTGTCTCAAACTTGATTCTCAGATGTGTGTAATCAAAATAAATGCAAAAAGTACAAAGTAAGTAGATATTTAATTTTTTATCTTTCTTTGAGTTAACTATATACTCAATGAAAATGTTGATCTTATATTTTCATGACACCTTTGTGTTACACAATATGCATATAAAACTCCTTTAGAAAAACTATAAATTCTTGCATCTCCTCTCAATCATATGATTTATATAATTTTGAGAACACAGCAGCCCTGCAGCAAAACATTCAATGAATTATTAAAAAGTGCTGAGAACTGCTTTATGGGTATAAAGAGCTAAATAAGGATCGTCTAATTCTACCAGTTATTAACATATAAATTCAAAAAAAGGAAAAAGTCCACATGCAGGTATTTTGTCCAAAATTAATGTTTCCTACTTTTAAAAAGGTCATAAGAGCAAAAATGACATAAACTTTGGATCCACTTCACTTCACACATTTATCTATTCATCAATATTTCCATAAGTAAATTTGTTAACCTAAGTGTAAATGTTTCAAAGAGGAAAAAAATTCAGAATATATCAAGGAAAAATACAAGAAATTAAAAGGAATAATAAATATGTGAATACACATAATCACATTCACTAGAATGAAAGCTCAGATAAAACAGTACATACCTTAGGGCATCATTCATTATCACACATACACATAAATATATATACATCAGTGACACATTTGGGAAAGAAGATGAACAAATTGAAGAGTTCATAAGAAAGATTTGAGGAAAGGTTTGGAAAATGAGGAAAGGTTAAAAGAAGAAGGCATGTTCAGTCAAATGAACATACCAAAAGGAAATATGATACTTATTTACAAATATATATAATGAAATGATAAAAAAACAAGACAAAGACAGAATAGAAAATATGAACTAGGAAAGACATGCAAAAATTAAGAAAATCTCTAAACAATGAAGGATGTAAACCTAAAGGATATGTAACTCTTATGGTAATAGTGTCTGTCATTATTGAAAAGCCAATATTGAGGTTAGATGCTTATTAAGAAAGGCTCATAAATAATTAAGTTAACCCTGCCTTACTACAAAGGAGAACAGATATAAACCAAGACCTTCCTTCCAAAGTTGAAATCTAATTTTACTTTCTCTTTCTCTCTCTTGTTGAGATTGGGCTGCCTTTAGCCTTCTAACTCATATTTGAAAAATATTTGAGTTTTTCACATAAAAATAGAATGAAGTACAAAATGAAGTGAAAATAAAGACTACACTGAAAGCAGGATTAGCTTGTACAAGCATGATGGAAAATGAATTGTGGTTTTTTTAGTGGTCCAAAAGCTAAACATTAATTATTTAGTCAATATAAATGTATTGCTTTAATATGCCAGGCACTGTACTAGGTACTAATACAAATCCATTGTAAGCAGAATCCAAATATGGCTTTCTCTTCTTCAAGATCATGGGTGTCTTATATATATATCTTATATGACTACTAACCATCTCTCAAATAATGTGTTGTTGGTTTCAAGGAAACCCTTCTCTCTGTATAATGGGAAAGAACATCAAATCAGAAGGCACTTCTTCCAATCAATAGAATCACCTTTAAGAATGGAGAAAAATACATTAAACTTTTTAGCAAAACCGTGAGATGATAATTAGCTTGTTAATGGTGGAGAAAAAAAATTTAATAATTGTGTTTCACTAATTCAGAATTCATTATTTGACCAGAGGCTGACAGGAATGTTATTTTTGCATTGATTAATTTATTTCTTTTTATAGAAGTAAATTAATAATGTAAATAAGATTACAAGAGGATCCTTCAAAATACTTAGTAGAACAAACTTTCTAAGCACCCTCAAGTACTTTAGAAGGAACCATTTCCACACAATTGATATGTTAATTACAAACCATTAAATCAAGTCAAGGATGTATATTGGATAACACTTTGTTAGTTTAATGTGAGTTAATGTAGGCACTTGAAATAATGGAACTCTATTCCTTTCTGAAATAATATATTTTCAGACTTTTTTTCTTTAATTAAAACTAAGCTTCCTCCAATTAGTACAGATTAATGACATTTTACAGGAGTCAATATTTAGGAACCAAGAGGTATTGCTGACTCTTCTATAACCTAGTTGTAGTCAGAGAAGAGGGAAAGATTGGGAAAGTAATCTTAGAGCTGATGTCTTCCAATTGAAATAGTACTTTCACACATAATAATACGACAGATATGACAAATTTGGATACGATCCAAATCAAAATCATTAACAATTTGAAATATATACATATATTCCTAGCAAATAAAGAGGAAAGAATATCTTGGCTAGCCAACATAGAAAGAAAGCATCTTTTAATATATAAAGAGGTTGTCTAAGGAAAAGTCAGTCTCATGTATCAATATATGTGTGAATATAACTTCCTCCTCCCTAACCCACGTACATTGACAAAGCAGTATTAAAATAAGAACAAGGTAGGAACCTAGCTAATTTACACATCATTAGAACCCATTTTTACTGGGGAGGTGGGTGGAGACTGGCGGGATAGGATAGTGTTGATTTGAGAAAAAAACGAGACAGTGCTTTTCATCAGCATTACTAATTTATTGACCATCATAAAAATATATGGCACACTAAAGGTTATGAACTTGACTTCTTGAGAGATACTTATGGAAGGGGAATGACCAGTATTTTCCTTTAAAATAACCCAAGAAACAGGGCTTCCCTTGTGGCGCAGTGGTTGAGAATCTGCCTGCCATGCAGAGGATACGAGTTCGAGCCCTGGTCTGGGAAGATCCCACATGCCGCGGAGCAACTAGGCCCGTGAGCCACAACTACTGAGCCTGTGCGTCTGGAGCCTGTGCTCCGCAACAAGAGAGGCCGCGATAGTGAGAGGCCCGCGCACCGCGATGAAGAGTGGCCCCCGCTTGCCACAACTAGAGAAAGCCCTTGCACAGAAACGAAGACCCAACACAGCCAAAAATAAATAAATAATTTTAAAATAACCCAAGAAACATACTCACTACAGTTTAGTATATTTGACAGATGACTTAATATAGTCTTTAAAAATATATTTTGGTATGTGAAAGTTTCAAACATCACAGAAGCATAGAGAAGAGTAAATGAATCCCCTTTTACCCATCACCAGATTCAACCCTTATCAAGATTTTGCTGACTTGGTTATCTAACCTCTTCTCCAGCTCTGGCTCTCTTGCTCTTACTTTTCTCTTTCCTGAGGTATGTAAAGCAAATCCCAGAGATTATCTTTCACCCAAACATCCTTTGGTAAGCATCTCTAAAAAAGTATATAGACAGTTTATCACAAACAATAGTACAAAATGATTTCCATTTACGGTTCTAATTTGCTCCCCCATGTCTTTGCTCGTGGCCCAAGTGGACTGTAGATTGCTCGAGGGCACTGACCTCTTTCCATTAAGAACATGGTCAGTGATAAAATTTTGGCAAAATTTACTTTTTTTTTTGTAGGAATGTGTTGTGATCTAAATGTTGTGTTCAAAACCTTTTCAGTTTTCATACTGCCTGATTTTTTAAACACTTTAAAATGTTTTCTACTTAAGAGGAAATGGGAAAAAGTGTTTAAGAGAGAAACATGGTTTACCACATCCTTGGGACCGTTCTGACTTCAATGGAGAAGGAACAATATAATCAAAAGTTGGCCATATTCACAATTGCTTTAACTCCGTCAAGATATGAAAGGTTTATCATGCTAATTTTTTATCATTTTTCCTTCTCTTCCATCATTTAAATTGGTGCAACAAGAGAGGAAGCTTTAAAATCATATTTTCAGCTCATCACCAAATTTAATTTTGTAAGTCTTCTTTATTGGCTCTTCAGATAAATAAAAGCTAAAATAGCAACTGTACCTTTAAATGATTCTCTCTGCATCTTGTTCTCTCTAAATATTTTATTTATTTAAAAACAATATAACCACATTAATATTTATTTAGACATTTTTAGTAATCATTTTCTTTTTCATATAATGAGAGATTATCGCAAGCTAATTCAGTGAATGAAGCATTTCACATACAAATTTTTGCATTATCTGATAGGTTTTCATATGTAAATTACATGCATCTGTTTATCTCTGGTGAATAGTGTCAAATATCCTCAATGCAAAATGAACCTTAGGTAACATTATCTTCCTAATGACTTTTCGTTTCCCAGTGAAAAATTGACTATTTGTACCAGGTACTTAGAAATTGTCATTCAAAAAGAGCTTTTATTTGTTTGTTTTTACTGGACTGCATCAGGGTAAAAAAAGGAAAACGAACACTTTGAGGTAAATTATGTTTATATTGTCCTTCTACAAATCTTTTGGAGTTTTATGTTTAAGATTATGAAATCTCATCCATAAACATTTTGAAACACAGAAGGTGGAATGTTTCAATGAAAAAAAAATTCCGCTACATTTAAAGAATTTTTGTTAGCCGTCAGGCACTTAAATCACGTTTACAAACATGGAAAGACAAATGCTTAAACATCTGAAATAGCCTCTCTCTACTCTCAAGTAGACCTGTCTTTGAATTCACCATGTGGGTGAAATCAAAGCACAGAACAAACACTGTTTTGATATGGCTTTGAAGATGATAACAGCTTCTAACAGAGAAAAAGGCAGCCTTGGGTTTGCAAGAAAACGATGATTGACTTGACTCCCAGCCCAAGGAAGTTTACCTTTTAATGAGTGCTTGGTGAGAAGCTCTCACCCAGTGTTTATTTGTGAGGGAAGCTGCCTAACTAGAATAGCTCTCAGACGTCTAGGTCCGCCATGCAAGATGTAACACACATCCTTATAAGCAGCAACATCTTTTGATCCAAATGAGCATACGCAGGATCCAGATGTGCACAGAAAATTTAGAGGTGGCCTAAGGATTAGAACTTGTCCTCTATGGTATATAAGCTTTCCTATCAATTCATGTAATCTGGTCCCCATGTGGAATGACTAATTAATACTCTTAAATATTAAAATAATGATCACAACAAGGAAAATATTTAACCTCTATTTTTTTCTTTTTCTTTTTTTTTTAAGAACTTGGAGTCTTTGGTCTCGGTAATAGAAGTGTTAGTTGGTACCCTCACTTTCCATCTTCCACTAAAAGAGTTTAGTCATCAAGAATCTTCCTACACTTTTGTAAATCTAGTTTCGGATCCATAGAATTTTCACTATTTTGGTTTGTTTTTGTTATATTATTGAGGCCTTGAGTTCAAATTATCTTACGTAGACTCAAACGTGCTTTAAGTTCATGCTTGTATCTTAGGGAGAAATTAGTTTTAACCTGTTAAGCTAATCAGCAAAATATACAAACACTAGAGGATATTAAAAATTCCAAGTAAGTATTAGCACCCCAAATTATCTTTAGAAATAATGACATTGTATTGAAGATAAACAGTTCGGGCTACATTTAACATTTTTTTAAGTATAGTTGATTTATAATGTTGTTAGTTTCAGGTGTACAGCAAAGTGATTCAGTTTTATATATATATATATGTATATATTTTTTTTTCAAGAAGGAAATAATGCCATTTGTAGAAACATGAATGGATATAGAGATTATTATACTAAGCAAAGTAAGTCAGACTAAGAAAGACAAATATCACATATCATTAATATGTGGAATCTAAAAAAAATGATACATTTAGTATTTTTTCAGAGATTGAGTAGATGTTCTCTAATCCTGTTTTCTACTCTTGGGCACACAAGGGGTACATTTCTCAAATTCTCCTGCAGTCAGATTGAGGCCATGTGAGTGGTTTCTAGCCAGTGGATTATGATTGAAAATAATATATGTCCCTTTCAGGCTTGGAAGAAAAATTTCCTAGCAGTATGAAGTCCTACAAACAAATCTGACCTGACTGAATTATGGATAATAACCTTTGATAATTAAAGTTTTCTTAGAATACAGCTATGCCTAGTTGTTTACAAATACCTGTGGCTGCTTTTATGCTACAATGGCAGATTGAGTATTGCAAGACATCTTATAATAGGAAATCATAAAATATTTACTATCTGACCCTACATAAAAAGTTTGCTGACTTAAAGATTAGAAAGAGGCTCAAAGATTGACTACTGTGACTAGAAAAAAGAGGAGAGTTAGTAGTATTAATGGAGACATTTCAGAGTTTATGACTCTGAATGGTAATGATATCCATGGTGTGGCTATACATCTTAGTTCCTAAAGTGGCATAGGGTAAATTGACGTAAGGACATGGGGATGTATAAACATATGTCTTCATATACATAAATAGTGGGACCTACCCTGCCAATTTGGACTCCATATGTAGTTATACCTTTTTGATCTTTTTTCAATTAATTTCTATAGCCCACAATGCTCTACTAGTAGTAGGTTCACAATCTCTCTCGAGACCTCCCCACCACCTCATATTGGGCAAAGATCCTATCAGCTTACTCAGGGTAGAGGACAACAATTCTTTGATTGACAAACTGAGACAGAAGTAGGATCTTAATTGGCTTACCACTGTTAATATTTCTTCCAGTCATGTAGGGGAACATTTGGAGACACATCCTGCATAATCAGTGTGTGACATTTGTTCACATTGCTGGCATAATATGTTCTTACAGTCCCAAATTGTGATTTCAAGTTATAGTTTATTTTACCTTATATGTAAGTTCAGCTTAAGTTCAGCCACTGTTCCTCTTGGGCAGGTGGTCTGGAAAAGATAGCACTAGCCATAAACTGGGCTAAAATCCGTTCCAGCCAACAAACTCTGAGGTTGTTTCTTGTATTGAAGGTAAACCACCTGTTTAGTTTCTTCTTCTCATCAACAAAAATTTTGTATCAGACACTCATTGTTTCATGCTTGGTACCTTGGCCAGAATGTCCCCAGAGTCATTATGCAAATAGGTTAATTCTCTAACCCAGAGCTCTGCATAGAGGTGGATTTTGCTAAATCACATAGGAAAAAAATCTTGTTACACCCTAATCCCACTACTATGAGTTTCTTCTTGCCCCATATTTGCATAACTGAAAGGGTCAAACAAATGACCCAGAGCAGGACAAAGAAGATCTGCACCAGAATGACCTTCCATTTCTGCAAATTCAAAGAGCAGCTGGCAGCCTCTCTGGCTAATACAGAAATTTAAAAACAAAAAAACCCATAATAATTACAACCATGATAAATACACTTTCTGGCATACATGTATGTATGTGTGTATATATGTGTATGTATGAGTGTGCGCATATGTGTGTATATATCATATGTACATATATGTCACATGTATACATATTATATATATAAACACATATGTATATGTTATATATGTACATAAATGCATATAGATATATTTGGATACAGTTATATATTCATTGATAAAAATAACTTGAAATACATATTTTAACAATTTTATCAAGTAAATCAAACAGTACTTAAATGTTTATGTTGGAAAAAAATGCAGTACATTTCTCCACATCTTTCTAATTCCCAGCTCTGTTCTTTCAGCTCTTAATATTAATTTTTGCTTCTATATTAGTGAATAATATACTTAAAATTAATTTTTGATTTATCAATTTAAAAAATAATCTATTAATTTTACCTTTTCATGGTTACACCATTTTATTCTATTTTTCCTTCCTTATTCTTCTTACTATAACTTGGAGTTCTATAAAGTCAATGTTTACATGTCTATGGCAATGTAAGTGCTGTACATTCCTAAATGGAGAATTATATTCTTTTCAGAACTTTTAATTTTTACTGGATTAATAATGGCATTTAAAATTTTTGCTTAGTTTTCTATGTATCTAACTTTAAAAAACTGCTCCACCAGATGTTTCAAATGACCAACATAATTTTTGAAAGCTCAAGCATATTGGCTAATCAATCAGCTATATATTTTCCTCCTAACTATCTCTCAATTGCTACCTCACCTAATCTAGCCAGGTTGCTTTCTAAATTCAGGTAATAGCTCTCATCTTGACACTTCCCTTTTCTTTGCTCTGTGTTGGCTTTTCTGTTTCTTGAGTCTGGTGTCTCTCTGTGTCTACTTCTCATTTTCTTAAACCAGTTTCCCTAGTACTTGCCAAGAAAAAGAGCTCAACTTGCATTTTTAAAAAATGTCTTAATTCTACCCTTACACTTGATTAATAATTTAACTAAATTTAAATTCTGAGTTAAAATGCTTTTCTTTCATAATTTTGAAGCTATTTCTTTATAGTAAACAAGCAATAATGTTACATTTGAGAAATCTGATGCCATTTTTCTTTTGTGTTTTATTTCCATTTCTATGCACGTGACCTCTGGTTCCCTCTCTCTCTCTCTCTCTCTCTCTCTCTTTCTCTCACTCAGCTTGTCTCTTTTTTTAATCTCTCCTTTGTTTTCTCCTCCACTTCCTCCATCTCTGGATACTTTAAGTATATTCTCTCATTTTTATTACTAAAATTTTTGAACACATACAAAAGTAGAAAGAATAGTATAATGAACCCTTATATCCCTTACATACCTTTCTCCCAGTTTCAACAATTATCAGCACAAGGTCAATCTTACTTCATACTTCCCTCAGTACTACATATCCACCATCCACACTAATTTATTTTTGAACAAAATATTTTCTTTATATCATTTCATTCATTAGTATGTATCTCTGAAGTACAAGGACTCTTTTTTCCTTTTTTGTTTTTTTTGGAAAGAAGATAGAAGTCGGAGGATCCAACAATTTAGTATTTACACATTCAACTAATCCCTTAAATAAGATCAGAATGTATTTACCTTCTATGTAAATTAAACCTGAAGGTAGATAGGTCCAGGCACACTTGGAAACTTCACAAATCATCAGGGATCCAAGACTTAGTCAGTGTCTTTCCCTGTCCCTTCCACCCAGCCTAGAGGTTCATACAATTTCTGTAAGAGCTGACTGTTTCCTGTGCCTCCCTGCATTTTTTTCTAAGGCATGGAACTTATTCCCATGGTCCAAAATGGCTGCTACAAATCCTAAATTCATGCTGTATTCCAAGCTGGATGATGGAGAAGGGGGAAGAAGAGTATAACACTTCCCTTTTGAAGACACTTCTCAAAAATACAGCAAAGATCTCTGTTACCTTTCACAGACTAAACATAGTGAGCTGAGAGAAGCTGGGAATTGGATACATATAGATACATAGATACACAGATACACAGGTGATAGACAATAGATACATAATGTAGATAGGCACGTAGATACATAGATATATAGAGATTACCTATATATTTATATGTAATATGCACATATGTAATATGTATGTATTTAATGGTTATGCATATATCTCAATGGTTAAAAATCCATTAATTGGAATTACATTTAGTGGATTTTTGTACATTTTTAAAAAATGTATTTTCAAAGTTTATAATAAATCTCTAAATGTTAAGACTATAAAATCAATCTAAGATAAGTGATTTCCTGTGTGTTCTTTTCTTTCAAAAAGGTATTACAACACCAGATGCATAGTAGTAAAATGCCTCAAGTCTGGAGGTTGTTAATTATATCTACTTCTTCCTTTGCCTACATTTTCACTATTTATGCTAACTGGTGCCAACTGTCTATTGAGATAATAATGTTAGTTGAATGTTTATGTTAATATTTTGAATGTACAAATTATATACTTATTTTTTAATGGGAAATTTTGTGATTGCCTTCACTGTGTGAAAAATGTCAATCAGCATTGATAAAATCTCAAGGTTTTATGGATCCTGACTCAAACATTTGAAAATTCTCAATTTTAGGATACTTTATTGAAGACACAAGGCAAGATGCTTGGCCCACATTTGTCTTTCTAATTTGACAGTTTAGTCCCAGAGCCTCAATACACTGAAACGTAACTTAAAATTATTCATAATCACTCAGGAATGCTTAGTAACAAAGGCAGTGCACAGTAATAGGAAGTAGGGTGAGTTCTTTAAAGCTAACATCAGTCTTTTGAAAAACAAAAAGAGAAAGAGAGAGCTACAGTGCAATTTCTAAGAAAACAAACAAAATCAATGCCTAATTTTGGACCCACACGAAAATAAGAATTTCCACAAAAAAATTGATTCCTCTGAATTTAAGACATTTGAAACATTATTTTTTATTATGCTTTATTGAATATGCATTATAAATCATGTCCTGCCCAAACTGATTCAAATTCTTTGTATGTTTGTTTTTTCTTTTCTTTTCATCAGTGCCAATTTTTCACAGATTTACTACAGTTCTCATAGTTAATGGTATATTATGATGCTAGAAGAAAAAAATAGGCCAAAGTGATAGAAATCTTGTTAATTATGTTACAAATAAATATTAGGAGCTAAGGTCCAGCTTTTAAAGCTTAAAAAACCTCCTCATCTTTATCAACTATAAATTACATACTAATTTAACATAAAGCAGTTTTCTAAATTTAATGTAATATGTAAAAGTGCTTTAAACTTAAGGCAATAAATAAAATGCTATACATTTACTTTTTTACTTTTTTACTTTTTAAAGACTTCCCTTTGTATCACCTGCCCCCATACATGCAGAGCCTCTCTCCTTATGGACATCTCCCAGCAGAGCGGTGCATCTGTTACAGTTGATGAACCTACATTGACACATTATAATCACCTGAAGTCCATAGTTTACATTAGGGTTCACTCTTGGTATTATACATTCTGCGGGTTTGAGCAAATATAATATCATGTACCCATCTTTATAGTATCATACAGAGTATTTTCACTGCCATAAAAATCCTCTGTGCTACACCTATTCATCCTTATCCCTTCCCCCACCAAAATCCTGGCAACTACTGATCTTTTTATTATCTCCATATTTTTTCCTTTTCCAGTATGTTATGTACTTGGAATCACACAGTACATAACCTTGGCAGATTGGCTCCTTTCACTTGGTAATATGCATTTAAGTTTCCTCTATGTCTTTTCATGGGTTGATAGCACATTTCCTTTTTTAGCACTGAATAATATTCCATTGTCCAGATATACCACAGTCTATCCATTCACCTACTGAAGGATATCTGGGTTGCTTCCATGTTTTGGCAATTATGAATAAAGCTGCTATAAACATACATATGCAGTTTCTTCTGTGGACAAATGTTTTCAACTCCTTGGGGTAAATACTGGGGAGTGTGATTGCTGGACCATTGGGTAAGAATATGTTTAGTTTTGTAAGAAACTACCATATTGTCTTCCAAAGTGGTTGTACCATTTTGCATTCTCCCAGCAATGAATGAGAGTTCCTGTTGTTCCACATCTTCACCAGCATTTAGTGCTGTCAGTATTCCACATTTTGGTGATTCAAATAGGTGTGTATCTCAGTTTTTAAATTTGTACTTCCCTGAAGACACATGATGTGGAACATTTTTATATGCTTATTTGCCATTTTAAATTTTTCTCTGATGAAGTGCCAGATAAGGTCTTTGGCTCACTTTTTAGTTGGGTTACATGTTTCCTTACTGAGTTTTAAGTGTTGTTATATTTTGAATAACAGTACTTTATACACATGACAAAATATTTTGTCCTAGCCTGTGACTTTTCCTCTCATTTTCTTGAATTTTCTTTCACAGAGCAAAAATTTATAATTTTAATGAAGTCCAGCTTATCAATTATTTCTTTAATAGGTCATGCCTTTGTTGTTGTATCTAACAAGTCAATGCCGTACATAACATTTTCCAGTTTTTCTCCTATATTACCTTGTAGCAGTTTTACTTTAAGTGTATGATCCATTTTGAGTTAATTTTTGAAAAGGATGTAAGGTCTGTATCTAGATTCATTTTTTTATGGCTGTCCAATTGTTCCAATATCATTTTTTGTAAAGATTATCTTTGCTCCATTGTATTACCTTTGCTCCTTTGTCCAAGATCAGTTGACTATATTACATGGGTCTATTTCTGGGCTTTCTAGTTTGTTCCATTGACCTACTTGTCTATTTGTTTGCCCATACTACACTGTTTTGATTTCTGTAGCTTTCTAATAAGTCTTGAAGCCAGGTAGTTTCATCTTCTAACTTTTTTCTTCTCATTAATTATTGTGTTGGCTATTCTGGGTCTTTTGCATCTCCATATAAACTTTAGAATCAGTTTGTTGATGCCCACAGAGTTACTTGCTGAAATTTTGATTAAGATCACATTGAATCTATAGATCAAATTGGGAAGAACTGACATCTTAACAATATTATGTCTCCCTATCCATGAACATGAGTTATCTCTCCATTTATTTAATTCTTATTTGATTTTATTCATCAGAGTTTTATAGTTTTTCTCATATAAATCTTGTACATATTTTGCTAGGTCATACTTAATTATTACATTTTGGGTGTGCTAATGTAAATGGCACTGTGTTTTCAAATTCCACTTGTTCATTGCTGGTATACAGAAAAACAATTGATTTTTGTATATTAATCTGTATCCTCCAAACTTGTTATAATCTGCTTATTAATTCCAGATTTTTTTTGGTCAATTCTTTTGGATTTTCCACATAGAAGATCATGTCATCTGTGAACAAAGACATTTTAATTTCTTCCTTCCCAAATTGTATACCTTTTATTTCCTTTTCTTGTCTTCTTGCATTAGCTTGTACTTCCAAATTGATGTTGAAAAGACATGGTGAGGTGGCAGGAGACATTGTTGCCTTGTTCCCGATCTTAGTGTGAAAGCTCCAATTTTCCCACCATTAGGTATGGCGTTATACATTTGCTTTTAATATTGTATGACACCACAGTTTATTGTTCACACTTACTGTGTTCTTTATAATTCCTGCCTTATCTTCATAATGTTACTTGACTTAAGAAAGGCTAGTTGCTGCGTATTTCTCATACTTAGAATTAGAATGTGATATGGAGCTATTTATTACTTTTTTGAAAAGTAGTCCTAGTTTCTCTATGTTGCAGTTCCTTTTTGCTCACTGCCAGTTTCATTTTAAAAATTTCATGGACACTAGTGCCTAAGTTTTGTTTATTCTGTAGCCTTCAGAGGAGATTTTTTTTCTTTCATGTGCTCAACAAATTATAATCATGACTTCAATTGATGGCACTCATAGAACATAATTAAAATAAATCACTACTCCACCATTGTCACATAAATACAATGATAATTGATATTATGTAATATTTACACTTTTTCATTACTATAAAATTGTTCTTGTATGTGTTAAGGCATTTTTTGGTTCCAAAAGGCAGGTCCTAAAATATTTTTGTGTGTCTGATGAAATGATAAAATATTTTGTAGGTCACTGGAACTTAAAAAATGGTAAATTACTTGGTAGATCAATGATAAATTACTTGGTAGGTTCATAAAGTAATTTTAGGTGCCCCGAGGACATAAGTTTCATAGTCAAATAAGCTTAGAAAAACACTACATCCTAAATCCTATAATTGTTCTATCCATTTTTCACAAAGTACATTCACATAATCAAAAACTCTGAAAACATATAGCACTAGTTTTTAATATGTTTGCTTCATACCTTAATAAGCATCTCTATGATCCTCATATTGGGAAGGTACAGAATGCAAAAATAAAGTACAGCTACTCTGGGACATTTCTGATGTTTTCGAAGGCCTGACACAAGCTAGTACTCTATAGTACTAGTACGTGGTTTCTGATGTTGTTTGTTTAACTAATAACTAACATTTTGGTGGCAGGCCTCCATGACAATAGAGTATAACAATCCCATTAAGGAATATAAAGTTAAAATCTAATTTAAGCACAATTTTATATTTTTGCTGATGGCATCTTACTAACTTAATATGCACTAGTCAAACAAGAACTATTAACACATGCAATTATTTCCTTTCTGCTTTCACCACCACCAACAACAACAATCAAAGATATCTAGAGATAAGTTTTGCAATTACAAAATGGACATAAAAATCTACTTGAAAAAGAATCAAGGAGCTAAAAAAAATTAAAATAAGGATAATGGTGATGAACAGGAGTAGGATATATATCTTTCTACATTGAAGAATTTTAAGACATATGAGTTACTCTGATATTATAATGAGAAAGAGACAGAGACAGAGGGAGGTGCACAGAGATAGAGAGAGACACAGAGAAACTGACTCTACCATTCTACACTTTAGAAAGCCAGGAACTTCCTTTGTTCTGGTCTGTTGTCTGTTTCTGCCAGCAAATTAGCATAATAAAGATTCTCCATATTTGTTCTGCTTAATAGCCTGAAAACTTAAAAATAATTTATTTTCTTAAAATTCAATTAAAAATTCAAAGGTTACCTCTTACCTCTGTGGTAAGACTGATAATTTCCCCACCTATTTCTTTGAATGATGCACGAGCACTAGAGAAAACGGATTTTGAAATAGCTTTAGCAGTTCTCAGGAAAAAAAATATTTTAAGATAAATAAAATGATTATAGTTATTTTTCTTACTTATATGTCTAATTCTTTAGATTAAGAAGCTGGATGTTCTAAGGATATATAAATAGTATTCCCTTACTTGGATCTATTGTCTAAATCTTAACTGTATTTGTATATAGCCATTTTGCAAATTTTCTCCTTTTGTTCTCCTCTATATCATGATTTTGCACTAATTCAAGAAATGAATGTAAAAAATGTGAATTATGGCCAATATTTTTAGCAGTGTAGTTGTATATATGTTCAAAATATACATTCAAGTTAAAAGTTGTTTTTCAAATGCCTACTAGTAGTTCTCATAAGGAATTCAGTTTTAAAAAGTTATTGATTAGAGAATCCATACTCTTGATGAATAGACTTGCATGCTAAATAGGTAACCTATGTTTCTCTATTTAATCATGATTTGATTATATAAGTATGTATACATTTTACTTTCTGTTTAAAAAACCAAAAATGAAGGCTCTTGGGATTTCTCAATGCAAAGATACAGTCATCAGTTACCCAACATGACAAAGTCTCATCATCTTGAACAACACCATGTAGATCACAAGCCAACCATTATAATAGGCTATGTTAAAAAAAAAAATTGCTCATCATCAATGGTCAACTTGTGCTATATGATATAACAGAAACCAAAATGTTGTTCTTTTCCTCTTTTTACCACAGATGTCTAAGATAAATTTTTCTCACCAACTATCATTACGAAAAAGCTGTACAGTGCAAGATATGAAAGCTAAAAATAATAAACTTTTCCCATAGTATAATGACATGGACATTCACACCAAATTTGGGCATTGCAAGAAACAGTATTTTGGGACCTTCCAGAAGAGAAAACAGAATCTTGGCAGTAGTAATGATTGCGATCACCAGCAGAGTCAGAAGAGAGAAACAAGAGAATGGGGTTGGGTTATAAATAAATACACAAAAAACAAGCCTGTATGTTGGTGATTTTGTGGATTATTATCAATCTATTGGTTTTCTCCCTTCTCTGAAATGAATACTTATAAGTCATATTATTGTAACACCACATTGTCTCATGTGTTCTAATAATCAGTCCCAGGGCAGAAACGATGGACTGTGGGGAAAGGTGCAAAATCTCACTCATGAAGTCCTGTTAGAACTGGCCTGAAATTGCAGAGGTCTAGAAAACTTAAGTGCTTTGATTATTCCTCCTGCCCTTTACATTATTCTGTGTTGGCCTCACCCTGAATGGGAGGGGTGGGGGAAGAGCAAAAAAGATCGTAGGAGTATTTCACGAATGTCTGCTTTTGCTGTTGAACTGTGAGTATTGTGAGGGCAAAACGATGTATACATTGTTTATCATTTTATCTCCAGTGTCTAATGTATGTTGGGCACAGAGTTAATGCTCAAAAATATTTTATGACTGAATAATTTAAAAAGGAATGTTTACATAAAATTTTAAAATTTAGGGAGAGTGAATAAATGGCACATGTTTCAGATCAGGTGAATTTCATATGTTTTAAAAATAGATTATAGAAAGGTGCTTTCAAATAAACTCAGATTTACTGAAAGGAGAAATATAAAACTTTCAAATAAAAGAAATTACATTTAAACTTGCATGTTATATCCTGTGATGCCTGCAAAATATAAAAATATGGAATACTGACTTTCAGATTCATATTTTTCCCAATTAAAGAGATTCATCAGGCATATTTTGTAAATGTTTAATTATGCATTTGGACAGTTCATTGGGGAGCAAAATATAATGTCTATAATATAAATGTCTGAAGTGTAAAAAATCGGAATTTTTAGGTTGGCTATTTTATGTAAGGTTCTTCAGAAAGCCTCCATCCAAAATAATTTTCTCAGAAAATCTCTACCAAAAATAATTTTCTACCTTTCGTAAGGCTTGAGTTTCACTTTTAACTCTCCCTGATATAAGGAGGAGATAAACAAGCATAAGTGAAACACACATATTCCCAATGTAATTTTGGCAATTAGCTTCAAACTCTTCCACTACCAATTTCTATGAGAAATTCTTGCAAGTAATAATATCTACTGATTTAAGTTTTCACACCTTTTCCCTTTCCCTGCCAATCTCACTAACAAGCAGAGAGTAAAAATACTAACGAGGTGATAACTGTCCGAAAGGTGGACAGCAGGACGAAGAAGAAGGGGAAGCAAAATCCTTGAATAATTGACAACCTGGATAATCAGCCCCCACGTAATTACAGTCTCACTGTAGTGTTCTACATGTAATTGATAAATGAGTCACATTATTATGAATAGAATTGGCTTAGGTATAAAAATGAATATTGGCATGTTACAATTGCAATATATTTGTGTTTACAAGAGTCATTTTTTTCTGTATAATTTGAATATTACTTTTTTCTCCCAACAGATTTAGTGTCCACTGGACTGTTGTATAAAAATTAAGCTAAGGTAATCTGTAATTCTTTCCTTGAATTTAACAAGAAGTAAATGAAAGATATTTAACAATCTTGCTATTTTGGCAGAAACTCAAAACAAACATATGTAACAGTTTTCAAGAGAAATATCAAGCAGGCAGTGCCAAATCAAGGCATTATATTTAGTTTGCTGTAAATAATATGGTGTTTGCACATACTCCATTCTGAGACTGGTCCTGTGTACTTTCTAAAATTAGTAGAATACGGGACAACACCTTTTTTGGAGCTCATTTTCTGGTTGAAAATCATGGTCAAGGCAAATGTAGATAAAGAACCTAGCCTTTCATATTAGAACTCACCAAAGACAGGGACGCATAAATACTTAAATTATTGAGAAAATTTGTCCATGGTATAAATATGTGAAAATTACAGTGCCTTAAAAATAATCTCTTCTTGTGCTTATCCAAGATATCATCTGAGGTATATTTGTGGCAAGGAACATTTTATATATAAAATTAAAGACCCACTTGCTCAACAGGAGAATCTGCTACAAAAAATAAAAGTAGAATTATCAGAATTTCTTTTTTCTGCCAATGAGATTTGAATTTATCCAATGTTTGGGTATTTATTTTCCACATGAAGAGAGGTGAAATTTTAGGGTGTGGAGGAGTCCATACATGTGGAATTTTTCTAATGATTTTGTATTCAGTCTCATGGAAATTCCTCAAATTAATGTGATGACTTAACATTGGGAGTATACTGAAAACAAGCTAAGGAAAGACAAACAAATAGAGGGCTTAAAGTAGAATCTTCAGGAATTATTTTACAGACTGACCAGTTGGATGCACAACATCCCTCCAGTATGAATTCAGCTGTAGAGATAACACAAAACTGATAGAAGAAAAGATAGTGACAAAATTCAAAATTTTTTGGTGATGGGAGTTTTCTTCACTCTGCTAGCACTCTCTCTCACTGAATGAAGGACATTTTAAAATGTCCCTAATAATAGTGCATCACCCCCCAATCCCTGCCCTCCCCACAACACACGCATTTTTTTCTGAATCCATCACCTCTCTTAAGTGAAGACACCTAGCAGATTACCTTTCCCATGACATCAACTCAGTAAATTCCAGTTGCCTTCTTTTCATCTGCTCTGCTCAAAACACAACATGCATATTGTGCCACTTTTTAAAATAAAAATGGCCAACCGAGCACGTTTAGAGTAAAGTTACTACGGTAGAAATTTGTCATTGTTAGCTGCCCAGCCTCTGAATTATCTTCATAGAGTAACATGATGTTAAATTGGAAACTTTGGCAGGAATGATAAGACATCAAAGCGAGATACTAGACAAAAAAAGAGAGTTTCAAAGGGCATGTGTAGGACATTGGTTAGAAGCTCTTTTTTTTTTTTTTTTAATGTATTTATTTATTTATTTATTTATTGGCTATGTTGGGTCTTCGTTTCTGTGCGAGGGCTTCCTCTAGTTGCGGCAAGCGGGGGCCACTCTTCATCACGTTGCGCGGGCCTCTTATTATCGCGGCCTCTCTTGTTGCGGAGCACAGGCTCCAGACGCGCAGGCTCAGTAGTTGTGGTGCACGGGCTTAGTTGCTCCGCGGCATGTGGGATCTTCCCAGACCAGGGCTCGAACCCGTGTCCCCTGCATCGGCAGGCAGATTCTCAACCACTGCGCCACCAGGGAAGCCCTGGTTAGAAGCTCTTAAGCTTTGCAATTTCATTGAAGATATTAAAGAAGGATTTGTAAAGAAAAGTTTTAGAAACAGATTTTTGTGAGCCTAATTTCCCCTCTCACAAAGGGGAGAAGATGAATGTGCCTAGTTATCACCTCAAATCTAATCAGAGAGAATTCAGTGAGACTACTCAGTTAGCCAAATATGACTCTCTTATGGTATTGAAGGTTACAGAGTAGACTGGTATATGTTTTCTCTCAGTAAAAATCAAAGGCAAAAGATGGGCTATTTACCTCTGACTGACAAACCAAGAAGAAGTAGTTGCATTTGGGTAGCCTGCACTCCCCAGGTTTCTTGGAGAGAAAGTTCTGTATGTTTCCGATGGACCAGATGTTGGCTACATGAGGGATGTGTTAGGTCCTGTCCACCCAGAGAGGTAAGCAGAATATAATAGAGAGAACCTGGAAGTATCAGCAAATTTCTCAAGGATTTGGAAGGAGTAAAAGAAGAATGCGTTATCTGCATTAAGGGAACTGAACGTTAAAAAAAAAAAAAAAAAATTCCCAGGGAAAGAACAATCTTCCTTCCCAGCTAGTTAATGCGTGTGTGTGTGTGTGTGTGTGTGTGTGTGTGTGTGTGTGTGTTTTAATACATTTATTTATTTTATTTATTTATTTTTGGCTGCGTTGGGTTTTCGTTGCTGCATGCATCCTTTCTCTAGTTGTGGCGAATGGGGGCTACTCTTCGTTGCGCTGTGCAGGCTTCTCATTGTCGTGGCTTCTCTTGTAGAACACGGGCTCTAGGTGCGCAGTCTTCAGTAGTTGTGGCACACGGGTTCAGTAGTTGTGGCACATGGGCTTAGTTGCTCCGTGGCATGTGGGATCTTCCCGGGCCAGATCTCAAACCCGTGTCCCCTGCATTGGCAGGCCAATTCTTAACCACTGCGCCACCAGGGAAACCCAGTTAATGTGTTTTATTACTCCTACCAGGTTGGAATAATGGAGAGATATGTGAGACAAGGAAGTTCTTATTGGACTGATAATGATTTAAGTTTCCAATGCCTTAGAACCATATGAAAGTCTTCTAAAAAGCAAAGACTGCACATCATTGTACAACTTGAAGAAATTGAAGGCAAACTCAAATATCTAAATTTTCAGACAAGTTGCAGATTGAAAACTAGGTATTCTCTATGACTATGCTAAAAAAAAAATTGTATATTTCAACAAGAGGGATGAAATAAACATGAGCTTTGGAAAAAAAACAAAAACTCTAGGCTGGAAAAGGACTTCCTGACTTCAGTAGGAATATGAGTATACCAAATAGAGAGTTATCAATTTCAAGACTTGAGTCAAATTAAATAGCAAGAATATCTTAAATGATGGCCTTGACATAATAGTTCTTTCCATGTCTGTGCTTTGTTTCCAGTTTTAAATCCTGTTTTTCCAGCCTTCTTATTTGTGACCTACACAATACACTTACAATAATTGTTTTCTCCTGATGTGTGCCAATATTAGCTCTTTTGTTTGCAAATGAGAACCCTTGCTACTATTGTGATCGAATTGTAAATAATTTTATCATGATGTTATAACAAGAATGATAGAAGAGGAAAAAAAGGAGATAATCAGGAAGTCCACACAAAATGCTTTTAAATATTTGAATGACTGGAACTTGGAAGAGAGTTCAGACCTCTTCTATGTAGCTTCAGATAACAGGTCAAATGTAGGTGAGTGAGAGATACTGTAAGGGAAATTGTAGTTAATTGTTTGTATAAACTTTATAATAATTTCAAATATATACATTTATTAGTTCAATAAATATGTATTTAGTAGCCACATTGCTGGTTGCTAAGGCAGCAAATCCCTTTAAAAAATCTCAGAGTCTTTCAGAGGAGACATGCTTATAAAGATATGAGTATATGTAAAGTATCATGTAACAGGAAGTCCTGGGAAGGAATAGGTGAAGGAGTGCTTTCTTGTGCACATCTGGAAAATTTGACTTAAGAGATGATATTTGCACTGAGTGTTGGAAAAAAGTTTTCCAGGTGGCTGATATGGATGATAAGGTTACATAAGCAAAGTTAAGTTCTAGGGCTAAAGCACTTCTACTGGGTGTTAAGAAGAGGAATAGACAATATTTACCAGGTAGAACCAGTTTACTTGGATTATTGGCCTGCCTTGTGAAGATGAGATTACCTTGTTATTGGACATATTGTTTTGTCTCCTGTCCTTTACAACTGTTTCTGAAGAGGAAATTTATCTTCTTGCTGCAAGAAAATTTTAGCAGTTCATGGCTTTGTCACTTTAAGTTTCCAATTTAGTAGTTAATAATATTTAGCCAATTATAACAATTAAACAATTCAAACAAATTAATGTGAACATACCTCCATTCTCTATTTTGGGACTGTTGCAGGTGATAACGTGGGTAACTGAGGAGAAAAGTCTTTACTCTTTCCTCAGTTTTTTCATCCACCCTTTCCCCCATCATGACCAGAATACGATTCAACTGGAAGGAAGGTAGAAGTAAAGGGGAGAAGGTAAAAGTGACCTGGCAGGTGTTTTAAGGTGACACTTTTCATTTGTGGATAACTTCATGGTTATCCATGAAGGGTTCTACAGAGCCCTCTCTCTATCACATAGTTTTTATTTGCAGTTCTCATAGCCTTGGTGGATGTACTCTATTCTAATGGTAGACCTCTCAATCCTCTGCCACTGGAATTTGGAGGTCTACCTACAGTTTCTCTGCAGAAGCTTGTTTGCTCCTCTGAGCAGTCATATTGGACAAGTTCCAAGCTATCATTGCATCAGCTCTCTTTCTTGTTTGACCCACATCCCTGGGAAACTTGTGCAAGTGTTTTGCCTGAAGAAAATGTAGGTGTGCAGGTCAATTTCAATGCAGCAAAGATTCTTCTTTATGTTGCCCCCCAAGTAACTCAACAGCTCATTTCTTATCTTCCAGATAGCCCTGAGATAATGAGAACCCTCATCTCTTAGCTTCCAGATAGCCCTGAGATAATAATCCTCCCCATGCTCTAATAGGCAAAAGGCTGGAAATGATTGGATTTTGGATACATTTTGAAGATACAGCTGACACAATTTGCAAATGGATTGGTGTGAGAGATAAAGAGAAGAATCAAAGGTGATGCCAATCCTTTTGCCTGTACAATGGAAGGATGTCATTGCCATTGAATTTGATGGAGAAGACCTGGAGCAAGAATCAGGAGGGCATGACCAGGGAATCAAATTTAGTGTTCACTCTTGGAAAGTATAGTTATTTTTAAAATCCTGCTTAGTCACTACAATCTATTGCTTCATACATTTGCCTATGATTTGTGTGTCTCATCTATAAAACTTTTGGTAGATTAATCAGGCTGCTGTCAGGTTTACCAACTGCTCACTGTTATCAAGTCAACAAACCTTCATGAACTGGCTGCTCCGATCCCCTGAGGGGCTTTAGTATTGTGGTTGTTTTACAAGGTAAACTTAATTTTGTAAGATTTCAAGAGGACCACCTTTTTTCCTAGTTTTAGTATTAGTGATGAGAAGTCTACTGTCATTAATTCTGGAAGATTCCCAAACCAATATAATGTGTAAGAAAGGATTAGGAGTATCAGGTTCAGCTGGCTCTAGTTTGGTCTAGAGCTGGGTCAGCTCAATTGGTTTTAAAGTTGGATAACAATGATGCTGAGGTTGAGTGTTTGATTTCTACAGAGGTTATTTTGCTTTGTTTTGGTCCAGAAGCACAAACCAAAACCCTAACCCAACCAGCTGCCTTACAAATGCCAACAGAGTACAGCAGATACTTCACCATAACTAGGAAAAGCCAAACCACATATACCAAAATTCCAGCTTTACTTACCAAGAATAGCATTCATAAGTGTTTTTCCTCTACCCTGCAACTCTGATTCTGGCAAGACTGTGACAGCTCCAACCATTCAGGGCATGGACTCTTTCAGATATTGTGATTTGCAAGCCAGAAGGTCATGGGAATGGAGGGGAAATGAGGGAATTCAGTCCAAGTTACTGGATTAAAAACAATTTCTGTATAAATGATAGGAAATCCAATACAGTCAGAATTCCTGTCCCCTACGACAAGGTATATCTTCCACAATACAGTTTTGAAGCAAAAAATAAGTCCCATGTATTAAATTTCTAAGATAAAGATTCTAAGAACATTTGACAGGTTAGTAACCTCTTCAGAAATAGTCTGGAGTCCACCACATATTAGAACTCATTCTTGAAAATTGGAGCTATGAAAGATTTTCTGGATGTTTAGTGTGCCCAGATCTGTTGTCGATAGTTGTCTCCCAAATACACTTCCTATAAGAACCCTAGTCAATTATCTCTAATAAATTTTGATGTCTTTGTAAATAGTAATTGATATTAATTATTCAATAGAACCTCTAGAAAAACCCTTTAATCTTACGGCTGCATATCCACATTACAAAAATCTTTCAAGTGTTCTGCTGCACCCCTCTACTATTCCTCCCCAGTTAAAGATAGTTAAGTTTATATTTTCACAGGAAAGGATATTTGTGAAGTGGTTTTTTTTTTCTAATAAAAATTTAACTTGAATGATTTCTGTAATCTGTTGACTGGGTCTTTAAAAATTGATGTCCCAGGAGCCTGTGAAACTAAATCAGAAGGAAGGAGACCTCCTTGCCTTTCAGAATTCCAAAGGTTTGGCCCATAGCTCTATGAGGTCAGGAGATGGGATTAACCTCTCACATTCTAGTAATGGTTTTAGAAGGACTCTGAAAATTCACAGTGATTAAAAACACCCAACTGACTGGCACTGAAGAAGAATGTGAAAAGTAAATTTCATTTGTTTAACAGCTCTATCTAACGGCGCTAGGCCAAGCTACCTCTGCTATGACAAGCTACCTGGTTGAACATCCCATCTCTCTCCCTCTCTCTCTCTCTCTCTCTCATTTCCCTACCACCAATCATATAGTTACAGAGGGCTTCTTTTTTTCTTTCCCAAGACCAGAAGAGTCTTTGATAGTATATTATCCAAGTCCCTCATTTTGGGAGGAAGCTAACACACAAAGAAACTGTGTGGCCCACACTTAGAAAATACATGGAATTCTACATTTAATTGTCTCAATGACACTGAGCCTTATAAAGATTATATCAACTCTGAATTATCCAGGTTGTAAAGTATGTGGAAGAATAAGATTTCACATTAGATCTTCATAAATCAGTCTGTATAAATACACTTTTATTTTATTTATGCATTCAATTAAGAGGAAAATATCTCAGACTGTAAGTCTGAACTTTCCTTTTTGTGGATCATACAAATAAAAAAGTGATTACAGTACAGATCTTTTTTAAAGGTGAATTTTTTTTATTCTAAAATTTGGTAATAGGTGTACAGCATTAAAAAAAAAGGTTGACCACCTCTAAAATTGCTTTTGGTTCTAGATGGTAGATCTTGAAGACAGGGAGAGGCAAAACTAATTATAATATTAAACATACCTAGTATTAGTGTATGACTCAGCTAAAAAAAGGTATCTGTATAAAAAATAAGCATCTTAGCACATTTCAAAATGTACTATAAAATATTTTAATTAGCCCTTGTTTTGCATGACCAGAGCTCTTCTCTCAGAGGGTGGATCATACAACGTTTCCTCAAGGTAATGAGGCCATCCGTTACCTCTTTCCATCAATGTTATGAAAATGACTATGAATCATGATGGGTATGGAAAACAAGAGCTATTCTCATTTTCTCATCATTCAACATTGTTTTATTCAGTCAATACGGACTTAATTTCTCTACTCTGGACTGCTGTGGCTTACTGCCCAAGGAGAACATTATTTTTTAACTGGGAGTGGGATCAGGGTAATGAAAGTATCAAAAAAAAATCACTGTTTAAAAATACATATTTCTACTCTCTACCACTAGAGAATGTGATTTGGCAGCCCTAGGAAGCTTCTTGAATTGTGTATTTTTGACAAAAATTGATTTTTATATATTCCCACCATTATGAATCACTAAGGAAAAATTTAACAGTGTTAGGGAGTTCTAGAAACAATAATGATAATATGAGTTCATCAATGATTAAAAATATATTTAATATTTGTCTTCTATCCTTTGCTCCTGGCATTCAAGATGTTACTCCAAATACTCTGTGTAATAAATTAAGTAGTTAATAGTTAAGTAATCATTGTTCCACAGAAGCATTTATTTTCCAGAGATCATTGTGTAGGTATCAGAACACAGGTATCATGATTTTCCATGTAGCACCTAAATCAGCATTATGGTATTGCTTTTAGATAAATTCTATTTGAAATAGAAAAATGGTAATTCAAACTATTTTTGATGCAAGAGGTCTTTTACAAATTTATTTTAAAAACATTACAGCCTGCATTAATTTGGGCAAATACTCATTATTACCACTACACCACTGTGTTGCAAATATATCCTGGCATAAGGATTATCTGGTATCATGTCAGCCCTAATGTATCAGACTCTCTGGCGGAGAGGCAAAAAGATCTTTATTTTTAGCTAGCACCCCTGGTTATTATAACCAGAATACTCAGGGGAAAAATGAGGCAAAGTATAATTTCTCAAGATTGAGAATGACCCAAGTTTCCCAATACTATATATACCGCTATTTGTTTAACTGAAAAAAAATATTAAAGAATCAAAAATGTATGAAAGATTGGATGAAAGAAGGAAGGAACGATGAGCACACAATTCTATCAGTATTAAATAAATTCCTGTCCCTTAATTTAGTTGGTTTATTTAGCCTTTGATTTCCTGAGCTACGTTTAGCACATCAAGGAAAGCGAACGGAAACAAAGCAGGTCCATGTATGAAGAGATTGTGTTGGCAATGGGTCTTTGAGCCGACATGGGAAATAAGAGATTCAAAATTTTCTATCATTAAGTAGCTTTGGCTTTTGAGTAGTAAACAGTTGAAGTAGTCAGAGAAAGACCCAGCAAAGCTGAAAACTGTTAGGAGATTATATTATTTTGATGAATAAAGATTAGTTTATTAATTATAGAACTTTGTGTATGTGTATGTATTTGTGTGTGTGTTCACTCATAGATTGGTAGAAAACATATTCATTTTTTATCAATACAAATAATTTACCACATGAATTCCCTTTTCTTTAGCTTTGTCTACATATACTTACTAGAAATCTATAGTCTCTCAGAAACCTGAAAGTTATTTTTCTTTTTTTTAATAAGGATATGTTAAGAGTGTGGTAGGGATTTTCTCAGTTTGTGTAACAGAATACAATGAGAAGCTACGGTGAGATTAAAAAGACGAATGTGTGCACTTGTATACATAGGCACTTTTGAGAGTGTCTCCATATGTATGAAGTAAGTGGGGAAGGAAGCCAGAAAAAAGATAATGAAATAAGTTGAGGAAGGAGAGTAGAGACTGTAGGACAGAGGGCAGGTGTGTCCCCAGATCATCAGACTAGAGTTAAGGAGAAGAGAAATGAAGAGGCTGGAACGTGCTACTGTAGCCAGCCTAATGCTTCCCTGATCTGTCCCTCTGATTCAATTCCCAGACATCACATTGCCTCAGGTCCAGCTTTCTCTCTGATGTGATTCCATGTAAGAGATCCAGCACCTCCCATTCTGTGTTTCTTTTTTCTCACTGTCTGATGGCTCTTGAGCCTGCTATGCTGCCATGGGAACCTGTGGGAGATAGTAGGAGCCCATTATGTTTATTTCCTTTCATTCCTTTTTGAAAATGAATTAAGTGTTTTCTGTTTAGGTTGGCATGAAAACTGTGTCCTGACTCCAGAGTCCTGAAATTTGTACATTCAAGATGCTTAATTTAGCATTGGAAAGAAAGAAATATGTGACTGCTAACAGCGTCAACCTTGAAAACCTTACTGGCAAATCTTTGTCATTAACAGATATTTACATAAGTATGATCTCTATTAGTAGTCAGTTTCTTCTGTTGATGAGAAATAGCTGAGATTAAAATTAGCAGGCAATATATGCATCATGGTGAGTAAGAAGGTAAGCTCTTAAATCAGACATATGTAGGTTCAAATTTTAGCACCACCATAATACAGGACTTGAGCAAGTTATTTTACTTCTCTAAGCCTTGGTTTCTTAAGTTGGTGAATTGGCTTCTCGGAAAGTATGTCCTCATTGGTTAAAGGAAGAGGTTAAATCACAAAGTTTATGTAAAATGCTTATTACAATTTCTGGCACAGTAAATATTCAATAAATTTTAGATATTATTTTTATTAACAAAATTATCTACCCAGCTGAAGATTAACGGGGATTGTACCTAAAGAAGGTAATTGTGGAGTCAGTGTTTTTCTATCTGTCAAAAATTGCACAAACACACCCCCTCTAATTTTTAAAACCATTAACCTGCAATTTAATATCTTATCAGTTTATAGTTGCATATAGCTAGTACATGTCTATGTTGGATCAATTTCCAAAGAATTTTACAAGGGAGATAACGATGTTTTTAAAAAAATGAGGAGATAACTCTGAGAGGAAATCATTCTTTTTTAAGTTTCCATGTTGGGACCCAATGAAGTCAGATGACTTGGCATTTTTATAATATAATTCACGTGCTTTGAAGAAGAAATTAGTTTGTGTACATGGATATTACCTTGATTTATTCCAGATATCACCAATCTTAAAGTATTCTTTCATCAGAATCTTTCTGTTTCTCACACAGAAAATGAGTCTCCTGTTAAAATATGCACTGCACTCTTAAGGTTTTATTTTATATTTGATATAGATGGTAGTTATGCTACAAAAAAAGACTTTTATATCATTCATAAAGAGAAGTGAACAGAGAAAAGTAGATTCTTCTGCCTTTTTAATGCTATTACTATGATATTTCAGTGCTGATACTTACTATATCTAATTAGTAAATTGCACAAATACAACAGGAGTTTGAATAACATGTTATGAATTTTCATTTGTACACATGTGGCTTTTGGAGCGCTGCCATTTCCTGAAATAGGAAGATTGTTCTGAATAGTAAACAGTAAGATTTTCCGTTTTAGCTCCAACTTTAATTTGTATCTGGCTTGAGAAATGTGATCAAATTATCTAATCAAAATCTTTGACACCATCAATGGGCTTTTTAAAAATAAAGACAATATTAAAATGAAGCCTGTGAATTAATCTTGTTATCTGCACCGAATTGAATTGAGGACTAAAATAGGGCTTGTGCCTGACAAAGTTTAGTTTTCAGAGATGATGTTGACACACACATTTTTCTGTTCCATGGTGGTCCTTGGATTAATTTCAAATCTGATATTTAAAATGAAATAAAATGAAGACTAAGTATCTGATCCCAGAGCATTCATTTTCAGTTTTCTCCATCTCAGTGAGGTAGGATGATTTTGTGTGAGTGTGTGTATGTGTATACTTACCCATATATGTGTGTTACATGTTCTATATTGATATATATTCCTTCATAAAGATGTATATATCTTTATATAGAAATATAATGATATTAACAAACATTTCTGTAAGAATCTGTGTGAGGTTCCTTGAGAGTAAAATCCCTCTAATTACTGTCAACTTGATCTTCAGATTCTAAATGCTTGCCATTTTTACCAAAATGTCAAATTATTTTTGGTGTAAAAGAGAATGCACTTCTTGTGAACTGCCAGATTGTATACCTGACTATTAGACACTGCCAAATTGTAAAAGCAGACAAAACTCAACTTCCCATATTCATGAGAAGTATTTAACCCACCAGAAGTATGTGCAGGGTAATAACAACTTGCATTTATAATAATTTACAGTTATCAAAATACTTTCATTATTCCCAGTAGGAAAGTCTAGGCAAGTTTTGGTAGTATCTTTTTACAGATGAGGAAAATGGGGATTCGTGATGTTTAAAACTTGGCAAAGGTGACATGACTAATAAAAATGGCAGAGATAGAGACTTCCCTGGTGGTCCAGTGGGTAAGAGTTCACACCAGTGCAAGGGGCCTGGATTCGATCCCTGGTCGGGGAACTAGATTCCACATACATGCTGCAACTAAAAGATCCTGCCTGCCTCACCTAAGACCTGGTGCAGCCTAAATAAATAAATAAATAAGTAAAATATTTAAATAGATAAATAAAAATTTAAAAAAACAAACAAAAAATAATGGCAGAGATAGGAGCTAGGTCACCAAATTTCAGTTCCAGTTTTTCTTTCACTATGCCATCCTGCCCTTTGACATTTATGCCTACTAAGGAACCACTTACTTCTCATCATCAACCCCTCGAGAGAGCCTTGTGTTAACCCAACATGAACTCATTTTATAAAATCAATAACACTATTAATGCATTGTAGGGTTTTTAGTGAAATGCATTTATAAGCCTAATAATTAAAGACTATTTTCATCTTAACTCACTTTTTTGACGGAAAAACTATCAATGCAATTTATAAATAAAATTGAATAATGCTTGTTGTACCTGAACCCCTGTAATTTATAAGACAATACTTTTTAGTGGGGAGAGGGATGGGATTGGGAATTTGGGATTAGCAGATGCAAAGTATTATATATAGAATGGATAAACAACAGGGTCCTACTGCATAGCACAGGGAACAATATTCCATATCTTGTAATAAACCATAATGAAAAAGAATATGAAAAAGAATATATATATATATGTGTGTGTGTGTGTGTGTGTGTGTAACTGAATCACTTTGCTGTACAACAGAAATTAATACAACATTGTTAATCAACTACAATAAAATAAATTTTTTAAAAACGACAATACTTTTAGAAAAATTTACAAGCATGCTAACAAAACTAAGTTTCTAAAACCATCTGCTTTCTTTTGAATTTGTCTTTCAGTACACTATCTTACTTCGAGGCAATCTTAAAACAGAATTGTAAACATGTAGACTGCAAACAAAATGACCATTATTTATTATTGTGATTCTAACAGGATTATTTAGAGTCAAGAATTTATTTGTAAAAGCTCCATGAGAAGTTAATATGGAGTTAATAATCAAACAATGCAAGTAGTGGTTTGGCTTCTCATTTATTTCGGCTTCTTATTTAAAAACATATTTAGTCAGTGTGCTGAACAAAGTTAGTTTAGCCAAATTTGATTGACATAAATACTGAAAATTATATTACATTAAAGTTTTTCAGGTGAAGTTCTATGCCATGGGAAGACACTCTCTTTTCCTTTGGGTACTGATATATACAGCTGTTTCAAGAGTTTTGATGCAATGTGTATCTCTTTTAAGCTTCAGAGATAATTTTTAAATTGATGCCCAAGAAATAAAGAGCTAATGTTAGTCTGTGAGTGAAACAGAGAGAAAGAGAGAGAGAGAGGTAGAGAGAGAGGGTATATTGTGAGTGAACTCAGGAGTTACTCATGTGAGAAATACATTGTAGAGTATGTACACTGTAGGAGCTAACATCATACCTGCATCAGTTCTCTAGGACTTTCAGGGCAGAACAATCGAAATATCCTTCACCAGATCAGTGTTTCAATGTAAATCAAGTCATTTTTCTTCTACAAAGAATAAACGTCCTTTTTTTTCTGTAAACAAAGTGCATATTTATCATAAATTGTATTAAGAAGTGACATTTTGATTTTGGTCAAAAAACTAAAAAACTTTAATTTGCTGCATGTACAATTTAAATGAAGGAGTTCATTAGAACACTGGTAGAATAACAACTAGGTTTCATTTTCAACATTAAAATTCATTAAGTGACACTCAAGAAACTATAAATAAATAAATATTGAATATATTGAAATATATGAAACAAATAATATTGAAAAAGTTCCCTCTTTCATTCATAATTTTAGTAGTGAAACAGGCTCTCAGGAAATATAAATTAAATACAGACAAATTCTGAATCAGAAGCATTTTACTTTGTGGTTCTCAGATGCATTAAAAGGAATTTGAGGTGCATGAAAACTAAAAGGGATTTTTGGAAAATGTTGGCCTGAATAAAAATGATTTGCTTGTAACATCTTAGTAAGCCTGTATAACATATGAACAGATTTTCTGAATAAATTAATAACACTTTATAAGGTAAAAAGACATATTCAAGTTTGAGCTTAAAAATCTTGACTCTAGGCACTTTGTCAAGAAGGTTATCTAAAACCTTGTAAATTTACATAACATAGTACTATAAATTTCAGTACTATGATTGCTGAGAATTGTAGTAATAGGATTTACCTTTTCTTTCAGGTAACTGATGATTAAAGACCTAGACCAGCCAGTCATTTTTTTCCTGTTCCCTCTTGCCTGTTGTGACAGCAGTCTAACAGAAGCTTGCATCATATTATAAATTTCTACAGAACTTCTTCTGTCCTCGGTACATACTCATAGCCAAATCGAACTTTCATGTGCAATCCTAGTTTGTTTACCTCTTAAAGCAGATTTAATGTCTATATGTACTTTGATAATAGTTTACAGTATAGAATTAATTGGGTGGCTTGTATATGTGCACACTCAACTCTCTGGTTTCTATGTTCTCTTAATAGGAACTGAAAGTATGTGCTCAGAAGGTTTTTGTTGGAGGAATGCAAAGAGTTAATTTTCCACATTCGTGTGAAAGTACTGAGTTGAGGGGAAGGTGGATATCTGAAAAAGAACAAAGTAGCAATCCTCATCTGAAGATGTATACTACAGTTGTATTGCAATCTGCCCAAACAATTGTGCCCTATGGCCTTAATACAACAAAAATATCATTCTGTGATGTGGGCAGGTATTTCCAGCATCCCTTCTTGTAAATAGAAACCGCCACCCACAATGCATTGTACTTACTTCTTCTGAAATATGCAAATGTGATGAACTGTAATCACGCCCAGAATGTTTGGGCGGTATCACCTACGTGTGGGCCGGGTACAATTTACAATGCATTTTAGAGTTGTATTCTTTTAAAAATAGTATAGTATTGAGTTTTGATAACGCTCATAATGGAATGATTCGCTTCCCCAGTGGGTTTTCAGTTAGAACAGGAAAAGTGCTAGATTATGATAACATAGGAAAACAAAGCTAAGGACTATTCCAGGGAAGAAAATGGGTTCCTAGGCTTATTGAGTTGGTCTTGTTGATCTTAAGGAAATAAAGAAGTAAAGAAGAACCTCTTTCGATAGAAATGCCACTTAACGTGATTTATAATGTGTAGCATTAATGGAACTGAGTCATAAAAATATCATCTGTTAGCATTGTCCTGCGTGTCTCATGGCCTTTATTAGCCTGTAAGGAGGCTCCGTGGAAACTTGAAAATGCTAACAGAAAATGACAGAAATCAGTTTTGCTGTTCTTTGGTTTTTCTTTAAAATAATAGTAATAATAACAATAATGATGATGATGATTAAAGTTTTGGTTTAGGCACTCATTTATATGTGGAAAGTAAAGAACACCCAGCTAGGCAGAACAGCGATGCCAAGATATAGCAAGCAATGTTTAAGAGAAAGAGCCCGGGCTGTAAATGTGCACAATAGTCCACATTATATACATGTCATTTCTGAGTACTGCTGGAACGATGCTGTGTCAAATCTGGATGACAGATTGAGGTGAAAGCTGGGAAGAGAGAGCTTGTGAAAAAACAGCCCTGACTGAGTGGGGCGTCCTATCGGACTTATCCTGCAGGCTATAAGGAACAACCAGTTTCATCACATAAAAGGAGGAGTAGAACAGGGTTAATTGTCTACTAATTTAACTAGCCCATTCAATCAGTGTATTATTTAAATTGTCTTCAAGTGTAACAATGCCATCTAGTGATGAAGTTCTAAACTGATCTTTCCACTGTTTAATCCTTGGTAAGGTTGGAAGGCAAGAGTTTGGCTATTACATAGCACTTTAACTTAATATTCTATGAAATAATAGAGCGCTTCCGATATCCATTTTAGTGTTAGATAAATTATCCATACAAGGTAACACAAAGAACAACATGAACATCCATTTTTTGCCTATTTTATACAGTTTCCTTTTTATGTGGGATGTTCATATTCAATAGTGAAGCATCCTGTGAGTCTCCGTCAGCCTGTGACCTGACTTTATAGAATCTCTGATAGTTGCTCATTCAATAGATCTTTACAATCATTTGTGCTGAAGGCATGCCTTTTATTTAATCTTTACTTTTCAAAAATAGTCTTTATAAAACTGTGCCTAACCATTGCATTCTTTTCTCTTTTGCCTTTCTCAGCTTTTTGTTTCCAGTGTAAAGCCAGGTCTTCTGAAGAATGAATGAGGGTCAGAATTCTTCAAGATCATAATTCATGTTGCCACAACCGCAATGATCATTTATCACACAGCCTGCAAAAACTTGAAACCATCTTCTAACTTTATTGGGAGAAATATGAATTTACAGTAATATGTATTTTGATTGTAATTGCTTGCCTGGAATTTGGGCAAAAGTAATTTGAGAGCAAGGACTTAAATCAGTAAGAATAGATTCTAGGATCTTTGCTACTTGTTAACTGTACAGGCTTGAACTTTAAAGACAACTTCTTGGACCTCAATTTCCTCTGAAAAATGTGTGGATTGGACAGAATCATCTGTAATGTGTTTTTCAACTATAAACTTCTGGGATTCTTAAGCAGCTGATAAATAAGATTGTTAAAAGAGTGGAAAGAGAGGTGAACTTGCTCCAATGAGTGGCCTTTAGGGTGCACTGAATGACTTTGAGTTCTTCTTCATTGGATATTCAACAAAAAGTGTTTTGACAGATTATCCAGAATACTTTAACGTATCTTATATAGACATGGGGTAGAGGAGGGAAAGGTATTCAGATATCTCAATGTAGATGGTATAAAGATGTAGTATGCCCCACTTTCTCCCCACTCAATAATTACTAATTATATTCTCTTTTTTTCCCTTTCATGAAGAAAAACATCTTAAATTCCAAACATTAAATTTCAGATGATATTCCAAAATTTTGTCCACTGTTAATACATAAGATTTTTAGAACAGAAAAAGGTGCTGCTTGCTGCCATGGAAACCTACATGTATTTTTAGTTCGTATGTAAAAAAAAAAAAATACTCATACTTTAATAACAATAGTTAAACTGATACTGACTCCTCTTCCTTTCTGATAAATAAATTAAGAAGTCAAAATTATATTTTCTTAAAAAAACAAAGTGCATTCTATATACACAATATTTCTTTTTCTGGAAGTTTTAATATATCTCATTGGTCTTCTCTACTAAAGTAACTACACTATATTAAAACTAAACAGTAAATTTTTCTTCTGTTTAAACAACACAAAAAAAGTAATTTTTAGCATCTTGTGATTATTTACCTACTTATTTCCAGTAGTTGCATATTCTGATTCAACACCATTGGTAAAAGAATAGGTGAGAGCGAGTTAAAAGTATTCATCATGTATAGAAGTTCACACTATGTTGTATGAAAAAATTTAAAAACAACAAACAAAATAATACAAAAAAATAAACAAAGCACATGTAATCTCTACTTAACACTAATGAGACCAGAATTGAGGGCAATTAGTTTCCTCAATTCCAGTTAAAAGGCAAAATCAATTATTGTAAAAGAAGATATGCAATATGATACAAAAGCAGTGCTATAGGCATGTTGTTAAGCAGCTCATGCAGCTCAATATCAAAAAAACAAACAACCCAATCCAAAAATGGGAAGAAGACTTAAATAGACAGTTCTCCAAAGAAGATATACAGATTGCCAACAAACACATGAAAGAATACTCAACATCATTAATCATTAGAGAAATGCAAATCAAAACTACAATGAGATATCATCTCACACCAGTCAGAATGGCCATCATCAAAAAATCTACAAACAATAAATGCTGGAGAGGGTGTGGAGAAAAGGGAACCCTCTTGCACTGTTGGTGGGAATGTAAATTGATACAGCCACTATGGAGAACAGTATGGAGGGTCCTTAAAAAACTAAAAATAGAACTACCATATGACCCAGCAATCCCACTACTGGGCATATACCCTGAGAAAACCATAATTCAAAAAGAGTCATGTACCACAATGTTCATTGCAGCTCTATTTACAATAGCCATGGAAGCAACCTAAGTGTCCATCAACAGATGAATGGATAAAGAAGATGTGGCACATATATACAATGGAATATTACTCAGCCATAAAAAGAAATGAAATTGGGTCATTCGTAATGAGGTGGATGGACCTAGAGTCTGTCATACAGAGTGAAGTAAATCAGAAAGAGAAAAACAAATACCATATGCTAACACATATATATAGAACCAAAAAAAAAAAAAAAGATCGGGAAGAACCTAGGGGCAAGATGGGAATAAAGACACAGACCTACTAGAGAATGGACTTGAGGATGTGGAGAAGGGGAAGGGTAAGCTGTGAGAAAGTGAGAGAGTGTCATGGACATATATACACTACCAAACATAAAGTAGGTAGTGGGAAGCAGCCGCATAGCACAGGGAGATCAGCTCAGTGCTTTGTGACCACCTAGAGGGGTGGGATAGGGAGGGTGGGAGGGAGGGAGACGCAAGAGGGAAGAGATATGGGAACATATGTATATGTATAACTGATTCACTTTGTTATAAAGCAGAAACTAACACACCATTGTAAAGCAATTATACTCCAATAAAGATGTTAAAAAAAAAAAGATCTGTATTAAATCATTAATTAAAATCAAGAGACTTCTTCTATATTTTAGGTACTGCCCACTACTTTCTCTACTTTTCCTTTCTTCTGCTGTCTCCAGTCCTCCTCTCTTCTTTTTCTGTACTGGTAATACTTGAATAATTCTATGCAAAATGTATAATTTTACTAGTAAATTATCTAATCTTATGAATTTACTGGCTTTATTTTTTTGTGAGCTACAATCATAGCTTTAAATCCCTACAACTTTTACATAACAAAAAATATATACAAATAATTTTTAATTTCCTTGGAAGAAGCGTTATTCATTCAAGGTATTCTTAGATATTATCATTCCGACAGACCTACAAGCACTTGAAAATCTTAATTTTCTTTCTTTTTTTCCTTTTTGCTTTGATACTTGTCAATTTATATCTAGAAATATTTCACAAGAATGAAAAACTGAAAAACTGGCTGATAATCTACAAGCATATTTTATAAATATTTACTACAATCAAATTCACCTTCTACAATCCCAATGTAAATTATATATTGAGATATTTTGAAGAATCACAGCCTCTCTTTTACCTGTTTATTAAAGTAGTGGCTAATCACTGTTCCATTTACAATTTATTTCACCTAAACTTTTCTATGGTTACAACAACACAACCTTGATTAAAACAATTAAAATGTAGAAAAAACAATAAAACAACTAGATTTTTTTTTTCAACATGGTTCCACAAAACATGTTTAACTTTCTGTTTTTTCTTTTTTAAAAAACCTGACCACTGTTATTTGATTGAATTATTAATACTGATTATTTGCATTTTTGTGAGGCAGCCTATATGTTACAGACCCCTCATTCTGTGCTTCAAGTAATAGGTCGAACTTATCTGTAAAGGCTGTGCTTACACATTGCTAAACTACTCAATTGATTTGGTAGAATCAGCAAAGAAAAGAACTATGCATCTAATATATTTGGTTTCAAGGATGGAAGAGGAATGTGTTTATTGGACAAAATTTTCATTATGAAACCAGCTGTTATTTACATTATCTGTAAAGGTTGGTAATATATAACCAGAAAAAAATATTTGCTAAAAGAACTGACAAAATTCACTTTATAAATGTGAAATACTTAGTCAAGCAAGTACTTTGCCATCATCATTCTGAGACTCAGTCATCTGCCAAATATCTCAAGAGCACTTTCTTCATTTATGTGAAGTAAATACATTTATTTAACAAAGAGTGTTATGAGTTTGCCAACACATTAAATTTTGTGTGATTGACCTTTTAGGCTTGTACCTTTGGGGAAAAGTTTTTTAAAAAGATATTTTAGTTTCAGTTTTATTGGTACATTAAAATTGTGTGACTTTCTATGATTTTGAAATAAGATTATTCCTAGAATAAAAAAAATTACAATAGAAAGCACTTGTTTAATATTTTGGGTTTTGTTTTTTGGAGTCTCTTAACTGACCATTCAGAAAGCCAAAAATAGTTGTTTGAAAAGCAAAAGGAGACCTACATTGTTAACTAATCATGGCATGGACAATTCAATGGCATGATATAGGAAACAGATATTTTTTTAAAGAAAAACATGTAAAGGAATAGTTAAAACTAATTATATTCTTTGTTTCTTTTTATGCTATTATAAACTAGTCTGATTTTATAACACACCTTACCATTTCTTTCACTGTCATTTTCTCTTCCTTCTTTTATTTTTTTTTACAAAAAATAAAAAAATATATATATTTTAAAATATTGAGTCAACTGGATTTTTTGTATAAATTTTCAAATATATTATAGGTAGAAAATATCTGAAATTTAGCCAGTGAAAGATTCTAGAAAAATATCTGTTACATGAGGTTTATATACACAGAATTTTTCAGAAAAAAAATATGTGAATGAACCATGATTCAAATCCAAATGATCCTAAGTGAATAGCTTTAAATCTAAACACTCAGCTTCTTATAATTTTTCATTGCTTTATTATGCTAGTAAAACTGTTTTAGCTTAAGAATCCTTAGACCACAGAGCCTAACATGGACATATTTTTTATACTTTGGCTCCATCTAGTAGAGACTGAAGAAATTACTTGAAGGTATGACTTTCATTATCATAGGGCTCAGAGCTGCATTTCATGGTAGTGGAAAATTTTTTAAAAAGATGACAAATAAAGTCAATTTTAATATTTTACAGTGTGTTACTATTGGATGATATGTGCTACTACATTATTTTGTCTATGTTCTTTTCCTAGGGTTAGTCAATCGTTTATGACATTAGCAAAATTCAGTATTTTGACATCTTCAATTTTAGGGAGATAAAAAAGTTTTTAATTCTTGTACCACTCCTCCCAGGTTCTGGTTTTATAACAGGGTAGTATCAACGTGACAAGGCAGAAGGGAAAGGGTACTTTTAGTGCATTTCCAACTCACGTGTGAACTAGCTAAGATGTGCAGATGTGAGGCATGTAAGCTTGTAAAAATTCACTTTGGGTGAGGAGGAAGTGTTGGCTAAATTTTAGTGATGGGTAAGCATAGGAAACTGACAGAGTTTTTGACATTATTTAAAAATTTCCAGTACCTTAAAAATCCTTGGATTCTCATAAAAATAGTTTTTCTTCCTTTTTATTTCATTTTTCCTTCTTGAAGGTCACGCTAGTTCCTTGACTGGTAAGACTACAATATCTGCAACAGGATGTATGTTTTCTATAATAGCTTTAAACAGGTAAACACCAGTGTTCTAATCAAAATGACCATTCAATCTAAACAGAAAATTATTTTTTTTCCAGGAGAACATGTAGCGTTTAACAAACAACATCCTCAAGGTTGTAAAGGAATGGATAATTTAAAGTAGCTAATAGGAATGACAATGTTAGTTGTAGTTTTTCAAATCTAATTGCCAGTAAAAAATCCTTTGTAGATTTTACTACCTGAAATAAACTTTCCACACGGGCAGCTAAACTAACCTGCAACACAGCGAATTCAATCATTGCTCACACTTTCACCATCAATGCTGATCATTGCCGCCCAACCAGTTGTGTCATGAGTAGCCAGTGATTTCAAGATGGCTAAACTGATTGGATCACCATGAAATGGTCCAACTGATTAGTGCCTATACATACGGCCATTTTTTGCTTACCAGTGGGAAGCTTAGTGAATTTCAGAGATGTGGTCAGTGAACTGGTTTTTTTAAATTTTTATTTATTTATTTATTTATTTATGGCTGTGTTGGGTCTTCGTTTCTGTGCGAGGGCTTTCTCCAGTTGCGGCGAGCGGGGGCCACTCTTCATCGCGGTGTGCGGGCCTCTCACTATCGCAGCCTCTCTTGTTGTGGAGCACAGGCTCCAGACGCGCAGGCTCAGTAGTTGTGGCTCACGGGCCTAGTTGCTCCGCGGCATGTGGGATCTTCCCAGACCAGGGCTCGAACCCGTGTCCCCTGCATTGGCAGGCAGATGCTCAACCACTGCGCCACCAGGGAAGCCCCCAGTGAACTGGTTTGACTATTTAAAATTGCAATGCAGTCTCCTGAATATAGAGAAGGTCATTTCTTTTGAAAGGAAAATTTTTTGAAAAATAGAATGACTACATAAAGTTATGCCACCCTCAACTTGATTTTCTGAATGACTGTTCAAAAATAAACTTTTAATTTTAGAACAGTTTTAGATTTACATAAAAATTGTGAGGAAAGTACAGAGCTCCCGCATATTGTGTGCCCAATTTCCCCTATTACATTAGCGTGGTGCTCTTGCTAACAGTTAATGAACCAATATTGACATAACATTATTAACTAAAGTCTGTACTTTTTCAGATTTTCTTGGTTTTCCTTTTTTCTGTTCCAGGATTCTGTTGAGTCATCGTGCCTCCTTAGGTTCATTCTGACTCTGCCAGTTTCACAGACATCCCTTGTTTTTGGTGACCTTGATAGTTTTCAGGAGTAATGGTGAAGTGTTTTGTGGAATTGCTCTCAGCTGGGGTTTGTCTGATGTTTTTCTCATGAGTAGACTGGGATTATGTATTGCGAGTAATACCAGAGAGGTAAAGTGCTATTTCTAATCACATCATATCCAGGCTACATACTATCAACATGACTTACCACTGTTGACTTTGACCTTATCACCTTGCTGAGGAAGTATTTGTCAGGTTTCTCGGCTCTAGAGTTGCTCTCCCTCAGCCCCCCAGCTTCCCATACTGGACCCTTTGGAAGGGAGTCCTTAAGCACAGCTCACACTTAAGGAGTGAGGAGGAAAGCTCCACCTTCTTGAGGCTAGAGTATCTATATAAATAATTTGGAATTCTTCATGGGACAGTTGCCTATTCTTCCCCATTAATTTATTTGTCAGAACATTTATTTATATTAATATGGGCTAATGGATAACTATTTTCTTCAATTTGAACTTTAGGCTGTTTAACTGTAAGGAGTAAGTACTTACTAATTGTGAACCTGATGAACCCTTTGCAAGATAGGTGATTGTTACAGAAATGTAAAAAATACATCAGATTTCTATAATTTTGCATATCTTCTTGAATAATAAAGAGAATTTATAAAATAATACATAGATTGATAAAATTTTGTCTAATTTGCTCAACCGTTATTAAAAATCATCAAATTGAATATTATTATTATCATATTATTGAATATGATAATTGAATATGATAATTGAATTGAATATGATAATTATATTATTGAATATGATAATATTATTATCATATTATTGAATATGATATTATTATTATCGTATTATTGAATCATCAAACTGCATTTTTATCAAAAAGTTTTATCTGTGCTATTTTTCAAACTTTACACATTCTTTTTACGTTTTGATACCATCCAATCTTCTATGAGATGTAATTTATGAAGTCATTTATTTTCACAAGATATAAAAGCATATGAATCATTTACATTTATAGCAGACTGCCTTAAATAGTTAACAAAATCTAAGTAAAAAATACCTTTGAACTATAATCAGACTGGAAAAGGAAGCACATTTTAAATGAAATACTTCATAATAAAACTCTTTTATATAGTGCCATAGAGGTCAAAATTGATAATCTTCCATAAACACCTTTTTCAGTATAAAAATAACATGCATATGTTGAAGTAGATTCTTCTGTAGATTTTCATCAAATTCTAAATACTAGATTTTAACTCTACTTCTGGATATACCTAAGGTAGACAGGATTTATTGCTTCGCATTAAAAAGATCATAGAATTAAGCATATGTATACCACCTCCTCCCTTTTGCTCATGCAGACATTTAATTTCCTTATTTGTTACTTTTTCTCAATGAATAAAATACATTTTATTAAATACATTTTATTAAATACATTTTATTAAATAAAAATGCATTTCTGAACCAGCATCTTTAGTCTATGTGTGTGAGCCACTCTGTTAGCCAAGGATTTAACCCTTCTATGCTTCACACCTGTTCCACTCCCTCCACCTCTTGACCGTTTTCATTCTTGCAATTACTTTAGGCTTTAAGGTTATAGCATTTATTATTTGCCTGAAAGTATAGGCCAACCTTCAATCACCTGTGCTTATAGGTTGACTATACTAAGCAAAAATGAATAAAACATAGATAATATAAAGATCATTTGATCATTATTTACAGCAATACCAAACACTGTTTGACCTGTAAAAAAATGAAACATAATCTTTGTCATCAAATGTGTGCCATTCAAAAGAGAAAATGCTAAGTCTTATATTCAAATGAATCTTTAATCTCTAATAACAATAAAATGACACTATGTTTTTACTTGTTTTGTAATAGTATCATGTTTTTATTGTAAAGTTTTCAATTTGCCTTGAGTTCTTTATTTCCTTTCTATTTTTTGGTTTTTTGGTGTGTGACTGAGTAGGCGTAGCAAGTCATTTTCTTAACCACAGAAATGATAACCAATTCTCAAAGTTTTTTTCTGGATGGGTCTATCTAAATTTTGATTCTAATTGGCACCATATATATGTATATATATATACCTCTCTATTTATTAAAAAACTTAATTCATAGAGAAGGTAAAAATCACCTACAAAGTTATCAATTATAAATTACTATCAGTCATAACTAACGTTACTACTTGTATACATATTTCCATATATTCTGATTGCATAAGCTGATAGTGAAGAGTAGATATTGATATAGAAATATCAATAGATGGGTGTGAAATGTCAGTAGATATAAAACATTCCACTATATAATCGAGAAGCTTCTGGGAGGATGGAGGCAGTGGCAGCATAGTTCTTGAATGGTTCTGAATTCACACATACACACTCACACACAGACATACATAAACACATGCTCACACGCACAGAGGGAAAAAGGACCATATAGAAAGAGAAGCGAAAACCTTTGGACATTTACAACAAACTAGGTGTCACGATATTGCCCAGAACTACCCTCTACCCCTACAACCCCTGCCACCAAATAAACAGGTGAGACAAATCACAGTCACAGGACCATACATCAGAAAACGTAATTTACTTGCAGTTGACTAAATGGATAGAAAATAGAAGAGCTAGAGAAAGAAAAGCCAGTTCAGAATACTTTGAGAGAGATGATTAAAATAAGGAGAGTTGGATTAGGACAGTGTTAGGGGAAACGGGGAAGGAAAAGAACACAATAAGCACTTAGTAAATGTTTAATAACTTTTGAAAAGTGCAGTGTGTGAAATTTCCATCTAATTGAATAGAGGAGGTAAGAGAGACTGAAGCAATAGCACCAATGGACCACTGCAGCTGGCCCTGTGACAGAAAAGGAATATTTTGGCAGGAAATGCTTCTTCAGTAAAGCAAAGCCCATCAGATTCAGTGAAACGCTTCTGTTAATAACTTGTCAAAGGGAAACGGTGTGGATGTTAGGTACCCGTGCCAACATGTGCCAGCTTCTCACTTCTCAGAATATTTTGCCAAGGTATAGATGTAGAATGATTTCAGATTTTCACAGGCAGTGGAAAATGGACTGAAACAAGGATTTTAAAAGTTTAGGCCACCACAGTCTTATCTTAATATTAAATCTAGAATCACTCACTTTATTTCATCTATAAAAATTTTCCACCTGTTTTTAATTGACATGCAGTGCATCCATTCATTTAATAAACAACTATTAACATTAAGAAAAAAAAAAAAATTCGTCCAGACTCTGCTTGGCAATAAGAGATCCATCCTGTACAACTCGTGTTAGACCATGGTGCCTCTTTAAAAATAAAATATTTTACTGCCATCTTCTGGAGAAAAGTGGTAATAACATCCTGGAGCTGTTCCAAGCTGAACTCACACAACTATAAAGCCTCAGTCTTGACAGGGACGCAGGCGTGAAATGAGGTACCGTTTCCTAGTAAATTTATTCCTCCATTTCCCACAACCAGGGTCATGTAATCCCACTTTCCGATTTAATTCTAATCCAAGCAAGAGCCTCTCATTGACCCTATTTGATTTAGGTGTTTACTCATGGTGCATTCAGTTATAGCCAAGGACTAGAGTTGCACGGCAAGAATGTGATTGTAGGGTCCAACCCTGTTTGAAGCGGGAGTGTTAAGTAAAAACAAAAGAGAAAATGTTAAAAACAATGAAAACGAAATGGGATTTGTGGAATATAGTCTGTACCAGATTAAGCGGTGGGGAACAGAGCCCTACTGCTGAGCTAGCCGTCCACAAATGCCCTCTGCCTGTAGCCAAAAGTAGGGGTAGGCACCGGGCATGCAGCTGAGACCATAAAGGATGGTCAAAGCACCATAACTTTAAGGTTTGTAAGGCTGTTTTGTTGGGGTTTTTTTTTACCCATTAACTCAGTGTTTTCAAATTTGTAAAGTGTTGAAAAACTTTCCTCAAATAAAATTTTCCATGAGAACCCAATTCAGATAGAAAAGTTTTTGGATAAAGAAAAAGTAGAATAGAAGAGCAAAGCCTTGTCTACTCTTTCCATTTTCCATTTCACGTGGAAACCCTGATAATCCTGAGGCACTCAATTAGCTCCCTCCCAAAAGTTTGAAATCTATGGCAAACCTCTTTATTCTTTGGATTGTCTTTACTTATCCAGTATATTTGGAGCTTATATTTGCTATGGAAAAATTGTGAACATATGATCATAAACTAATCTCTGAAATATGCACAAATGTTCATACAATAGCACTTTTTTGTAGAACAAGGACTGTATGACACAACTATTTTAATTTGAATGAATGCACAGACAACAGAGATAACAGAAAGTTGAAAGATTCCAAAGCAGATTTAAACTTACATTTGATTACGTAAATAGAAATAACCCTGCACATTAATATATTGCCATTACATTAATAATATAGCACATTAATATATGTGCCACTTCATCAATGGATGATGGTTATATTTACATTGTCCTGGAATGTAACCATCTAGGCAGAATTGCCATCTCTTCGTTAAAGGAAGTAAGGAATGCTTCTAGTGTACACTTCTGAACTGAGGTTCTTCTTTCAAATTTTAAAAAGTGAAAGCTACAGCCTTACAGAAACAGGAGAGGGAAATTTTGATGAGAGAAGAGAGATGGATTGTAGCTCATGGGGGAGAAACAATGTGATTATGACTCAGCATAGGGAGAAAGGAGAAATAATTGAGTATGAGGGAGGGTATAAAAATATCATAGAGTGGTGGAGTCAAAATAAGAAACCATCTCTTAAGTTTGCCCTGTTCCAAACCTGGAGGAGACTTGGTTCTATTTGAGGGCGCTTAATCACACATGCAGGTCAAACATCATTCATATTCCTTTTTTGTCACACTATTGAGAAGGAATCCCAGCTGGAGACTCATTTTTGTCTTTCTCATATTTATTCCACACATCCATATATTGCAAAGCCCAATTTATTGGAGTTGACTTAATATATGAGATGTATATTTCCCATGTGTAAGGAGGACAGTTGAAACCAATAGGACCCTGTGGGGCTCCTGGGCACAAAAGCTTTTTTGTGTCCCCTTCTCTGAGTTCCAAAGGGCAGGTTCAAGCAGTTGCTCATCAGGGAAGGAAGGGGGTGCAGAGACAAGGGAGGAGCAGTCAGGAAACAATAGTGCAGACTTGGGGCAGGGTCCTGGTGCCCCGTCAAGGGATACACATAACAATATCTTTGAGCTCTTTTGCAGAACTAAAACCCCCAACAAATGGAAGATGTTAACTACTTGATAAAGAATCTTTATTCCAGAGAAGGTCACAGTTCGACCTTCACCACCTGATGCCAGATGATCTCTCTACTGAAGGAATGCAGGCCCTGAAAGTACCCTGATCCTTATCAGAAACCTTGCCCCTTGACTCTAAAACTCCTCACAAAGCCCCCCTGCTTGGGACACACAGTTTTGAAGGCATTAGCCCACTGTGGCACCCTTTGCCTGGCAAAACAACAAAGCTATTCTTTTCTACTTCACCCAAAACTCTGTCTCCGAGATTTAATTCAGTGTCAGGGTACAGAGGCCGGATTCAGCTTCACAGTTATAGATAACAAAGATTTATTAACTAGTGGTCAAGATGGGATATGAATTGAGTGTCTTGATTTTATAACTCAAGTCCCTTAAATAATACCAAAATCTTAACATCTGTCTTCTCTGACAGTCAGAAACCTATAGTACTTCTCCATTGTTCTATGTAGTATGTTTACATTTATATGTGCATGCAAATATATACGTGTGTGTTTGTGTCTATACATACACACACAAATCTCATAATTTAGAGAAAAATCTTATTCTTTAAGCCTTAAAATATCTCCCATAGATTCTTGTGTTGGCTGAATACTCTAAGGAAATTTCTTTTCGCATAACTACTTATTTAACTGTAACTTTTAGAGTAATTTTTGAGAAGAGTAGAAAGGGTTTCTTACAGGCATACTGGAGATAAGAAGACAGGTGAGTCATCTGGGCAGGGAAAAAGGATTCCAGTGGAAGAAAAGAAACATTTAAAATATATGTTTATGCATTTACGCATATGCAACGTGTAATGTAACCACTTCTTTCTCATTTCTTCTTAAAATACACATTTTCTTGAAAATACACCAGAGAGTTTAATCCATTTTCTGAGTATGGGACTCAGAATGATTTTCATCTTTAACAAGAACAAAGATTGACCAAGGGGAAAGTATTACGCTTAAGAAATTATCTCTATCTATTAAACCATCTATCTTTTAAATTCTTTTTGGAAGCAGATAAAAAATAAATAAATGCTAAAAATTCACATGTATGCACAAACAAGAGGGAAAACAATAGAGAATTTTTTAAAGGAGATTAGAACTGTACATTCTTCATCCCAACTGTATAAAATTTATAAAAATTTGAATAAAAAGTTTATGAAAAATTACCAATGAATTCTAATTATGAATAATTTAACATTTAGATATATCAATCTGTCTGCAATATTTTGTTACTTCTTCACTGATTTATACTTATATCACCATAAAATAAGCCTTTCTATCTCATTTTCTATAGGTCACAGATATTGGAAATTTGTACCTTAAGAAACGTAATATTTTAAAATTATGTTATGTCAGAAAGTAGGAAAACACATTCATTACAGATGACATAATATACATAGAAAGTTTATGCAGATTTTTCAGGTGAAAGAAAATATGTAAAGAATTCTGAATACAATGTTTGAATTATTTTTGGTATTAATTCTACAAGTTATTTCACTTATGCTATTAAAATGCTGATATGTTAACACTTTAAGTTGTGTCTCAAATGTGCATTTAATTTAAATTTAATAACACAGGTTTTGCTTATGAAAACCAAGTCAACTATTGAAAGCATTTCTCAAGGTTTAGCAATTATTTAAGAGCTACATTTACTATAAAGTAATTAGCTCAAATGGCATGTTCATGAAAGCAGATTTAGAACAACTTTACATATTGGTATGAAAGGGAAATGTTTAATACCAATATAGCTGAAAATCAAATTTATTTGATCTGGCAGTCATTTTATTTTCAACAAAGGAAACAAGTACGTATTTTCAAGTGGCTTTTTAACATTTTCAAGATGTAAAATTGCATATTTATAGTTAGAATTTTATACAAAAGAAGAATGTCAAAATTAATGGAATGATGTAAAAATTTAAGGGAGTTCTTGTTTTGGTTTTATTTATTTTACCAACTTTCTTATTTGAATGATATCAGACATGCAAAATAATATATAGTTTATATGTATGTATATGTTACATAATAAGACAAAACAAAATAAAAGTATCACTATTAAGCTTACGAATTAGAGCACTACAAATACAGTTGAATCCACCTGTGTGCATTAACTGACCACATTGCTCGCCCTTCTTCCGTGAGGTAACCACAGTTCTGAATTTTGCGTTATTCATTTCCTTGTTTTCCTGTAGTTTTAAAACACACATACACACATTTAATTAATATATTATTTGGTTTTGCCTTGTTTTAAACTATGTATATATGTCTATATTATAAAATAAATATATTTGTGTATATCAAACGAATGTTCTGTTGCATATATATAAACAAGTATTTATTCCTTCCCTGTTAAGGAATTTTGGTTAATATATTTTTTTTCTGTTATGAACAAAGCTGTTATGAGCATTCTTGTATCCATTCCCTATCACACATGTGTAAGAGCCTCTATGTGATACATCTATGAGTTAAATATTCAGTCATACGATGTGTGTATCTTTAGTAGCTGTTTTCAAAAGTGACTGTACTACCAGAGATTTGTAGAAATCTTTATTGTTTTATATTGCCACCATACTTGTTACTATCAAACTTTTTTTCTTTAAATTTATGAGAGTAAAATCATATCTCACTGTGGTTTTGTTTTCATTTTAATGATTGATAATAAAGTTGAACATTTTTTCTATTTTGGAAACCATATGTATTTCTTTTTCTTTGAAATGATTGTTCATGTCTTTTTCCCATTTTAGTATTGGTTAGTTTTTTTTCCTTACTAATTTTAGGACTTCTTTTTATATGTACTTGATACGACTCTTTTATTTTCTGTGTACTTAGTGCATATCGTTTCCTAGAGTGTAACTTCTGTAAGAATGTTGCTTAATTTTATTTTAGTCAGACAATGTGTTCTATAAGATAGAAATTTTAAAAAAAATATTTTTTGGCTTTTTAAACACATGTAAGCTTATTTATCTAAATATTCTAAATGAATTTGAAAGGAATGCATGTTTATAGTTGTTAGGTGGAATGGTGTATACATGTCCTTTTGGTCAAGTATTAATTGTGTATAGAAATTTCTATATACTTACACTTGGGTTTTTTATTTTTACTTCACATTATTTGTCAATCACCGAGAGATATATTTTTAAGAAAACTTCTATTCATGTGAGTTTGTCAATTTCTTCTTTTTTTTTTTTTTTTGGCTGTACCTCTAGGCTTGCAGGATCTTAGTTCTCTGACCAGGGATCGAACCCTGGCCCCCTGCAGTGGAAGCGTGGAGTCCTAACCACTGGACTGCAAGGGAATTCTGGTTTGTCAATTTCTTTTTGTAGTTCTGTATATATGTAATATTATATATATATATATATATATATATGTAATATAGATAATGAATTGTATACATTCAATTTGTAAAATAATTTGATGCCACAATAACACCTGTAGCCCTATTTTTCTGGAACTGATCAAACTCACACCAAAGTTTGTATTAAAAACAAAACAAAAACAAGTCAAGTATAACCAATAAAACTGTAAAGAAAATGCAGAGTAGCAACCCTCTCCTCAAAATTGTCAACATACTATAAGTACTCAATAATTAAAACTGTGCTTTATACCTTCATAAATATATTGATTGGACTGCCCTCACACAGTTTGCATGCTGTGTTGGGTCTGAACCGACTCCATCCCCAACCGCGCGCTCTCCTCAGCAAGTGCAGCCTTCACCCTAGCGTGGGTCTGCGCCTTGTAGCATGAGGGGTTGGAGCTGACGGGAAACCAGCGACCCTCACAGGAAACCAGCCAGAGTCCCGGGCAGTGTCAATCTGCTTCCTCTGCCTTGTTTCCGAAGTACGCAAGTGAACTCTTCAAAAGCAGAGTCTAGGTTTCTTACAGCCCTGCTATTAGTCCCGTAACAGGGAAGAGCTAAATCGGCTCCATATTGGATCTGTTTCTTTGACTTTAACCTTTGCTTTTCGTTGCTTTTTTAATTGTAATCATACATAATGGCCTACCTCAGGGAACCCTTCCCCTCTGCTTGAATGTTAAACAAGTGCCTCGGTTCAGCTCACAGGGAGACAACCTGACCCTGCCCACCTGTAAATGGCTGCAAGAAAGAAGAAATTAACACATCCCCTCACCTAGGCTGGTCATTCCGGAGATATTTTGCAAGACTGATGACCCTTTTTACTTTACTTTCCCACCACCTCTCCCTCTCTATTCTGCCTTTTTACTTTACTTCCCCACCGGCTCTCTCTCTCTCTGATTCTATAAAAGAAACTGGCATCCAGACTCTGATAAGACGGTTTTGGGGGACCCTAGCCCACCATCTTCTCAGTCTGCCGGCTTTCTGAATAAAGTCGTCTTCCTTGCCTCAACACCTCATCTCCGATTTATTGGCCTGCCGTGCGGTGAGCAGAGCAAGCTTGGTCTCGGTAACAGTCCCACTGATTTTCAAACCAGCAGAGGAGACTCTCCTTCCCAGTTTCAGATCCCAGGGCTGGGATGCCCTGTATGTAGTTCCAACTGCTCAATCCCCAGGGAAGATCTCCAAGTCCATGTAATACCCCTCCTTTTCTGTGTCCCCTCTAGGAACACAGGTCCCAAAGTGATCCCTTCTCTTCCCTTCCTACTGACTCCGTGTGGATCTTCCTTACAGTCTTGGATGTATAAGAGTCTTTCTCCAGATTGCTTTCAGTGAGCATTGCTCCATATGTAGATGTATTTTTGGTGTGCCCATGGAGAGAGGTGAACTTCACATCCTCCTACTCTACCACCTTGATCTTCTCCTCACCACAGTAGCTCTAAACCCACAGGCAAAAGGACCAATATGGGTATTCTTCTAGCTATTGAGAATGTCTAATTTTTATATATTTATCAACGAGGAAAATGACCATTATGTGGATCCATGTACCACATGAGCACCCAGTGAGCCAGACTAAGCCAAGGTCCCCAAATGTACTCAGTCTAATGGGGAATATGATGATACTTAGTGTCTAGTGTCAGTATTGTCATGGTCTGAATGCGGGTTGGAAAAGAATTTCCAAACACAAGGCAGAATGTACAGAAGATAGAATTTATTAAAGGGAATTGTCACTGCCAGAACAGCGGGCCAACTTCCTAGTAGTCTGGGAGAGCCGACCCTGAACATGTGCTATTAGTCAGTTTTTATAGCCAGAGAACAAAGGAATGGGCCGAGGTGAAAATTTTGTTTTCTGATTGGTCGAGGCACATATACCTTCCTTCTATAGCGTGGCAGTGGGACAGGGCAGATGCATTTCCTTATTTGGGACAAGAGAGGAACAGGTTCCATCGCCCAGGTGGGCTCAGGAACTTCTTATCCATCGCAACATGGCGGGGAGGGTGATGACAGTTCGGTAGAGCGTGTAACGCTGAAAATTTTTCAGGCAGGGTTGTCCTTTGTCCTCGAAGCACCATTGTCCTTGGAGCACCACATTCCCCCCTCTCTTTATTTATAGGGCCAATTCCTTGGCCCTGTTGAATACCCTGCTCATATCTACCTAACTACCTAATTCCCTCTCAGGCGTTCGGGAACCCTTTTGTGAGGAGAAGGGGCGATGAACTCTCTCTGGCTGCTTCCTGCTGAGCAGGGTTGTCGTGGGGCCCTGGGTTCCCATTGCCTGCTCTCTGTCAGGGTGTATCTAGGGAAGAGTGTGGGCCCCATGGAAAGTGATGGTGGCTTGTTCAAGGGTTGTACGAGTGTTGTCTGGCTGGTATTCTTGTTGCATCACCATTTGGAGGTTTATTTGTTGCATTCTGGAAGAGATGAGCTTAACAAGGAGGTTAAAAATACATGGCCCGAAGATTAGTAGAAGTGGAAAAGCTACTATAGGGCCTAGGAAAGGGGTTAGCCAAGAGAACCAGGACCAGATACTAGTCTTGAAGTCCCACCAGTCGAATCCCCCTGAGACTCCTTCCTTGTAGAATCCATTAGCTCTTTCAATAATGGCTTGGAGATTAGTCTGGACCTTGCCCAATTGGTTGACAAAAACCCAGCAATCTTCCTTTAACACTGCACAAGTCCCTCCTTGATTAGCTATTAGGAGGTCCAGAGCTCTTCTATTTTGTAAAACCACTCCTGCCAGTGAATTTATTTGTTCTTGTAGCGTGTTAATTTGAGCTGCTAGGTTGGTAATCTGTTGTGTGAGGTCGAGAGAGAGTTGTCGGGCCGTAAAAATGGAGTTTAAAAGTCCAGCTGAGCCTGTTCCTATCCCAATGAGACTACCTAGAACTGATATTATAGTGAGAGCTGCCCGTCTCTGTTTATGAGGTTGAGAGTATAAGGGAAGCGGTATAGTGTCATTTACAAGAATAAGGTTAGGAATAATGTATGCAAGAGTACAGGTCCCCATCCAGTTAGCTGGAATACATAAATAAGCATTAGACCCACAGAGGAAATAGGTGTGATCTGTAGGGTCTAAGCAGACATCCATAGTGATGTTAAAGTATGGTTTCCCTAAATGAGTGTGGGAATGTTCTATTCCCTCATAAGTAGTAGCTAAAGTCATTCCAGCTAAAGGGGGAAGGCAAGCCACTTCTGAGGGGTGAGTAGAAAAATTATAGGCCCAGTTAAAAGAGGGAATAGTGGGGTTCCAGCCTACATCATACTCTTCAGCTGTCCTAAGTTTCTTACAGTCTTCTTGCTTAATATTGAAGGGTTGGAACCAAAAATTGTGGTTTTTATAGGGACAACTTGGAGACAGGGTAGGGCAGATGGAAGTTCCAAAATAGCTAGTTTGAGTCCAATCAGCGGTTATAATGAGGGGTTTTGGGAAGTAAGTATTGTAAAAAGGGGAATCATAATAATAAGAATGGAGGTAGGTAGTTCTGTCTTCAGTTATGAGGGGAACCCACGTTAGGGTAGAGGAAAGAGTGAACGTATGATTACAGTCCTGGGAGATACTGAGGAATCTACCTACTGAGGGTCCCGGATGAGAGGGGGAGGACACACATAGAGGGGCCGATCGTACCATAGAAACTGAAGAGAATATGGGTCATCGAAGGTTATAGTGAGGTTTTTGATGTATGTGGTTGAGGAGTATATGATCTACAGTCGGTTTTACTCTGGGATGGATGGTCCATCCGGGTCTATTGAAATATGAGGGGGCTAGATAGGATTCAAGTTGGCTCCATTCAGCTGGTGGAATGGGGAGTGCCACAAGGCCATATAGGGGGGCAACAGTGGCACAAATCCAGCAGTTTCTATATAAACCTGGCGACAGCTGATTAAGAAGTTTAAGGGCTTCCTGAACTGTTGGTAAATATAGATGTGGGTTATATGTATGAGCAAAGATGGAAAAAGAAAGAAGAATCAGAATGGTTCTCAGGAAGTTATATTTAAATATTGATAGAGTTGATCTGGGGTATAATCTTGAAAGTCTCCCTGGAGGGTTTTGTCCCATGTTAACTGATATATTTATTGCAGTTGTTGGGAAGGGGTTAGGGTGGATAGGTGGGGGCTTTGAAGGTTTATATCTTGTAATAAAGAGTAATAAAAGCGGAGTGTTGAGACTGTAATCAGGGGTGGTCTACCAGAGAGAGATGATGGAGACGACAAAAAAAGTAGACCAAGGAGCTGATTAATAGTATACACTTAAATTAAGAGGTGGCGGGGTGTGAGAAATTATGACTGTACCACCTTAGATATGCCTGAGTCAAGCAAGAATACCAGGAGGTATTTTCACAGGAGTAGGCTAAAATTACCCATGGGAGAGAGAAAGCCCATAAAATGAAAATGAGGGTGATAAGACTGAAAATCAGGCTATCGAGACTCGGGGGTTGGAGAGGCATCACCTGATTGTCTTTTGAAGAGACCGTCCAGAGCCTCGCAACTGTAGGGGTCGTCCTGTGATCCTTCAGCTAGTTGAGAATTTTAGTCTTTTGGGGGAGGGGCAGTCTTTAGTCGTGGCACATGAATCCAAGGAGTGAAACGTTGTATTTTGGCGGCCGTGGGGGTGGTCAGTAGGACTTGACTCATCAAGAAAAATAGGAGAAGACTCAAATCAATAAAATTAGAAATGAAAAAGGAGAAGTAACAACTGACACTGCAGAAATACAAAATATCATGAGAGATTACTACAAGCAACTATATGTAAATAAAGTGGACAACCTGGAAGAAATGGACAAATTTTTAGCAATGCACAACCTTCTGAGACTGAACCAGGAAGAAATAGAAAATATGAACAGACCAATCACAAGCACTGAAATTGAAACTGTGATTAAAAATCTTCCAACAAACAAAAGCTCAGGACCAGATAGTTTCCCAGGCAAATTTTATCAAAAATTTAGAGAAGAGTTAACACCTATCCTTCTCAAACTTTTCTAAAATATAGCAGGGGGAGGAACACTCCCAAACTCATTCTACGAGGCCATCATCACCCTGATACCAAAACCAAACAAAGATGTCACAAAAAAAGAAAATTACAGACCAATATCACTGATGAATGCAGGTGCAAAAATCCTCAACAAAGTACTAGCAAACAGAATCCAACAGCACATTAAAAGGATCATACACCATGATCAAGTGGGGTTTATCCCAGGAATGCAAGGATTCTTCAATATATGCAAATCAATCAATGTGATACACCATATTAACAAATCAAAGGAGAAAAACCATATGATCATCTCAATAGATGCAGAGAAAGTTTTCAACAAAATTCAACGCCCATTTATGATAAAAACCCTCCAGAAAGTAGGCATAGAGGGAACTTACCTCAGCATAATAAAGGCCATATATGACAAACCCACAGCCAACATCATCCTCAATGGTGAATAACTGAAACCATTTCCACTAACATCAGGAACAAGACAAGGTTGCCCACTCTCACCACTATTATTCAACATAGGTTTGGAAGTTTTAGCCACAGCAATCAGAGAAGAAAAAGAAATAAAAGGAATCCAAATCGGAAAAGAAGAAGTAAAGCTGTCACTGTTTGCAGATGACATGATACTATACATAGAGAATCCTAAAGATGCTACCAGGAAACTACTAGAGCTAATCAATGGATCTGGGAAAGTAGCAGGATACAAAATTAATGCACAGAAATCTCTTGCATTCCTATACACTAATTATGAAAAGTCTGAAAGTGAAATTAAGAAAACACTCCCATTTACCATTGCAACAAAAAGAATAAAATACCTAGGAATAAACCTACCTAAGGAGACAAAAGACCAGTATGCAGAAAATTATAAGACACTGATGAAAGAAATTAAAGATGATACAAATAGATGGAGAGATATACCATGTTCTTGGATTGGAAGAATCAAAATTGTGAAAATGACTCTACTACCCAAAGAAGTCTACAAATTAAATGCAATCCCTATCAAACTAGCACTGGCATTTTTCACAGAACTAGAACAAAAAAATCTCACAATTTGTATGAAAACACAGAAGACCCCGAATAGCCACAGCAATCTTGAGAAAGAAAAACAGAGCTGGAGGAATCAGGCTCCTTGACTTCAGACTATACTACAAAGCTATAGTAATCAAGACAGTATGGTACTGGCACAAAAAAAGAAATATAGATCAATGGAACAGGATAGAAATCTCAGAGATTAACCCACTCACATATGGTCACCTTATCTTTGATAAAGGAGGCAAGAATATACAATGGAGAAAAGACAGCCTCTTCAATAAGTGTTGCTGGGAAAATTGGACAGCTACATGTAAAAGAATGAAGTTAGAACACTCCCTAACACCATACACAAAAATAAACTCAAAATGGATTAAAGACCTAAATTTAAGGCCAGACACTATCAAACTCTTAGAGGAAAACTTAGGCAGAACACTCTATGACATAAATCACAGCAAGATCCTTTTTGACCCACCTCCTAGAGAAATGGAAATAAAAACAAAAATAAACAAATGGGACCTAATGAAACTTAAAAGCTCTTGCACAGCCAAGGAAACCACAAACAAGAAGAAAAGACAACCCTCAGAATAGGAGAAAATATTTGCAAATGAAGCAACTGACAAAGGATTAATCTCCAAAATATACAAGCAGCTCATACAGCTCAGTATCAAAAAAAACAAACGACCCAATCCAAAAATGGGTGGAAGACCTGAATAAAGCTTTCTCCAAAGAATACGTACAGATTGCCAACAAACACATGAAAAGATGCTCCACATCACTAATCATTAGAGAAATGCAAATCAAAACTACAGTGTGATATCATCTCACACCGGTCAGAATGGCCATCATCAAAAAATCTAGAAACAATAAATGCTGGAGAGGGTGTGGAGGAAAGGGAACCCTCTTGCACTGTTGGTGGGAATGTAAATTGATACAGCCACTATGGAGAACAGTATGGAGGTTCCTTAAAAAATAAAAATAGAACTACCATACTACCCAGCAATCCCACTACTGGGCATATACCCTGAGAAAACCATAATTCAAAAAGAGTCATGTACCAAAATGTTCATTGCAGCTCTATTTACAATAGCCAGGACATGGAAGCACCCTAAATGTCCATCAACAGATGAATGGATAAAGAAGATGTGGCACATATATACAATGGAATATTACTCAGCCATAAAAAGAAATGAAATTGAGTCATTTGTAGTGAGGTGGATGGACCTAGAGTCTGTCATACAGAGTGAAGTAAATCAGAAAGAGAAAAACAAATACCATATGCTAACACATATATATAGAATCTAAAAAAAAAAAAAAAAGGTCATGAAGAACCTAGGGGCAAGATGGGAGTAAAGACGCAGACCTACTAGAGAATGGACTTGAGGATACGGGGAGGGGGAAGGGTAAGCTGGGACAAAGTGAGAGGGTGGTAGTGTATATATGTCCATATATACACTACCAAATGTAAAATAGATAGCTAGTGGGAAGCAGTCGCATAGCACAGGGAGATCAGCTCAGTGCTTTGTGACCTACTAGAAGGGTGGGATAGGGAGGGTGGGAGGGAGGAAGACATAAGAGGGAAGAGATATGGGGATATATGTATGTGTATAACTGATTCACTTTGTTATAAAGCAGAAACTAACACACCATTGTAAAGCAATTATACTCCAATAAACATGTTTTAAAAAAAAACTGAATAATGCTACTGCATTATCCCAGAAATCATGAAGATAAATAATTAAATACATAAGTATATTAAAAAAAATTAAAAACCTGCTGTGCAGAAACTCAGGCTGAACTCTCAGCCCTGAGATTAGAGTAAGTTCCTTAGATGCATGGAAAAGGAACTTTTAAAATTATGTCTCATGGTTCCCAGTTTGCTCTCAGGAAGAAACTTCCTTGTACATTATTTTCTGTGACAATATCTGTAGCACATCATGGAGTATGCTCTTGGTGTCTACAACACTTTGCTGACTCTTCCTGCTAGTGCCGGTTTGGATAAACAGGAGAGGGTTTAACGTTACACAGACATAGACTTTCACAGGTCAGACATGTGATTTGTTTAGCAATAGAATTTTTCCAAAATCTTACTGGGCTTTTGATCTATATGCTTCCACTTCTTTTCATGTACTAGCATCAAGAAGAAAAGGGCTTATTTCAACATAGTTCTTAATTCTTAGGTTTAGGCTTTTCTATTTACTGGTTCCTGTGCATGGTCCATTCACCTCATCCTCAATTTAGTGAGAATTATCTGACAGGTGTCATAAAAAACAGGTTGTGGTAAGGCAACTCCTCTAAACTGAGAATAGGTCTTGGAGGTGGTGGATCTAACAGTCTTTCTCATAGATGCTAGTGCAGTAGTTGAGATGACGGAAGATGCTGGTTTGGAAAAATGTAATACCAGGTAAAATTAAAAGGAAATATCTGATACATATTTTGGAAATAATACAGATAAAATAAGCTTTTGGATTATATACTGAAAGAGAAATCCAGGACGATGTCTAGTGTTTGGGCTAGAACAATTGTTTGGATTGTGATACTATTTACAGAATGAAGAATACTTGGGTTGAATATCTATACCTTGAAGAACAATGTTATTTTGGAAAATTTCTACTTGGACCTTGGGTTTAACCACTGTATTCTTAATAAATTTATTTATCAATACTTTAATTCGTTTTTCTTCAACTACTGAAAACAATTCATTCTAATATACTATGCAGTTTCTTGTAGTTTTTGAACCATGGATTTTAAGGTTTAATGTGCTTTCATCAGTTTTTTCAGATTTGAAGTTGAGCTCTTTCTTTATATTTTATTCTCAGATGTCAGCACTCACTCCTTGCCTGTGCTGTCATATGGATTTTTACAAGTTCCCTCATTCTGCTACAATCAACCAGCTGAATTATCATTTATATGCACAGAAGAAATTTGATTTTTCACTTCCAAGAATGTGTGCATGAACTCTGATGATAGCACTGAGAAAAGTCATCAGTGGATATGTACAAAATATACCCAGTATTTTTAGCAGAAATCAGTCAGAACTTCTCACTCAGGGACACCCAATTAAGAATCCATCGTGACAGAGTTATTAAAGGATCAAGTATCACATGAAAAAAGAAGTCTGACTTCATCCCTTGGGAGGTAGTCATCTAATCTTTTGTTGTCTTTAGCTTTCTTTCCTTCCTCTATTCCAGAAAAACACAGCAAGCCATTTGGAACAGTTCCTTAAAAGTGCAGAATAAATTAATCATAGAATCATGGAACAGCAGGAGAAAATACTCTTTATAAAAGACTAGTAATATGAATATTTTGTATTATTCTGTAAAAATTCTTATAGTATACAACAATTAGAACATAAATAACTGTTCAAATTGTACACAAAATACCTGAGGGAAATAAACTGTTCATAGTTCATTTTTTATTGACTTCGTTAGAGAAGTTTTAGGTTCACAGCCAAATTGAAGGGAAGGTATAGAAATTTCTCATATTCCCCTTTGCCCCACACATGCCTAGCCTCCCCCATTATCCACGCCCCCCATGATTATGGTACACTTGTTACAATTGATGAGCCCACACTGATACATCATTATCACCCAAAGTCCATAGTTTACATGAGAATTTACTCTTGGTGTTGTACATTCTACAGGTTTGGACACATGTATAATGACATGTATCCATCATTATGACAGACATTATAAAGAGTATTTTTTTGACACTAAAAAGTCCTCCATGCTTTGCCAATTCATCTTCATCTCCCAACTCTGAACTCTGGCAACTGCTCCTCTTTTCAGCATCACTATAATTTTGCCTTTTCCAGAATGTCACATAGTTAGAATCATACAATGTGTAGAGTTTGCTGATTGACTTCTTTCACTTAGTAATATATATTTAAGCTTCCTCCATACATTTCATTAGTTGATAAAGCAACCTTTAGTTGATTAGTTAATAAAGAAATCTTTTTGGTGCTGACTAATATTCCATTGTCTGGATATAGTAGAGTATATTTATCCAACACCTACTAGAAGGATATTTTTGTTGCTTCCAAGTTTTGACAGTTACAAAGAAGCAGCTATAAGCATCTCTGTGAAGGTGTTTGGGTCAACATAAAATTTCAATTCCTATTGATAAATACCAAGGAGTGCAATTGCTGGATCATGTGGTAAGAGTATGTTTAGTTTTCTAAGAAACCACCAAACTGTCTTCAAAAATGGCTGTACTATTTTGCATTGTCACTGGCAATAAATGAGCTTCTGTTGCTCTACATCTCTGTCAGCATTTGGTGTTGTCAGTGTTCCAAATTTTGGCCATTCTACTAGGTGTGTGTATTTCCAAATTGTTTTGTACCAAAACAATATCAGAAGCAAATGTTACCTTTTTTTAAAACAGTAAAATAAATGGAATGTAAAGAAGAAAAAGGAAAGGAAAGGTACAAACATGAAAAGAGTTGGCTGTGACAGTTTAGATTTTGAATGACAGAATTCTCATCCAAAGACTTTGTAAAATGATTTTAAACATTGGTCTATTAAAAAAGAATTAGTTTCCTTAAAAATAATAGTCACGAGTTCATCTTATCTACTAACTAATTCTAAAAGAGATTATTCTGGTGTTTGCATGTAAGCCTCATCCACAAGATATAGTATATTCCCAGTTACGGCATTTATATTTCAAAACAGAAAACTACAAAGTATTTGATGAACCCCAGTGTGTGAAAAGATAATGCATTTGTGAGGTAGGAAAAAATATTACACCTTCAATTTGTATTACTTTTGAAATCAAAAAATAAGAAAGGATTAAGCTGTATTTATAGTAAATGTCCGCATTAACACTGAAACACACACTAGGCCACAAGTCAGTTTTATACACCAATGGAATATTTGATTTAGGATAAACATGTGCTTCCTTATTTTCCCTATATTGGCAAACTAAAATCCACTATATATACAAAAAAATCCACTATAGTAGAATTATTAAAGCAAGAAGAACTAGGTGGCAGAAATAAAACATGGTTTTATCAAATTAGATAATGATGTTAGATTCTTTTCCCCCAGAGTTCTATATTGGTATATGGGGTGATGATGATGACTGAACATAGTCCCCAAAAATAAAGTTTCACCTTGATGTCTCCCACTTTAAAAAGTGACCCTAATCTTATATTTCTAACCCTAAAATATTGAAGCTAAATCCCAGCTTGGGTCTAAATCAGGTAATAGATTTTTATTATACACTTTTTGGTATATTAATATGGGATCTAAGTACACAAAAGAAAACATTCACTTATAACTCTACTCTTGAAATAAATTGAAATGTTTTATATAATTTTTTTGGTCTTTGTCCATAAGCTTACATACTTTTCTATGTTTTATACATATTTTTTCATCTTACTCTTTTTTTAAAATTCAATTTTGCATTCTAACATTGTTTGGAGGGAGGGAAAAAAGCAGAGAGAAGAGAAATCCCTACAGCTATTTCAGATATACGTAAAAGTTTGCAATAAGTCTAAATTCGAGGAGTCACTTGGAATTTAGAGAAAACTGAGTGTTCCAAGTTATATATTTTTCCTTGAGAGGTTGTCTGGACTACAATCAACTGTTTTATTGTAATTGGGGAACAGATTAAGGTGATATCACTAAAAGTGAGATATTCATTAATTTAAGATTAGCATTGTTCATTTTTACAATGACTTTTGCAGGATACTGGTTAAAGCTTGAGAGACTTTGCAAGAGTTTGACTACATAGAATCTATGAAAAAAGCAATTGAATATAGGGCAATTCCACAGTCTGTGTTGGAAAGAATTATTTCACTGGAGGAAATTATTTAATAGTTTGATGCTCCAGGAACCTTACAGGTCATAGAGCTGTTGACAGAGATCTAGGAACTGGCAGATACAAGCAGCTGAGTAGAGAGATTCTGCCTTGAGAAGGATTAGATTTATAGTAATCGAAAGAGACTCAGAACTACAAGATTTCAGAAAAAGAAACCTAGAAGAAATTGAGTTTCCTCTGACAGATATAGTAACAGAGAAGAGATTTTGTTTATGCAGGTTTTGGAGAACACTAGAAACACTTCAGCACTAGCTGAGGCCACAACAATTTCCTCTCTGATAAGACAGAGGTCATTTGATGTTAACTCTATCAATAAGTTTTCTTTTTTTAAAAAATTGAAGTATAGAAACAGTATGGTACTGGCACAAAAACAGACACATAGGTCAATGGAACAGAATAGAGAGCTCAGAAATAAACCCATGCATGTATGGGTTCAATTAATCTATAACAAACAAAGCAAGAATATACAATTCTTACAATATTATATTAGTTTTAGGTGTGCATAATGACTGGAAATTTTTATACATATGCATATATATCACATCTTCTTTATCCATTCATCCATCAATGGACACTAAGTTTGCTTCCATATCTTGGCTATCGTAAATAATGCTGCAATAAACAATGAGGTGCCTGTATCTTTTCAAATTAGTGTTTTCATTTTCTTGAGATAAATAGGAAGTGGAATTGCTGGATTATATGGTAGTTCTACTTTTAGTTTTTTGAGGAACTTCCCTATTGTTTTTCACAGTGGTTGTATCAATTTAAATTCCCACCAACAGTGCATGAAGGTTCCCTTTTCTCTACATACTCTCCAACACTTAATAGTTCTTGTCTTTTTAATCATAACCATTCATGGCTCTGAGGTGATATCTCACTGTGATTTTGATTCGCATTTCCCTGATGATTAGCAATGTTGAGCATCTTTTCATGCATCTATTGGTCATCTGTATGTCTTCTTGGAAATCCCAGTTCAGGTCCCCTGTTCCTTTTTAAATCAAATTGTTTATTTTTTGTGCTATTGATTTGTATGAGTTCTTTATATATTTTGGATATTAACCCCCTATTAAACATATTATTTGCAAATAACTTCTCCCATTCAGTAGGTTACTTTTATGTTTTGTTGATGGTTCCCTTCACTATACAGAGACTTTTTAGTTTGATGTAGTCCCATTTATTTTTGTTTTTGTTTGTATTGCATGAGGAGACACATCTAAAAATATATTGCTAAGACCAATGTCAAAGAACATACTGCCTGTTTTTTTCTAGAAATTTTATGGTGTCAGATCTTACATTTAAGTCTTTAATCCATTTTGAATTTATTTTTTACAAGGCGTGAGAAAATGGTCTAGTTTTTTCTTTTATATGTGGCTGTCCAGTTTTTCCAATACGATTTATTGAAGAAGCTGCATTTTCCCCACTGTATATTCTTGCTTTCTTTGTTATAGATTAATTGAACTCATATATGCATGAGTTTATTTTGGGGCTCTCTATTTGGTTCCATTGATCTATGTGACTGCTTTGGTGCCAGTACCATAGTGTTTTTGTTTGCTTTGTAGTAGAGTTTGAAGTCAGAGAGCATGATACTTCTAGCTCTGTTCTCCTTCCTCAAGATTGCTTTGGCTATTCAGAGTCTTTTGTGATTCCATACAAACCAGATTTGTTCTAGTTCTGTAAAAAATGCCATGGGTATTTTGATAGGGAGTGCATTGAATCTATAGATTGCTTTGGGTAGTATAGACATTTTAACAATATTATTTCTTCTGATCCATAAACATAGTATATCTTTCCATTTGTTTGTGTCATGTTCAATTTCTTTTATCAATGTTTTGTAGCTTTCAGAGTACAGGTCTTTCATCTCGGTTGAATTTATCACTAGGTATTTTACTCATTTTGATGCAATTTTAAGTGAGATTATTTTCCTGATTTCTCTTTCTAGTAGTTCATTATTAGTGTATAGAAATGCAACAGATTTCTGCACATTAATTTTGTATTTTGTAACTTTACTAAATTAATTTATTAGTTCTAATCTTTTTTGGTGGAGTCTTTAGGGTTGTGTATATATATATGTGTATATACATATATATGTATACATATATGTATATACACATATATATATATAGTATCATGTCCACTGCAAAAATTGAGAATTTAATGTCTTCCATTCTAATTTGAATACCTTTTGTTTCCCTTTTTGTCTGATTGCTGTGGCTAGAACTTCCAATACTATTTGAATAAAAGTCATGAGTGTGGACATCCTTATCTTTTCCTGATCTTAGAGGAAAAGCTTTCAGCTTTTCACTATTGACTATGATGCTCTCTGTGGGTTTATCATATATGGCCTTTATTATGCTGAGGTATGTTACCTCTATGCCTACTCTGTTGACAATCTTTTATCATGAATGGATACTGAATTTTGTCAAATGCTTTTTCTGCATCTATTGAGCTAATCATGTGATTTATATCCTTTGTTTTGTTAATATGATGTATCACATGGATTGATTTCTAATTACTGAAACATCCTTGCATCCCTGGAATTAATCCCACTTGATCATGGTGTATGATCCTTTTAATGTATTTTAAAATTTGGTTTAGTAATAATTTGTTGAGGTTTTTATATCTACGTTCATCATGGATATTAGCCTGTAATTTTCTTTTTTGTAGTGCTTTTGTCTGGTTTTGGTATGAGGGTAATGTTGGTCTTGTAGAATAAGTTTGGAAGCATTTCATCCTCTTTAAGTCCAGGTTATTTATATGTTCTTTTGTATTGTCTAATCTGCTGTTGATTCCATCTAGTGTATTTTTCATTTCAGTTATTATATTCTTCAGCTTTGATTTTTTTTTAATATTTTCTAATTCTTTGTTGAAACTCCCACTGTGTTTCTCCATTCTTCTGAGTTCAGTTAGCATTTTTTTGATCATTGCCTTGAATTCTTTCGGGTAACTTACCTTTATTTCATTAGATATTTTTCTGTGCTTTTATCTTTTTTTAATTTTTTTTTCATTTGGAACATATATTCCTCTACCTTCTCATTTAGTTTGACTTTTTGTGTTTGTGTCCATGAATTAGTCAAAACAGTTACCTCTCCTGGTCTTAAAGGCATGTCCTTGTTAGGAGTTTCCCTATACAGACTGCAACTGCCCAGTTGCTTTGCCTGGGGTGCTGGAGCTAAAGCAGGTGTGGGCCAGGAGTTTCCTGAGGTGCACTGGGAACTGCTGCCTTGAAGAGAGGGCTGGAGCCCATCATGGGCAGGGACTTCTCCTGAGGTGCACCAGGGACACCACCTTGGTGCAGGGGGCTGGAGCAGAATTGTATGTGTGTGGGGGAAGGGGGGCATGCTGCAATTGTCTTAGCAGGCCATCTAGAGTGCCAGGAACTATTCAATCTGCTGCATCTCTGCTAGGACTTAGAGTTTGTTCACAAGCACTTTAAGAGTGCAGTCTTGATTTCTTACAGACCTCCTATCCTCTCATTCATAATCCCCACTGGTTTTCAAAACCAGTTGAGGGGGGAGACTTATCTTACCATTGCTGGTCCCCAGGACTGGAGTGCCCAATGTAGGGCCCAATCCTTACTCCTTAGGGAGGACCTCTGAATTTGTGATATCCCTTCCACTTGTGGATCACCTGCTGGGGGTGTGGGTCTAGACTAGATTATGTCTCTGCCCCTCCTACCCATCTCAATGTGTTTTTTTCTATATGTCTTGAATTGTAGAAGAGCTGTTCTGCTAGTGTTCAGGTCATTCTCAGAGAGTTGTTCTGGATGTAGTTTTCATGTGTCCGTGGGAGGAGGTGAGCTCAGGATCTTCCTACTCTGCCATCTTGATTCCACTTCTCATTAATAATTTTTCTATCACAGAATCTGTCTGTGGTATGTTCCTTGTTCTTATCTCTATGCAAAATAATATTTCTGTTCTAACTTCTCTCCACTTGTGTTGTTGACGTTTTCTTCCCCATCTTCGCAAAGATTTAGGCATCATTTCTGCCTTTTCTCTCAAGTTTTGATTCAACACTCTGCTGGACATCTAGTAACTCAAACTAGGGTCTTTCAAAGAAATCTCATTATATTTCTCATAGTGTCAAATCTGTTCCTCACTAGACTTTTCCCTTTCCAAGAATGGCATTACTTGAAAAGCCACTTTGCAAATCCATGAAGAAATCCAAATAGTTAATAATCATATAAACAATGCCCACACATATTAGTAATCAGAGAAATGCAAATAAAACCACCATGACATTTTAGTATTCACATGTCAAAGTGGTTTAAATTAAGCAGAATGGCAGTACTAAATATCAGCAAGGTGTTGGAACAGTGAGAACTCTCCACTGATGCTGGTAGGAGCATCAGTTAATATGAGTTTGGGAAACAGTCTTATAATGTCAACTTTCACCATGCACAAATTTTGATCCAGGAATTACACTCCCATGTTTATACCCAACAGAAACTCATGCAAATGTGTAACAAAAGGCATTACAAGAATGTTTATCATTGCAGCATCAGTCATACCTCCAAAGGACCAACAGTGGTAGAATATATAAATACATTGTGGTATATTCGTATGAAAGAATACCATCCATCAGTGGAAACAAATAAACTGCAGCTCTATATACCATAACATAGATGAGTTTCATAAACATCATATTAAGTAAAGGAAGTCAGGCACAAAAAATTTTATCCTGTATATTCCCATTTATATGTAAAGAGGTAAGTGTCAAACATCTAACAGTAGGAGTTCAAAAAAGGGTAACTGGGGCTTCCCTGGTGGCGCAGTGGTTGAGAATCTACCTGCCAATGCAGGGAACACGGGTTCAAGCACTGGTCTGGGAAGATCTCACATGCCGTGGAGCAACTAGGCCCGTGTGCCACAACTACTGAGGCTGCGCGTCTGGAGCCTGTGCTCGGCAACAAGAGAGGCCGCGATAGTGAGAGGCCCGTGCACCGCAATGAAGAGTGGCCCCCACTTGCCGCAACTAGAGAAAGCCCTCGCACAGAAACGAAGACCCAACACAGCCAAAAATAAAAATAAATAAATAAAGTAATTAAAAAAAAAAAAGGTAACTATATGGTTGAATAAATGAATGATCTCCCCTTGGCCTATAATACTTTTTAAAAATTCTTTGTCTAATTTTCCCTTATTCATTCTCCAACACCCAAATCAAAGCTTCCAGCAGAATATTTTTTTCATCTTTATACTCATACACTTATGATTCCCTGTATAATAGAATTTATCACCATGACTGTAATTATCTTTCAACACTATTTTTTGGGTAATTTACCTCTGTGATTTTAATCTCACCTTTCCTCCCTCCCTTCCTCACCCCCAGTTTTCTAGCGTATAGCCTGTGACATAAACTTGCTTAACAATACAATTGATTTTTGAAAGAATAAATAAGTTATTTAGCCCTAGGATTTAAAGTCCTCCATAATGTATCTTTCAAATGTTATTTTATATTAAGTCTCTGTTTCTATTAAAGCAAGTACTCCATTAAATATTAAAGTATTTTCCTCATGTTCTTTTCAACAATTTTCTCCCCATCAATGTCTTTCAAAGTCCTCTTCAGTTAAATTTTTTTTCCTGATATCTTGAACAAAATACGATTTCTTCCTACATGGTAAAATGTAGGAAAATACATCCTATTTGTACTTATATAATAGTAATTTGTATACTTTTTTTATTCTTCATATTGGAGTGTTAAGCTACTTAAACCTTGGGACAAATTATTAATAATTCATTTTGTCCTTCATTGCCTAGTTCAGTATGTTTCACATGGCAGGAATTTAGTAGAACTAAACTAAATTCCATTGAATTATATTAGATAAGTATACTCTAATATACTTAACAGTGAAGTACATTTGCATAATAAAAATGAAAATGTAACTGTATGGACACTTTGAGATTTTAGAGGCAATACTGAGCAATGAGATCTGGTGGGTTGAATTTAAAAATATATTCACTATGAATTAAGTTAAAAGTGTTGAAAGGCAGTACTTCTCAAAGTATCTATGATGACGGACTAGGCTTTCTAATTTCCAATTCATTGCAGAGCAATAGTCTCTTAAAATACAGTAAAAATGGATTACTAGAAAAGTGAAATTAAAAAAATCATGTGATATGAAATACAAGTATAACATTTTGTTATTAGATGCAACAGACACAAAATTTCATTTCAATAAATATAATTAAAACACATATTACATAAGCAAATACAAGAGAATTATAAAACTATACCTATTTTTCCCTGAAAAGCTGTGTACTAGTGATTAATATACTGAATACTACATTATGAATTTTGTAACAAAAGACTAGCGAAACAAATCCCCCAGAAATATGCTGTTAGAACTGGAAGAAGCAGCTTTAATTCCATCAACCTCAGAATGTTTAGTTTTCATTTTTCTCCAAAATGATGCAAGTAAAGTAATTTCAAAATTCATCTTAGTCCTTCATTTGTAGACAGTTCAATAATTTAATTTGTAATATTACAGTTTAATTTTAAATTAACTTTTGATGAAAGAGATGGGTTCTGTGTGCATGTATCTCTTATATATGGATGTTCTTTTTTCTTTTTTGTAAAAATTGTATTATTATAAAATGAATCCCAGACAGAAAAATCCACAAAACAAATGTATAACTTAAAGAATTATTGTAAGACAAGTAACTACGAGCTCATGAAACAGATTATTACCAACCACCCCAGAAGCATTTCTAAATATCCATGAGTCCTTCCTTCTTTCCATAAACAACTATTATCATTTTTATAGTAATTATTTTCTTGTTTTAAAAAATTGTTTTATTATACAAATGTGAATTCTTAGAAAATATAGCTCAATCATGTTCATTTAAAAAATTAATATTAAAAAAATTCTTATTCAATGTATCCCTCATCTACTTCTTTCATGTCTTACAATTTATTTTTGAAGGATTCAGCTATTTGACCTAGAGAATTTTGCACAGTCTTGATTTTGCTGGCTACACACTCAGAGTGGATTTCAATATGATTTTTCATCTTTTGTATTTTCTGAAAATTAGCAACTGGATCCAGAGGTTAAATGAGACTCAGGTTTTATCCTTTGTCATGACTAAAGGTCCTGTTGGGCAAGATTACAGGAGAAATAAAATGGTCATTTCCCCATTTTTAATGTTGATGGTTAATGTTTAATTAATGCTTATTAATTCAGTGTGGATGGGGTTATAACATGGTGACATTTTAGTTCTATCAATTCTTTACCGACATTAGAAATTCTTATAAAAAGTCACTTTTATTTAGCTACCTGTTAATACGACTCATGAAGAGGACAATGATTGTTCCTGACTTCAAGGAGCGCATAAATAGGGAAGGCATGCAGGTATAGAACTCATTATAACACAAAACAAAGTGTCAAACTTGAAGCAAAGTGATCTGTCTCGTTATTATGGATTCAGGGGACTTCACATTCTAGGTGGCACTTAAGCTAAGGCTGGAAAGAGAGGTAGGTTTCAACGTATGTGATTTCTGCAGGTGAAAATGGAAAAGAATGTCCACCCAGACTGGTAGCATACACCCAGTGCCCAGAAATGTCATTGTGAGGAAGACTTCATTTTATAGCAAATAAACTAGCAAATAACTAGTTGCTTTTTGTCAAAATAACCATATTAGTAGGTTTATGCATTGAAATAGACTTAAATATATTCATTTGTATGAATGGATAGAAAAAGTGAAATAAAAATAGGGAATGTGCAAACAATTTAATAATACTCCCTTTTATTACCTCCCTTCCTCTCTTAGGTTCCGTTTGGTATCTGAACATGATGTGAAAGTTAAGATGATCAAATAATACCCCAGTCCTGCCACAAGTCCACTATAGTGATGAGAATATCAAAGAGATTAGCACCATTCTTAAGCCATATATGTCCACAGCTTCAAGTAGGCTTCAATATGGAGATGACATTTGATCTGAGCTTGGAAAATAACGAGTAGTATTTCAATAGGTGTGATTTCGTTAAGCAAAAAAAGTGAACGTATGCTTCATACTGATACCGTGGAGGTGGCATTCAGGAATGACATTGCAAAATGGATCTTCTGTTTCTTACCTTGCAATATTATCATAGGGCTGCTCAAAACATGGCAGCTGACTTCTGCTTGAGCAAATAATGAGAGAGGAAGAGAGAGAGAGAGTGAAGGGAGGACCAAGATGAGACTCACAGTGACTCTCCTAATTTAATCTTGGAAGTAGTGTGCGATCACTTCAGCATGTTGTATTGGTAATGCAGACCATCTCTGGTATAATATGTTGGACTGTGGAAACCAGGAGGTGAGAATCAAGGGGGACGACTTGGAGGCTGTCTGTCACACTGAGTCAGACGGCTACCACTCACTGTGCCCAGGAAAGCAGGGCAATGCCATCTTTCATTTAAAACACATGTAGAAGCTGGGTTTTCAAATAATTCGCCCTAAGAAAGGGAAAACTGTTCCCAAGGGAAGAAAGGAAAGCTGGGCCAATCCCCGCCTGCACACCTCCAGCCCCAACACACACACACACACACACACAAAATGTCTACTACCAAACGAGAAAATTTCAAATCCTATTTAATTCTGTGTCATTGTTTCATTTCGTTTTTGGCTTCACCTTCCTCTGGATTTCAAATCAAATAGTCAAAAACTCTCTGACTCGAACATAAGATTTGTATATTCAAAATATAAACTCAGCATCTTTCCATACATTTTTATTGGCATTGCTATCTTGTGTGTTTTTGAGTGGCTAACACATAAGAAATTTAGTTTCACATCAATTACCGAAATAAGAGAAAACAAGCATATGTTGTTATGAGTTGTATCAATACTTTCACTTCAGCCCCTTAAATACATACTTCCTTTGAAAACACAGGAAGAAAATACAAGCAATAATGTATAACTATATTTCTTCATTAACTTTTACAGTCCAACTTTACTCTTTCAATGACAGTTCTATCTTTAAAACAATGAAAAGTTTTATTTTTATATCTCTGATGTGAAAAGTCTGTGGTCATGTTGGATTAAATGGAAGCATCTGTATATTTTGTACTAAGTAGCCTGTTTTCAGCATTTTTGGAAAAGAAACTTAAGTAGTTGCACTTTGATATCTTTCAGAGTATTGAAATAAATCTTCTTCCTACTTATAAAGTTAAATATTTGTGGGACCATAAATATATATGTGTGTGTGTCTTTATCCATATATATATAATGTGAAATTCTAAATAAAGCCACTGAGAGGAGCTCTAATCAAGATGATACAACTTGTAAGATTTGATCCATATCCCCTTTAGTTTGATAAAGAAGTTAATGAGAATTGATTTTAATACCTTAGAGTTTCATCCTTCGGAGAGCCAAAGAATTTGGTCTGCCTTAAATTTATAAGGATTGTCATCATTATTTTGCTCTTATGTCACAAATTTTCTGATGTTTGAACATTCTAAAATGGAAGTGGATCTATGTTTACTTACAGCATAGAGATATAGATTAAAGACTGTCCTTTAAAGGAAAAATATTTACAAGGATCCTGAAACATACATTGATATGTAAATAAACTAAATCTCTATATTTATCTAAAATTAATATAATTTATTTTATGGATATAATGATATTCCTTTTTTGTAAATTTATCATAAATTCAAACTTACCAAAAATGAAAAAATACTAAAAAGGACTCCTATATGCCATTTACTCAAGTGCATCAATTGTTAACATTTGCCTTATATTTTTTTATCAAATTTTTTTAACCATTGAGGGTAAGTTGTAGATATCCTGGTAATTTACTTCTACATACTTCCACATGTCTCCTAAAAATAAAGACATTCTTTTACACAAACTTAATTATGTAAATCAGGAAATCTGTTATAGAACTGATATTGATATAATACTGTTATCTAATCTATATAGTTTGTGATAAAATTTTGCCAGTTTTCTCAATAATGCCCTTATTGCCATTTTTTCCCCTCTGTTTAGGATCTAATCCATGATCTCATATTGCTTTTAGTTTTCATGAATCTTTGGGCTCTTTTAATCTGGAGCATTTCTCGGTCTTTTATAACCTTGATATTCTTAAAGAGTCCAGGACGATTATTTTGTTGAATGTCCTTTATTTTGGGTTTGTCTAATGACTCCTCATGAAGGATGATGTAGAACCTAAAATAAAAATGTACCATATATTAATGAGTGGAAGATATATATACATAAATAATTTTACTTAAAACATTGCAAAGTTAGTATTAAGTTAAAATATAATACGATGATCTTCCATTTTTATATTGATAAAGTTTTCTTTAAAAAATATGAACTTCCTGAATGTCATATATTGGCTCAAACAAAACTTTTCTTAGAAGTAAATAAGGATATCCTGAGATCAGTTATTTTGCTTTTAATTGCTACCATCAGAAACATTTATTTGGAAATGTTTAAATTATGGAAGAAACTTGGAATAAAGTGAAAATAATAATTTGGAATTAATATTATTGGTGACATAGAATGTTTCATCCAATTTAACATGTTTTTTAGATTTTTTTGATTATAGAAAAACTCTCAAAGAAAGAAATTCCATGTACCATAGAATGAAACTCAAATAAGAGAAATCAGTCAAGTTGGGGTAACAAAATTTTATTATAAGAAATCTCGCTAATCACTTTTAACTACATGATGATGCTCTTACCCTGATCTATTTATAAAGCACAACAAAAAGGCTGAAAATTGTAATTATACCAATTTCTAGAATAAAATTGCTAAAATATGTTCCCTATACTGAGAGGAGCTTGAAGGTTGTGAATATCATATGTCTTCCCTATCCCTCAGGGGTGTAAAATGGAGAATCACCTGCTAAATTCTTCCTAGAATATTTGGGATTAAGTCTGTGCTCTCAAGTTTGTCCCATGGCTTCAAGACTTCCCACTGTGCAGTAGGTGATGATTTGTGTATACAAAATTGTCAGGAGGCAGCATCTCTGAGACGTGAATTCTTCTTATAAACCTCTCTCCTCGAAAGTATATATTTTTTAATGTTAGAATTATGGAATGATAGACCTAGAATGGATTTTCAAGGATCCTCTAATCCCAGAACTTTACGTAAAACAAAGATCTTTAACTTCTTTTGTAATTTATAGAGAGCATAGGTTTCTATAGAGCAAGATTTTTCATCTGGTCACTCAAGAATGCGATTTACAGGGTCATTTCAACTGTGTGTTGTTATTGATCATTTTTAAGTGAAACAGTAAACTATACTTCTATATAATCTATAATACATTTCCTGTTAGTTGTTTACCATTATTTTTTATTCACAATAAATCTCTATTGTGCACTGAATCTGATTATTGTGACAGATGGAGAAGGGGCATTGCCTGGGTAATTACTAAGGCTGGTTGAGTTTAGTAGCCAGTGCAAAGGGAAAGCACCAGACAGTTGTCCCAAAAGTAACACACAGATATGCACCTTCCTCATTTGTCTAGAAAATTAATAGATGGGATGCAAAGTATTTATATAAAATATTTATGAATATCAACTGGTTGATGACAAATATTGAGGCAGTTTTCCCCTGAGTGGTACTCTAGTATGACCTAGCATAGAAAATTGATAGATGATTTCTATTCACCTTCCTATTTTTTTAGCCTGTACCTTGGACTTGGCTCTTCTATGGTAGGGTCAAATCTCAAGTGACTGGGATCATTGAGGAATTGGTTAATCCTATTAGTTTGAACTGTCTGTAAAAGAATGTTTTCCAGATTTTTTCCTAAATATATTTCAAATTTAAAATGTTTCAAAAATGTACTTATGTATTTAATAGATTTAGTAAATAAAATAAAGAGAAACTAATCCTTTATTTGATGATTCAGGACTTATAATTTGTTATGTTTCTAATCAACTCTCATTTAGAAATTTGAACTTTGGAGAATAAAAATTATAACTTGTCAATAATTTCTTCTAAAACTCAAGTATAGGAAGAAAATAATTCTATGTTCTTAAGGGCCTCATTTTCTGGTTAGAATATTTTTAAATAAATAAATACATAAATAAATAGAAGTTTTCTTTTTCTTTACATTTTGATGGTATAGAATAAGAAAAAGGCAACTGTTAATTTGCTAAAATAATCTATTATTTTGAAAGTAAAGGTAAGTATCAGATGGTGAGAAACTACTTTCTATGCAGCAGTATTTAAATTTTCATAATAAGATTGATTCTCCTCTTTTGGAACCAAGAGTAAAGACACTTTCTAGAAGGCTCCTTCAATCTGCAGCAGAAAAATGTATCCAGATTGGTAATTCTGAAAAATTTTGGATAAATAATTTTTCTGAAATTCAGCAATATATATTGTAAACAAATAAGTGGGCTATAGGGGAAGTAGTAAGTAAAAGCTTTTAAAAATTATCTAGCATAAAAATTCTAGTGAATATAAGCACATATATCATGCTAAAAAATTAAAGAAAGCGTTAAGTAAATATCATAATTTTACATAAATCTAGATACATGGATTTTTCTAAAAATGCAAAATAATAATATCATAAACTGAAATCACTTAGGAATGCATACATGGATAATTTACCAATTTTCATCCAAATAATTTAAATTTATAATACATACTCACTTGTAAATGATTTTTGTTCCATAAAATTTATGTGATTTCATGAAATGCAATGGACTCTGAAAGAGCTGTTTTTGATCTGTACCACGATGTTTGTGCCCTTGAGAGAGAGCAAAGCATCCACTGACATCCAGAATCTCTTGCTATCAGCTGGGCCTTGGGATTGATATGACCTAGCTGGGTACTGAGAGGCGTGGTGTTTTCTATTAAACATAAACAACATCACAGAGTATCAACATCAGACAAGGCTGTTCTCTAGGGGCTGGTGGATCAAGACAAAAACACTCCATAGTCATGTCTGAACACAGATAACACATGAACGTTGTCCTAGCTTCAAAGTACCAGATATTCCTCCCTCCCTGCTAAGTGAGTGACTGCCACTTCTTTAAAACTGCCAACTGCGGTTTCCGTCCTGGTCTGGTCTTCCGTCCTCCTAGATAAGATTTATTAAGATATTCAGACATAGTATATATTACCCCTGCTTCCCAAAAGCATCTCATCAACAGCAAAGCCTGCTTCTTTAAATATTCCCCAAACTTAACCAAACACAGGGCCAGATCCTGTCGTAAGTCCTTACCAACACCCTCTTGTTGAGATGAACTATGCTTTTCCATGCTGTGCCTTCTCCCTCACAGCATTAAGTAATATGTCCAACTTGTTCAAATACAGATGTGTTCCTGGTGGTCATTGAATGGAGGGCATTGACCCTGACTAGATTTCCAAGATATCTACACGAAAGCAGTTAATACCGTAACTACTCACCCCAAACCATGGCATTTTAATTTATTTGCTATTTATTTTGTATAATTAAAAATTAAATGATGATAAAATATTCTTTTAAGATTATTTTATTGTTCTTTCTTTATGTTTCTATGGATCAGTGACAACTCAGATGATACCTCCATGCAGTGGTTTCCCCAAATCACTCCACTTAAAGTCTGTAAGAGACCCTGTCAGTCCCTGCAGATATCAACTCAGTCCACCTGGATGTTATCAGCAGACAGTTCCCAGACGCTCCAATAGCTTCCTGCATCTTCCTGCCTGAGAGTGTTCTCTGTTCATAAAATAATGTTCAGCCAGAGCCAGGAGCTGCCTGGAGGGTTTGGGAGGGAAGGTGTTAATGCCCAAAACCAACAATAAGGGATGGGAGTCGTTGAATGAACTTGAATGCTTCTGGGAGAACTTAGTAAGCACTCTGGTTGAAAATCTGGAATTGGATCACTCTTCATTCCGAAGGCAAGAAGGAACCTGTTGTTAGTGGAATCCTAGCTTGATGAAGCATCATGAATGCTCAAACTTTCTTCACTTGCAGAGTGCTGGAATAAGGTATATATCTTAAGAAATTATTCTAGCATTTGAAAGATATGATGGCAATAATAATTATAATAATTAGAGATAGGGTTGGATTTTGTTAAACACCAAAGACATCTTGAAGAAGGAGAAAGAGAGGTTTAGATTAGTGACCTATCAACTCAGGCCATGCTGTAAGAGATAGAAAGCCTCTATGGGAGTCTATATAGAGACTCTCATTTCCTCTCTCTAGAAGGAGATTGTACTGGTAATAAAGCTCAAAATTTAATCATTAAAAAATACAAAGAAATTTGTATTCATTATTCTAGCAAGAATCATATGCAAGGGGTCCAAAATTATGGCCATGTATCAAATACAGCTCATGACCTGTTTCCTTAAATAAAGTTGTATTGAAATGCATCTGTTTGCATTTGTTTAGTATTTTTTTGGTTATTTTCACTCTACAATAGTAGAGTTGAATAGTTACAACAGAGACCATATGGCCTGCAAAATTGAAAATATTTATTATTTGGTTCTTTACAAAAAATGTTAGCTGATTCCTGTCCTATGCTTTAGTCTGCACCTAACTTTAGTTAGGGCCTTGATAGGAAAGAAGTGTAATCCTAAGAATGTCATGGGAATGTTTAGGGAGATACATATAAAATCCTTGAATTCCTAGATTCCCCTGTACCCTTTGGTATGGAAGCAGCCAGCAGCTTTCCCTGTTATAGAGGAGATAAGATCATCCATTTCCTGGAGACTAAGCAAATATCTCATTTTAGGCAGATGCTTCACAAGGTAATGTTTAAATCCTCAAACTGATAACTACAGTCAGATCTCAGCATAACAAAGACAGGTCCTATGGGAGAAAATGAATGATTCACCAAAAGATGCTTAGGAAAAGGCTAATATATTCTAGAGAGGACCAGGACACACGACCAAGATCAGGTGACTGAACAGACTCTAATGACTAGTATTTGTGGCAAAAGAAAAGCCAACAACAACAATAACAACTATAAGCTACTACCCTTTTGGCTCCCTGTTTTTCCCCAATAGATAACTTGATTATAAGAGGAGGAAAGGTTAAACTTCATTATGACATCTGGAAGCTTAACTACACAAGAGGAATTCTGAAAGTAGATCTTGCTTCAATCTTCTTCCTACTACTCTTTATAAGAGTCATGGGAAATGAGAAAAGTCTTATATGCTATGGTTCTGAGGAATGCTAGACAATATTAGTAAGACTGTGGAACTTCTCAGGTTCTCTTGTCTATAGAGTAAGAGTTATTAAGACACATGATAGGGGAGGCCAAGTGGAAACCTCTGAAACTTCTCCTCTGCTAGCCAAGATAGAAACAAAAAGCAGTATCATATTCTGGGGGATGGGGATGGTAGGGTTTAGTGACACCATTAAGGACCCATAAGGATGAAAGCATGATGGTCATTATCATACCTCTAATTAAATCTCCTGTTTGGCCCTTGAAGAAACAGGGTGGATCTTTCTTGGAGAATTACTGTAGCATACTGCAGGCTTAACCAAGTAGTAGATCCAATTCAGACAAGTGAACTCTTTTCCTTTCCAATTATAAAAGGGTATCAGAAACAATTCACATTCATACAGAATAGACATAATCATTCATTTATAGGTTTTCCTCATGTTTATTTTAACTCTTCTACTCTCTTGTTGTCTGAAGAAGTCTAGACTACTTGCCATCTCACAGATCTATTATGCTGGTGAGATCATGCTGATTAGACAAGACAAGAAATAGGTGACTAGTACACTGTGGACCGTGTTAAGACACATATGTTTTACAGGGTGGAAAATAAACCCTATGAAGATGCAGGCACCAGCCGCATCAGCAAATTTTAGGGGTCCAGCAATCAGAAGCATTCTAGTTAGTATATCCTCTCCAAAGTCAAAGATGAATGGTTGCATCTTGCATGCCTTACCACAATGAAGGAAGCACAGCACCAGGTGAGCTCTTTGGGTCCTGGAGATAACACATCCCACACCTAGAAGAGATACACTGCAGGCTTAGAATGGATCCTGTAGCAGACCCAGCTCACAGTGCAAGCAGTCATGCCAGTAAGGCCATATATTCCAGAAAAGTCTCTAGTATTGAAAGTGTTTGTGATTTAAAAAATAAAAAAGATATGGTATATACATACAATGTAGTACTACTCAGCCATAGAAAAGAATGAAATTTTGCCATTTATGGCAACATGGATGGACTTGGAGGGCATTATGCTAAGAGAAATAACTCAGACAGATGAAAGACAAACATTGTATGACATCACCTATATGTGGAATCTAAAAATATAATAAACTAGTAGATATATCAAAAAAGAAGCAGACTCACATATATAGAAAACAAACTAGTGGTTACCAGTGGGGAAGGGGCAAGGGTCTATATAGGGGCAGGGGATTAAGAGGTACAAACTATTAGGTATAAATAAAATAAGCTACAAGAATATATTGTATAACACGGGGAGTATAGCAATTATTTTGTAATAACTATAAATGGAATACAACCTTTAAAAATTGTAAATCACTATACTGTACTGAAACTTATATATTATATATCAACTGTACTTCAATTAAAAAATAAAATAATTTTATTAAAAGACTAAAAAAATAATAAAGTTACTTAAATGGCTGATGCCAGAGGGATGCTTTGACCCTTCTCTCTTGTCTCCCTGAAAGTAGAAAATAAATCTCCCATGTGAAATATGTCCTCCTTGTCCTGGGAGGTAGAAAAACACTCATCACCAGAGACAGAATTCAGGGCAAAGAAGCTGATATAAACAAACTGTGTAACTTCTTGCTAATTTTCTACCCAAGTCCAAACTTTGCTTAAATTCCTTACAAATCCAAACCTGTTTCTTTGCCCTTTCAGATCTTCACAAATTTATTGTTTCTTTGTAGAAAAAGATGTAAAAGCTGCCTGCTTTTGGCCACACTTTGAGCATCATTTTAGGACCTCTCATGCACACAAAATTAAATTGATTTTTCTCCTATGAATCTGTCTTGTGTATTAGTCCAGGCACAAGAACGCAAGAGCGGTGGTCGTGGGGGGCATCTCCATCCCCATAGATGGTTACTAGGTTACCCTAGGCAAGCCTAAAAACAATGCAGTTTTAGATACTCTGCTTTTATCTTTATATTGTTGCTGAAAATATATACTAAGAAAGATGAATACTTGGAAGAGTTTATTTCCTAAGGTTGTGGTGAATCTTTCTGAGGACAGAATATTGTGGGGGAAATGTCTTTTCATGATACTTGAGGCATTAGTAAAACTTGGGATTGTGAAAAATGAAAATGATTTAAACTGGGTGTCTTGTAAAGCATTTGGGAAATCCCAGAGAAAGGAGATGTGATTATGGGTTCAGCGTTACTTGAAAAGAACTTTCCTAACTGGAACCAATTTTTATCCTCAGTAAGGAAAGGAACTGCACCTCAGAAAGACATTTAAGAATGTTAAATCAGGAAGGTACCTAAAAGATCATTGGATCTCAAATTTGTACTTTGTGAACGATGAAATTGTAATCAATTTTCGTGAAGTCAGACCACAACTGTCAGCTGGCTTGTGCTCTTCACCAGGCCTCTGGGTACTTCACCACGATCTCCATTTCTTTCATATTTTAATGCAGCTTCTACACCATAGCAATCTTTGTAAACCTTCTTCCCCTATTTCTGATGATTGCTCGAATTTATTAAAAAACAACGTATATGGGACTTCCCTGGTGGCGCAGTGGTTAAGAATCTGCCTGTCAATGCAGGGGACACGGGTTCGAGCACTGGTCTGGGAAGATCTCACATGCCGTGGAGCAACTAAGCCCGTGCACCACAACTACTGAGCCTGCGCTCTAAAGCCCACGAGCCACAACTACTGAAGCCGGCGTGCCTAGAGCCCGGGCTCCACAACAAGAGAAGCCACCGCAATGAGAAGCCCGCACACCGCAACAAAGAGTATCCCCCGCTCGCTGCAACCAGAGAAAGCCCGCGCGCAGCAACAAAGATCCAACGCAGCCAAAAATAAATAAATTAATTAATTTTAAAAAATATGAATTTTATTCTATCACAAAATGCAATTAGTGTTTAAATAGTTTGACAGAGAATGAGCATTTAGTTTTAAGACTCATACAAAAAAGTATGCATGTTGCCCTGCTTTGTTTCCTGGGAAATAGGAAAAATTAGCTCTATCAGAAAAGAAGGAAAATGTTTGAACAAACTCAGTAATTTGTGATATATTATGTCACTGTTTTCCACATCAGAAAAAAATTAGTGTCCTATTTCTTAGCAATATTCAGATGTAGTAACCTAAGATTTTCCTCTGGATTCATAGCAGAACCTGGACAGCAACAGCATATTTAATTATGAACTGTAAAATTTCTTTGTGGATTACACGTTAGATGGCAATGTTATCGTATATATATCTAGAGTTTTAAAATATACTTCTAAGCAATGCTACAAAAAATAATGTTGCTTTTTTATTTTCACAGTTCAAAAAAATAAGGTCTCTGATGCAATGCTACTGTGCCGTTGAAAGGTGATTGTATTCAAGAGATTGCTCCTGTGTAGGTGCTGTGTGCGTGCTGTGTTTGAAAGTCATCTTGTGACAAGTTTACACTTCTTACACAGTGCCTCAAAAGCTTCTACTTTTTAAACTAAAATTAAAATGGTGAATTCAATTTTTGATATTTTTTCATAAAATCTGATGAGCTCATGGAGAGACATGTGCAACAGAAGTGGAAATTCTACTTTATGGCTTGTTATATCACTCAGTGGAGATAAAAAATCTTCTTTTATTATATCTCTTTTAAAAATAACAATGAAACAACAACAACTAAATTCCGGAATAGAGTGGTGGTACGGAATGCAATTTGACTGGAAATAGTGCTTGGCTATGGGAATTGGGTGGCCTTTAAGAAAACAATTCCTTTGGCCTTAAGGAAAGTACTACTCGAATATGGCCTATTGTCCAACACCTGGATCACAGCAACCCTTGGAAACTTAGCAGAAATGCAGTCTCAGGCAAAGCCCAGAACGTATGAATTAGACTTTCTGTGGATGGGACCCAGCAATCTGTGAGTTAACAATCTCTCCAGATAATTCTTACGCCCGCTAAAATTTGAGAAGCTCTGCCTTACATTTCCCACTAGAAATGAGGGGTTAGACTACATTACTTACCAAAGTCCCTTACTACAGTTAAGTTAAATGTCTTGTTAATTATGAGTGAGTAATTGATAAATGATGAATAAATGAAATTAAATGAATTTAATTTTACCATGGAGTTATATTTTAATACTTCAGAGGCATAAAGAGATAAAACTATTCATTCAATAGGAAGGTGTTCTAATATCGCATGTACGTATTTTGATTGTTGGTGCTAATTTAGTTACCCTCATTAAGCATGTGTTTTAATTTTTAAATTAAGCTTTTTTTTCTTTCTTAGGTAAATGTAAATTCACATACAGTTGTAAGAAACAGTACAGAGTGATCTCGTGTTTTCTTTATCCCATTTCCCCCAATGGTAACATCTCACAAAAAATTAGTACAATATCAAAACAGCCAAGGTATTGATTTTGATAGAGTCGAAACCCAGAACATTTCTAGCACCACAAGGATCCCTCTTGTTGCCCTTTTATAGCCACATCCACTTCCCTCCTGTCCCCATGCTTTCCTTAAATCCTGGCAGCCGCTATCTGTTTTCCATTTCTGTAATTTTGTCATTTATAGACTGTAATGTAAATGGAATCATACAATACATAATTTGGGGGATTAGCTTTCTTTACTCAACATAATTCTCTGGAAATTCATCCAGGGAGTTGTGTGTATCAATACTGTCTTCCTTTTTATGGCCAACAAGTATTGCATGATAAGGAAGTACCACAGTGTGTTTATCCATGGTTAAATGGTTTTTAAATCATTCACTCGTTGAAAGCTATCTTAATTGTTTCCACTTTTGCCTATTAGGAATAAAGCTGCTAAATGCTCATGTACATGTTTTTATGTGAACATAGGTCTTCATTTCTCAGGGATAAATGGCCAGGAGTCCAATTGCTAGGTTGTTTGGTAATTGCATGTTTAGTTTCTTTATAAGAAACTACCAAACTCTTTTCCAAAGTGGCTATACCATTTCACATTCCCGCCGGCAATGTATGAAGAATCGAGTTTCTCTGAAATTTTGCCAGCATTTGGTCTTTTTTTTTTTAAAAAAAATGAGAGATGCATTCTTTTTTTTTTTTTTTAATGGATTTATTTTATTTATTTATTTTTGGCTGTGTTGGGTCTTCATTGCTGCACGCAGGCTTTCTCTAGCTGTAGAGAGCGGGGGCTACTCTTTGTTGCAGTGCAATGGCTTCTCATTGCGTTGGGTTATCTTGCTGTGGAGCACGGGGTCTAGGCACACAGGCTTCAGTAGTTGCAGCACGCAGGCTCAGTAGTTGTGGTGCACGGGCTTAGTTGCTTCCCCGCATGTAGGATCTTCCTGGACCAGGGCTGGAACCCGTGTCCCGTGCATTGGCAGGCGGATTCTCAACCACTGTGCCACCAGGGAAGCCCCAGCACTTGGTCTTGTCATTTTTATTATACCTTTAAAAAATTTTAGCCGTTCTCATAGTTATGTAGTATCTTGTGGTTTTAGCTTCATTTTCCTAATGGCTGATGATGTTGCTTACTTTTTCTTGTGTTGATTTGCACACTGTATATCTACTTTAGTGAAACAGCTCTACACATCTTTACTCGTGATTTAATTGGATTATCTGCTTTTTACTGTTGAGTATTGAGAATTTTTTATATATTCTGCACACTAGTCCTATGTTTAATATGAGGTTGTAAATATTTTCTCTCACTCTGTAGCTTATCATTTTATTTTCTTAACAGGGTCTTTCATGAAGCAAAAGTTTTTAATTTTGATGAAGCCTAATTTATCAATTTTTTTTTTATGGATCATGCTTTTAGTGTCAAGACTAAGAACCTTTTGCCTAGCCCCAAATCTTAAAGATCTTCTCCTCTTTTTTTTCCCCAAGTTTTTTATAGTGTTATACTTTATATATAAATCCTTTTTTTTTTTTTTTTTGCCTGTAGATGTCAATTTCTCTGGTATGATGTGTTGAAAAGGCTATCCTCTACTGAAAATATAGTGAATTGCTTTGAGCATGTATTTTTTTATAAACCATATTTAAAGAGGGTGGTAATTATAAGGAAGTACATGAAACTAAGAAAAATAAAATGTAAAGGAATTATCAGACAGAAATAAAAGAAAATGGATCAGGGCCAAGAGAGCATTTGTGTGTCATGCCAGCTTGTGTGCTTTAGGAGAGTTAAAGAATAGGAAAAGAAATCAAAAAATACCTTTGAAGGAAGATTAATCAGAATGAATTAATTATCCAAAGAAATAGAGTAAGAAAGGCTATAATGCTATAAAAACCCAATAAGACATTAAAAAAATATGTCTTTAGGGAGCCATAAGGAATTCTGGTGAAGATGGGCACTTATCTTCCTCTTTATTCTGTAGTAGATGGCCTCCAAGTGGGTGTATGACAGATAATCCTTTGAGGTGTGAGATGAAAGTATTAGAACTTTTATTTTTTTAAAAAATCATTTGGCATGAAAGACTCACAAATGTAAGTAGTATAAAAAGTAATGATTTGGTTAGTATCACCCAAACTAAGAAATAAAATATCACCTACCATAATTTTGAAGTCCCCTCTGCTCCTTGCCTTGTCTGTCCCTTTTTTTTTCAGTCAGATTAAAAACCATTATCCTGAATTTTGTGCTTATAATTTCCTTCTTTTTCATCATAATTTTATGTTTTTATTTCTAAACTATACGTAGTTCCATTTTATATGTTTATGATGAAATTATGCTATGTGACTTGTATTTCTCAATCATAATTAAGTTTTAAGATCAGTGTATGCTGTTTACATTAGCTGTAATGTACTCATTTTCAACCCTGTATCGTACTCTAGCCTATGAATATGAGAGGGACTCCTAATCCATTCTTCTCTTAATGGATTATAATGCTCTTCCCAGGTGTCTGCTAATGTAAGGCTATCAATATTCTTGAAGAGGTCTCCTGGAGCTTATAAATAGCAAGAACTTCTTTAGGATATAGTCCCAGGAGTAGAATTTCTAAATGTTCTGCATATCTTCAAATTTATTAGATAATGCCAAATTGTTTTCTAGGCTCGCTATGCCATGTTACATTATCACAGCAGTTTATTAGCCTCTGGCTGTTCTACATATCTTCTAGTACTTGACATTTTCAGATGTTAAAATTCTTACCTATCCTGTGTATGTGTGAAATGACATCTTATTGTGATTTTATTTTGCATTCCTCTGATTTCAAATGAGATAAGGCAAAACTTCATATATTTCTTACTTGTTCCTCCCCATATAATCTGTCTGCAAGATTTTGCCTATTTTTTAATAGGGTTGCTTGTTTTTTTCTTGTTGATTTATAGAAGTTCTTTTTTTATAATATATAGTAGATGATATATGATACATGATACACACGTACATATATATATATATATATATATATATATATATATATATATGTTACTGTCCTTATATGTCTGAAACTGTTTTCTTGATTTGTGGCTTGTTTTTCAGTTTCTTCTTGTTGTCTTTAGATAAGCAGAATTTCTTAAATATAAAACAATTAACTATATAATTTTTAGTTTTATATTTTTAAAAAGAAATTCTTCTTGGACTTGAGGTAATAAAAAACATTCATCTATTGTCTTCTAAAAACTTTATATTAACTGTAATTTAATTTTGTAGTCAAAATGGTATTTATTTTTGTCTCTGATGTGAGAAATGTCCAGCCTGATTTCTTTTTCTAAGTGGACAAACAATTGTTCTAGCAGTAGTTATTAAAGAGCCTGTCTACTGCACAGTGAACGGCAATATCAATTCAATTCTAACCAAGTTCCTAAGTGTTTTCAAGTATCTGTTACTGATCTCTATTCTGTGTCCATGAATTAATTTTTCTTGCTTTGGTCCAATACTATGTTAATCATTTCACTTTTTAATGATACTTGATATCTGGTAAGGCAGGTTCACGAATATTGTTCCTTTTCTTTGGGAGTATTTCAACTATTCTTGGTTTTTTGCTTTTCCCGTATTGATAAATGTATCAGTTCATTTTGTAAATTTCTACAAAAAAAGTTGTTTTTTAATTGCATTGAATCTATGCATGAACTAGAAAGAACTATTGCATTTACATATTTACTTTTTCAATCCATAAACATAGTATATTCATTTGGTCTTCTTGAACGTAATTCAATAAAATGTATAATATTTTCAAAAATATCTTGAACTTCTTTGTTAGGTTTCTTCTTAGATAATCTATATTTTCAATGATACTATAAATAGCTTAAATTTCTAATAATTCTATTTTTTGTTGGTGTTTAGAAATACACTTTTACAAACCAAATTTTTTCTTGCTACAACTGTCTTACATAAAAGTGCACAAATAAGTGTACATCAGTTCAATGAAATTTTAGCTGTTGAATTATAAACATTGATTTCTTGAATCTAGTGACCTTGTTAGATTATCTTTTTAATTCTAATTATCTATATTCTTTTTGAATTTTCCACATAGACAACCAATTTCTGATAGTAATTATAATTTGTTTATTTTTTATTCTAAGCCCATTTTTTTCTCAGCTTTTCTCTTCAAAATGGAACCAATCTTAGTAATTTATAGATTATATATTTTTTCAAGTTTTTGAGTTACTTACAAAACCTTTAAACTTATTTGTCTCAGCTATGTAGTTATGTCAGATTTTCCAATCTTATTAGTTTTTATGTCTGTGTGTGTGCTTTCCTTCTGTCTTGATCAAACTTGCCTGAGGATTATCATTTTATTTTATCTTATTTTATTTTATTTTTCCATGGTAACCCAATATGGCTTTTTGAAACATTATATTATTAATTTTAATATATCATTTCTTCTCTTTTATTTAAGATTTTATTTTTTCTAAGTTCTTAAATTTTCTCCTTAACACATTCATTTCAGCCTTTAAAATTTTTTTAAAAACATTTATAGGTTTTAAATTCTCTCTAAGAGGTGCTTTATCTGTAGTGCACACATTTATGTATTTTGTTTTAAAAAAGTTTAGTTCAAAATATTTTCTAATTTCTATTGTTTTATTTCTTTGATTCATGAGTCATTTTGAAGTATATCTCTTAATTCCTAACATGTATCTTTTCTAATTTTGTATAATAATTTTTGTCTTAATTGACTTATTTTGATTAGAGAATGTGTTGTGTATAATATCAAATTTGGAATTTATTGACATTTGTTTTCTGTCCCAGCATGTGGTTAATATTTCCACTGATTTGTATGTGTTTCAAAAGAATTTGTATTCTGTGGTTGCCAAATGTAATGCCTATTAGGTTAAAGTGTTAATAAAGTCATTTTCTCACCAATTTAAATTTAAAAAATTTTTGTTTCTACAGATAATAAATGTGTGGTAAATCTCATTGTGATGGTGAGTATGTCTGTTGCTGGTAGTTCCTTTGTTTGTTTTACATATGTAAAGTCTAGATATTTACTTGTAAATATTTAGAGTATATATGTACATATATATAGTGTATTGGTGAATTAATATTTTTATCATTGTATAGAGACTTTTATCTTCATCAGTATTTTTCCCCTAAAGTCTATTTAGTCCAATATGAATATGCCACCTCAGGCTTTCCTTTTGTTAGTATTCTTCAAGTATACCTAATTCAGTTCTTTTACTTTGACTTCTGTGTCCTTAGGTTCAAACCCTGTCTCTGATAAATTGGATCTTGCCTGGAATCCCAATCTTTGGAGAGACCATTATTTTTCTGAAAAAGTTCAATCTGTGTCCCAAAGAACTAACTTAAGCAGGCCTCATGTAACACAATCTGTCATATGAATTATAGGCATGTCTTTACATGTGCTTAGATATTTACTTTTTATTTCACATATTAATAATATACCAAACAGAACGCATAGTCGAATGAAAGCAAATTGCTTCAAAATGCATTTCCGTATTTCCCACAGAGACCAATTAGCTTTATTATACCAAGACATCCCCCAAATTTATGTGAAAATATTGAAAGATGGGTTATCAGAAAGAATTACAATTCATTCCCTCTGGATTTAATTATAGAATGTAACTCCAAATATAAGGCAACATGTGTGGAAGATAAGCAAATCTCTTTGGATTTGATTGCATGATAGCCATGCAACATTTCCTCTCTTCATATTTAACCTGGAAAACTTTCATTAATTTAGGAAGAAAGTATGCTGTTTCTTGATAAAGTGAATTTCATATGGTACCTCACTGACCATCATATTCAGCAGTTTCATGTGACAGAACTAAGCCTGAAAAAACAGAATTGCAATAAAACCACAAACCAATGGTAGATTTTTATAGTCAATTGTACACGTCTAAATCAACCACTGACACTTTCATTTCTGACATGCTTTTATTCTGTTTGTTACTCATTCCTAAAAGATCGTATTTTCTTAACTCGGTTATTCATAAACTTTAGTACCAAACCTAAAGATCTTTAAAATATCCAAACGGAATGCTTTCTACAAAGTTAAAGCCCATCAGTGAAGAATAGTAGGTCATTATGCATAACATTTTGAATCCTATGGCTATTCTCTTTATGTTCACATAAATTCAAGATTTGTTGAAATAACACATGGATGAACAACCATCCTCAGAGATGATTTTTCACCTGCCAAGTGTGGAACAATCAAGGTGAGCAAAAGTACAAAAATAATAAATTATAACAATGATTTTGTGCATGAGATTCCAACACATTATTTTCTTTCTAGATTTTTTTTTTTCCTTTGTAGCTCTTAAGAGACAAATTATTTGAAGTTGAAAGAGCAATCATTTATTCTCATGCTCATTGGTGTGAGGGTTGGCTGCAAATCAGTTGGTTTAGACTAGACTCTAGATTCCAGTTTCTGGGTCTCAGGCTCCAGGCTGCAGATATAAATTCAGGTAGTTTAATATTTATCTCATCTTGCTTGAACCAGCAACTACAGGGCTTATGGTCTGTTTTACTTGTTCTATCCTGAGGCCCCGGCTATCTGGAATATACTCCTTCCATGATAGACCATCAGATCATAAGATCCAAGCCAAACCTTTGCTTGCTGCAGCATCAATGCCTCCTGCTAGCCAAAGTTACATGGTCAAGCCCAACATTAATGCAAGGAGGAATTATACTTCACTCATAGTGACAGGGAAAGAATGTTGAGTTTTTTTCTGAAAAATAATCCAAATAATCATTTGTGTACTTTTATTTTGTATTCTCTGTCTTTACCATTATCCTTACATGGCAAATTATGGTTATACTTTAGGACTTTTATTCCATAAGCCTCATTATTCAATCAAAGTGATTTTTATTGTATTGTATGATTTCAATAAACTAGGTATTTTATGATTATAAATAATGTGGTAACTATTCAATGTTATGGATCTAACATAAGCACACTTTAATAAGCTTCTTTTTCAACTTTCTTGCTCTTCCATTTCCTTTCAATCGTGAATGAATCAGTTACATTCATTTCAAGAATCACTTTTATGTAAGACAATTTACAGTTTCATGAAAATATGCTCTGAACTGAGACAGCTTTGAAGATTTGTGTGTGTGCTCACCAATATTTATTTCAGAACTCTCCTACTCTAAATTAATCTTGAATGTGACTTTGAGAATTCATGCTATACATATATATTTTTTTCTCTTCTCACTCTCTCTTTATTTTTCAAAGAGTATTCACTAGATATGATTTCTAAGGACCCAGTCTGATATTTCATATCTATAAAAGAACAATTATATAATTTTATTTTTTATCTATTTTTAACATCAAATGATACTCAAAAATTTAAATGAAGAGGACCTTGCATAAATCCTGTTCTAAGTTTCTACCAAGGATAGAATTTGCTGCTAAGCAATTCAAACTTTGTAGTTCTTTACTGGATAATTATTATTCTGCTTTTTTTAATGTAAGAGAGGTAATATATTTTAGAGAGGGGGCTTCCAAGCAGCCTTTTGCTCCTGGAAAATTTGATTTATAATCTCACTTTTATAGACATTGACCAGCTTATTGTTTTCTATTTGAGATATTATAGAGGAATCGTGAATCTTTTGGGTCTTTCTACTGACTTTTTGATATTGATACAATATTGTAGATGAATCTTTTCTGGGGCATGGATTATTACATAGAAGGCTAGGGAAATTGCGTTATGCAGCTTGTATCCTGGAGGTCTTTAAATAGCATTATACTTTCAAAATCTTTTGCCTTGCATTTAAAAAATGTCTAAAACAATTGTTTCCCTGTTGTTTGGTACCTATTCTTAATTGATTGATTAAATAACTATTAAATAACTGGATGGCTAATAAAGAGAAACATATAAAGGTCATCAGCAATATTTATTTCAAGCACATTCTTTACTATAGAGTCAGAAGCAAATATAGTATCCAGGAATCTGTTCATTTTATCTCCTATTAGAGCTGGTATTTTCCTACCCTACTGGGGGGAGGAATTTTGATCTGTAGTTTGGGGGTTTTAACATCCCTTACCACATGGCTCTAATATTTTATGTAGGGTCCTAGAATGAGCCCACAGAAAAGAGAAAAAAGATGAGAGATCATTTCTTCTTCCAATATGGATAAAACTGTGTGTAAAGATGTAGTCACATAGAAACATAAACTTTCTGAACTTGGGTGAGGGAGATGATATTGATGATAATTGGGAACAGAATGATTTTATGTCCCAATGCAAAATAGATTTGGTAATAGAATATGTGAGTTATGAAGAATATCATACTTCATGAGTCCATTTTACTCAGTGGATACTAAATGAGACAAAGACAGTCACCCACATGCTGATATTGACACATGCTATTTCTATTCATGGAATTCCTAATTAATGCAAATCTGGACGTTCCCACTGATCTTTCAAAATTCTGCTTAGGAATCTCTTCCTTTGTGATGCTTCCCTAATGGTTACAGCTTCCTGAGAGCATTAGTTTAAATTCTGTATTATTTCTGTGACACACATATACTTTCACTGCTGCAAAGATCACATTACATTGTATTTATTTGTGCATAAATCCAGCTCAGGTGGCTGTGCCTTATTCTTTTTTTCCCCTCAGCTTTAAGACTATGCTGGGCAACTGGTATTTATTAAATATATACCTATTGAACAGAAATAGTGTGATCCAAGAAATGAGAAGCTTGACAAATTTTATTGTTAACCTTGAGTTTACTAATTTTTTCATCATACTCAGAACTTTTTTTTACTCTACCCTAAATATAAGTCAAGAAATATTATAGTGAAAAAGTAGGAAGAAATGCCATTGTATAGAAAAACAATTTTTAGAAATTAAATGTATATATCTTGGTTGCCTATAAAGAGTGTAGGAATTTCTTTGAGTCATCAGAATTTTGATCATCAAGAGTCTAACCTAGAGAAATGGAGGTGTGGGACAGTTTACAGTGGCTGTATTACAGGAAAAGCCAGGCCAAGTGAAGAGTTGTCCTTTGAATGGTGTACAAGTGAGGAAAACAGAGAATCAACAAGAAGGATGGGGAGGGTGTCTCCAAAAGGTCAATATTAGAAACTACGAAGAGTTAACTAGAATGTGGAATGCAATTGGTCCAGCAATGCAGCACAAGGAAGCTTATATTGACATCATTTTATAAAGGATGCTTTTGAATCACCTGACTTTTTTTTGGACAGTGGGAGAGAATAGGAATTTTCCTTAAGAATGTTAAACCTTCATTTTGCGACCTCTGCTTTTTTTCTCATAAATCTAAGCAGAATTTGTAGGTTTCAGCATACAAAATTTTTGTTAGCTGAAGCATATATTCTCTACTCTGTTATGCAATAAACACCTAAGTCTTCTTTTTCATATTTTCTCAAATCACAGCATTGTTTAATTCCTAGTCTGTCCTTCTATAACAGTGGTGACTTGAATGATAAAAAAAACAAAAAAACTGCAGTGTTGTCAATCATTTCAGGTAAGTATGCACATACAGTTTTCAGCTGCTAGGCTTTCTTTTTTCTTTCTTATTTTAATTAGACTGGTTCAAAAACTTTAGCTTAACATTTACATGTATGATAAAATAAAAAGTTAATGAATACATCCATTTTATTTTGAGGTTCTGATTAATCGTGTTAAAAGATATTTGGCCAGAAACCAGACTCTGACCAGTTACATACCACTTCCACAGATTCATGGGGAAAATGTCCAGAATAGAGTCTCTATATCAAATAACTATTTATTACCATAAGACTGTTGTCTCATATCACAAGACAGACTAGCACACTTGGGTTTACAATTGACTTCTTTTGCAAAGGCCACCAAAGGCCCAGGGTTTATGCTACAAGTGGAGAAATTCTGCAGGGAGTTTATCCTGAATACTTTAACACACGATTGGCATGGAAAAGTGAACCCCTTGTGGGAGGCAGATGTCTCTGTAACTGATGATTTAAACTATTCACTCCACACTTTTTTTCTTCCAAGTCTCCCTCTGTCTTCTGCTTGATTTATTAAGGGGGTAGGGGCGAGGTTGGAAAGCAGGTTTTCCAGTTTCTTTCACTACCAGCCGTGAATAAGATCTATATTCCAAGGAGACCTATCACCAGACACTGAGTCCAAAGAACAAGAAATAAAACAAACACACAAAACAAAGTAACCAATCTTGCAGAACCAGGTAGAGTGAAATCCATCCTCTTTGAACATAAAGCTCCACCTAAAGCAACATGGTTGTAGAATGAATACAGCTAGATTTGACTTAATTACTTAATTCCTGCTCAGGAGGTGGGGAAAGTAAAAAGGAATATTAAACTCCCTAAAAGTCAATAGTCCTCAAGCAACACATTCTGTATAAATTAATGACTGTTCTAGACGCACCAATACTTTTTGTTCACTTTATGGTTTTGCAGGCACCCAGTGCCATTTCTAAGATTTCAGAATTCTTGATAATCTGAATTTAGCTGATAATGGGCAAAGAGAGAATAAGGTGCAGACCTAGCAGGAGATTTTAGTAGTTACGTCACATTGCTGGTGTCCACATTCCACTGGACAGAATTAATTTAAAGGCATCACTCAGATGCAAGGAAGCTGGGAAATGGAAGGAAAATAAAATGGTTGGATAAATATATTGTATGTCTCTGCCCAAAGACAAAGTATATTCGCTAATTTTCTACACCAGTCAGCCCACAATTCAATTAAACAAACCTATACTGGTATCAGTCCATATTATTCAACAGAAACTGAACTTTACTGAATTTCCTAAAATGGTCACTGATCCTAGAAGCTTACAGGAGAGTGAAGGGAGAGATGTTAAAACAGTGAGCTGCAATAAAACACAATATGATATAAGTTACTATCTCAGTAAGGTAAAAATAGGATTTAAGGATAATGGAAATATCAGGATTTCAGGAAAATTTTAGATAGATTATTCTTAAACTCATATTTGACAGATGAGTAGAACTTTTCAGGTGGAGACAGTATGAAAGCAGAGTCTGAGAGGAACTTAATTAGCTAAGAAACAATAGAACAAAAACATAAGGATTCATTAGGTGTTGTTATAAAGTAATTCAGTCAGGCTGTTACATAAGGCCCAAAGCAGAAAGGAGAAGCAGAAAGATTAGCAGGGGATGTAAATCATGAAGGCCTTTATATTATATGTCATTTAGGATTTTATCTTGACTATGATTGGGACCATTTAACACATTTTATGTGCATGACTAACTAGATTTCAATTTAGAAATATCACTCTAGTGCAGAGCAAACAACTGAAAAAGGAGAAAGGAATAGGGCAAGAAAGGAGAAAAATAGTGAGATAACTGAGGCAAGAAATGATATAGTCCAGAACTATAGCAGTTGGTATGGATTTGAGAGATGTTTAGAAGTAGTTTAGAAGTAGAGTTTTCAGCTCTACACTTTTGGTGTCTGTATAGTTGTAGGGATTTAGGAAAGTTAGTTTTAGGATAGTTCTCAGGCATTATGCATTGGCCCTGGAGGAGGTGGAGATAACATTTATTTACATATCATGTGTCTCAGGACATGTAGACCTTCTTATCTTTCTGTGAACATTAGATGATTTCTCATGCCTCCTAGTAAAAACACACGGAATAATTTTTGAAATAGTCAAGTGTTATGGGTTTTGGATACACCTGAGTGGAAATGTGCAATAGAAAATCAGAAACACAGGAATGAAAATAAGAGAATACTCTTGTACACTGATGTGTATTGGTGGGGGGGGAGTCATCAGTTTCTAGAATATAATTGAAACCACAGTTTATAGTGGTTAAGAGATCTAGAGAGTATCATATTTAAAAAGCGATCAAAGAAGGAAAGGCTCATAAAAGAGAGTGACATTCAGTGGCCAGAAATGTGGGGGAAAAAACCCTGAAGAATTTGACATGAAATCATCAGCATCAAATTAGGGCACAAATTAAAGAGGCATTAAAAATTGTCATTGAAACTAATAATCAGAAGATTATGGATGACTTGAGCTAGAGTGATTTCCACGAAATGATGATAGAAATCAAGTTTCAATGATTGCAGAAATAAGTAGAGAAGGGAGAGATCAAGGCAGTCTTGGTTGGCTATAAAATACTGGTACATATGTTTATAGAGTATCAAGGAAAATAGAAACTGGTACAACATTCCCTGTAAGGTACTTTCATTTTAATTATAATTGTCTTTACATTGAATGCTAAGGTCTGGAGAAAATTCTAAGAATCACCACATAAAAAAAAATGAAGCACTTAAAATGTTTATATTCTACCTTGGTTAAAGATTGCTAATTAGCCAAGAAATGTACTAGTTTCTCTACTCTTCCTGAAAGGTTTTAGTTATTTGATAGATTTACCATAGTAGCGTACCATAGAAAGAAATCACATATATCTGAATTATATGTTCTGGATTCCATGTTATTAAGAAATGAAAAAAGAAAAACTCTGAAAGTTTCACTTAAAGTTTTAGTATTATTTTTGTCTACATTTGTACAGTTTACTAGCTAAGTATGTTACTCATTGTATAAAATTAATAGTATCGTCTTCTTATAATTCCACTGTGTCTGTTATTTCCTTCAATCTAATTTTCCTGGAAGTCAGTGGTGTGTATTGTTCATAATTTGTTAATTCACTGAAAAAGTGCTTGAAAGAGTACTTGATTATACTATTATGCTAAGAACTGAGAATGAATATGAATGTATATATCATAGTCTCAGCTATCTTGTAACTTAATCTGCAAGAATGTTAAGACATGTTCATAACTAAGCATAAAAGGTAGTGTGGGAAGATTTCTACCGGTGTAACATTCATAAATGTAGGGGACCATAAGATGACTTCAGATTGAGGTCACATGTCAGGATAGAGAAGGTAATATTTACTTAGTACTAATATGTGGAATCTAGAAACCAAGACAAACAAAATGAAAATGGACTCATATAGAGAACAAACCAGTGGTTGCCAAAAGGTAGGTGGTGTAGTGGTGTGGGTGAAAGAGGTCAAGGGATCAGAGGTGCAAACTTCCAGTTATACAGTAAGTCAGTCACAGGGATGTAATATACAGCATAAGGAATATGGTCAACAGTATTGTAATAAATCTGTATGGAGGCAGACGTTACTAGACAAATAATAGTGATCATTTCATAATGTATGTAAGCGCTGAATCCCTAAGTTGTACACCCAAAACTAAAATAATGTTGTACATCAACTGTGTGCCAATTAAAAAAAGTTAATATTGTCTTATTGCATAAATGTTATTAATTCATGTTTAAGTTTAAACGTAAGTATAGTTATAAATTTTGGACATTCTAAAATGTTTTATAATATTAAATTTTTATTATTGTTTGTTTAAAGATTAACATTTATACAAATTTGTAAAAGAGGTAAGGTAAATAATATTAAAAGTGGATAAGTTATGACTCTACTACCCAAAGCAATCTACAGATTCAATGCAATCCCTATCAAACTACCACTGGCATTTTTCACAGAACTAGAACAAAAAATTTCACAATTTGTATGGAAACACAAAAGACCCCGAATAGCCAAAGCAATCTTGAGAACGAAAAATGGAGCTGGGGGAATCAGGCTCCCTGACTTCAGACTATATTACAAAGCTACAGTAATCAAGAGAGTTTGGTACTGGCACAAAAACAGAAATATAGATCAATGGAACAGGATAGAAAGCCCAGAGATAAACCCACGCACATATGGTCACCTTATCTTTGATAAAGGAGGCAAGCATATACAGTGGAGAAAAGTCAGCCTCTTCAATAAGTGGTGCTGGGAAAATTGGACAGATACATGTAAAAGTATGAAATTAGAACACTCCCTGACACCATGCACAAAAATAAACTCAAAATGGATTAAAGACCTAAGTGTAAGACCAGACACTATCAAACTCTTAGAGGAAAACATAGGCAGAACACTCTATGACATACATCACAGCAAGATTCTTTTTGACCCAGCTCCCAGAGAAATGGAAATAAGAACACAAATAAACAAATGGGACCTAATGAAACTTAAAAGCTTTCACACAGCAAAGGAAACCATAAACAAGACCAAAAGACAACCATCAGAATGGGAGAAAATATTTGCAAATGAAGCAACTGACAAAGGATTAATCTCCAAGATTTACAAGCAGCTCATGCAGCTCAATAACAAAAAAACGAACAACCCAATCCAAAAATGGGCAGAAGACCTAAATAGACATTTCTCCAAAGAAGATATACAGATGGCCTACAGACACATGAAAGAATGCTCAACATCATTAATCATTAGAGAAATGCAAATCAAAACTACAATGAGATATCATCTCACACCGGTCAGAATGGCCATCATCAAAAAATCTAGAAACAATAAATGCTGGAGAGGGTGTGGAGGAAAGGGAACTCTCTTGCACTGTTGGTGGGAATGTAAATTGATACAGCCACTATGGAGAACAGTATGGAGGTTCCTTAAAAAACTACAAATAGAACTACCATACGATCCAGCAATCCCACTACTGGGCATATACCCTGAGAAAACCATAGTTCAAAAAGAGTCATGTACCACAATGTTCATTGCAGCTCTATTTACAATAGCCAGGACATGGAAGCAACCTAAATGTCCATTGACAGATGAATGGATAAAGAAGATGTGGCACATATATACAATGGAATATTACTCAGCCATAAAAAGAAATGAAATGGAGGTATTTGTAATAAGGTGGATGGAGTTAGAGTCTGTCATACAGAGTGAAGTAAGTCAGAAAGAGAAAAACAAATACAGTATGCTAACACATATATACGGAATCTAAGGAAAAAAAAAAAAAAAAGACCATGAAGAACCTAGTGGCAAGACGGGAATAAAGACACAGACCTACTAGAGAATGGACTTGAGGATATGGGGAGGGGGTGGGGTGAGATGTGACAGGGTGAGAGAGTGTCATGGACATATATACACTACCAAATGTAAAATAGATAGCTAGTGGGAAGCAGCCGCATAGCACAGGGAGATCAGCTCGGTGCTTTGTGATCACCTAGAGGGGTGGGATGGGGAGGCTGGGAGGGAGGGAGATGCAAGAGGGAAGAGATATGGGAACATATTGTCTATGTATAACTGATTAACTTTGTTATAAAGCAGAAGCTAACACACCATTGTAAGGCAATTATACTTCAATAAAGATAAAAAAAAAAAAAAGTGGATAAGTTGCTCAAGTTAATAATAAAACTTAAAAAACATTTTGATTTAAAGTTTTTGTGTATATAAATTCTAAGCAATAATTATCAATAGCTACAAAATATACACATTAGTTATAATCTACAGGTTATTAATAATTTTACTTCTTTTAAAATTATAAAATCAGTGGAGTTAAAAAGTCAATTTTATTTTCTCTATTTAGGAAATATACATTAGAATTTATGCCGGCCATATGCAAGATGAAACGGTTTTAGAATAGCAATAAATTTAAAACAAAAATTATTGTTTACAATTTAAGGTATATATTAATTCCTGATAAGAAAAATATTTCTTACTCTCCAAAAGAGTAAGTAAGTGAATGGTGCACAAAGGTAATTGAGTTCATGTTCACCCAATTCTGACATTGGGAATAATTTTGAAAACTGTATTATAGAGCTGTGATTTTACTAAAGAGGAATCAAATGTTTACTTGGAAAATTTATTTCAGTTAACATTTTCTGATATTTTTCTTGCCCACATTTTTAAACAAAGTGCATATCAAGTTCTCAGAAAAATATAACTCTTCTAGTAGCTTTAGACTTCATAACCTAGGAAGTATATTAGAAAATGGAAAACATGTTTTTCTGAGAAGAATGACAAGATGTGAGAACTACAGAGAAAAATGTCATTAACTAGGTAACTCTGGCATCATATTTAGTGACATATACAAGCCATATTAAATGGAATTGTATGTCCTTCTATGCTATCCTAGAGTTATAATGATAATATCAACAACAAAACCACAGTAACAACAGAAAACAATCAACTGCATACATCTTATGTTAGATTTTTTTTCTTTGAGAATTCCTTTTATTTAATATTGGATCTAGTCAATAAACAAGCAAACAGCTACATGGGAAAACAGTACAGATTGTTAAATTACTACACATTCATAGAGTAATGTGATGGAGAAAGTAAGGGATAAAGATTGGTTGTAATTTTATTTTTTTCAAGTTTCATTGAGATATGATGAACAACATTGTGTAAGTGGAAGGTGTTATGTTAGGTATTTTACATGCATTGTTTATTTAATAGCTACAGTAACTACAAGCATGGTAAGGAAAGATATGAGAAACAAAGAAGTTAAGTAACTTTCTGATTGTCACAAAGATTGTAAGTGGCAGAGAAGAGATTTGAACCTAAGGAGTATGATTTCAGAGTCTCCATCTTATATACTGCCTATAGAAAATGCAATTATAAAAGAGCAATTATATTTTGGGTAGGAAATTACTTTGAAATGGAACAATACAGCCTCTTGATTTGTCTTAGCTTAGCTTGTTGACAAGTACAACCTTCCAGGCTGTATCTCCTCTCCTTTAAGCCTTGTACTTAAAGCTTAAAGATAAAGAATGCAAAATGGGAGGCTAGTCTGTTGGTAATAATATTGATTTAAAATTTTACAGAACTGTATTCATATCTCACCATTGCCTTTTATCTGCTCTATAAGTTTGGGAAAATTCCTTATTATCCTTGAACCTTAGTTTTCTCATAGTTAAATGGAACAGCTCAAACCTACTTCAATTACTGTCAATATTAATGAAGTAATGATATCCGTAAAGTTCTGAGCTCTGTGCCACAGCAGATGATTAGTAAGTAGTAGCTTCTAATTTGTTTAATTGTGGTAAGAACACTTAAAATGTGATTTACCCTCTTAAAAGTGTAAAATACAGTATTGTTAACTGTAGGCACAATGTTATATAGCAGATGTCTAGAACTTAATCACGTGTAACCGAAACTTTATACCTGGTGAATAGCAACTCCCCATTTGCCCCTCCTCACAGCCCCTGGCAACCACCATTCTATTCTCTGATTCTATGTGTTTAGCTATAATATATACCTAATACAAGTGGCATCATGCAGTAATTGTCCTTATGTGACTGACTTATTTCACTTAGCAACGTTTCTTCAAGGTTCATCCATGTTTTCACATACAGCAGGTTTTCCTTTTTTAAGGTTGAATAATTCTCTGTAAATGGGATATTCACACACAAAAGAATGAAAGTGGACCCTGATCTTTAATTATACATACAAAAAAATAAACACAAGTGGATTAAGACTTAAATGTAAGACCTGAAACTGCAAAATTTCTAGAAGAAAACATAGGGGAAAATGTTGATGACATTGGTCTTGGCAGGTATTTCTTGGATATGGCACCAAAAGCACAGACAACAGAAACAAAAATAGGCAAGTGGAACCACATCAAACTAAAAATCTTCTGCACAGCAAAGGAAACAATTATCAAAGTGAAAAGGCAATCCATGGGTTGGGAGTAAATATTTGGAAACCATATAAAAGGTTAATATCCAAAATATACAAGAAACACCTTTAACTCAATAGCCAAAAAAACCCAAACAAACAAAAAAACCGAATAATCCAATTTAAAAATGGGCAAGGACTTGAATAGACATTTCTTCAAGAAAGACATACAAATGGATAACAATATATGAAAAGATATATGAAGATATATGAAAAGATGCTCAAAATTACCATCAGGGAAATGCAAATCAAACACACAATGAGATATAAACTCACACCTCTTAGATTGGTTACTATCATAAAAACAAAATATATTAAGTGTTGGCAAGGACATGGAATAATTGGAACTCTTGGTGGGAATGTAAAATGATACGGCCACTTTGGAAAACAATACGGAGGTTTCTCAAAAAATTAAAAGGAGATTTACCATATAATCCAGTAACCTCACTCCTGGGTATATATCCAAAAGATTGAAATCAGGATCTCAAAGATATATTTCCACTCCCATGTTCATTACAGCAGTATTCACAATAGATAAAATAGAAACAACTTAAATGTTCATTGGTGGAAACATGGATAAAGAAAATGCAGTATATATATAAAATGAAATATTGGCCTTAAAAAAGAAGTAAATCTATTGCTCTATTGCTGTTCTTATGATTAGGAGCCTCATGTTAAAATGACCATTTTCTTCGATATTTCTTTTTAATCCTATTTAGAATTAAAATGCTATAAGGTATAATCTTAGCTTAAGTATACTGGTCCAGGGCAGACTTTTAGGAATTATTTTAGGCAAAACTTTCTTTGAATATTGATTTTTTGAAAGTCATTTGTCTTACCTCACAGGATATTTACTTATTAGTACGTAAATAATTCATTTGAGCCCATATTATACACATTGCCTAGGTGAATGTGTCTCAAACTGTCCCTCTTATGACTAAGCTACTTGAGAATTCTGGAAAACATTTTATGTTTAAAAGCGAATTGTAGCAATAAGTTACTTTTATATCACTTAGATAGGGAAACTCTAAATGTACTAGATGACATGTGATAACAGATACTAAAACTGAAGTGGAAAGAATTCACTGATTCACTCAATACACATGGCTGACTAACACAGTAAGATGGTGAAAGGTAAATATTTCTGCCAGGAAAAGAATTGACCATTCTTGGTATAGGAAGGGATTTAAAAAATAGTGGCATGTTGAGCTCTCTGAATTCAATAAAGTTCTCAGAACTTCTAGAAATTCCACTTGAGAATTATACTTAATAGTATAATACGTGAAAAAAAAGTAGATTAAAAAAAATAAAAATTATAATGGTTTCTTCGAACTGACTTTAATGTGATATCTCAAGCACATTTCTTCTTGGCCTATATTTTATACAAAGTTGATAATCTAAGTCTTAAAATGCTGCAGTCATAAGGGAGAGAAGAGATTGAAACATATATTTGAGTTTACAATTTGGTTTTAATGAAATCATCTGGCTCAGTGTAAAAGCAACATCTGCATTCTTGTCTTCTGCAGGAAGCTGTGGCTAATTTTTGTGCAGAACAAAGAATAGAGTAATTAGAGTGTTTGATGAGTTTTTTAAAGATATTTTCACTTCCCAAAAGAGAACATATAGTTCTCTGATCAAATGTTGGGCAAACCTGACTTAATATCTGTGATTTTCTCCACAACACTGAAACAACAGAAAGGGAATTGTTTTCCACTTTATTCAACATCAGTGCAATTACCATTGCTCTCTAGTTGTTATATAAATGTTTTTTGTGCTAACACTTGAGTGTGTTTATATTAATTTATGGAGTTATCTTGAACACTGATTTTGTTTCATTTACATATTGGAAAGGTACAGATTCTCATTAATCCATTGTTATTTATTACAACTGTATTGGTCTAAAATAGAGTTTCTCAACCTTGGTAGTTTTGACACCTTGGGCTAGATAATTCTTTGTAGACAGCGAGTAGTCTATGCATTGTGGGATGTTTAGCGGTAGTCTTGGCTTTTACCTGCTAGATGCCAGTAGCTATCCACTAGATGGCAGTATCAACTCCCCTCTCTCAGTTGTGACAAAACCATTGTTCCAAACAATGCCAAATGTCTTCTAGGGGGCAAAATCATACCTGGTTGAAAAACAGTCTTAAACTGAGGGTTGAACAACTGAGGGTTGACATTTCAAATTCATCATCGATTCATCCATTTGTTGAGCATACACTCTGTAACAAACATGGTACAATGCTTTCTTGAATACCAGAGGCAGATCACTGCTTTTGTTCAACGGGGATTCTTGTACCATCTTTGCAACTTGTCTGCCAATCTAAAATTATCACAAAATAAAAAATTTCCTTAAAACAAAGAAGTCAGCTATAATAATGAGATGTACTCTACTGTGGACTGGAGTTCTAGAGTTGTCTATTGTGTTTGCTTTGGTATTTAAATCAATTCTTTAAGGCTTCTCATTGAGTCACTTTAAAGTGGATACCCATCACTCTGAAAAAGCTAATATACTTTCAATATATTTTCAAGGTTGTCACATGAGTATGGTATACAAAGGGATACAGCACACTGGCTTTAAATAGAAATACGGGTGAGGAGAACATGTGGCAAAGAGATTACTTTTCAGAATCAAAATCAAATAAAGCAATTCTATAACCTTTACTTTGTCTAGCATTGAAAAATTTTAAATATAAAAAGTTTACCAAGGCTTAAAGAGAAGTAATATGTGCCCATGTTATTTCTGAGAGAATAACACAGATATCCTTACGGTGATTTCATTTCCACAGTTTTTAATATGTGAAGTATGTGTGTTTCCTGGTATTCATGTTAGAATTTAAAGTAGGTAGGAGGCTTAAGAAGGATGGAAGGTGTAAGGGCTATCTGGGAAGGCAACGTCGTATAGTAGTGTAGGGATTGCTTTTGGAGTCAGAAAATTCTGGGTTTATTTTGACCTCTGCTACCTAACAAGCTGAGTGTCATTGGAAAGATATTTACCTCTTTGAATCGTGAGTGGTAGACAGAATAATGGCCTCGCCAAAATGCCCACCTCCTAATCCCCGGAACCTGAGTCTATCACCTTGCATGGCAAAAGCATCTTTGAAGATGTGATTAAGGAAGAATTTTGAGGTGAGGAAATTATCCTGGATTTGAGTGGGCCCAGTATAATCAGAAAACTCTTATAGGAGGAGGTAAGAAGGTCAAAGGCAGAAGAAGGAGTTGGGGCAAGGGAAGCAATGGTTGGAATAATGCCCTTTGAAGCTGGAGGAAGGGGTGAGGAATCTGGCTGGCCTTTAGAAGCTGAAACAGACAAGGAAGTATATAGTGTATATTCTCTCATGAAGCCTCTGGAAGGAGCACAGCCCTAGCTAACACCTTTTTTATTTTTATTTTTTAATAGACTTCTGACTTCCAGAACTGTAAGAACATTAATTTGCAGTTTTCAAAGTACTAAGTTTGAAGTGGTTTGTTCCAGAAGTAATAGGAAACTAATATATCATGCTTCCTCATCTGTTTAAATGATTACCTACTTCAGGCAACATTTAGGGCATTGCAAGTGCTCAATAAATATTATCTATGATAATGAGGGTTATTTTTCTAAAGGGTACACAAATATAGGATCCAATGGGATGCAGCTTACTGGCATTAGATAGAAGTATAGAAAAAGAGGCTATCAAAAAAAGGGAAGATTTTTCAATTGGGAATTCTTCAGAAGGTTATAGCACCTGGACATGTAAAAAGGAAAAAAAAAAATCTGCAGAGTAGTTAAGTAGTGAGTGATAGTCATCAGTTTTGCAGAATCAATTAACATAGAATTTATATTGCATATTTTGAGGGAGTGAATGAGTTTTTTTTGAAAAGTACAAGGAGGAATTAATCATGACAAAATTTGAATGTGATTTTATAGATTTTGAAGTTAATTTTCACACAGGTTCTAAAATTATAATGCTATCTTGACAAAAATAGATCTGTTGCATTGCTTTAAAATAACAGTATGTGATAAAATTAGAGACAAATTATACATACAAAATTCATTTTATCTTGAAAGGAAATGAAACTTCACAAGTGCATAAACTGACAGCTTATTGCTGTATGAGTATGGAAATAGATTAAGTTAAAATAGATTTCTCTTCTTACTATATTAGATTTTCCATGTTTCCATAACATCAAATAACTCTAGATCCAATGTTAATGTAGGATATTAGAATCAGTAGACATCTTCCCATAACCAAATTTTACAACTGAACTTCTTTTTGTGTCTACTGAGAGCTAATCCTAAAACTACAATTTCTTACTGGTTATTTCTTAATGTTTATCTTGGTGTAATCAGACTAATTATGCCAAGTGTTGAATTAGTCATTTTCACATGCCAATTTTCCTGAAAAGTTTCCATTATTTGCTTAGTTACCCAAACTAAAAAACATCAAATACATCTTATCCTTAGTTTCATCTTTCTCTTTATCTTGCTCTATCTTGCTTGTTGTTAAGTCCTATTGATTTGTTTTTTGCAATAATTCTGTATTTCTTCCTCCCCAGGCCACCTGCTAATATCCCAGTTTTAATCCCTACCATCTCAAAATTAAAATGCTAGAAAAGTCTTATAACATGTTGTAAATTTCTTTTGCTGTTAAATTCCAAAGTGTTTTGCTTCCAATCCATCATGCACATTTTTGCCTTAATTACTATTTGCATCATGTTACCCCATAACTAAAATATCTTCTGAAATACTATGTAGTTCAAAAAGAAATTTTAGTTTACCACTGACTTTAAAGTTCTATGTATTACCATCCTATTGTACTCGAATACAGGCTCTTTTTAGGCATCAACACTGAACATTTGTCTCCAGTATTTTCTCTCCTGAGTCTCAATTATGTCTTCCTACTATCCTCATTTGACATAGCATGAAGACCATTTCTGGGTAACTCTGTTAATGTAAGTGCTGATGATGAAGAGCTTAGCTGATAAGATCATACTGGAAGAAATCTTCTATAAGCATACTTTAGTATTGTTTTATTTAGAAATAATTTCACATGTACAGAAAAATTAGCAAGACTCTTACAAAGAACTCTTGTATCTCTTAAACAGATTAACCAATTGCTTATATTTTGCCACATCTGCTCTATAATTCTCATTATAATTATTATTGTTATTATTATTACTGTTAATTCATTTGAGAATATGTTGTAGCAACATGCTCCTTTACTTCTAAATATTTCAATGTGTATTTCCTCAGAACAAGGACTTTCACTTACATAGTTATAGTTCAATTATTCAAATCCTGTCAGTTATCCCAATAGTATCTGAGAGCAATTTTTTCTGATCCAAAATCCAAACAAGGATTAGGCACTGTATTTAGTTTTAATCTATCTTTAGTCTCCTTTAATTGGAGTGATTCATCACATTTTATTTGTTTTATGAAACTGACATTTATTTAGGATACAACCAGTTATTTTGTAAAATGTCTCTGTGACAGGCAGAATAATGGTCTCCCAAAGATATCCACTTACTAACTCCATGAAACTTATGACTATGTTATCCTTCATGGTAAAACAGACTCTGCAGATTTGATTAAATTAAGGGTCATGAGGTGGGAAGATTATCCTATATTATCCAGGTGTACACTACAGTTTTCATAAGGGTACTTATAAATCATTATGGAGCTATGCAAAAGAATATTTCAATTTGAGGAAGAGTTGGTCTTTGCACTTACATAGGATTTTCCTACAAAAGGTCAAAGCCCTGTGCAGACATTTTATTATTTCACAGAACATAATAAAGAAATTCAAAAGTGCTGTCAAATTCTAATTTCCTACTTTTCTTGGGTGACATGCTATGTTACATGCTATGCCAGAATAGAAGAAAAGTCCACAACTTCAAGTTGATGACTTGAACCAACACAATTGAGTGGTTTCCTTCCATTAAAATTCTCATTGAAATGCCACAACATATTAGATTGTTCTGCAAAATAAAATGTAAAAAGGACTGGATAAAGGGAAATATTACCAAGTCTCTGGGACGAGTTGAATAGAATCTTCTATAAGAACACAAAAATACTTCAAATTAGTGTCAGGTGCTGAAATTGAGGGGTGGCCATGACAGCGTCAGGAGGGAAGTGTTAGGCATGTATTAACATCAAGGACAGATGGATGCTGAGTAAATGTCAGCACCAGGAGGGGAACTGCTCTGCGTTCTCACTGTGTGGCAAAGGAAGGAACCTCAGTAGAGACACAGAGAGACTTGTGAAAGCTGTTATTGCTGGGACAGGCTCTCAACAAGACCAAGTATTCCAGTTGGAAGGAAGAGTGTTGCCCCAAGCTAACTCCCAACTACCACAATTAATCTCCATAGTGGTAACTCTTCTTTCCATTGCCACATTCTCCTCTGAGAAGTTCTCTCTGTGCTTCACAGAAAAACACAGTTCCCAGTTAACAACATGAGAATGCAAACAGTATAATGCTTTCTCTTCCCTCTTTCCTTAAGACTAAATTTTGTAACTGGATTCATAAAAAAAACTAATAGGACAGTCTTAATTATAATGAGGAACAAATGAGTACTTTTTTCTGAAAGAGAAAAATGTCAGGCATATATAAATATTCTGAAGAAGGAAAGTTACATGAAGAAATAAAAGTTTCCCTCTTAAAGAAACACTTTGGGCTTCCCTGGTGGTGCAGTGGTTGAGAATCTGCCTGCCTATGCAGGGGACACAGGTTCGAGCCCTGGTCTGGGAAGATCCCACATGCCACGGAGCAACTGGGCCCGTGAGCCACAATTACTGAGCCTGTGAGTCTGGAGCCTGTGCTCCGCAACAAGAGAGGCCGCGATAGTGAGAGGCCCGCGCACCGCAATGAAGAGTGGCCCCCGCTTGCCACAACTGGAGAAAGCCCTCGCACAGAAACGAAGACCCAACACAGCCATAAAAAAAAAAAAAAAAAAAGAAACACTTTGATAAACAGGAGAAAGGCTTTGAAAATACTATTTTTACACTCTTAACAAGGTTCAAGATGTCAATGAATCCGTTAAAAACTCTGATAGGAAATTTTTTAAAATTATAGTTGCCAAATTGTTTAAACAATCTCTTAGGAAAATATTGTAAATAGCAGAAAAGAGCAAAATTGTATCAGTGAAGTATAAGTCCAGCCTGAGGAATCCACTAAAAACTGAAAGAAAAAAGCCAATAAGATTTATGATGAACAAAAGAGTAGAAAATGTGGATGTAATTCACCATCTAATTTGTATTATGAGTATATCTAATATACTTGTCATAATACAAATGCAGGAGGGAAATGGACCTAGAGAAGAAACATAAATAATCAAATGGAAAGTAAAGAAAGAGCTAAGTTCTTAGATCACAAGGGTCTACTAGGTACTAAGGAAAGTCTTTGCTAAGTTGAGTCAAAGTAGTCTCTGCTTTAAAGGAACCCAAAGCAAATATGAAGGTCAGTATAATATGGAGATACTAATTTATATTCTGTTTTCATGCATTTTCCCTCTCCTTTATCATAAGAAATTATTTATCTTTGCCTCAGGCTGTTCTGTGTAATCATGTCTAAAGCAGAAATTGTCTGGGGAAAATCAAAACAAAATAAACACAACATACAAGCAAACAAAAATGAATCTTACTTCGGTTTTTAAAAACATAATTGATTGAAAAAATTATGTTCAGGGATCCTATAGGAGGAAGGAAAAGAGGCAAGTTCTTATGAGGGATGGATAGAAAAATGGAGTCATTAGAGGGTAATGGGAGCTACACCATGATACATGTAGCTACTAAAATTAATAAGTCTGATAAGTGGCTAATATCCAAAATGTGTAAGAAACTCCTACAACTCAATAGCAAAAAAAAATCAAACAACTTGATTTAAAAATGAGCAAAGAATTTGAATAGATATACAAATGAACAACAGGTATGTGAAGAGATGTTCAACATCATTAATCAGGAAAATGCAAATCAAAACCACAGTGGGATATAACCTTACACCTGTTAGGATGGTTGTTATAAAAAACAAACAAACAAACAAAAAACAAAGGATAACAAGTGATGGTAAAGATACAGAGAAACTGGAACACTTGTACACTGTTGGTGGAAGGTAAAGTAGTACAGCCACTATGGAAAAGAGGATGGAGGTTTCTCAAAAAATTAAATAGAGCCACCACATAATCCAGCAATTCCACTTCTGGATATTTATCCAAAAGAATTGATATCAGAATCTTGAAGCAATATTTGCATTCCCATGTTCATTGCAGCATTATTTACAATAGCCAAGATATGGAAACAATCTAAATTTCCATTGACTGATGAATAAAATATGGTATTTACACAAAATGGAATATTATCCAGCTGTAAAAAAAGGTAATTCCTGCCATATGCAATAACATGAGTCAAACTGAAGGACATTATGCTAAGTGAAATAAATCATAAAAGGACAAATACTGCATGATTCAGCATATGAGGTATCTAAAAATTGTTCAACTTGTAGAAACAAAGAATAGAATGATGGTTGCCAGGGCCTGGGGGTGCAGGAAAATGGAGAGTTGTTCAATGGGTAGGAAATTTCAGTTATGCAAGATGAATGAATTCCAGAGATCTGTTGTACAACAATGTCATACTGGCATACCTTGTTTTATTGTACTTCACTTTATTGCCCTTTGCAGATACTGTGTTTTTTACAAACTGAAGGGTTGTGACAACCCTGCCTCAAGCAAGTCTATTGGCGTTATTTTTCCAGCAGCATTTGTGTGTGTGTGTCATAGTTTGGTAATTCTTGCAACATTCCAAACTATTTCGTTATTATTGTATTTGTTGTGGTGGATCTGTGATAGTGGTCTTTGTCTGATGTTGCAAAAGGATTATGACTTACTGAAGGCTCAGCAGATGGCTAGCATTGTTTAACAATAAAGTATTTTTCAATAAAGGTATGTACATTGTTTTTTTAGGCATAATGCTACTGCACATTTAACAGACTACAGAATAGTGTAAACATACTTTTATATGCACTGGGAAACAAAAAAAATTATTTGGCTCACTTGACTGTGATATTCACTTTTCTGCGGTGGTCTGGAACTAAACCTGAGATATCTCCGAGGTAAGCCTGTAGTGAACAACTCAGTATTGTACACTTGAAAATTTGTTAAAGGGGTAGATGTCATGTTAAGAGCTCTTACCACACAAAATCAACAACAAAAAACAAACAAAAACATCCAAAGAGACAGAAGGATAGTTTTGGAGGTGTTGGCTATGTTGTGGTGATGGTTTCCTGTGTGTTTGCATATCTCCAAACTCATCAAATTGTATACATTAACCATGTCCATTTTTGGTATATGAATTATACTTTAATAAAGCTGTCTAAAATTAAATTAAATTAAATCAGTGTAAGTGGCAAGTTAGGAATCTGCATTAACATGAACAGCAGGGGTAGAGTTAAAGTGAGAAGCCCCTTCATTAACTTATCTAATTTAGAAATTGAGAATACATATAGGCATGGAGAGATTCAGGTACACAACTGAAATTTTAAAATCAAAACAAAAGTAACCTCTCTTCTTTTATAAGAAAGCTTTCTATAAATTATTATAAATTGTAAATACACTTAAGCAAGGTCAATGCTTTCTTCTTAATTTCAGTCTTGTCAGCTAATAACAGGCAAGTTTTTCTTTCTTAATGTTTTGCTTATGACACAAATGCATCTCCTTGATGTTTCTTACTAGACTCACAAAGTTTAACTTTACAACTGTTCCTTGTTCTTTAAAGTCTCTCTTGTTAAATGATGAGTGAAACATTTCTCAATACCTTGTAGTTCTAATTCTTACACTCTTTTGCTAACACTAACACATGTTGAATTTGTCTGACTAACTCAGGGCCCTTAACAACCCTCTTTCTGACCAAGAGCTCCTCCACTGGAATTTTATAAAAGACTCTCTACTCCAAATCCAGATCTTGTAACATTGCCTCAGGAGATTTTTCCAGCTCTTACTTGCTTCAGAACTTATTTCCAATTGCTAGTTGCTGAATGTGACTTTACTCCTTTGGACTGATTTATTTTTTGTATGCTCCTTTATATCCTAGCCAACGTCTGCATCTAGAGTACAGCCTAGATCTATCCTCTACTTCATTCCCACTCATCCTCACTTAGAAGAGGATACCAGGTATATTGCACACTGAACAGAAAGAAAATGCAAAGTGCTGGTCCAGGCATCCTTCGAAAAATGTATAGACATAAATCTTTCTAGACAGAGGAATATCTTTTAATGTAAATGGTTTCCGGAGGAAGAGTTGATGAGTCAGTTAGTCTTTCAACGTTTAATCATTCTGTCAGTATATTCTACTCTTTCTGGATTCAGATTATGTTATCTATTTTTTCCCATAGACACAGACATGAAGCAGCATTTAACCTCTATACTACAATGATCCTTTAGAAGTTTAAGGACATATATTTTAACATCATCAAAAAATGCCATCAAAGCTTGATCTTAATAATTTAACATATATTGAATTTTTAGTATCAACTACATACTATGCTGATTTTTTGGGGAAAAATGTGTTTAATTTCACCATAATCTTACAAAGTACATGTTATTATCTTTACTTTATATATGATACTAAGAATGGTTGAGGAACCATTCTAAGATGGTTATTTACATGTCTTTAGGGAATCTTGTCAGATGAAGGATTTCAAACTTGGTCTTTATGACTCTAAAGACAGTATTCTTAACTACTTACTGTGTTTACTATTCTCACTTGAAAGAAGAATCTGACCTTGGATTTATTTAAAATATCATATTGTTGAATAGCAAAATATGTATTATATTAAGTGATAAGCTTTCTAATTTCTTAGGGTTATTTTACATTTCAATGGAGAATGAGAAGGTTATATAACTGGACAGGTATCATATTTTCTTAATTCTAAACATATATTCATCTATAATGTTTTGTGATGTTATGTTTTTTTAGGAAAAGAAAGACTATAGCATTAAATATACTCTTCAATGTTTAGCTGCAACTCTGTTTGAAAAATGTTAAAATGTGAAAGATATCAACAGAAGCAACATAATACTGTACATAATAAAATCAAAGAGATAGAGTAATGATCAAGGTTGTAACATATTTGTAAAGTCTAGACCCTAAAAAAGCTCTTTCCTTAACCAAACTTTAGTCACACTCTTCTGAACCCTCTTCTCAACTAGGCCTTGACGTTGGCCCCTTTCCTTGATGAGCTTGCATCGTCCAGTTGTAGCAAAAATCTTGCTAAGTCAGTTTAAAGAGAATTCCCCACCTTGGATATCTGATCACCCCAGTTATCTGATCAAATTCCTCATTCCCCCATCCCCCCACCAACCCTTGATATCTTATCACCTGCCTACCTTCAGTGAGAATCCCCCTTTTTTTTTTTTTTTTTTACTTTTTATTTTATATTGCAGTATAGTTGATTAACAAGGTTGTGTTAGTTTCAGTTGTGCAGCAAAGTGATTGGGTTATACATATACATGTATCTAGTCTTTTTCAAATTCTTTTCCCATTTAGATTGTTACGTAATATTGAGCAGAGTTCCTGTGCTATAGACTAGGTCCTTGTTTGTTAACCACTTTAAATATAGTAGCGTGTACATGTCAACCCCACACTCCCTAACTATCCCTCCACGCCCCACCCTTCCCCTCTCTAACCATAAGAGAACGAACGTTCATACTTAGAGAACGAACTTATGGTTACCAGAAGAATCCCCTTACTCTTAATTTCTCCTCTTAGTAAACATCTCCCCACAAACCACCTTTGGTATATTTCAGGAATAAGGTTATTTCAATATTTGAAATTCAAACAATGTAGTTTTTGACCACATTAACTAAATAAAAAGAGAAAAGTCTATATTATCCTCTCAAGAGGTATATATTTGGTTATTTACTGCTACATTACCAGGTGCTCTGGTATTTAGTTGCTTAAAGCAATACTTCCTTTTGCCCCTGTTCTTTGGGTCAGGAACTCAGGAAAGGCTTAGCTGGGTGATTCTTTGATTCATTTGGCTTCAGCCGAGGCGGCTGAGGATAGAAAATCCACTACCATGATGGCATCATCACTCACATGTCTGATACCCAGATGCCCTTGCCCTTTGATTCTCCAGGGCCTCTCCTTGTGTCCTGACTTCTCACAGCATGGCAGTTTTAGGGTTGTTGTACTTCTTATATGGTGGTTGTCTCCCAAGTGTCAAGCAGAAGAAACTGTCTGACCAGTAAATGGCTATCTCCAGAATCAGCCATCATAGAATCATTGCCACCACATTTTATTAAACAAAGCAGTACCAAAGTCTGCTCACATTCAAGGGACTAGAGAAATAATCTCCAGTTGGCAAGGTCACACTGTAGAAAGCGTGTGGGATGGGAAATGCTTTTGCAGCCATTTTTAGAAAATGCAAAACACATTTTGCAAAACCACAATACAAAAAAGCATCTGGCAAAAATCAGTACCCATTCATGGTAAAAAATTTTCAGTTAAATAGTAATAAAAGAACAAATAGACCTATGTAGTTGTTGTTTAGACATTGGTTTATAAGGTCATTGTACAACAAAGGAAGAACTTAGGAGTGTCTTCTATTTTTACACATATTTTAGATGTTAATATGCCACACAAAGATTAGTAAACATTTCTCTGACTGTCCATTTGGAAAACCAGTTATTTTTATAATTCTTTCATTGTGATTAACTAACAGCCATTCAATTTATGTGAACATAAAATGTTTTGCCATTGCAAATCTTACTTTATAAAAATAATTAAAATTTGTATTGCCGCTTTCTCTACATGGAAGCATATGTTAGAATATTATATTTTATTTGTTTTTCTACTACTATACTCAAATATAATTGTGTTATACATATTAATTGAATTCATGAATACATTAATCACAAATTAATTTGTATATTTATATAACATATCTCTATATTTTATACTATCTTACATTCAGATAAAATCAAGTTTTCTTAAAATAAATTATTTTATAATTTGATTACTTTGTTCCAGCCTCAGGGATTCAATTACAATTAATCTTTAAATACATGGCCATCTTTAGAGATCAATACTAATATTTCTATTAGATAGGGTTCTAATCACTTAATCTATCAATAATTATATAATTATTGTTATACAGCAGTGTTATTTGTTGACATTATCCTTAGATGTTGAGAATGAAATTCTCACCAAGATGGTTTTTTTTTTTTTTTTTGTTTTTTTTTTAAATTAATTAATTAATTAATTTATTTTTGGCTGTGTTGGGTCTTCGCTTCTGGGCGAGAGCTTTCTCTAGTTGTGGCAAGTGGGGGCCACTCTTCATCGCGGTGCGCGGGCCTCTCACCATCGCAGCCTCTCTTGTTGCAGAGCACAGGCTCCAGACGCGCAGACTCAGTAGTTGTGGCTCACGGGCCCAGTTGCTCCGCGGCATGTGGGATCTTCCCAGACCAGGGCTCGAACCCGTGTTCCCTGCATTGGCAGGCGGATTCTCAACCACTGCGCCACCAGGGAAGCCCACCAAGATGTTTTGTAGTCTTAATAGCAAAGTCCTGATGATCTGCTGTAATGAGAAGAATTCTTCAATCCATGGTTAATTCAAAGGCCTCCTTTTTATCCATTTTCTCTCTTACTGTTTTTAAAACGATTATATAATAGCAGTGTTTGCTGATTTAAGTTTCCCAATTCTTCACAAGCTATCTGGTATTAATAAAGAGTGAAATGACTGAAAAGTGTGCAATGGAAAGACAAAAGATAAGAAAATGGTAATTCCAAAACTAGATATTTAAGGGTTGACAAATATTCCCAAAGCCACAACTATATATTTCCTTTCATTAAAAGAAAGCATGCCTGTTTCCCAAAGCATTTGAAATGCACTTTATTTGATAATGAATACATGAGGAAGTTTGTAAAATTATATGTTTAGAGTTCAGAAGGACCTTTTAGATGATCTGTACCAATATCCTAACTAAAGAGATGAGAAAATTGAGACTCATGGTGGTTATATGGACCTACTACGATCAAGGTAATTAGCAGAGTGACTGGGTGAATTGCTCCTTCTCTGGATTTTTGAAACATGTGTCACTAACTCTTTTTTTTTACAGATGTCTTTATTATACTTTTACTGCTTGCATTTTTCTGTGCTCTTTGAGTCCTTATATTAATTTTCTTTATTAAACATATTAATGTCACATGTCATACTAAAATAAATTTTATCATTTTATTATCATGTTTTTAAAATAGGGCTTCTCTTGGCATTTTATGAACATTATAAAAGTTTTGGTTAAGAGTGGATATACCAAAAAAATCATCAAATACATAAATTATGTGAGCCCATGCATATCTTTATCATTTAATCATGTTAAATATGCTCGATCTTCACAAATAGAATTGTACTTCTATTAAGAAAGTTGTATGTGTTAATCCCAAACTTATATACATACTACTAAACATAAAATAGACAACCAACAAGGACCTACTGAATAGCACAGGGATCTGTACTCAATATTTTGTAATAACCTATAAGGGAAAAGAATCTGAAAAAGAATATATATATGTGTATATATATATATATATATATATATATACACACATATATATACACACACACATATAGAGCTGAATAACTTTGCTGTACACCTGAAACTAACACAACATTGTAAATCAGCTATACTTCAATTAAAAAAAATAAAAATAAATTTAAAAAAGAAAGTTGTATGTGAAACCAAAGTAGACCTTCATTTATGAGTGATTATACAATTTATGAACATTGTGTAGGCACTTGATGACTTGTTAACTTATAAACATTGAAAATAACTTTTAAAATCTCTGGAAATCTAAGCTTCAGAAATATTTTTACTTTCTAAACCATTAGCACCAATGTTTAATATTTATATTCACTTACATGCCATTCTTTCTAGCTACAGTGAAAACAATGAAATCCTAAAATAGAGAAAAAATGGAAAATTGGAATATGACTGGATATGTGAAGTATCCTTGATTCACAACTTGAAAAGGAGCCTTAGAAATTGTCAAGTTCAATGCCCTACTTATAGTACAGCTTTCCAATTAAGGAGTTCCAATTCAGCATTTATCCAGTCTCTGCATGAACACTCCCAAAGAACTCTATCTCTTAGCAAGTATCTTCTCACTTTTAAATTAAAATCTGACTCTACCTCTCCATTATATATTTTGCATTAGTTCTAGATCTACTCTCTGGATGGATATGCAAAATTTAATGATAATAGTCCTCTCCCTCCCCTCTCCCCAATGTGATTAATTGTCCACAGATATATCCCATTTCTCTAACTTTCCATCTCTTCTCCCATAACCTAATATCCCAAAGCTTCATCATTCTGTTAATATGTCTTTGCATGCATTTCATTGTTTTTCCAATAGGACTCTTCAATTGCAAAACACAAAATTATGTATAATGCATTAGATGACTCTGGTTAAGAGAGAAATATGTGAACATATGTTTTTCTGAACATATTTTTAAGAAGACAACTTAACCTAGGATTTGCTCTTATAAGAGACACATAACTTTCTTACCTAATCTTCTTAAATCAAAAAATCATCTCCCAGAACTGTACTTACATGATTTTCTTATTTTTAAATTACAAAACAGGATGTTACGTGTATTCCTCAGAAAATACCTTTCTAGACACTGATGAAATAATAAGAGAACATACAACTTATTCTAAAAGAATTTATAAGCCAGTAGAGGGCACATAGGAAGCATCACACACACACTAAACAGTGAAATATTCACCGAATAAATGAATGAACTAATTGTAATGTAAAGGAGAATTAAATAAATATCCTAATGAAGATATAAATAAAATGTTATAGCATAAAAGGAAAGGCTTTTTAAAATTGAAATATAGTTAACCTATAATATTATGTTAATTTCAGGTGTACTACATAATGATTTGACACTGCATACATGATGAAATGAACACCATGATAATTCTAGTAACCATCTAACCCCATACAAAGTTATTACAATATTACTGACCATACTCCTTATACTGTATATTACATCCCCATGACTTATTTCTTATATAACTGGAGAATTATATTTAATCCTCTTCACCTGTTTTGACCACCCTCTCACCCCTCCCCCCTTTCTGGCAACTACTCATTTATTCTCTGTATCTGAGTCTGTTTTATTTTGTTTTGTTTGAGTGTTTTGTTTTTTCAGATTCCACATATAAGTAACATTATGCAGTATTTGTCTTTCTCTGACTTATTTCCCTTAGCATAACACTCTCTAGATCCATCCATATTGACACAAATGGAAAGATTTCATTTGTTATTCAGTGGCTGAGTATTATTCCATAATATAAGTATACCACATCTTCTTTATCCATTTGTTTATCGATAGACACAGGTTGCTTCCACCACTTGACTATTGCAAATAATGTTGCAGAGGACACTGTAGTGCACTTATCTTTTCGAATTAGCAATTTTGTTTTCTTCGGGTAAATACCTGAAGTGAAACTGCTGGATCATATGGCAGTTCTATTTTTAATTTTTTGAGAACATCCATATTGTTTTCCATTGTGACTGCACCAATTTACAACCCCATAAAAGGTACACAAGTGTTCCTTATTTTCCATAACCTTGCCAACACTTGTTATTTGTTGTCTTTTTGATAATAGACATTGAGACAAGAGGAGGTGTCTCATTGTGGTTTTGATTTGCATGTCCCTGCGATGTTGAGCATCTTTCATGTGCCTGTTGATCATTTGTATATCTTATTTAGAAAAATATTTATTCAGATCCTCTGATGATTTTTAAATCAGGTTGTTTGTTTTTTTGCTGTTGAGTTGTGAGTCCTTTGTATATTTTAGATATACATTATTGTATATCCCCTCATTGTATATATTATTTGCAAATATCTTCTCCCATTCAGTAGGTTGTCTTCATGTTTTGTTGATTGTTTCCTTCTTTGTGCAAAAGCCTTTTAGTTTCATGTAGTCCCATTTGTTTATTTTTTCTTCTGTTTCTATTGCCTGAGGAGACATATCCAAAAAAAAATATTGCTAAGACCTATGTCAAAAAGGGTACAACTTATTTTTTCTTCTAGGAGTTTTATGACTTCAGGTCTTACATTTAAGTCTTTAATCCATTTTAAGTTTATTTTTGTATATGGTGTGAGAAGGTAGTCCAGGGTGATTCTTTTGCATGTAGCTGTCCAGTTTTCCCAGTACCATTTATTGAAGAGGTTGTATTTTCCCCTTGTATATTATTGCCTTCTTTGCTGTAGATGAATTGACCATTTAAGCATGGGTTTATTTCCATGTTGTCTATTCTACTGCATTGATCTATGTGTCTGTTTTTTATGCCAGTATCAATAATTTATCTTTCTACTGTAATTGTTATGGAGGTTTCATGGAGAAGTTGGTTAAAAAACACAGTAGAAAAGTCAGTTAATGTCACCTAATAGCAGTTGTGATTGCCATGGTAACGATGTTAATGTGTGGATCACTAACACTATCTGAAAGACAGGTGTTATATGATCAGCATGCTCTTGTAGGAAAATACCAATCACTGAAGAAAAGGATGCTCTAAAAAAGTTCTATGTTAGAGTGTTAAGATGAGATTAAAAACTATTGCAATAATCTAAGGCATAATGTGAAGTGTCAAAATTAGGTTAATGTTAGAATAAATATTTTTAAAAGTTGTGTTACATAAAATTCACATCATAAAGAAAGAAATTCAACTTCCTGCCTGACTTGTTGCTGTATTAAGAAAAAAGAAGTTGTTGTATTAAGAAAAAAACAAGTCCAGAAAATTACCCTGTGCATCTGGGAAGACCGAGATGACTTTAAAGGAAGTACAGTTGACACTTGAATAACATGGGGGGTTGGGGCGTTGACCCTCCGCACAGTCAAAATTTGTGCATAACTTCTATGGCCCTCCATATCTGCAGTTCTTCCGTATCCGCGGTTTTGCGTCCACTGATTCCACCATCCTCGGATCGTGTAGTACTGTAGTATTTACTATTGAAAAAAATCCTTGTGTGAGTGGACCCACATAAGTTTAAACCCATGTTTTTCATGGGTCAGTTGTATTTCTCTAACCTATTATGTATACATGCTATTCCTTCCCCATCTTTCTTATCCTTGGTAACTCATAATTATCCTTCAGATTTCTCCAGGTTCTGTACTCCCTCTTTGCATCTAAACTAGTCTTCACTTATGCTAATATTTAGCTTATTTTTCAATTCTTTTTGTAGTTTCATTTTTCTCTCTGATATTTACATCTTGAAGGCAGGGGTGATTTCTGCCTTATTCAATGTTCTGCCCCAATATTTAGTACTCTATTTAGTATATTAAATGTAATGAATCTTTTCTAAATAATTATTTCATTGTATATATGTGTACTTAAAGGTAAGTTATTTTTTCTCTTGTGTTCCAGGTAATCAATTTATTTATTAATTCATTTAGGCAAACATTTATTTCTTTACTCATTCAAACACTTGAACATTTCTATATGATCTGATTGATAAGGACAGACTGGGTACAAGATAGCCACATTCTTCATAAAATTGTTTGCTTAAAGTTTCTTGATATCTTGCAGAAATACCCAGAGGAGAAGGAGCTATTGTATCCTGTTATCAATAATTTTCCTAGATTTTTTCAAATCCAATGCTCATGTATTTACCTGACTCTTTCCTCTGAGCTATCCATCTCTATTCAAAATCCCTAACAGAACAAAAAACTAAATATTAAAGACTATAGAATATAGCTTTAAAATACGATTGTATCAAACAGGCTGATAATTATTGTAACTCTTTTTATCACTTTTAAAACATATTTTTAAAATTATCTGATATATATAATGTAAGAAGATATGTTTTCTGTAGAATTTCATTCTCAAGAAAATGTCAATGTCTTTTAACAAACTGGATGAAGAGTAATAAAAGCACTGTTTAAGCAAAAAATTTTCATCATTTACTTGTTTTTCTCTTTTGTCTCAGAAGACAGTCAAAATATCTGAGTGCTACATTAACAGCTTATTAAGAGATCATGAGGCAAAGCAATCAAGAGATTTATTAGTGCATGTTAACATCAGGGAAGCATTTATTTCAGTTTGTAATGCCAACCAAAGGAAAGTCAATCATAAGTTTTGGCAAAAAACTGTGAGCTTTGCATGGTATTATGCATATAACAAACATTTAATTGAATAACTCTAGTGACAAACTCTTTACTGTTTAGGCCAAAATGGAAAAATAGCTCATTAACTCATTAGTTTCAGGTAAATGTAAATTCTAATAACTTCTGCACGTCTTAAATTCTGTTTTCACTGGTAGATCAGAATGCTTTAATAAATTTCTTATTATATGTTATTCTCTCCCCATATCTAGCCCTGAGGTAGTGTTATCTACAATATCATTTCATAATTTTTATTAATGTATATTTTGACCGTATTTATATATAGTTATGATTTGTTTTATTTCCCTCAACAATGTGTCATGTATCCTACATTTTTTTGGATTTGTTTTCTGTTTTCTTAAATTTATCATCTTTGAATTTTACCAGAAATTTTCAGAGAATATCTTTAATTAGTCTTTATATTGGAATGCTAGTTTTTCCTGGCATAAGATGATAGGTTTAAAATAATTTCCTTTCAGGTTGTCATTGTCTTTTAGCAGTGATAAAAAAAACCTTATGCCTAAAATTTTCTGCTGTTATTTTTATTTCTATTTGCTTTTGGAGTTCTGAAACTTGACAAGAATATGCCTAAATTTGTCTTGTTAAAGTACATTGTGTTGTTGGTTTTCTTTTCTTTTCTTTTTTTTTGTTCAATCAATGTGTTATTTATTCAGCACCTACTACATGTGCTCATGAGCACACACATAAACACACACATTGTTTCAAGCCCTTTAGGAAAAAAAAAATTAATTATTAAACACATTCTATGAATCTGGCACTGTGCTAAGCATTTCATGTACATTTCATTCATAACAAGTAGATTTTGTAACCTAATGTAACATAATGAAAATAGAGTGACCTTGGGCAAGTCACTCTATTTTCCTTTATTTTTAATTAAAGCCCTGTGAGCCCTCTTTCAGTCTAAAGAAGACTGGGAAATTTATTCAGCCATGTTATTATTTTCTTTTGTTTCCTCTTTTGGTACTCTCTTTTTACTTACTTCTCTAAGATACATCTTGGAACATGTGAATTCATCTTTTCGTTTTTCCTAAGTTTTCTCATAAATTCTGCCACTTTGTTCTTGGCTCAGCATTCAGGTAGAAACTCTCAATTACACTTTCCAGTTTACTAAGACAATATTCAGTCATATTTATTTTGTTTCTTTTTAAATATATTGTTTTAGTTTCTTTTTTTAAAATTTCTTTTTAAAAGGGGCTTTTTATTTGTTAGCTGTGCATTTTTATTGAAGATATTGAATATGTATTTTCTTCAAACTCAATCACTTTGGTGTAGTGCTTTGTAGGGATTCTTGTCTTCACACAAAACATTTGATTTTCTTAAATATCTGTTGATTCAGTGTTGTATTTTTCCTAATTGCCTTTGATTATTGATATTTCCTTGTCAGTGAATCTGTGTTCTTATTGTAGCTAAAAACTGTGCATGGTTTTAAGAAGGGAGAGTGTGCAGTTAGTTTGTATTCCAGCTCTGGCAATTTCCCATCCTTCTTAGGCTCAAGAGTTTTGGGCTTTCTCTATTTTCTTTCTTAAGCCTGAGTCTGGAATGTCAGAGGTCTTGCTTCAGAGACACTGCTTCAGGATGGAAGCTGGAGTCAGCCCTGTTTCTTCTCCTTTTGTTTCTACCTCAGTGGTCCTTTTGGTGGTCTGGAGTTGTGCTCCTGCAAATCTCCAGCCTTGATGATTACGACAGGAGCTCTCTCTTAGCAGATAGTTCAGTCTATTTAGAACATGTTTAAGAGAGTTTGAGAGTGAGGATTGCCCATTCTGTCCATGGGCAGATTCTCAGAATAAAGATCTCAAAAATACTAAAGAAGATCCTATGTCTTTGCACCTCCCCTCTTGCTTTTGATGATTTACCTTCATTTGAGACTTTCTCTAGAATATTCTATGATGTGGCTTTGCTTGTAGTTCCCTCTGCTACTTATTAGTAGATAATACCCCATCTACCTTCTATTTTCCAAGAATTTCTTGAAATAGAGGATCTACTGTTTGCTTATTGTCTGGTTTTCCATCACATTTATGAGTTTACTCTTTAAAAAGGTGTAAAATCTAATATATCATTTCAAGCACTTCTTGGGTAGAGAGGAGTAAGGAAAGCAATTATGCCCATTGGATTTTAGTTTAAAAAGTTAATTTTTGTACATGCATCTCCCAATTAATAATACTTTTATTAAATCTCTTGTATTGTTGTTTTCAATATCTTTGTATTTATTTCAACAAACTTATTGTCTCACTTAAGCAACTGTGACATTAAATCAAAGCTAGTTTTAGTGCCTATATTTTACTATGCACTATGGTAGGGACTTTGAATAAGGACTTTTGATAGACAATAATATTAGTGCACTATAATATAACAATTAACTTTAAGTTCAAATAGAAGTGGGTTTGAATTCTAGTTTTGACAGCTCATAGTTCTGTGACCTTGACATATTTGTTTAATATTTCTAAACCTCTGCGGCTCTGGTTGTATAATAATAATAATAATAATAATGTATCCATTGTGAGGGTTAAATGAGATAATGCATGCAAAGCATTTATGACAGTTTGACAACTTGAAAATACTCAACAAATTCTAGTTTATTATTATTATTATTACAATAGTAATGTAATAGCTTAAAAACTGCATTTTACATTCTAGGTTTAAAATTATTTTAGGAATATTGATTGATGACCATGAGAATTTCCAAGCCGTAACAAGGATATAATTGAAATAAAATGTTATGTTTAGTGGGCTGGGTCTAAACTGTCCTTTGTTGCTTGACAACAACTCTATGAGAAGTGGAAGGAGAGGTGTACTTCAGGTAATTTTAGTTTAGAGTGGCAGGAGTTAATGCTGGAAGTAGAATATATGGAATATTTGTCAGGACATTCCAGAAGTTTCTGAACATGGTTGTCTAGGCTGGGCAAGGAATCATACAGAAGAAATCAGAAGTCCCACTATGAAAATAAAATATATAAACATAATAAAACTGTTACTTTGAAGAAATTTATTGCAGAATTTAAGATCATAATTTCTCCTACTCTTAAGGATTATGCTAAAGATAAATAGATGGATGATAGTTATAGGTACAGATATAGATGTAGATGTAGATAGACAGATATAGATATATTTTCAAATGGAAAACTAATATTTCCTACAATTTTTCTTGGTTACATAAAAAATTACTTAATCTATTGTACGAAGAGTGTCAGAATAATAGTCAAGAAAGCTATTGTTTTTAGATTTGCATCTTCTTTGTGAACTAGATAAACTACTTGACATCAGGGTTTCAGTTGTTTTATCTGCAAGTCAGGCGTGGTGCTGATTGTCTAATACAGATGTTATCAAATGAAATGAATGGAAGATTTCAAAGCATCACATATTTTTTAAAGCTGAAGTTTTCCTGTCTCCTTCCAAAATGTCCCCATGAAGCTGAACACCTTGATGTTGACCTTACCTCCAGGCCTTTCTGGATCTTCCTCTGCTCCCATTCAGCTGCCACTGGAACTTGCTCAGGCTCTCTCATCATCTCTCTTTTAGATTCCTGCAATAGACTCGAAAATGATCCTTGGACTTTGTTCCTACCCTGCTCCCACAACACCCAATTGCTGCTGGAGTTATCTTTCTAAAACAGAGCTGGTAATTTAAATTGCATAATGTATCTCCAATCTACCTTTAGTTTGATCTTCCAGCACTTGTTGCCATGCACTGTCCATGTTAGTTACACTGGTGTGCACATTAGTATGTGAATGCCCCATGTAGTTTCACCATGTCTGCTTCTTTTACACTATTTTTTCTGCCTGGAATTAATCTCTTTTTTTTTTCTTCTTGGTTTGACAAAATTCTATTGATCCATAAAGTTTAGCTCTTATAACACCTTCTCTGATATTCCTTTACTCACAGTTTGTGTAAAGAATTTGCGTATAGGAGTGCAGCCCATGGCATTGACTCTCTCTCATCTGTTAGAGGGCACATTTCCTACATTGAGGGCAGAGATTTCACCTTTTCAATTTTGATTCCCATGTGCTTATTACAATGTATAGTTTAGCACATGGATTTTTACATTATTTGAATTACACAGTCTAGAAATCAGAGAACACCATATTTAATTAATTGTATTAATAAACATATTCTTGTTGGTTTTGGAATTCATAAAGGTTACTTTTCTATATATTATGCTTAAAGTTCATCTGGTTGCATTTGCCTTAGGTCTGCACTAATATATTTAGCGTTTTTGCAAATTCAGGGAAAAAAATACAACCACATTCACGTTTAACACTAGCATTCTTCATATCTTACTGTCACCTCTGTTCTTTTATTATATGGTGTTTAATTATAAAACAAAGTGTGAATAATAACATTTGGGAGGTAACATTTTGGTGTTTTATTAAGAAAGAGTGCTAAGCTGGTGAAAATAAGAAGGCTCTTATTTGTAGCTGTTATCTTTCACAATACAATTATCTAACATCAGTCACTTGGCTAATAAGATGGTAACTTTCAATCATTAACTTTTTCTTTGAAAGGATATGACTTCCTAAGAATCGCACAGACAATTAGAAACAAGAAGGTTAATTAGAAGTTGAACAGAAAAGACAGACAAATCTTTACTGCACAAATTCAAGATGTATGTTAATTTTTCCCTCAGAGTCACATAGTTATCTATTGTTCTTAAGAAGTCTTTTGAAGGACAATGAGATATTGCTACAAAGTTATATAATAACCTTCTGTGGGCATTGTGATACTCTCCTTTATTTGTTTCTAAAATTTAACCACCAAAGTGGAGAAATAGAGATTCCAAAGAAAAGATTTTTTGTATGGCAGAAAGAAATGATGATGAACAAAATAGATATGCTTACATAGCTTTGTGAATGACAAGCAGCAGAATTTCACTGCAATCATGAGGTTAACATGAATTAACACATTAAACTCAACACATATGAAGATGTGCACAGTAAGCTTATGCCTCTTCATCATTCTGTGAAAAGACAAATATAGATATTCATATTTGTTTTGTGCTGGTCTCAGCCTGTCGATAACTAATGTCATGGCTGGACCCACCCTTGTGGTTCTTATGATTACAAGACGTCCTTGGAAATAACCATCAGGAAACTTGAAAAAAGAAAAGGTTTATTACTTACAAGTCCTGAGTATTACATGGCACATCTGGGGCCCCATAGGGTGGTCACATGTACAGAGAAAGAGAGAGAAAGAGGGACAGAATGCATGAGTCTGAGGTTCTACTTTTATTGGGGTTGACGGTGGGGACCTAGTGTTTCAAGAGCTCACTCTTTATTGGTGAATTTAAAACGTAAGATTGGAAATTTAAAACACGGAAAGAGGAAAAAACAAATGGCCCAAAGGTCAGTTATCAAAATCAACCAAGAGCTTTAAAACAAAGAGGCCTGGGTCTTTACCTAGTCCTGTGGCCGGTGTTATGTTTATTGGAGAGAGCCGTCTTTGAAGTGGATGCTTCTTTGAAGTGAATGCCTGGGCAATCAAAGCTTAAGTCAGGCACTTGCATTACAAAAAGAAAAGAAAACTGTCAGGGCTTATACTATACTAGCACATAGCCTGAAGTTGAAATCGTGTTGAGTTAATCAGCATCGACAATGGTGTAAGGAATTTATAAGAATATATTTCTTGTAGGATGAAAGAACAATGTTTTGGAAGATAATTTTGAAGTACCCAAAATAAAATAATAGGTAAATAAAAAAGATATAGTATCTTAGAATATGGACTCAGAGGTTCTAGAAAACTCTTTTCAATGCTATGCCCTATAAAAAAAAATGTTGCCTACCCTTCCAGTTCTATAAGGATCAAGCCATTAGCCACTGCAGCTGCCCACCCACCGACAGTGTGTCTGCGGGGAATTCAGGATGGAGAGGAACAGAAAGTACCATGTGCTTTAGATATACTGACCCCTAGATAGTTAAAATACATTTCTAAGGAAAATTTTAAACAATCCTAGATTCGTGTATCTTTCCATACATAGAAAAGCACTAAAATGATTTACTTGGGATGTCTGCTCTTTGTGATTAGTGGTAAGCACTCTTTCTATGCTTGACTACATGTTTTCCCCAGCAAAACAGTTCTTATTTACCCGGCTCCTCCCATTCCTCTTCAGAACAGTTTCTCAGAGCTAGATGAGAAGCTGTCTCTTGAGCTATAGTCCTCAGTAAGTCACCGAATAGACTCAACTCATAGCTCTTATGTTGTGAGATTTTTTCAGGTCAACAAACTCTATCATGTACTGGCCATAAACACGGGGTAAGGCACTTAGGTTCTCTGAGTGATAGTTTCCTATTACATAAAGAGGTGCTAGGTTTTGGATCTAGTGTATTGTGTTGTGATGAGGATTAATTAAGGGAATTCATCTAAAGTAATTAGAACCATGTCTTGCACATTATAAATGCTCAGTAACGTATAGCCATTTGGAAGAAATGCATATTGGAATTTTTACAACATACTTAGAATTGTATTTACCTGATTCTTTTTATTTCTGTTGCAACTTAAGAAGGCATATTATATTAATTTCATCAGTAAGAGATATATAAAATATGACACACATATAAGGAAACAGGTATATACATACATGTGTATAAAGACTATCTATTCACATATCAGACACGTTGAACTTGAGAGGAGATAGTGTATTATAAAGGAGAGTTATAAGTATATCACAAATATTTAAATCATTCCACTTTAAAATGGAAATAATTTATTTCCTCTGCCTATACAAACAAAAGTGTGATGCAAAAAAACAAAATGTGAAATAAGGTAGTAGCTTTTACCTATATAGTTTGGAAATATCCACTGGTAATATTTACTAAATCACCTCATATGATTTTTCTATGAATATGCAAACCCAGGTATGTTTTTAATGATAGATTATTGTTGTTCATACAGTTTCACAACATTTTTCATTTAAAGATACCTTATGAATTTCAAAATATTAATGTATGTAATTGGTGGAAATACTTCTATTTTGTCATTGTCAATATATATTACATTCCCAAATATACAGTAGGTATACCATAAATATTTGTTAAAAAATGCATGCCTGAATATTTGTATCATCACATCTTTCCTTAACAATTAACACAGATCTATATTATTTTTATAGGTGAATTGAAATAAATTCTATTAATGTACATTTATTTATCTAAGTGACCCACTCTTGAGGAACATTTAGGTTGTTTCCATATTTTGCTTATTTTAAATAACACCATGATCACACACAGGACATTAATCTTTACACATTTTACTTGGTCAACACCAGAGATTGAGATTGAGGCAGCTGGTGCACAAACTGGCGCCCACCTTACCTGCACTCTGCAATCTGAAGATCAAGAAGAAACCCCCAGAACTGTTGGCTCCAAAGTACCTACACACTCTACTCTCCTGCTAAGTGGTTGCCTTGCTCTTGTATCCTCTTCTCTCTCTCTCTGTCTCCCTCTCTGATCTTTCTTCTCTCTCCCTTACTTTAATTCAGTTTTCAATTCAGAACTCATATGAATACATCTGATGATAGAAATCTAAATCACATATAGAAACCTAGCTGCTGTGAACTCAGGGAATACATTTCTTTGCTTTCTAATTTCTGCAGTACAGGAAGTTACAGAGGAAGTAGATTGGGATGTATGATGGATAAGCGCGAATATTGGATATGTCACACCCTCTGGCTCCGGCTATCCAGTGTTAATCTACAATAAGAAATATAGCCATGGTTTCCCAGATATTCTACAGCACCCTTCCAATAACTCTCTTCTGGTGTCTGGAAAAGCAGTTACTGTTAACGCCTAATATCTTGCCTCAGTTTAGTTCAATTTGTACTGTATGCCTCAGACACTCGAAGTTTTTGAGATGCAATTGCCTGGTACAATGATGAAATTATGGAAATGTATTTCTCTTCAGCTATTCTTTTTATTTTCTCAGAGAGCACAGAAAGCCTGTTCTTTTCAGATATCTCCTAGGCTATTCCTTATAATCTATTTTAGGAAAATTGTTACCAATATACTTTACCAGAAATGATCACTTTAATTTACCAATTTGGTGACATTGAAAATTTTCCTGTATGTGAGTGTGAGTTTTGCCAAGTATAAAAACAATCACACAGCTTGTCTCTACAAGGTTTCTAATTTGGAAGCTGACCTGAATGTCTTGATCTAAAGGCCATTTAGTCCTTTAAAATGACATATTTTAAAATCAGATCAAGACATTTGGGTCAAGCTTCCTCAATCTTGGTATTATTGACATTTTGAGGCAGAAAATTATTTGTTATGGGGACTATCCTATTGAGATGTTTATCAGCATCCTTTGCTTCTACCTAGTAGATACCAATAGTACTTTCAGTAGGGACCAAAAATGTCTCCAGACATTGCCAGATGCCCCCTGGGAACCATAATTGCTCCTGATGAGAATCATTATATTAGATGTTATTTTTAGTGTTATTACTAGGTGACTAAACATCACTATTACAAAGTTCTAAGTTCTAGAGTGATTTATAGTTAACACAATACTAAAGATTAAACAATCTTATTGAAACTTTGGATCAAATTTTTATTTGTGAAAATATTATAGTGTAAGGGAATTGACAGTGACGGTAAAAATACGTAAGTGTGTTTGGATATCCTTAGTTCCTTTTTTCTTTTGCTTCAGACTGTTAACCCTGGTCCTAAATTAAGAAAGTAAATGAGTGTTAGAAGAAGGCCTCACTGCTTAACAAAATGCATAATACATGATTGTTAACTTTATTTGGGGGCAGAAAATACGACTATTAGTTTTCCTTCACAAAGAAAATCATATATTTATCATCACTTACCTGGCTAGAGTACAAATATCTACCTTCATAAATAGAATCAACTTAAATAACTTTTTTTTTTAATAAATCTGATCTCTCACTAAAGGGGATACAATGAGAAAGGAACTATTGATACATGTGAAACAAGGGTCAGATATGCATTTGTAGAGAAGTCATGTATATGTCTAAAATACTTGTATATTCACCCATTAAATTAAAATAGGGTGGCCTGGAAATAGAGATGGAATTCCAAGGTCTATTTATCCCAGGCATATTTTGAAATATTACTAAATATAATAGTTTATTTATTAGATGATATTATATTATAAACTTTAGCCTTGATTCATAGCTTGTGAAGGGTAAGCTGTTAAGGCAAAGTAATTATTGTAACTTATTAATATTCAGTGTTACAGAAGTTATTTTCCATCAATTGTTCTTTATGATAAGAAGTTTGTTTAGAAATTGTATCTTTTTTCTTAAATATTATACAAGTTAGAAAGTGAAGTTGATTATTTATTAAACATAGCAAAATGACATGCCACTTTGGTAAATTAATGGAAATTTCTGTTTGGGTTTAATTATGAACTAAAGTGAGAAAAATTTTAATACATTATTTTTGTTTGGAATTTGAGAGTTTTTGTTCAATATCTTGAATTTATTCATTTTTTGCAAATGACATTTGATTGAATAAAACTGTATTTAGGTTGCATTTTCTAAGACGCAAATTGCTCTTACCAATTTATATTCTAGGAATGTCTCAAAAGAAGAAATAAAAAACAGAAAATAAATATGAAAGATAATTCCAGAAAAATAAACACAAAATATCCAGAATCCCTCCGAATTTAGCATCTTTTCCATTTTTCTTTACCAAGGTAAGAACTCCATATATTTACATTCATGATTAGATGAGGGGAAAATAAGGTATTGCTCAAATGTTATGCCATATTTCTTGACCTCAAAGTTATTCAGAGAAATACAAAAGAATGCATATAAAAGTTTTTAATTCAAAGGGTTTGCAAGGTTGTTATTCAACTTTGTGTAGTAATTGGTGTTTGTCTTAAGAGCTTCACAGAATTTTACATTTCCCATTACTTCTAGTAAAATTCTTTCCTAATTGTTTCATGGGATTTGTTTTAAATTTGAGTTCATGCCATTTTTAAATCATAAAAATAAATGGAACATGTCAATGCAATAAAAGTCATTTTCTAGCACAAGCTGAAATTGTCCATTTTTATCTTATATGAATCTCTTAGTATAATGATTTTCCTCAGACATAAGATTAAACATGAAAGTATTCTTGACTTCTCTGAAGTAACACACTGGAATGGACAAATACATTTACCAGTCACTTCATTAGTACAAGTTTTATTTTCTTCCCCTCAACTGGAAAGAGATGTTTTCCGTCTTTTTCTCTTGTAACCAGTATTTGCATCTCATAGTGTTCATTTTTTACTACTTTTATCCTTTTCTGCTTTTGTCCTTTTAAATGTTTGCAAATAATACTTTAAAGAACTGAGCAGTTATTTAAATGCAAAGATAAGTTTTTAAAATATAATTATTTGTATGTTTGCATAAGGGCAGAAAAAATATACTGTATATATATATATATATATATATATATATATATATATATATATATATATGAAATTTTTACCTCTCCTTATAGCCAGGGTGATAATAACACCTATAAATCTTTTACACGGTATCCATACTTGCCAACATATGACTCATTGAAGCATTCTTTTAACAAACGTTTATTGAGCCAGGACTATTTTCAGTGATGGCGCACAGTGGTGAACAAGACAGGAGGGTCCCTGTTTAGTGTAGTTTACTCCACTAGTGTTGAGCAGGTAAGCAACACACAAAAATTAGCTCGCTAAATAAATGTATCTAATAATGATTGTCTGAAGAAAATAAAGCAGGTTAATTAAACAGAGAGTGACTTGTGGAAAACATAATGTGTCATTTAAAAAAACATTTTTTCTAAATCCTGTAATTGAGTCTACATTCGGCATTTAATATAGAAAAACAAAGCATAATTAAAGAATTAGAAATAATATTTATATAGGGTGAGGAAAGCTGACTGTTATTGCATTTTAAACCTAATTTGCTATGGGGGAAATCCAGTTTTAACTTTTTCAGATTTAACGCACATGTCTACTTTAGGGAAAATAAATTGCATATGTAAAGGAAGATTAAGGTGAAAAATAGTAAAGCTGTACAGTTGAGAGACCCTGCCTTATTACACTAACCATATACTGATTATATAATTATCCTCTGCGGAGACTGGGCTTTTATGATGGAAGAGCACAAATTAATGCAGGAAAGAAATTTACAAATAAATATTTCTATCCAGAAAAATTTTTTTACCACCATCTAGCCATTTCCTATACCTCAAATTCTGTCCCTGACAATACCATCAGCTGACCTATCAATGGCTTTGCCTAATTTACTCCTTATCTCATTGCAGTTTAATTAAAGAAAACATCCAGGAAACATTTTTCTTATTGTCCAAACTAGGTCAGGGCTTACAATTTACTCTCATAGCATCACATATATTTCTTCATCATCACAGTCACGCTTCTGCTTGTTGTATCTTTATTGACGTGACTTAGACTGTCTACGCCTTCCTCCACTTTGGGCAACTGGAATACACCTGAGTGACCTTGAGCTAGCTATATTTACTTTTAGACTAATGTTAACAATTAACAAAATCAAAAAATTTAAAGACTTTCAGAAGAAAAAAAATACACAGACACAGACACATGTACGCAGTAAAATATCCTAAAATTCCTCAATTCCTCTCAAGATAATTACAAATTCTTCCCTCTGACAATTATGAAATCTGTCTCTCAGTCTGGGTCTGTCTTAAAATATCACATTGGAATTGTCTCTTTTTCATAATCATGATCCTTCTACTTTTCTTTATGTTTATCTTCCTCCTCTTTTCACAAATAGAAAAATTTAGCATTATTGAAATATTCATCTCCAAGTACTACTGTGACCTAATGCAAATGTACATCAGCCAAGCAAACTGAAGAAAGAATTCTTCCTTGAGGAGAAATGCTTCTGCTACAGTAGTAAACTCCTTGAGGGCAGAAGTCATATTTATTTTCTCCCATTACCCAGCACAGTGCCATGCGATAAACATCTATTGAATATTCTTGAATTAAAGGGTAAAAAGAAACCAACTGATATGGAAGAGACCCAGCTTTGTGGGAAGAGTATCACCATTTGCTTTTCACGTCATCATTTTTACTTTTGCAATAGAATATGAAAAACCTAAAAATTAATAAGGACTGAAGGGGAAAAAAAGCAGCTGCGAAGTCTTCATTTGAGATTCAGACTCCCCTTTGGAGAGATACAGAGCCAGGACCATTTTAAATAATAGTAATTATTAATCCTGGACTTAAAGACTTTACATTTCCTGCAAAAAATATTTGAAACATGATGAAAGAACAATAGGATTGCTCCCAAAATACTTAAAGAAAAAAACTGTGACAGTATCATCGTATTGTCTCTTGGCTCCAAACTCATTCTTTAATACCTACTCTGTAATCCTGGTAGAATTCTGTAAAGCATTTCACCTTTTGAGTGAGCATGATGGTAAACTTTCTCAGGAGAGGGCGTGGAAGGACATTGCAGGAAGAAGGGCTTCTCTTGGTTCTGGCCACAGCAGGGCTGGTCAGTAATGTATATGTGAGGACCTTTGGTTGTGCTTTGCCCAAGTCACACACCTACAGTGCAGGGCCTCTCGCAGCAAGCCTGCAGCCCTGGCCAGACACTGTCTTCTGGCTGCTGCTTGCCTATTCTCTGGAGTGTTGCTTTCTGCTTTTCCTAGCTTTGACCATGGCAACTACACAGTCGGCTGCAACCTTCCCTCTCCAATGAGTTCTGAACTCCAACCACTGGGAAGAGATTCCTCTTTCAAATTTGTTCTTTCTTGGGTGCCCTCCTTCAGCCCTAGGAATGGGTTTTCCCAAATAAGCACAATAATTACCAAGAAGTCACAGCCAGCCAGACGTGGAATGAATTACTTCTGTCCAATGAATTTCAAAATCGCCATGATCCTTTACATTTATTTTTTTTAAATTTAAAAGACGATGTTGAATTTTTAGTATTTTGCTATGATGTAGGTTACAGGCCTCCAAAATAAGAGTGCCAAAGAACTTCCAAGATGTTAAAACTGATAAGTTGGAATAAAAATTAGCCAAAGTTAAATGATAAAACCACGTTACAATGATTTCTTTTTTTTTTCTTTTTTCAATTACTTATAGACTATGGTTATGTCTACGGCTACAAACTTTTCAGTATTAAAATGATGCAGGCTACACTTCTTAGAAGGAGAAAATAGGGTCAAAATTTTATTAGTGATAAACAACAGTAGTAAACTATTTCAATATTATTACTTTACATCTTTCTTCACATATACTCTTCACAATATCTAACTTCATATTTTCTAACATTTGGATTAAAACTGCTAGTATTAAATTTGTAAAAATTTTACACATTTTAAAATTGGCTGAATCCTCTACTGTATGTGTGTCTGTCAGTTACCTGAGCTTGAAGAAACCATCTCCTCAGGGGCTACTGATTTATTATTTAAAACTCTTCCTTGATATGAAAGGTAGTTTTGAATTTGAAGATTCAGTAAATTGAAATATGTAATTAAAGTATTTAATTTAAAGAGTTTATAATTTTATGAGAATGATTAATTAATTATATTACCTTTAGATACCTGGTATCACATAAGTATCTTGTTCCTTACCTGGCTCTTCCAATTCTTAGCTTACCAGTAATGCGAAACTCTAGGAAAACTCTTCATACAATATAGATAGAAAAACATAGAACAAGTCTATCTATCTCTTTTCCTCTTTTTTAAGAAACAAATTATTAATGTCATTTTTTTTTTTTTTGGTAAAATAGACATAAAATTTACCATTTTAATTTTAAAGGCATTAAGTACATTCACATTGTTGTACAACCATTACCACCATCCATCTCCAAAATGTTTTCATCTGAAAACATTCACCATAAAGTTGCAAACTGAAACTTGGTAGCCATTAAACAATAACTACCCATTCCATTCTGTTCCACATTACTCGCTACTCCCCAACCTGTATTTTCCCACTCACCAAAAGGCCATAGTCATGGTTCCATGGCAATAGATGTCTGTGACAGTACTATATAACGCTGCATATTCAAATGTATATGCTTCCTGGTGAGCTACTCATCCTGAGCTTCTTTCCATAAGAGCATTTAACAAACTGTCATAAGTTCACTTCTCTGTCACCCTAGAGAATTTGAACTTTGTAAGTATAGAGCACAGGTCTTACTCAAATGTTTATCTTTGGCCAAGCATAGTACCTGGTTTGCAGCAAATGATTGATCAGTGAGTGGATAAATTAGTGAATGAAGGAGGAATATCAGCTCCTTGGACTGAGAAAAAACGATACTGTTGCCGAAGATTCTGGGCAACAATCTCAGAGAAATAAATTACATCTAGAAGGTTTAGTGAATAACTAAAGCCAAGGGTTTCATAGTGTACCTATAAGAAGTGCACTATGATTTCTGAGATATGCTGATATTTTGTTTCTTAATTTATGATGAACTCTCGGAACACATGAGTTCATTTTGCTAGTATTTCGTAGTTTTAAGCAATACATATAGAAATATGTCACTTTGTGCTTATATTAATATAATTGTTTATAAAAGACCAGTTTTGACAAAAATTATATATGGTAAATTGCAAACATAATTTTAACAGTAACTATTTCACTTGTTCCAAAGAGAACAGCAATGATTAATAGTGAATTCAATAATAGAGGTCCAGAACCAGTTATGTGTAAGCTAAGAGATCAATCAAAGAAATGGAAAACAGAAATAATTGACTTATAAAGAATGCCTGAGAGCATGGAGGTGCATGCAATAGTCTCTGGTAAACAAAATCTGGCTGAAGAACAAGCTTTGATTCCCTTCTCTTTATCTTTGTGTATCTACTATAGAGGTTTGCTTTGTGATTATTGTGAGGCTTGCATAAAACATCTTATAGCTATAATTATTTTTTGCTGATAACAACTTAATTTCAATCACATTAAAAAAACTCTACTCTTTTACTTTTCTGTTTTATGTTTTTGATGTCATAATTTACCTCTTTTACATTGTGTATCCATTAAAAAATTATTGAAGCTGCAAGCTTCTCCTTCTCTTTTCTTTCTAGTACTCTAATAATTTGCAGATTGTTTCTTTTGATGGTAACCCCCTAGATAACCTAGGCTCTCTTCACTATTTTTCATTCTCTCTTCTTTGTTCTCCTCTGACTGGATAATTTCAAAGCTCCTGTCTTTTAATGCAGATTTTTTTCTTCTGCTTGATCCATTCTGCTATTGATGCTTTGTATGGCATTTAAAATTTTTCACTCATTATATTTTTCAGCTCCAGAATTTCCTTTCAATTCTTTTTTATTATTTCTATCTCTTTGTTAAATTTTTCATTTTGTTCATGAATTGTTTTCCTGATTTCATTGAATTGTCTTTCTATATTTTCTTGTAGCTCATTGAGTTTCCTAATTACATCTATTTTGAATTCTTTATTGGGTAAATGGCAGCTGTTGATATCTTTTGGGTTGGTTATTGAAAGATTACTGTGATCCTTTTGTGATGTCGTATTTTCTTGATTTTTCGTGTTCCTTCTTAAGTCTTTACTAACTGAGAGAAATACCTCTTTGGGAGAAATTTCCCTTTGGGAGAGAAATACCTTCCTTCAGCCCTGCTAAGGATTCTGAGGCTTTCTCAGACCTTCTATGGATATGCCTACTCCACACATTTTGCTCTCTGTGTGGCAGAATTCTTAAGCTTATAGGCTTTGGCTCAATCCTGTATAGCCAGGCCATGTGCTGACAACCTCTCTTTTACTTTCCCAATGGCATTCTCTCCCAAGCCCAAAGATTCAGGCCAGATTTCTGCACACGTTCATTAGCTATCTGCAAAAGCTTGCTCTTGCACTGTCAAGAGTGTGCACACAGGGAGATCAGTTCAGGGCTTTGTGACCACCTAGAGGGGTGGGATAGGGAGGATGGGAAGGAGACGCAAGAGGAAGGGGATATGGGGATATATGTATACATATAGCTGATTCACTTTGTAATACAGCAGAAACTAACACACCATTGTAAAGCAATTATACTCCAATAAGACGTTAAAAAAAAAAAAGAGTGTGCTCAAGGAATCAGTCATGGAGTGGGGCTGGGGGAGGGGTAGGAGTGGGTGAGGTGAATGGATTATTGGGGGTGCCCTGGGCCAGCTGGGGAAATCAGTAGTGGCTTGTGGGTAGGCCTCCTGCTGCGTGTTCACTCACACTCTCACTTTTCCCTGCAGGAGAAATCACAGGCTGAGAATGGCTCTTTTTGCACTGAGGTATCACCTTAGGAGAGGGTAATACAGGTAAAGTCAAACTGCCCCTCTTACCTTCTCCAGTGCACCCAATCTTGTGGTTTTTGCAATCAGTGGTATGCTAAAACTTCTTTGCTGAACTCCTGGATTTCCACAAAGGCTCTCTCATCTATGGTAATTGTTCTCCAGCAGCTCCCAGACTGTGGCCAAGAGAGACTGGAGCCAGTTCATGGGCACTTCAGGGTCCAGAGTCATGACCAAGGCATGTATGTCTATTACCTAGCATATCAGTGGGCAAGACTCCTCCTGGGTCCCTTTGTGCATGGTGCTGATGACAGAACCAAAGACAAACAGGGCTTCAGCAGAGTCCTCAGGGTTATGTAGTTGTCTCTGGGTCTATTGTTGGGACCTCAGTGAGTGAATTAGCTATCTAGGTGCAGGCCTGTCTTCTCAAACTGGGTCTTCCTGTTTTTGGATGAACCTGGAGTTTCACAGTCTCCTTCCTGGATCCCACAGTTCCCACAAATGTACTTTTGTCTGTGGATGGATGCCAAAGTGCTATTTTTGAGGGAGAATACAGAAGAATATCTTATTTACCCATCTTGTTGATGTCACTCCAGTTGTTCTGTTTTAAAAGTTGTTAACATTCATGCAGCTTTATGTATCAAAAGTGCCTCAGAGTGTGTTTTTTAATTTTATTCTGACTTGCCTTTGATGTCTATTGGAGATGGGTATTCTCTGCAGTGCAGAGCCACCTGAATCAGCATTTAGCAGTGAAGTGGGGGTATCTGCAACTTTTGTAACTGTTTGGATTTCCTTTCCCTCCACAGCTTCATTAACAGTTCAGTGTCTTTGAGGAAAGTTTGACTGAGGTGTCCCTATTAGAAAGGGATGCTCCAGATCTTCAGACCTTTGATCATTTCTGTTTTACATGGTGTTTTCCTATCAGACATAGGGTATTGCCAGAGTTGCAATGAGTTAATCCCCCAATAAATGCAGTCAGCATAGCTTAATTTGAAATAAAAATGGATGACTGTAATAAGCTTAACTTTCTAGCAATGCAGCTTTACTTAATGCAATCCCTCTGGGAATGTACATTAGACTGCAGATAGCAAATTTGAAAAGTCATAACTTTATAAAAAGTTATAAATATTTTGTTTAGTGTTATAAGTGTATTTATTATGAATACAGTAGTTTAAATACTTATCAAATGCATGAATATTATTTAAGACTAAAACTGTGTGAATTACCAAATGGATAAATTAAGGATCAATAATAGTATCTTTTACACATTTGTATTAAATCTGAACAATTATCAAATCTAATTGTCTTTAAAAATTAAAATGCAGATTACATAAGCAGAAAGGAAAAATTTCCATTTTACTTAAATTTGTCAGTTGTTTGCTGTAAGCTTCTTATATATAGGTAAACACAGTTATGAATATATATTGTAGACTTGGGAACTATGTACCACTAATGTGAGGATTAAACTGATTGCCAAGTTTTTTAATAGTCTGGTTAAATGTACAAACCACCTCTCTGAAAAATACCCAAGTCCACATTTTGCATACAATTTTATAGATTCATCAACTGCCTACAGTCTTGACATGGACCTTTTAAGTACTATGATCTTCAAGTTGAGATACTGCATACATGCACAGATTATCTCATATTGTCATGTGAAAATCCACAGAATACCAGTGATATCTTAAATCAGCTTACACATACTCTTAGTACAAAGAAAGCTATTTAATCAGAAGGAATTTATTGCAGTCTTTACGTTATTTATTGACTAATCTATTTGGGGAAAATATTATTGATATTTGAGAAAATCATATCCTTAGTAATAAATAATTGAAGCTACAGTGTAAATATTGCCATTTAGATAAACATTCCAACAGCTATTTCAGAGTACCAAATCCTTACTTCTAACATAGAGAACCAAATAAGTATTATGATTTTGCACTTCTGTAAACTCTGGGACAGAAATGCAACACAGTATTATTAGACTTTAATAGGATACTTCAAAAAAAATATCCTGAACCCCAAACCACTTTCATTTATTAGTATGAAGTATCTCTATTAAAATATGAAGTAGAAAAATTTTATTGCTTCTCATTTCACTCCTTTTTATTTTCTGAGAGTGAAATTGAAAACATGGCATATTCCCCCTTGATTATTAAGTATCAAACAATTGGTTTATGTAACTAATCCATCACAAATGGTTAAGGTTAAATAATATTATTTCTAATCCACCAAGCAAAGACTTAATAAGTCAAGCATATTTATTAAAATATTGAAATAGTAAAACTAAAACAAGTAATAATAATAATAGTGATAATAAAAGAAACTAATTTTAACCTCCTCTATACTGTGCATTATGTTAAGCTCATTAAATATACTGTCCTATCTAAAAATAACTCTGTGAAGTAATATAGATTCTAATTTTAAAGGTGAGGAAATTGAAAAAATAGTAATATCAGATGTCAAAACAGGTGTCAAAGCATAATTCCTAACAAATATTATCTGGTTTCAAAATTTCTCTTTGTAATAGGCACAGTGGCTCTCTAAAGACAAATAAAAACTTGATCAGTGTTGCATTGCCTTGAGTTTATCGTCTTTGGGTAATTTTGAGCTTAAATTTCATTTTTTCTCATTGTTCAATTTTGAAAATAAATTTTAATATTGTAAAATAATAAATGAATTCTTTTAAGATTTAATCACAGCATTTTTTGTTTATTTTAAATTTAGATAGATTTCACACATCATAAAATTCAAACTTCAAAGTGTAAAATTCAGTGATTTATAGTATATTGACAAAGTTGTGCAACTATTTTCATATATAATTATAGATTATTTCCATTAATCCAAAAAAATAAATCTTGTACCTATTAATAGTCAGTACAAATTCCACCTTCCCCATCCCTTGACCACCATATATCTACTTATTTTCTCTATTGATTTGCCTATTCTGGACATTTTATAAATAGAATTATATAATATGTAGTCTTTTGTGTCTGGCATCCTTCAGTAAGCATAAAGTTTCCAAAGTTCATCCATGTTTTGGTATGTATTGGTAGTTCATTCCTTTTATGAATAATATTTCATTGCATAGATATACCATATTTGTTTTTCCATTCATCAGTTGATGTAAATTTGGGTTTTTCCTACTTTTTGGCTTCTGTGAATAATGCTGCTATAAACATTAAAATATGTATTTTTTCTAGGTGGACCTATGTTCTCACTTCTTTTAGGTATGTACTTAGGAATGGATTTGGCTGAATCATATGGCAATTCTATTTTTAATTTATTATGGAACGACTAAACTGTGTTCTTTTCTTGTTTTCCTTTTTCTTTTGGTGTCATATTGCCGAATCCAAGGTTTTGAAGATTTACGTTTCTTTCTAGGAGTTTTACAGTTTTACTTTTACATTTAGTTCTTGGATCCATTTTGAAGATTTTGTTTTTGTATTTTTTTGTTTTTTGTTTTTGTTTTGTTTTGTTTTTTTGTATATGGTATGAAGTAGCAGTCAATCTTCAATCTTTTGCATGTAGATATACAGTTGTCTCAGTACCATTTATTTAAGAGACTCTTGGGCTTCCCTGGTGGCACAGTGGTTGAGAATCTGCCTGCCAATGCAGGGGACATGGGTTCGAGCCCTGCTCTGGGAAGATCCCACATGCTGCAGAATGACTAGGCCCATGAGCCACAATTAGTGAGCCTGCGCGTCTGGAGCCTGTGCTCCGCAACAAAAGAGGCCGCGATAGTGAGAGGCCCGCGCACTGTGATGAAGAGTGGCCCCCACTTGCTGCAACTAGAGAAAGCCCTCGCACAGAAACGAAGACCCAACACAGCCATAAATAAATAAATAAATAATTTTTTTTTAAAAGAGACTATTATATTATCATTCAATGGTCTTGGCACCCTTTTCAAAAATAATTTGACCACAAATGTTTCTCTTTATTTCTGAACTGTCAATTCTATTATTTTTTTGTTGATTTTCACTATTGTTTTTCTCTTCTCTGTTTTGCTAATTTCCAATTTAATTTCCTTACTTCTATCTGGTTTGAGTTTAGTTTGCTCTTCTAATTCTAGTGTCTTAAGGTGGAAAGTTGTGTTATTAACAACCTTTCCTTTTTTTAAATGGAGACATTTACAGTTATAGATTTCTTACTAAGCACTACTTTAGCTGCATCCCATAGGTTTTGATATGTTGTATCTTTATTCCATTCATCTCAAAATATGTTCTAATTTCCCTCGTGATCTCATCTTTGACCTATTGATTAATTAGGAGCATGTTGCTTAATTTCCACATACTCATGAATTTTCCAGATTTCCTTCTGTTGTTGATTTCTATTTTCATTCCAATGTAGTTGGAGAAGATGCTTTGTGCGATTTCCATCTTTTAAAAATTTATGAAGACTTCCTTTATGACCTAACATGTGGTCTATCCTTGGATAAAATTTCAGGTGCACGTTGGAAGAATATATATTGTGCTGTGTTGAATGGTGTACTCTTTAAATATCTGTTAGGTCTTGTCTTATAGTATTGTTAAAGTCTTGTTTTTCTGTTTCTCTTCTGCCTAGTTTTTTAATCCATTATTGAAGATGTCTTATGGAAGTGTACAGCTATTATTGTTGAAATGTCTATTTCTCTCTTCAAATGTGTCCATATTTGCTGCTTATATTTTGGATTCTATTGTTATGAGAATATATGTATATAATTATAGCTTCACGATAGACTGACCCTTTTATTATTATAAGTTGTTTTTGTCTCTAGTATCAGTCTTTGAATTTAGGTATATTTTGTCTAATATTAACATGTCTACTCCTGCTCTTTTTTAGTTATTTTAGTTATTGCTGATGTGGAATGCATTTTTTCATTCTTTTACTTTCAAACTCTTTTCTAGAAACTTGGGTGTGTCCTCTGTAGCCAACATATAGTTGGATCATGTTTGCTCTTTGATTGAAATGCTTCATCTATTTACACTTAATATAATTACTGATAAAATAAGAATTTGTCATTTTTCCACTTGTTTTCTGTTTGTCTTGTCTTCTTTTTGTTTTTTTAACTGTTATTCCCTGCTACTTTCCTTTGTGTTAAGTAGATATTCTCTAGTATACCATTTTAACTTCATTGTCATTTCTTTTACTACAATATTTAATTATTTTCTTACTGGTTGCCCCAAGTTTTACAAATTACATCCTAATTTGTAACAATTTAGTTCAGATTAATAGGAATTTAACAGCAATAGTTTACAAAATCTTTGCTCCTATATAGCTCTATTTTCTTCCCTTCCTTCATACTATTATTGCCAATCATTATACATTGTATACTCATCAAGACAGATTTATAATTATTGCTCTATACAGTTGTTACAGTAGTCTTTTAAATCAGATAAGAGGAAAAAGTGTTACAGACAAGAAAAATACTTATATTTATTTGTGTTATTTTTTATATTTACCTAAGTTATCTTTACTGGTGCTCTTTATTTCTTCATGTTAATTCTAATGTCTTTTCATTTCAGACTGAAGTACTTATTTAATATTTATTCTAGGGCAGGTTTGCTGGCATAAATTTTCTCAGTTTTTGTTTATCTCAGAATAACTTAGTACCCTTTTCATTTTTTGAAAGATGGTTTTACTAGATATAGAATTCTTAGTTGAGACAGTACTTTTCTGTCGGTACATTGAATATATAATCCCCATGTCTTCAAGACTCCATGGTTTCTGATGAAAAATTTGCTGTCAGTATTAGTGTAGATACCATGTACATAATGAGTCATTTCTCTCTTGCTGTTTTCCAAGATTTTCTCTTAGCTTCAGCTTTCAACTGTTTGATTCTAATGTGTCTGGATGTGGATTTCTTTGAGTGTATCCCATTTAAGTTGACTGAGTTTCTTGGATGTGTAGATTAATATTTTCATCAATTTTTGGATTCTTTTAACATTATTATCTTCAGATATTCTTTCTGACCCTTTCTTTCACTCCTCTCTTTCTGGTAATCCCATTGTGTTGATTTCTTTATGTTATCCCACATGTCTCTGAGGTTCTATTCATTTTTTCTTTATTTTTTTTTCCTTTTTGTTCCTCAGACTGAATTGTCTCAATTGACTTAATTTCAAACACATTCATGACCCCTCTAGTGAAGTTTTCATTTCAGTTATGTACTTATTACCTACAGAATTGCCATTTATTCTTTTTTATTAAGTTCTTTTTATTGATACTCTCTATTTGGTGAAACACTGTTGTCATGCTTTCCTTTAGTTCTTTAGACATAGTTTCCTTTAGTTCTTTGAAGGTATTTAAAATACTAGATTTAAAGTCTTTGTCTAAAAAGTAAAGTTTCCTCAGAGACAGTTTTAGTTGACTTTTTTTAATGGGCCTTACATTCTTGCTTTTTGTTTGTTTTTAACATGTCTCATAACTTTTTGGCTGAAAATTGGACATCTTTAATAGTATAAAATGGCAACTTTAGGAACCAAAGATTTTTGTTATTGTTGCCATTTGTTGTTGTTGTTTTTGTTTTTGCTGCTGCTGTTTGTTTAATGACTTTCCTGAACAACTTTTGTGGATTCGTTATTCTGTGGCTACTGAAGTCTCTGGTCTGTCAGCTTAGTGGTCAACTAATGATTGGATATGATTTTCTTAAATTTCTGGAGTCAATAAGTATTCTAATCTTTGCTGAGAGACTCTATGTGCACATTGGGGCATGTCTTCAATGCATAGAGAGGGAGTTCACAACTATGTCTGAGCCTTTCTTTTTCATTTATGGAGGTCAGCTAGAGGTAAAGCTTAGAGCCTTCTCCAGTCTTTTGTGAGCATCTGAATAGCCATGTTTATACATAGCTTTATGCATGTGGGTGGCGTTCTAGATTTCCAAGAATATGTCAGAATTTTTCAAAGCCCTGTATGGTCATCTTATTCTCCAGGTTTTTCTTTTAAGTATTTTGTTATTTGTCCCAACTCATACTGCTGCCTAGTGGAATTGTGATGTTAAACTATTGTTGACTGTTTTCAGCCTCAGGGGAGAGGCTGTTTGCACTGGGCAAGCTCTGAGTCAGATCAAATAAAGACAAGATTTACAAGTGGAATTTTTTAAGGAACTATCAGGTAAATTCAGGATAGTTATCTGGGAATGGGGCTATTAGGGAGCTCCAACCCTGTTCTGCCACCTCAAGTGACTGACTTCTGGGTTTTCACTGTTATTAAAGAGTTGTTAGTTTTCAATGCTACTATGGAGCTGGGAAGAGGGTGATGGGAATAAGGCAAGTTAAAACACCACAAATCTCACTGTCCTTACTGAGATTTACCTGTTTTTTCTTAATTAAGTACTCCCCAGATTGTTGCAAGCTTTAGGTTTATTCCCAAAGTTCTGAAAAAAAAATGAGTTTTGAAAAATTTTGGCAGTGTTCCCATTGCTTTTTCAAAGGAGAGTTTTCAAAGCTTCTTCCTGAAACTTTCCTGCTGACAGCACTCTTTATCTGATTATTAAGCTATAAAATGAAATGGCTATCAACCTGCATATTTAAATAACAAATTATGTTAAATGTCTTTAAATGTGCCTATTAAAAGGTTACTGTTTAATTAATTAACTTATAAATGTCTATGTGCTTTATGAAAAATCAAATAGGAAAACACAAAATCAAAATGAGTCCATATCTTAAGTGTATATTTAAATTGAATTTGGAAAAGCATTTACTACATGGGAATTTAAATTCAATATTTAATTCTAAAGAGATAAATAGAACTAAATATAAAAATGGTTACAGAATGATAAGTAATTTCGTTGTTATGTGATAGTTTCTAAATTGAGATAGGTTTCAATTTTAGAAGTAACCGAATAAAGTTGGAAATATCGTAAATCAAGCCAAATGCTAAATCAGGCTCAAAATCCAATTTTTATGTTATGTTTCCCCAACTGCCTATTAACCATACTATGATTTCAGTTTCTTGGCAATATTGGCTGGATAAGTTGTAGTTTGATATATCTTAGGTGTTTAAAATAAATGTTCTGAGTTCTAGCTGCATCAGCTTTGCTTAAAATATTATAACTAAATGTACAAAGGGATTTTAATTGTTCATTGTTTCCATAAAATAAAGCACACATAACAATTTTATACTGACCAGGAATTTTAAAGAAAATGATTACTCTGTGATTTCTCATTTCTACTCTTTGAATGAATAGGCCTTTCTTTCAAACATAAAAATGGCAGATTGCAGCTCCCCAGCAGCTCTATTTTGAATTCTAGCTATTCTAAAAATGAACACTGCTGATCAGCGTCTATGTAAATTTCCAACATTCGCTATTCTATTTTGATAGCTGAATACATTGGAGGACTAGGAAATCGCATCATCAGTGTAGGTAAGGAATTTATTTGACAAAGGAAGAACCTGAAGATTATCCTCATTATATAACAAGTGCACAAAGGGAGTTGCAGTGTGTAACTAGCCAGGTAAAACCACTTATTGATATAAGCATCTGAATTACATTTGATTATGGCCTCTTAATTTTAATTCGCAACAAATGGTGCATCACAATCTCACTCTTAAGACCAAAGTAGAACTATTATAGGGCTTCTGGCTTGAATGAAATACCCAGGGTTGCCAGGATACCACTGTAGGAGGCTGCCAGGGCAGGCTACAGTAGTTTGTTGAGCTCTTGGCTGGCTCAGTGTTAATCCTGCTCACCCAAAGCGCTGAAAAATCAGCCTTTAAATTCAGGAATAGTGAGATAATGTGTTTTTTTGCTCAGTCCTGAATTATGTTTATTCACTGTTTCTCCCTAAAAGTCAAACCCTTGCTATTGCTGAAAAACGGTGCTGAAGACCTAGCTGAGTTGCAATAAAATGGCTTTTTTTATTTCAATTTTGTTTCAGGAAAGAATATACACTTTAATGCTCAACATCATTAATTATTAGAGAAATGCAAATCAAAACTACAGTGAGGTATCACCTCACACTGGTCACAATGGCTATCATCAAAAAATCTACGAACAATAAATGATGGGGAGGGTATGCAGAAAAGGGAACCCGCCTGCACTGTTGGTGGGAATGTAAATTGATACAGCCACTATGGAGAACAGTATGGAGGTTCCTTAAAAAAACTAAAAATAGAACTACCATATGACCCAGCAATCCCACTACTGGGCATATAACCTGAGAGAACCATAATTCAAAAAGACACATGCACCCCAATGTTCATTGTAGCACTGTTTACAATAGGCAGGATATGGGCACAACCTAAATGTCCATTGACAGATAAATGGATAAAGATGTGGTACATATATACAATGGAATATTACTCAGCTATAAAAAGAAACGAAATTGGGTCATTTGTAGAGACGTGGATGGACCTAGAGTGAAGTAAGTCAGAAAGAGAAAAACAAATATTGTATATTAACACATGTATATGGAATCTAGAAAAATGGTACAGATGAACCTATTTGCTGGGTACGAATAGAGATGCAGATGTAGGGAATGGACCTGTGGACATGGGGATGAGGTGGGATGAATTGGGAGATTGGGACTGATGTATGAGCACTGCCATGTGTAAAACAGATAGTGGGAACCTGCTGTATAGCAGGGGGAGCTCAGCTCGGTTCTCTGTGGTGACCTAGATGGATGGGTTGGGGGGTGGGAGGGAGGTCCAAGAGGGAGGGGATATATGTATACATATAGCTGATTCACTTCGTTGTACAACAGAAACTAGCACAACATTGTAAAGCAACTATACCCCAATAAAAAATTTTTTTAAATTAAAAATTTAAAAATAAAAAAAAAGAATATACACTTTATACTGTAACAGCCATGTTACCTTCATCCCAACTGCATTGCAACAGAAGGCACCAGACATTGATATAGAAGGTCATCTCCTTGATTACAATGGTTCATCCAATGCACTAGGGTATAGTTATTATACTTAAATTAACATTTCTTACCTTGCCTGCATTCTTTGTACATTTGTGAGAACTAAAAATGGTTAATCAACTGTTTCAAAATATACACATAAGGATTTATTTAATTAACCAAGAGTAGTATAGTATTTTTCAGATATGTGACTGTATATGCTTGCGGTTTTTGTGGTGTACGTATATATGTATGCATTTTTGTGTGTCTATTAGACTCTGTGTATTTATAAATTTTATTTCCTAATATAATTTGATTATTTTAGAAGTCGTTATTAATGACCTACCTTGAGCACACAGTGTTCTATACATAATTATATAATGGTAAAAAGATTAAGTCCCTAATTTCTTCAAGGTTACATTCAGGTGGAGAAGGTAGAAAGTAACTGTATTAGTTCCTCATGGCTTCTATAACAAGTTACCAAAAATTTAATGGCTTAAAAGAGCAAAAATTTACTCTCATATTAGAGGTCAGAAGTCTAAAATCAAGTTGAACTGTGTTCCTTCTTGAGGCTCGAGAAGAGAATGTTTCTTTTCCTTTTTCAACTTCCAGAACCTGCTTACATTCCTTAGTGCATGACCTCTTCCTCACATGACTACAGCTTCTTGCTTCCATTACCATCTCTTCTACTCCTCTGAGCCTCCTGCCTCCAGTTAACAAGGATCCTTGTGATTACTTTAGGCCCACCTGGATAATCCAGGATCATCTTTTCATCTCCTTTGCAAAGCCCCTTTTCTGCTGTAAGGTAATAGGTTCTGGAGATTGGGACATAAACATCTTCAGGAAGTGGGAGGTTGCCATTATTCAGTCTGCCACAGTAAGCAAGCACAAGTTGTGAAATACAAAGTAATCTCAGCTATTAATTAAGGCTATGAAGGAAAAATAAGCAAGGTAAGAGGATATTGAGTAATAGAAGCCAGTAAAGATAGTATGATCGGAGACAGGAAGGAGAGATATTGCGCAGAAACTCGAATAAAGCAGGGAGAGAGGCAACAGAGAATCTGGCAGAAGCACTTTCAGCAGAGAGAATAGCCTGTACGGGGAGCCTAAGTCAGGCAGAAACTTGACATGTACAAGAAACAGCACAAAGAGCAAACTAAGCAAAGACAGAGCTCACTGAAGTAGGTAGGAATCAGAAAAAGTAGAGCTTTGTAGGCCAAGGTTAGGACAATTATTCAGGAGTAACTCTCTGTATCCATGACGTGTGGCAATCTATCATTCTGCTGTGGTGCAATTCTGAACACTGTTTATTGCTATGAGGTTTATCTGCAGGACTGAGTCACTGAGCTTGTAAGAGAGATTAACTAACAACCCAGAAGGGTATCTATTGTTCTCTATCTGTGTGTAGGAAAAGTCTTCCCTGAAGTGATAAATCCTATTTTTTGTTAGGTTAGACATTGTCTATTTATGTGGACAGAAATGGAGAAAGACTAATTAGGTGACATGGTTCTTAGCCAGAAAACAGAAATTTTAGTTAAATTAATGTTCAGAAGACTGAATTCGGTAGTGACCCAAATTTATGACTTGTACAAGTCTAACATACTCCATATTTTATGAAACTGTTTCAGCTAGTTCTCCAGATAATGCAAAAATTTTCAGCAAGTGAGAGTTGAAATATTAGAGAAAGTTGAACATTGGTTAATTCTTGGTTCAGAATGTGGAAAATGTACAAATGATTCCAGACTTTAGGACTTGCCATGCTATACCAATCAGCAACTTCTAGCTAGTCTTTTTTCCTAAATATCTTGAATTCATGATATTTTTCTCCATTACCACCACTGATTCTAAGATGCCATCATTTCTTACCCATCTGTTACATAGGTCCCTTACTCAATTTCCCTCCATTACTCCTACTGTACTTCTGACAGCCCAATTTATTTTCAACAGTGTGGATGGAGTGATCTTTTATTTTAAAAAATACATCATATAACTCCTCTCCTTAAAACTCTTTAATGCATTCCCAATGAAGTTAACTTTTGTAAGAAGCTGCAAGATCGAACTCTTATCTTCTCAACACCTTCTGATTACAATTTCAAGCAAACATCATGTTTTCTTTCTGCCATGTGTGTTTATATAAGCTGTTTTTTTTTTCTTCTTCAAGGCTGACTACCTCCGAATTCCAATTAACAATTGCTAGTCATTCTTCAGATCTCAATTCACATGTTACCTTCTCAAAGAAGCCCATTCTAGAAGAGACATCACTGTAACGTGTTTGTGTGTCTCTATACTTCTTCAATGCTTTTTCACAACTGCTAATCACACAGTTTTTAATGACTTGTCTGCACCTCTATCAACCACAAGACTATAGGATCCTTGAATATAAAAATTAAGTCTGTGATATTCACCAGTGTCTCCAAGGCTTTAAATGCCAAGAGAGCAAGGAAAGACTCTATTTTTGCTTAGTAATGTGTTTCCAGCTCCTAGGACAGTGTCTTCCCATGGTAGGCACTTAGAAAATGTTTGCTGAGTTGATAAATAATGAATGAAAAGTGAAAGAAGACAATATGACTGACCTGTAACACTGTGGGCCATTAAGTCCATTATCTGTCCGTTGAAAATGAAGTGAAAGGTTGTTGGCTGTCTTCTAAATATCCTTCTTAATCCCCAGTTTTCAGATGAGAGCTCTGCTTTCAGTTCTCACAGCTTGTAGAATGTGAAGAGCTGTGTAAAATGTTTTCCTGAGATTTCCATTTGTATAGAGATGAGCCTTGTTCTTTGAGAGGGATCATCTAGAAAATATATATTGTAATGTTGTTAAAAATGAAATATATATTTAAAATTCACAATAGATATTCACTCACAAATATACTACAAAATTTTAAGTTAAGCATGTTAAGCAATTTAAACAATTTAAGACCTAAAATAATAAAGAGCTACGTAAGAAGCCCACTAATACACAAGAGAAATTATGGTTGCTTAATTTTGGTTTAACCTTTCAGTAAAAAAATTTTAAAAATCCTTCACAGGTCGAATGATATAAACAGAAATATCTATGTCCAATATCAAATTGATCAATACAAAGAAAATAACACACCTAAAAATAAATATTTAGATTTTGCTGAAATTGCTTGGAGCATGAATTTTATTTATTTTTTCTATATTATTATTTTTTAAAGCAGTGGATATGTTTTTATGCACCAAGCACATTCATAAAAATATGTTAGAAACTAAAATTATCTTTTCTCCTTCATTCTTTAGGAAGTCACCCTGTAGTTTTAAATGGAAAAAAGTTTGAGAAAACAGAAACAACTTTCTTATTACTAATCTTTTATAATTACAGTGGAATGGAAATTTCTTCATGGACACATGAATATAAGTGATGGATGGGGCTAATGTTTTCCAGATTTTTCTTTTCTTATTTGTTTCAATGATTAATCCAGTGGTCTACCTCTTCAGGGAAAAAGAAGGGGTAGTACTGTATCACCTTCATGAGGCTTGTTCCAATCATCCATTACTCTTCCGAGTTTTCTGAATCCAAGGTGGGCAATTTAGCTTTTACCAAAAGAAGCCCCTGTAATGGGTCCAAATAGTTAACTCCAAGACCATGCTGCTCCCTAAGTCAAAACTTTACTGTCTATTCCATTTCCCACTCAAAATATACAAGCCATGTCTGATATAATTCGCTAGAATCTATGTGAGCCCAAAGGACAGCCTAAATGTACTTCACACAATTAATCAGCCATGTAACACATTCCACGTATGGATAATATGAACCCCTCTGACTATCCAAATCTCAAAGAGTAATCAAGGCTGATATAATTGTATTTTCCTTGAATTTTATACCTGAAACAAGGGAAGTTCAAATTCATTAAGGTTTAGTTCGAAGGAATAATAAACCAAATATTTTTCCTAGCCAATTTGTTTTTTTTTTTCATCTCCAACAAGTGAAGTTCTACCCTAATGCCCAGGGAGAGTCTGGGTTCCTTTAGCAAGTTCAACATCAGCTGCCTTCCACAAAAACAAGTGTCAATTTCTTCAGGTCCTTTGAGTTTGAATCAAACCAACCCCACATTTCTCAAGTGTCCCACTCATAACATCAACACAACATTAAACACATAAAATTGAGAAAATGCAAACATATCCCAGCACCTAAAGCAGTTATTAAAAGCAAAAGTATGTTCCCAGAACTCAGGACTGGTTTTTGTACAATCCAGGCCCATGTTATTGTTTCCCAAGAACAAAGCAGAGACTCAGAGACATCTTAAAAACCGAAAACAGAGAAAGATAGCATGAGAGAAAAAGAGAAATCTTAGATTCAGTTCTCTCAGAAATCTGGCATATTTAGTGTTAATGAAGCAACTGAAATTTCCATATCTGGAAGAAAAATAAATCCACCTTTACATACAGTATTCCTGCTCAGCGAAGGGAATTTACCACTCTTTCTATATGGAAGTTTTAAAATTTGATATAGCATCCGGCAACATTACCAGGCATCACTCGAGGCTGAATTTCATCTCCATGTCATGCAATAAATATGTGCATTTTCCTTTTAAGATCTGTGCTCTGAACTTCCTGGGTTTCATGGAGTGTGAACTATGTCTCTTTTTTTCCTGCTGTGTCCCTGCATTTGTTTCAGCCAGATAATCACTCTGAGCATGATGCTTGTATGAAGCTGCTCTTGGAGCATGTGAAGTCCATGTACTAGACACTAGTGAGGAAAAGCCCTTTTGTAGCACTCTCGTCACAAAACTCTGTGCCTTGCCTAAATTTTGAATTTCTAGGCCTTGAATAATTTGTGTGTCTTCAGTGGCAGTGAAATATTTTCTTCTGCCACATCATTCTTGGTACTTTGGAGGTGCCCCTGGTATTTGATCTAGTTTTTTGTTGCTTACCTACTTTCAGCCAGGCTCCGCTTATTGTTTTAACTTTTTTAAACTTGCTTCTTGAGGTTTCCTCTTTTATTTGCTACTCTATTCTGCACACCTACTCTCTGCAGTATCTTCTCCTTCCCTTCTGTTCTGTATGTATCGTCTCCTTCATCTTCTCTCAGCTTTCACCACACTCTGGATTAGAAGGTTAAATTCCAGAATACGTAGGTGACATCACTTTTGCAATTCTATCTTCTTTTTTGTTCTGCATTATGAAACTGGAGCCATTGGGGACATTCTCTATCCTCCCATGGTTTTCCTTATGCTCCTAAATCCTGTCATTTTTCAGGACAGTATCAAATAAGTCTGGGCCAGTTTCAGAGACGAGGGGGCTATGAATTGCCTCTAATTTGCTTTCCTCCTGTGTGTATAGATTTTACAGTATAATGAAGATCTCCTTCATTGTTTGCATTTTGAAGTTATGATTTATTTTCTTGTTTCCTTGAACATGGAAGTTTCTTTACTTTTTTTTAGGTAGGGTGGGGTTTGTAAGAAGAAAATAGAGTAGCAATTCTTTTATATTGACTCCAACTTTATTTTTACTCATTTAAATGTTACCCTATACACTAACATTTATGTAAACTCTCCTTGTGAAGTAAAAGGAAATTGTGAAATGCTACTAACACTTAAATCATAGTCTTAGCCCCTGTACTTAGTACACTGTGACCTTTAATAAGTAACAATCTCTGAATTGTCACTTCTGCAGCTATAAAATAAAAATTTAAAAAGCAAAACAAAAATATTTGTCTCATCTTTCTCATAATATGAACTGTCTTTAAAAAATGAAAAATGCTATGTTATAAAATTTTGGTTGCTAGTCTCTGTTTTATGTGTTTGGATTTTCATGTATTTAATTTCTTTAAATTAGGGCACAGATGTCTGATTTCATCTTATTTATATTTAAAAAATATTTTTGTATGGCACATAGATATTGACAAAGAAGTTTCACATATGTCTTTAAACTTTGCAATAATTCTGATAGCTAGATATTGTTCACTCTGAAAATTTAGGTTTAAAAGATGTAAGTCACTGGTCTATACCTCCAAATACAAAAAAAAATTTTGTACTGAGGTTGATCTGGATACAGTTTTAATGCATAATAAGTAAAATGTTCTTTTTCTCTTATGGACAGATTAGGATATGTGAATGCTTAATAATGTCCAATTCTTAATTAGCTAGTTTGCTGACCAGATAATCATACAGCCAGCAATTAAGACTAATTGAATATCCTCTAGTTTCACAAGTGAAAAAACACTAGAAGGAGTACCATCTAAAGTCTCTTAAACACAAGGAGTTGATGAAAAGGAGAAACAGACTGTCTGAAGTAGAGTCTTTAAAGATCCAAAAAAAATAGAGGATTTGGTCAGAGGAGTGGTTTCTTAGAGACTTTGGAATAGCATGGCTAATCTTATTGTAACTTATGGAATTTCTGAAAGTCTTATTTGATTTTCTTTAAAATAATTAATTTGCATAAATTTAATTGACAGAGATTTTCATGATTCACCTTCATTTTTATGATTTTAAAGGTAATAGCTGCTGTTTACACCATTGGAAAAAGTGTTGCTTTAGAAGTAATATGCAAGTGCTTTCCCATTACAGATAAGAGCTAGAGATAGTAGAGTAGGGTAAAAATTAAAGTAATTTTTATAGTTGAACAATAGCAAAGCTAATATATATTACTTGATTACTAAGTTCTGTTTTAAAGGTTTTGAATTATAAAATTCAAACATTATAAATTTTATAATTTATAAATAATTATAAATTATTTTTCAAAATTATAATTCAAAATTATAAAACAGGGGCTTCCCTGGTGGCGCAGTGGTTGAGAATCTGCCTGCTAATGCAGGGGACACGGGTTCGAGCCCTGGTCTGGGAAGATCCCACATGCCGCGGAGCGGCTGGGCCCGTGAGCCACAACTACTGAGCCTGCGCATCTGGAGCCTGTGCCCCGCAACGGGAGGGGCCGCGATAGTGAAAGGCCCGCGCACCGCGATGAAGAGCGGTCCCCGCACCGCGATGAAGAGTGGCCCCCACTTGCCGCAACTAGAGAAAGCCCTCGCACGAACCGAAGACCCAGCACAGCCAAAAATAAATAAATAAATAAAAATAAAAGTAGCTACAAAATTATAAAACATTATAAAATGTTTCTATTATAAAATTTGGAAATATAGTTATATATATTTAAATATATATAAACATATATTTGTATATGTAAAAATATATAAATATAAATATGCATAAAACTTTTAGTGAATACAGTATAACTATTTTATACTATTTTAAAATAGTGAGACCGGTGTGGCAAGGAATGAATTTCTATATCTTTCTTTATATAATCAAAGTTCTCTATTTACTAACTTTCAACTAAGCAAAAATAAAAAACAAGAGGCAAATTTAATCAATTTGAATATTCACAGTATGTCACCTCTGCTATATAGTTTTAATTTGTGTTTATGAAGAAATCATCTTATCAACAATCTTTCAGAATCTAATCATTTTTTAACTGGGAAAGCTTATCTATATTAAAAAAAGTTTGAATTATAGTGGATATCTGCTCTGTTTTTTTATTTTCACACAATTTCCTGATTTTCTTTATAAATCACTGTTTAGATAACTAAAACATAGCTAGAATTTTTACATACCATACAGGTTAAAGGTTGAAATAAGTTTCTAAATTCATTCACTTATGTTCATATGCCCTGATAAATATCCATTTTTGATTTGCCTATTAATTCATTTATGCTAGCAATGATGTTCATTTTCAATCTAAATGTTTATTGCTTTAAGGCACTGATTTAATGCTTTTATAACAAAAAATGTTTATTTTAAAATTAGTCTTAGGAATTAGACAGTAAATATCATTATAATTTGTCAGTTTGCTAATTGCTTTAATATTTTATATTTGTACATATATAAGTGATAAGCATTTACCAAATTACTCGTTAGACTTAAGGCATATGTCAGCATAACCAAGTCTAGTCAATTGCTGAAAATCAAAATAAAACTAAATCTCATTGTGATATCACTGCACCTCCTTCTATTCTCCTTATAATAGCAAAATTCCCCTCTTTATGCATGTTGAAATTGTGAATCTTCCTACTTTGTAGGGGTCTATGACCCCTGAGCAGCTCAAATAAGTGAAAAGTAATAGGAAAATTAAATTTTTACACAACACTTGTTTGTGTGAGGGCAGACTCCAAAGCTTTTCTGCCACAGCAATGAATACCATAATTGTTGAGGATAGCAAATTAGTTTTATCAAAACAACACTTATCATATGACAATGTGTTGATTTGAATTTTATTCTTTTTGTGTTTGCTTTTACATTAAATTTGATCTATTTTTGTGGTGACATGAAAGCTATTTGCAGGAAGAGTTTATACTTAGCTCTGTGATTATAGATATTATTTGGAGTATTAATTTGATTTGCAGAATTCAAATCATTTATTTGGCAATTAAATAACTTTTTTCTTACTTAGAACATGTAACTATACTTCATTCGCTATTACCATTTAGCCACATGTTAGGAGACACTGGGTCTTATTGTTTTATAAGTACTTAGTATATTCTACATCATTTATAAATAAATAATCATTATTGGTCCTCTAGTAACATTGCATTAATGAATTTCCTTCAAGGAGATAGGGAAATTTCTATCATAAAAAATTAGAAAATGGAATTTAAAACCACATAAATAACTGGATCCTAATTATTTACATAATGCAACAAATTATAACCATTTAAAATATATCAAATGAATACATTATATTTGGAAAATTTCTTGGGACACTTATAAATTGTCTAAGGCTATTTCAAACTACTGCCATAGTATACCAGGGATAATTACCAAGTTACTTAACAGACTCCCTGTTCACATATTTATCAAATTCCTGGCAATTAATTTATCAATTTCCTGGAAAATTTAATTGATCAAAGCGCCTGATTAACATCAGGAAATATAATAGACCCAGCCTATGGTAATTTTTTCATGGCTATTGAATAATTATTCTTCAGGTGTCAGTATTGTTGAAATTAAATACAAAATGGAGACCAGACTTCAAAATTCCCTGAGCAGACAGAACCATTTAAGCCATGTGAACCGAACTACATCTAGCTTATTTCATGAATATAGATGAAAATTAACTTAGGTTCTTTCTCGTAAATGCCTCTGATAATCATAAAAGAAACTTAAGTTCTCGTCCTAAAATAGTATGAGATAATCCCTTTCAACAAATCTCCTGCCATCTGGAAACCCCTATTGTAATGACCAATCATTGTAAAGCTTAAACAACTTCTTCACTTTCATCCTATAAGCCATCTTGTAATGTCATGCCCGTGAGCTCCATATCAGTTTTGAATTTGAAAGCTCTCAGTTCACAGACTATTCCTATATGCACAATAGACTCCTACTAAATACTACTTTATTGATCTGTAGCATTAATTTTCATATTTCTGAATTTTTGACTTTATCATCATATGATGAAAAGACTACATGAAAAAAGAGACACCATAAAAATCACTTAAACATACATTTCATATCCATGGCAAATCTGGGTTTAAGCCATGAGCCAGAAACAATTTTGGTTTTGGTTACAAATAGCAATGGAGAGTGTAAGTTTCTACTCTCAGTCTTAAAAAAAGTAAAGGAAACCATTTTTAAGGCAGGAAATAAAATCAATGGAATGGAAACAAGTTGTTGTTATGTCTCCATAGTGTAAACACATGATTCAAATGACAGTTTACACTAATATATTTAAAGTTAATTTGTTAATCTGGATATTTGGTGATTGAATGCTGTAAGTTACACAGAGTATTTTAGGACAATGGTGACTTTTTATATTCTAAAGATGATATTTTGTAAATAGTGCCAGCAATATTTTAGAAGTTTAGCCAAATGATAGCATTTTAAGGATTCTAAGTATTTTTTTAATAGATTTATTTACTTATTTATTTTTGGCTGCATTGGGCCTTTGTTGCTGTGCATGGGCCTTCTCTAGGCATGAGAGCTTCAATACTTGTGGCCCACAGGCTCAGTAGTTGTGGCACACGGGCTTGGTTGCTCCACCACATGTGGGATCTTCCCGGGCCAGGGCTCGAACCTGTGTCCCCTGCATTGGCAGGTGAATTCTTATCCACTGCACCACCAGGGAAGTCCCAATTCTAAGTATTGCAAAAGAAGCTAGCTGATTATTAACAGCCTTTCTCAGTTTTTACCTGTATGATTTGAGCAAATGTCAAAGTAATTTGAGGCTCTGTGAGCTCATCTACAAAGCTGTAGGACTGGTCTTGGTGATTTCTAAGCCTGCATATATAAAGTTACATTTGTCTCTCAGAAAGACAAAACTGCATGATCTCCCTTATATGTGAAATCTGAAAAAGTCGAGCTCATTGAATAAGAGTAGAAATGTGGTTTCCAGGGGTTGGGGGCTGGGGAACTGGGGAGATGTTAGTAAAATGTTACAAACTTCCAGTTATAAATACATAATTTATATATATATAAATTTAGTTATAAATAATAATTAATATTTCATCATCCTGGATTTTTCTGTTTCTTTGTATCTCCGGGTACCCTTCAGTCTCCATTCTAGAAGTCTGGAAAAGGATTTCTCAGACTCCTGCGAGGTGCCCCTCGTAGGGTAGGAGAACGGGGCGGCTCGCAATGAGACTCGACTCTGGGGATCTAGTGTATAGCATGGTGATTGTAGTTAATAATATTGTATTGTGCACTTGAAATTTGTTGAGAGAGTAGATCTTAAGGGTTCTCACCACACACACACACACACACACACACACACACACACACACATGCAGACACACAAATGGTAGCCATGTGAAATGATGGATGTGTTAATTAACTTGATTGTGGTAATCATTTCACAATGCAGTATATGTATATTAAACCATGTTGAACCCCTTTAAAAAATCACATTGTATAACCTAATTGTATACAACTTTTGTCAACTGTACCTCAATAAAGCTGGAAAAAAGTACAACAAAAATTAGAAAATAAAATAATTTAATAAGGAAAACAATGTAAGAAATAACATTATATGTGTCTCTAATTTTAATATTAATGAATTTACTCATTCAAATTACTCACATAAACAAAAACCAAATCTAAGTAGAATATATATGGTGACACAAAAAGACAGAATTTAGAGTAAAAAGATAATGAAGATTCTTTTTTTAAAAATGTTGATGTTGGTAGCATAAAAATCTCTGAAAAGATCATTTGGCTTTTGGAGAATGCCAAGGATACTCATCACTTGGCTTCATACACAATGATATGCATAAATTGAAAGTCTATACTTGAGGGCTACTTTATTTCTAATTATAACATTAAAATATGTCCTGTTATGCTGTATTTAGTGTACCTTATTACTGTTTGCTATTTTGTGTCATAAAATATAATTATTACATGTACACATTATGCAATTATAAAATCATCAGTTTCCTTAATTAAAGTGGAATATTCTTCTCAGTGAAGAGAGAATTTATTTAATATTAATGAATGAAAATATAAACACAGAGAAGAGGTCAGGCATTAAAGCTATTGGTGTGATATGTAAAAGTAACTAATGGTCTGCTAGAATAATGTTAGAAAATGATGAATTTGAGGTATAAATGATTGTTTTCAAAGTAGAACTGCGTTCCTCAGAGCTCAGGTTTCCTCAAGCATGCTTCGCATATTACAAGTATCTGGGGCTCTATCCCTCAAAACCTACCCAAACCAAAGCAATTCTACTTTTTTTTTTAACATCTTTATTGGAATATAATTGCTTTGCCATGGTGTGTTAGTTTCTGCTTTATAACAAAGTGAATCAGTTATACGTATACATATGTCCCCGTATCTCTTCCCTCTTGCATCTCCCTCTCTCCCACCCTCCCTATCCCACCCCTCTATGTGGTCACAAAGCACTGAGCTGATCTCCCTGTGCTATGCGGCTGCTTCCCACTAGCTATCTATTTTACATTTGGTAGTGTATATATGTCCATGCCACTCTCTTACTTTGTCCTAGCTTACCCTTCCCCCTCCCCGTATCCTCAAGTCCATTCTCTAGTAGGTCTGTGTCTTTATTCCCATCTTGCCCCTAGGTTCTTCTATTTTTTTTCTTTTTTTCTTTTTAGATGCCATATATATGTGTTAGCATACAGTATTTGTTTTTTTCTTTCTGACTTACTTCACTCTGTATGACAGTCTCTAGGTCCATCCACCTCACTACAAATAACTCAGCTTCATTCCTTTTTATGGCTGAGTAATATTCCATTGTATATATGTGCCACATCTTCTTTACCCATTCATCTGTTGATGGACACTTAGGTTGCTCCATGTCCTGGCTATTGTAAATAGAGCTGCAATGAACATTTTGGTGCATGACGCTTTTTGAATTATGGTTTTCTCAGGGTATATGCCCAGTAGTGGGATTGCTGGGTCGTATGGTAGTTCTATTTTTCATTTTTTAAGGAACCTCCATACTGTTATCCATAGTGGCTATATCAATTTACATTCCCACCAACAGTGCAAGAGGGTTCCCTTTTCTCCACACCCTCTCCAGCATTTATTGTTTGTAGATTTTTTCATGATGGCCATTCTGACCGGTGTGAGATGATATCTCATTGTAGTTTTGATTTGCATTTCTCTAATGATTAATGATGTTGAGCATTCTTTCATGTGTTTGTTGGCAATCTGTATATCTTCTTTGGAGAAATGTCTATTTAGGTCTTCTGCCCATTTTTGGATTGGGTTGTTTGTTTTTTTGATATTGAGCTGAATGGGTTGCTTGTATGTTTTGGAGATTAATCCTTTGTCAGTTGCTTCATTTGCAAATATTTTCTCCCATTCTGAGGGTTGTCTTCTGGTCTTGTTTATGGTTTCCTTTGCTGTGCAAAAGCTTTGAAGTTTCATTAGGTCCCATTTGTATATTTTTGTTTTTATTTCCATTTCTCTAGGAGCTGGGTCAAAAAGGATCTTGCTGTGATTTATGTCATAGAGTGTTCTCCCTATGTTTTCCTCTAAGAGTTTGATGGTGTCTGGCCTTACATTTAGGCAGAAGAATGGATAAGTGACCTGGAAAATGAAATAGTGGAAATAACTACAGCAGAGCAGAATAAAGAAAAAAGAATGAAAAGAATTGAGGACAGTCTCAGAGACCTCTGGGACAACATTAAATGCACCAACATTAGAATTATAGGGGTCCCAGAAGAAGAAGAGAAAAAGAAAGGGACTGAGAAAATATTTGAAGAGATTATAGTTGAAAACTTCCCTAATGTGGGAAAGGAAATAGTTAATCAAGTCCAGGAAGCACAGAGAGTCCCATACAGGATAAATCCAAGGAGAAACACACCAAGGCACATATTAATCAAACTATTCAAAAAGTAAATACAAAGAACAAATATTAAAAGCAGCAAGGGAAAAACAACAAATAACACATAGGGGAATCCCTATAAGGTTAACAGCTGATCTTTCAGCAGAAACTCTGCAAGCCAGAAGGCAGTGGCAGGACATATTTAAAGTGATGAAGGAGAAAAACCTACAACCAAGATTACTCTACCCAGCAAGGATCTCATTCAGATTTGACAGAGAAATTAAAAGCTTTACAGACAAGTGAAAGCTAAGAGAATTCAGCACCATCAAACCAGCTTTACAACAAATGCTAAAGGAACTTCTCTAGGCAGGAAACACAAGAGAAGGAAAAGACCTACAATGATAAACCCAAAACAATTAAGAAAATGGTAATAGAAACATGCATATTGATAATTACCTTAAATTTAAATGGATTAAATGCTCCAACCAAAAGACATAAACTGGCTGAATGGATACAAAAGCAATTCTACTTTTATCTGTCTGCTTTATTGATCTTACTAAAATTTGTCGCTTGAAAGGTTTTCAAGGTCAAAACTATTGAAAATATTTTACTGCTGTAGAATATTAGAATATTTCTTTCCACTAATGTGTTTAATGGGAAGATATGCATTGCACATGATTATTGAGCATGGTATTTATTAAATAATCATCTTATTTATAGATCAATAGTTTTAAAACTTTCATCATTGATATTTATTGTAAAGCAATTATTATGCTTGTTTACTATATGTGTTGTGATCACATATTTCTTCAAATTCTTAAAAGTAACATATAATTGCCACTGAAATACATTTTATTAAATTAAGACAGACATGATTGTGTTAAAATAAAGAGCACCAAATATATGAATCTTCTTAATATTTTCAAATTTACAAATATGTTTCAGTACTAAATAGTAGTCTTCTATTTGTGTCAGTGCTTTAAAATTACCAATTTAAAATAATTACTCTAAAAGTAAATAAGGTTGTTAATGAGGTTTTAAAAATTAAACTTCTTTCTTTCACCATTTATAAAAGAAACCTAACCTTAGCTTTATCTATTTTTATATGACTCAGTCATAATTTCTAATATTTTAATGTTCAATCCATATAAGATTTATTTTTATGTATGACCTGAGATAGAAATCTATATTTATTTTAATAGATTGCTAATTGTCCTATATTTTGAGCAATCTATTTTCCACACATTTAAATTACCATTTTTTTAACATATGAACTCTAATGACAAGTGCTACAGGTACTGAAAAGAATTTTATTCCATAAACTTAGATGTTGACATAGCCAATTTCCATTCTGAAATAAATACCAGATGGAGTCATAAACATTTAAATAATCAGAAAACCTCATCTGGATGAAGCCAGCCATGGTGAGGATGTAAAGAGAGAAAAGAGCTATCATGGAATACCAATGAGCAAGATATTTAAGAGATTAGAAAGCAGGTGAGAGCAGTGTAGGAGAAAATCTAAGGTAGCTGCTCCCCATAAGCTAAGAGCTGTGCACTCTGGAGAGCAGAAGTAAAAACCAGAAGTAAAATACACTTTCAAAAGTTACCGTATGAGAAAAAAACATGTGTCCTTTGTCTTTAGTAACAAAGGTATTGTAACTTTGGCCAGAGTAGTTTCAGAGAAGTGATGGACCAAAACTCTGAGACTTGAAATGCTGCTTCTGAAACATTGAAGAACGTTGAGATCTAGAAACTGGGCATCTGAATTTTTTTCACAGAATTTGTATACAAAATTAGTGTTAGGATGGCACTGAAGTTAATTGCCCACAAATAAATGAAATAGAATGAAGTAAAATCACAAAAACAAAGAAACAGCTATTCACATGAAATATATTCACAGTGTACTGACTTCAAATGGTTACACTTTAATTGTTTCTCAAATGTAAGATTATTTTTTTCTCGATTTTGGGGGCAAAAGGTGTATCCTCAAAATTTGTTTAAGCAGGGGACTCGTTCTGTTTAAGAATAAGTCTTAAAGAAATTACATTGAAAATATGTATAACTGTTTTCTTCCCCTATGGAGCATCTCAAAGGGCCTATAATCCAGATAGATTGAGATGTACTGCTATAGAAGATAGATTACTATGATTGTAATAATAAAACTCCATTTTTAATAACATGCTTACATTGAGAATTACATATAATTATGCAAATGACAGGTATATCGCACAGCCTCAATAAGTGCTATTTATTATTAAGCTTGACCTTAAAACTGAATAGAATTTTCATATTGGATAACAGTGATGGAGGGAAGATGTAATGGTTAGAGGTGGTAAAGTAATCAGAGATCAAAATAAAAACTCAAGAAGCTTGAAAATACAAGGTGTGTCCAGAAAATACCTTAGGTTTTTGGAAATATTCTTATGCCTCTACTGATATATCATCCATTCAGGGAGGGCACATCAAGTTATTTATTGAAAATGTAATTTGCATCAAATTATTTAAAATGTAATGGCATAAGTTAGACCCTGTGGATACAAACTCAAGTCATATTTCATGCTCTCAAGGAGTTTGCAGTTTAGTGAGATTTAGGGAAATAGCAAGAGAATGAAATTGAAAGTGTATTTTTGAGGGGTTTTGTAGGAAATGAGAGTTTTTGAGGAAGAGAATGGCAGGATGGCAGTGTTGAGATAGCTCAGCACATCTAAGGATTAGATCAGCAAATGAGCCCACAAGTTCTGGTAAGAAGTCAGGAGGGCAGAAACTTTGACATTCTCCCTAGACTGTCATCCCTGGCAGTCCCAAATGAGCATTTCAAACCTTAGTGAAAAAAAATATCATTGATCAGCCTTTAAATGTAATCATTCATTTCATTGTTGTTTTAGTTTTATACAAGAAAAGTTATGAACTAGGAAAGTAAGAATAGTCTATTAGCATTTCCTGTATTTTAACAGTTTCTGTTCCTTCCCTTTTTTTTCCCCAAAGTTTTGATTTGGCTGAAACACTTAAATGAAACCCACCTCTAAGGGAAGTGTAGAACATCTGAATCACATTCTGAAGTCAGGCCATTTTGTATTATTAACCAAAATTTCAGAAACAGAGATCTGAGTGAAATAAAAAGGTGTTTATTTGGGGTATGTTAGGACGGCAGCTCGGGAGACATAGATTCAAGAAGTTCTTATATTGTGTTCTACCCGACTACAAAATGAAGGAGGCTTATAAAGGCAAAAAACTGCAAGGCCACAATTAGTTACCTGAGTTCTTTATACATATATACCACATCTTCTTTATCCATTCATCTATTGATGGATGCTTAGGTTGCTTCCATATCTTGGCAATTGTAAATAATGCTGTTATGAACATTGGGGTGCATGTATCTTTTCAAATTAGTGTTTTTGGTTTTTTTGGCTATATACTCAGGAGTGGAATTGCTGGGTCATATGATAGTTCTACTTAGTTTTTTGAGGAACCTCCATACTGTTTTCCACAGTGGCTGCATCAATTTACATTCCCACCAACAGAGTAGAAGGGTTTCCTTTTCTCCACATCCTCACCATTTGTTATTTGTGGTCTTTTTGATGATAGCCATTCTGACAGGTATGAGGTAATATCTCATTGTGGTTTTGATTTACGTTTCTCTGATGATTAACGATAGTGAGCATCTTTTCATGTGGCTGTTGGCCATCTGTATGTCTTCTTTGAAAAAATGTCTATTCAGTCTTCTGCCTATTTTTTAATTGGTTTGTTTGTATTTTTGGTGTTGAGTTGTATGAGCTGTTAATATATTTTGGATATTAACCCCTTATTGGTCATATCATTTGCAAATATTTTTTCCCATTCAGTAGGTCGTTTTTTGGTTTTGTCAGTGGTTTTGCTGTGCAAAAGCTTTTAAGTTTAATTAAGTTCCCTTTGTTTATTTTTGTTTTTATTTCCTTTGCTTTAGGAGACAGATCCCAAAAAAATTTGCTATGATTTATGTCAAGGGTGATCTGCCATGTTTTCCTCTAGGAGTTTTATGGTTTCCAGTCTTACATTTAGGTCTTTAATCCATTTTGAGTTTATTTCGTATATGGTGTTAGAAAACGTTCTAATTTCCTCCTGTTACATTGTAGCTGTCCTGTTTTCCCAGCACCATCTATTGAAGAGACTGCAGGTGTTGTTTTAAAAAACAGCCGGTATCCTTGGGTTTGGTATAGTTCACAGAAACTTCAAGTTCTCAGTGGTGCAGGGACATGTCTGAAACCAGGTCCTCAATGGTTGCTCAACTCCATTTTTGTATGTCCTATGACTACTTCATTACAATTCCAGTCTGTTGTCAGTATTGATGAGGAGTCAGAAATACTTGATGTTGAAAGTATAACATAGTGCAATTCTTACCCAATTTTCATGAGTTTGTTATATTTATCTCTATGTATGTGTGTGTTTCTCACTCCTCTTCTAGCTGTGGCAATACTTTGAGAGAGTAAAAGCCTCAACTTTTTCAGCATTCCTGGTCTCTCTGTGGAATCTACTGCAGACAAGATTTCTTTTTATGTTGTGTGCAGAGTTGAAAAGGCAAGTCCCAGTGGTACGTAACTGTTCCAGTCTCCAGGACTTCTGCTACTGCTTTCATCTTCTCTCTTTTCTTCATGTCTCCAGGCTTAGTCATGGTATACCTATTTTAGTAATGCAAATTTCCCTTGTGCTTTGCTTTTTTTTGGTATTTTGTCTTTGATCTTCGGTCTAAGATATTCCTTATAACATATCATGCCTATACTCTGTATGCTTTAATACCATTGGGATTAATCATTTTTCAGATTTCAGATTAGGGCTAACTTGTTCAACACACAGAACGCTGCAACATCTCATTCAGCTGGTTCTTCTAAATTTGACCCAAGGCAATTCTTTTATTATCAGTGTCTCTGTTTTTAAGGAAGTTCTTTCTGTTTGAAATAGGGCATAATTATTTGGGGTTAATTATTGAGTAATTGGTTTTAATCGTATCTTACATAAATACTCCAGGTGTTTTTCCAAGTTGTTCAACAATGGTAAAACCTATTGGTTTACTTAAATATCCTATTTTTCTCTAATTTTTAAATTGTTATATATGCCAAACAAATTTGTACTTATTGAAAAACAAAACAAATACATCAATTATGGGGAAAATAGGAGTGCTTTTAAATTTTATATTAAAGTCTACCTTTCGTAGGTGGTTTTAAAAAATACACATTTATCTATTTTCTACTATTTTAAATTATGCCCTTGTGATTTTTTTTTTTTCTGCTTAAACCTTCCCAGCTTTATTATGAGTTGGATGTTAATTTCTCTGCTACACTCAAAGGTATGTCTTTATTTTTCTGTAAATATTTTAAATATGAGTGAACATTGAATTATGAATGTTTTATTATGTTTAATTCTGGAAATCACACTTTTTTGGTTTTATAATAGTTGATCAAATTATGCCAAAACACATTCAAGTGAAATTTCAGCTATATGTGTCTACTGATTCCTGGGGTAAAAGATAGTAAGTTTAAAGATATTGATTCCATTTGATATTATTTATTCTCTAATACTTGTAAAAAAATTCTAGCTTTCTTTAAAACCTTATATTTGGAATTTATTTTCTTAAAATATAGATTTTCAAATATTACACCATGAAGATCCATTGAGATAAGTCAAAAAGCAGTGCATTTCATCTGGTTCCTAAAGGAACAAATATTTTTAAAGTATTACCAAGCTTCTGTCATGTGTTATTAGAAAAAGGAAGAGCACCAAATGTTACAAATTCTTTGATATGTAGATTTGTGATAGTTTAACACCAATGTAAAGAGTCTAATCTCTCCACTCTCCACTTCTCTCTTTCCCTCACAATGTTGCTATGTTTCTTAATCACAGATCAGATCACAGCATTCCCTTGCTATGTAGTATTAAGCAAATGGCTCATACCTTAGTAACATTTGAATCACACTAACACCAAAAAAAAAAAAAAAAAAAAACTACCAAAAAGTTCTTCAGTCTGAACCAAGGTTGGTGTGATAATAAAAATTTGAACTGCTAGCCCTGAAGACAACCTCAATTTTTAAAAACTAAATTCTATTTCTCTGCCCAACAACTTGGTGGTATAATTCTATTTATTCAACAAATAATTACTGATTATATACAGTGTGTCAGGAATATGTGAGATATTGAAGATTAATATGCACATAAGATCTAGCTTTGCATGAAAAATTCTTTCAGCCTGCTAAGAGGGACAGCCCAATGGACAGTTAGCACACTCTATGAGATGTGGTAGACTACTGCCTACGAAGTCATAAGAGCAAAAAAAAAAAAAAAAAAAAAAAATTGGAGGGAAGGAGCACACTTACGCTGCAGTGTATAAAGGAATCTTCAGAGAAATGATGTCAGGAGTGAGAGTATGTGAGGTGGATGGGACTGGAAACAGCATTCCAGAGCAATGTAACTTCATCTGTCAATCTATGGAGCCATGAGAAGGACCAGGCACCCACATATTGTACACTGTTTGCCATGCTGGGCAAAGAGCTCATTTCAGTGATGCTGGAGATGAACAGAAGAGAGAAGCTGAGATGGAACAATGGAGAGTTTTCCACACCACTCTAAGGTTAACGAACTCTTTTTTTTTCCTCAAGTTTTTCAAGTTCATTAGCATACACAACAACTTATTCCTAATGTGAAATAATTTATTGTAAGTAAGATGTCTGGTCTTCTTAATTTTTGTCAAGGTGGTGATATTGGTAGCATATCTGAAGTCATCTAATATATTTTAGCTAATTTTCTTTATTTAGAAAAGAAAGCTATACAAATACATATACATAACTGCTCTCTATAGGAAAATCCTGTGAGTATCATATATTTTTCATGTCCTCTTCTCCAGGGATCTGACTTTATCTTTATCTGACATCGATATTGAGTACTCCTCTTAGTTACCAGATGCCCAAGAAATCCTTTGTATGATCCATATGTAACATCTGGAACTCTAGGACTTTTTCTTCAACTTCAGTGTACTAATAGAAATTTCAAATCCCCTCATAAAACTGAAATTAGGACAATAAGGAACAAATATTATCTCAGAAATATAATTAATGAATCAGATACATTGAGTTGACAGGGCATCTACTTTCAATAGGAATGGAGAGGTAGAATGAAAACTTCCTTACTTAGGATGCTAAGTAGCTAATGATATATACTAAATATAAGAGATCTGTGATGCCTAGTGAAGAGTTAAAAAAATCATGGCCTGATAATTCATTTTCTTATTACCAGGTGAAAGATTGATATTCAAGGAACTTACATGAGTGGAAGAGGAACACATATGGATAAAAGAGGAAGTTTTAAGCATATTTTAAATGTAACACAGAGGGACCTTGATAAGAACTGCAGAAAACTGCACCTGGCAAGCAGCAATTGGAAAGAAGGTGTTTTGTTTTGAGTAATGATTTCTGGCCAGTTCTCAAACCAAAGAGTTAAAAACAGCCGTTTCTACACATAGTTACAGCAGCCACATACTAGAGGATACTTTTTAGTTATTCATGGCTTCATGAGGAGAGTGGGAGGTAAGCCTGCCTGGCCAGTGATAACCTATACTCTATGGAGGCTTTTAGAAGGATGCTCTTTGTTACAGTTTAGTGATTTCAAATGAACCAATTGTAATTACAGAGGAGACTCTACCATTTTAAGGCCTGGTAAGCTTTATATGACAGGGGATAAGCCAAAATTAAAATTAAATTATACCCACTTAAAGAAAAGAGATGGAACCATGTTCTTTTTACATTCTACATCTATAATTTAGCATGCGAGTTCAGATACGCCTGGCAATGGATTTCTTATTCTCGGTTACCTTGTGGGTGTAAAAGCATGGTTAAAACCAACTCAAAATGTATAACTGTAATGTCTGTCTTGCAATACTTTAACTTTAATTCTACTGAAATGATAAGTAATCATTATAGCTGGAATTCTTAATTGAGAAATGTGGGAAGGTTCCCTAAAACCAGAAAAACAGGAGAAAAATTTTGGACTTTTCCAGAAGAAACATTAATTCCAGTGATCAGTGGACAATCTCAATATTTTTATTAGTGTAATGGAGTACATAGAGACAAGGAAATAATCTTTGAAACTGGTAAGTACAACCTCATATAGTTATCCAAGCTGCATGGTAGAAATATTCCAGCAGAGTTTTACCACTAATTTTCTGAGCATTTCCAAAGCTGAATGGACTTAGAATTATTCAATAAGAATATGCCCCAAATCAATTAGTTTTAGGTTAATGTTTAATTTAGGTTAATGTCTAATGTTAGTAAGGTCACATACTATAAGCCCTAAACATATGAGATACGTGATTTAACAAAAACAAAACCCATTTCCACTGTTGTCCTGAAGCAGTGAGGACAAAATAAAACATATGTAATTTTTATATTCACATTATTAGAATACTTACTTACTTGCCAGACATCAATATCATACAAAAGAGTCATTTCTCAAGTTATTTCTGGGACTTTCTCAAGATATAGATCTCTGAATAGATTCCTTTATTCTGGCCCTCTTTGCTGTTTGTGCCAATGCCGACCCTCATGCCATGACCACTGTCCTGGACAGATCTGTCCTCAGCTGACTAGCACCACCCGTGTTCTTACTTTTGCCTCAGGACTCAGAGTTGATATCTGAGCTGCTGCTATCACGGCCACTGCCACACTATAATTACATAATTACATAATTATGCCTAGACTAGCTCCACATCAATATAATAATAGTAGCTTACTGTTTCTTCTTCCAGCCCCACTCCAGGTACACTCAGGTTTTTCAAGTCTCAGAGCCTAAGTTAATACATTAAAACCCCAGAGACAGGTAGAAATCCCTCCCTCTATCATATCAGTCTCACTGTTCTCCCCAGAATTAACTAGTTCATAGAGTGTTTGACTACGGAATCATTGAACCCCTTAACAAGGAAAAAAGAGTATGTGCCTCATCCATTAATACTCAATCTCATCCTCTAGCCCAAAGGAGACTCTTAAAATATAAATAAAGTAGCTGCTATGAACGTTTGCATGAGGATGTTTTTCCTTTTTGTTTTGTTTTGTTTTTTTTTGTGGACATATGTTTTCATTTCTCAGGAGTAATTACTAGGTAGGCAACTCAGTAATTTTATTCTTAGGTGTTTACCCAAGAGAAATGAAAACATATGTTTGTAGACAGACTTCTATATGAATGTTCATGAAAGTTTTATTTATCACAGTAAAAAACAAACAAAAAAAATCAAAAAACTGGAAACAATACAATATCTCTTGACAAGAGAATGGATTTTAAAAAATATAGTCCATTCATACAGTAGAAATCAACTCAGAAATAAAAATAAACGAACTTTTGAAATTGCATTAACATAGGTGAATCTCTCCAGCATCATATTGAGTAAAAAAAGCTAGACACAAGAGAATATGCAATGTATGGTTCCATTTCCATGAAATTCTAGATCAGGCAAAATAAAGTTACGGTGGTATAAATCAGATTAATGATAGCCTGGAGTGGGGAAGTAAAGGTGCGAAAATCAACTGCAAAGATAGAAATGCTACATTTTGATTGGGTTGGAGTCATTTAAATCTGTGAATTTTACCATAGGTGAATTATTTCTCAATAAAGTTGGTTTAAGATCCAGGAAATATATCTTCTCAAGGTCTGAGTCACTCAGTTATTATCCTACTACTCTTATCTTTAATAGCTCTTTACCGAAAGCATTTTCATACGCATATTCTCATTTGATTTTATAACTACACCCATCTCCTATATATTAAATAGGGCAGATATTACTACCCTATTTTGCATGCTTTTGTATATTTTGAAACATGATTGACTTGCCTGGACTTGGCTTCTTTTCTCAGCTCAAAGTCATTGTACCTACTAATGCAATATACAATAACTCATGTTTACTAATAGAGAACAGAATTCAAAGAAGTTTCTTTGTGATAGCCAATAGAAAAAAGAGGAAAAGAGGAAAAGACTTTGCCTTCTTTACCCTTTTCACTACATTTATAATGATAAGCTAGTTTTGACTTGTGTTAACTTATCATTTTGAAGCTTGATTTGAGTTAGAAGGTGATATATCCTTGATTTATGCAAACAGTATCTAACCTCTATATCACATAATAACTTATGACATTCCCTAATTATACCTCTTCATCTTCTTACCATCTGGTCATTTCCCCACAGGGTAAATTTTCTAAAGCTATTTCCAAAACTACATTTTTTTATGTTTTGAAATGCTTCACAAATCATCTTTATTCTTTCCACTTGGTATTTTTAGCCTTATCTCAATGTTGCCACTGTTGAATTGCAAAAGGTTTTCCATTAGGAATGGTACTAACTTTAAAATGATGTCCCTGAAATAACAGCACAGAAGTATTATTTATTTTCTCTTTTGGCAAGGAAAATATACTGCAACGACTTTATAAACTTCTTCAGCAAAGTCAGCCAAGAAGCATTTACAACATATGCTGTATGCACAAGGGCAGTACTTTGGCTTGAATCTTAACTAATTGTGCGTTACAGCAAATAAAACTTTAAAAGTGTTTTCAAAGGTAAGTATGCCATAAAACTTGCATTCATTTCATAAAATCCATCATAAACAAATTTCCCATTGTCACTGAAATGATCACTGCTCCCATTGTCACTAGGTTTAGTCTTTTTAACAAAGACATTGAAATTAGACCGTCAAGGAAAATCAGATTCTTTGGGCTAATCTTTTAGTAGATAAAAGCATATGTGCACAATCGCACACAATCTCTTCTATTTTAATTTAGGCAAAGGTTTTTTGTTTCTTTATATAGCTTATATATCCAAACTATTGCACCAGATTAATTTTGTTCCCCAAGGATAATTAATGAATGATATTTTCCTTAATCTCTGCACATAGTCAGTAAAAGTTTTAACCAAACTCTTATCCTATTAAAAAAAATCATACACTTTTTAAAACATATGTAACATGACATTGGCCATATCCTGAAACTCAGAAATATTTGTGACCAGAGAAAAGACTCATAATGGGGCTACTTAAATTGAAAAACTATGCTTCTGAAAGTAATAAGTAATATTTGTTTATAAGAACTTCACATTTTTTTCAGAGAGTGTCTATGTCTATTAGTTAACATATTTTTTTGCAGTGATCTTAGTAAACAGGATAATGGGGAAATACCTAGTACATTAACTCTCCCAGTTTATAATTCTGTATCATTGAGAAGATGCTTTCGATGAAATTTTCTTTCATGTAAATCTGATAATGGTTCTTCTTAAACTGGCAAAATATGAAATAATTTGGGAACAGTTTTCAGTAATTAATAGAAAAAAAAAAAAAAACAGGAATCTGACTTTGTACATGCAGCCACAGGTCAACTATATTGTTTTGAATAATGTGAGTTCCTCTCTTCCTCTTAGTTCTTCATTTTAGACATCTCCTGCCCCCCTACTTTAAGATATCCTTCCAGGTACAGAGACAACTATTGTAACCATTTGCTTTTATCCCCTCATCTGACTCCCTCAATTTCGTGTGTTTAATGTTCTCCATTTGGGTATCACTTCAGAGGAGCTGATTCTGGACAGAAGGAAATTAGGAGACCCACCATTCTCAGAAAGTCCTTGAGTTGGTATCAAGTTGTTTCTAGTGCCCTGTGCCTAGGTCCTGACCTCAAAGAGCATGCAATTAGCCTGGGTTCTTTCACTTTTTTTTTGCTTCTTTTCTTAACCAATTTTTTTTGTCTGAGTACCAGAAACATGCTTATCCACACTACAATTTGTGCCATGGACCACTATTTCAGCTGACTTCTTAGACCTGCCCTTCATTGCCCAGTTTTATAAAATTAGCCTGTGACTTCCCTTTTGTCTCCTTTATGCTGCCCACATGCTTGCTTCTCTTATCTTGAGAAACTCCTGCCCATTTCTATGTGTCTGAACTTAGGCCTTGGTTCCCCCTTCTGTCCCTCAAATCCCCATCAGTCCTGTCCTGATGCCTCCCAAGTCCCAGCTTGACAAAATCTGTAGATTGCTTTAGTGAAGACAATTTAAGTTGTAGGGAGGGTTGGCATGAAAAAGAATTGAGGATGTTTGGATCTGGGGAGGGGGAAGGGTAAGCTGGGAAGAAGTGAGAGAGTGGCATTGACATATATACACTACCAAATGTAAAATAGATAGCTAGTGGGAAGCAGCTGCATAGCACAGGGAGATCAGCTCGGTGCTTTGTGACCACCTAGAGGGGTGGGATAGGGTGGGTGGGAGGGAGATGCAAGAGGAAGGAGATATGGGGGTATATGTATATGTATAGCTGATTCACTTTGTTATACAGCAGAAACTAACACAACAATGTAAAGCAATTATACTCCAATAAAGACGTTTAAAAAATAATTGCAGAATAGGAGCCAAAGGTAACACTATATTCTTTATTAGTGGAGTTTTTATTTAATAAAACTGTAAGACAAGAAAAACATAAAAGAAAAAAGAGAGAGTAATTCAGTTAACACTGAACTGACTGTATATTAAGCAGGTTTTGTAAATGAAGTCCAGCCCAACTTCCTAATTGTGTTGTACAGTTTTTGTCTGATTTTGTTCTTTTAGTTTATGTAGTTCTAAATAATGACAATATAGTCATCCTGTAGCTATAATTTTAGTGTACTTGTTCTTCTGGAGTGGATATTTATACTTAACATAAATCACAGAATCAACTGAACTGTATCCTGAAGAAATGAGTGCTGAGAGATGGCCAATTTAAAAAAAAGAAAAAGATTATTTGGAGAAAAGCATTTGGAGTTATGATTCATATACCCCACTCTTTTGGGGGTGTTTACAATGCACGTTATTATATTAAGATCCTCCTGTTTAAAAAATATATATATTTGTTTAAACCATTATGTCTCAAAGTTATTTGGGAAACTTTGGAAGGGAACCACCCTATTCTCCTCTTTTGTGGGAGTGTATAATAGTTATTATACTGTTCTACATAATAAACTTTGGAACAACCATCCCTAGATCTAAGTTGATTTCCTGTCTATGTTATCATTAATTGTGGAAATGGGTAGAAATGGTCTCTGAGTACTATGTTTCAAGAACTTTGACTGCTTATCTTATGCATTCTGCTTAGTACTCAACTTCCAACTCAGTGACTACCAATTTTGTTGAACCCCTGTAGCTTGGTAATAGTAGAAAGAGCCTGTGTGTTGGATCCAAATAAAGATAGATCTATTTCTTGATTTCTCTGTTTACTATCTTTGTAGCCTTAGGTAACTTCATTAAACTCTGAGTCTCAGATTTCTCATCTGGAAAACAGCCTTAATGGACTTACCTTCTTGTCCTGCAGAGAATTAAATGAGATAAGATACATTAAGTACACAACCCAGTTTCTAGAACATAGCATTCAATAAATGCTAGCAGTTGCTGAGAGCCCTTTCTGAATACTTTCTGAAAGTCATTGCTCTGTATAGTATTCATTTAAAATTCTTTCTGAGCACATCATAGAATTGAAAATCATGAATTCAGACTTGTGCTATATGTGAGGAAATGAACACATGGTTTTTAAATGTCCTTTTGTGATATAATAGATTTACCTAAAAACTTAGTTAAAATTTCAGTTAAATTTAATACTCAGAAGAGAGAATGCTTATATTAGATAATGTTATTTAATATAATTCTTGTTGATAAAGGTACATCAACATTTCTTTTCATCTACTTTTGAGTCAAAACATCAAGGAACACTTGGGAGAAAGCTTACATACACTTTCAGAATATTTTATTTTTATGATTTTGTTATTTCATATTATATTTGAGGGATCATTAAGCTTTAAAATTGAAATTATTCTAATATTAAATTTGAATATATTTAATCTTGCATTTTATATGGTACTCTGTTTCCTTCAGACATGTCTAGCCTCTTATTTGATTAAAAGTATATAAATATATTCAAAATAAGAGAACACTTTTCACATGTTTTGAGAGAAAATAATGAATACTGAAACTTAAAGAAAGCTGTGAAGAAAAGATTGAGTTTTAAAAAATGGAAAGCCCCATTCAGAACATAACATATATAAATAGATAGAGGTAGGTAGCATATTAATTTCAAACATGGTTTTTAAAGATTCATATATCCTGAGGCCTGATATTCAGATCCTCCTTCAGAACTGAGACCTTACCTGACAACTCACAGCCCAGTCCTCTTCAGGAATTTCCTGCAGCCAAAGGAAGCTGCCTCTTCCACAGTGACATGCTCTTTCAAGGGCAACCAGCATCCCAAGGTAGTTCTTATGAGGGTTTCAAAAGGCCCAGGCCCATATATCTGAAAAAGATAAAAATTCTAATTTGAAAAGATGTATGCACCCCAATGTTCATAGCAGCACTATTTACAATAGTCAAGATATGAAAGCAACCTAAATGTTCATCGATAGATGAATGGATAAAGAAGAGTGGTACATATATACAGTGGAGTATTACTCAGCCATAAAAAAGAACAAAATAATGCCATTTGCAGCAACTTTGGTGGACCTAGACATTCTCATACTAAGTGAAGTAAATCAGAGAAAGACAAATATCATACAATATCATTTATATCTTAAAAATAATGATACAAATGAACTTATTTACAAAGTGGAAATAGACACAGACATAGAAAACAATTTATGGTTTCCAAAGGAGAAAGACTTGGGGTGGGATAAGTTAGGAATTTGGGATTAACAGATACACACTACTATATATAAAATAAACAAGGACCTACTGTATAGCACAGGGAACTACATTCAATATCTTGTAATAACCTATAATGGAAAAGAATCTGAAAAAAAAAAAATATATATATATATAACTGAATCACTTTGCTGTACCCCTGAAACATTGTAAATTGACTATACTTTAATTTAAAAAATAAATGCCCAGGCCCCCTGGTGTCAAAAATGACAAATCTGAAGAGTGCTACAGTTCCGGAGCCCCCTGAATGAGTGATTGAGGCCTCTGTTGCTACTGTCCATCAGGTCTTGCTTCCCTTTCCTCACATGAGGGGCATGAGGAAACACCTCCTATTAAACCTCTTGCTTGCAAACCTGATTTTCAGTCTGTTTCCCTAAGGAAACCAACCGACACGAATTCCAAAAGAAGTTGTGACAAATGATTCAGTCCCAACTCAAAGCACTTATATCTCTTCAACCACATTGTATCCACAAACCTCTATTTCGTTTGTTTGTTTGTTTTTTAAGTGAATAGTGAGGTAGAAAAAGCTATACCAATAGGAAATGGAAGAGTCATGACAGAAATAATTGTGCGTAATCATGTAAAGTAATGCATTTCTAATAGGAAACATTTCTGAAAGCTCTACTATTCCCAACAATTTTTAAATATTAGTAAGTACAGACAGTTAAGTCAATTACATCTTTCCATATTTATTCAGGTGAAACTGATATACGAAGGTCTCGCATTCCCTGTTACCCTTTCATCGTTCCTGGAAATCACACACACAAAGTCACTCTTTGTAATATGCTCTCAAACATAGTAAACACAGTAGTTCAATAGTTTTCATTAGTTTATTGTCAGGAGGTGATTTGGATTAACACTCTATCTAAATAGCAACCCCAGTGACAGGTAAGTACTGATTCCATTGAAAGCAATGCACTGCATAATAAAAAGTATGTATATACTTTAGTAGTGGAGAAAGAATTGCATTTGGTTCCTGGACAACCAACCAGAGGAAGAAAGAATAACAAGGGAAAAGAATGACAAGGACAATAAAGGGATACTTCACTGTATATCAGCTAGATATATTCTATTCCTAAAAGACGTTTAAGCCTGCATGTTTACCTGAAGAAAAAAATAAAAGCCCATAACTTAAACAAAGAGAAGAACAACCCTTATGGATTATGAGTTTAGTGCCAAGTGTTTAACATGGAAACAAAACCTTGGGAGAAAAGATTCAGACCCAGCTCTTAATTCATGTGTAACCTCATGAAATCTAACATGAATTTTTTTCCTGGGGGTTTGATCTAATTATTTACAGCCTCTTAGGCTCAGACTCCTCTATGATTTGAAAGCAACTTCAGATTCTATATTTGGATACCTATATTACTAGTGTCTATAAACTGTTAAGAATTCTAAAAAGAAGAATCTGAAGATTACAGTAAATAAGAGCTTATACTATAAGAAAAATAAACAGTGACCTTGTTCTTAAGAAAAATTTATCTCCGTTGGTAGATACTGTGTTCCCAGGACAGACAGAAACACATTAAATCCTAGTTTCTCCATCTATTTGCTCTGTGATATTGGAAGTCCCTTAGCAGATCAGAAACGTGACTTTCTCAAATGAGGATGATAAATTACCCACCTCATAGAATACTTACAATAATTGAATAAGATTTGGTATGCAAAGTGTTTAGTACAGAGTTTGAAAGGTAGATTAACAGTTCACCAAATGTTAATTATTTATTTGAGCTCTTCCAATAATTCAAATTTATTATTAATCTTACCTTAACACTTAAGTCTAACACTTTTCCCATAATCCTGATTTATTTTAATCAAAATCAATCATTGGAAAATTAGTATTATATTTTAAATATATTTGTATAATGTATAATTATGGTTTCAATACATAATTAAACATATGTAAATATTACAAATAAATTTTTTTAAATCCTTATTTTTCTCCATAGGGCTCTGTAAATATTATTAAGATGATAAATTATATAATTTTGCAGTTCTTTCTCATCTAATCTGAGCATTGTGTAGCACTAGTTAGAATTTAATTACTCAGATATATTCTAGAACTGGTTTTCAACTGCCATATGATGATTTTGGTCTCTTGAAATCTTTTTAGAGCCTCACATAAAGTACAAATATGGAGTCTGGGCAAGATGGCGGAAGAGTAAGACGCAGAGATCACCTTCCTTCCCACAGATATAGTAGAAATACATCTACACGTGGAACTGCTCCTACAGAACACCCACTGAACGCTGGCAGAAGACGTCAGACCTCCCAAAAGGCAAGAAACTCCCCCCGTACTTGGGTAGGGCAAAAGAAAAAAGAAATAACAGAGACAAAAGAATAGGGACGGGACCTGCACCAGTGGGAGGGAGCCGTGAAGGAGTAAAGGTTTCCACACACTAGGAAGCCCCTTTGCGGGCGGAGACTGCGGGTGGCAGAGGGGGGAAGCTTCGGAGCCACGGAGGAGAGCGCAGCCACAGGGGTGCGGAGGGCAAAGCGGAGAGATTCCCGCACAGAGGCTCGGCGCCGAGCAGCACTCACCAGCCCGAGAGGCTTGTCTGCTCCCCCGCCGGGGCAGGCGGGGCTGGGAGCTGAGGCTCGGGCTTCGGAGGTCGGATCGCAGGGAGAGGACTGGGGTTGGCGGCGTGAACACAGCCTGAAGGGGTTAGCGCACCACAGCTAGCCGGGAGGGAGTCCGGGAAAAGTCTGGAGCTGCCGAAGAGGCAAGAGACTTTGTCTTGCCTCTTTGTTTCCTGGTGCGCAGGGAGAGGGGATTCAGAGCGCCACCTAAACGAGCCCCAGAGACAGGTGCGAGCCGCGGCTATCAGCACGGACCCCAGAGACGGGCGTGAGACGCTAAGGCTGCTGCTGCCGCCACCAAGAAGCCTGTGTGTGAGAGCACAGGTCACTATCCACACCGCCCCTCCCGGGAGCCTGGGCTGCCCGCCACTGCCAGGGTCCCGTGATCCAGCAACAACTTCCCCGGGAGAACGCACGGCGCGCCTCACGCTGGGGCAACGTCATGCCGGCGCAACGTCACGCCGGCCTCTGCCGCCGCAGGCTCGCCCCGCATCCGTACTCTTCCCTCCCCCTGGCCTGAGTGAGCCAGAGCCCCCGAAGCAGCTGCTCCTTTAACCCCGTTCTGTCTGGGCGGGGAACAGACGCCCTCAGGCGACCTACATGCAGAGGCAGGTCCAAATCCAAAGCTGAACCCCGGGAGGTGTACAAACAAAGAAGAGAAAGGGAAATCTCTCCCAGCAGCCTCAGAAGCAGCGGATTAAAGCTCCACAAACAACTTGATGTACCTGCACCTGTTGAATACCTGAATAGACAATGAATCATCCCAAATTCAGGAGGTGGACTTTAGGAGCAGGATATATTAATTTTTCCCCTTTTCCTTTTTTTGTGAGTGTATATGTGTATGCTTCTGGGTGAGATTTTGTCTGTATAGCTTTGCTTTCACCATTTGTCCTAGGGTTCGGTCTGTCCATTGTTTTTTTGTTTTTTATGTTTTTTACTTAAAAAAATTTTTTTTCTTAATAATATTTTCCTTATTTTAAAAAATTAAAAAATTTTTTTCTTAATAAATCTTTTATTTTTTATTTTAAAAAAATTAAAAATTTTTTTCTTAATAATTTTTTCTTAATAATTTTTTATTATAAAAAATAAATAAATTTATTTTAAAAAATTAAAAAAAATTTTTCTTAATAAATTTTCTCTTAATAATTTTTTTCTTATTTTTTATTATAATAGCTTTATTTTATTTTATTTTATTTTATCCTCTTTCTTTCTTTCTTTCTATTTTTTCTCCCTTTTATTCTGAGCCATGTGGATGAAAGGCTCTTGGTGCTCCAGCCAGGCATCAGGGCTGTGCCTCTGAGGTGGGAGAGCCAACTTCAGGACACTGGTCCACAAGAGACCTCCCAGCTCCACGTAATACCAAATGGCGAAAATCTCTCAGAGATCTCCATCTCAACATCAAGACCCAGCTTCACTCAATGACCAGCAAGCTACAGTGCTGGACACCCTATGCCAAACAAGTAGCAAGAAAGGAACACAACCCCATCCATTAGCAGAGAGGCTGCCTAAAATCATACTAAGTTCACAGACACCCCAAAACACACCACCAGATGTGGAGGTGCCCACCAGAAAGACAAGATCCACTCCCACCCACCAGAACACAGGCACCAGTCCCCTCCACCAGGAAGACCACACAAGCCACTGAACCAACCTCACACACTGGGGGCAGACACCAAAAACAATGGGAAATATGAACATGCAGCCTGCGAAAAGGAGACCCCAAAAACAGTAAGTTAAGCAAAATGAGAAGACAGAGAAGTATGCAACAGATAAAGGAGCAAGGTAAAGACCCACCAGACCAAACAAATGAATAGTGAATAGGCAGTCTACCTGAAAAAGAATTCAGAATAATGATAGTAAAGATGATCCAAAATCTTGGAAATAGAAATGAAAATACAAGAAATGCTTAACAAGGAACTAGAAGAACTGAAGAGCAAACAAACAATGATGAACAACACAATAAATGAAATTAAAAATTCTCTAGAAGGAATCAATAGCAGAATAAGTGAGGCAGAAGAACGGATAAGTGACCTGGAAGATAAAATAATGGAAATAACTGACACAGAGCAGAATAAAGAAAAACGAATGAAAAGACTTGAGAACAGTCTCAGAGACCTCTGGGACAACATTAAACACCCCAACATTCGAATTATAGTGGTCCCAGAAGAAGAAGAGAAAAAGAAAGGGACAGAAAATATTTGAAAAGATTATAATTGAAAACTTCCCTAGCATGGGAAAGGAAATAGTCAATTCCAGGAAGCACAGAGAATCCATACAGGATAAATCCAAGGAGAAACACACCAAGACACATATTAATCAAACTATCAAAACTTAAATACAAAGAAAAATTATTAAAAGCAGCAAGGAAAAAGCAACAAGTAACACGTAAGGGAATCCCCAAAGGTTAACAGCTGATCTTTCAGCAGAAACTCTGCAAGCCAGAAGGGAGTGGCAGGGCATATTTAGAGTGATGAAAGGGAAAAAATCTACAACCAAGATTATTCTACCCAGCAAGGATCTCATTCAAATTCGATGGAGAAATTAAAACCTTTACAGACAGCAAAAGCTAAGAGAATTCAGCACCACCAAACCAGCTTTACAACAAATGCTAAAGGAACTTCTCTAGGCAGGAAACACAAGAGAAGAAAAAGACCTACAATAACAAACCCCAAACAATTAAGAAAATGGTATAGGAACGTACATATTGATAATTATCTTAAATTTAAATGGATTAAATGCTCCAATCAAAAGGCATAGACTGGCTGAATGGATACAAAAACAAGACCTGTATATATGCTGTCTACAAGAGACCCAATTCAGACCTAGGGACACATACAGACTGAAAGTGAGGGGATGGAAAAAGATATTCCATGCAAATGGAAATCAAAAGAAAGGTGAAGTAGCAATTGTCATATCAGACAAAATAGACTTTAAAATAAAGACTATTACAACAGACAAAGAAGGACATTACATAATGAAAAAAGGATCAATCCAAGAAGAAGATTACAATTGTAAATATTTATGCACCCAACATAGGAGCACCTCAAAACATAAGGCAAATGCTAACAGCCATAAAAGGGGAAATCGACAGTAACACAATAATAGTAGGGGACTTTAACACCCCATTTTCAACAATAGACAGATCATACAAAATGAAAATAAATAAGGAAACACAAGCTTTAAATGACACATTAGACAAGATGGACTTAATTGAACCTTACTGGGCATTCCATCCAAAAACAACAGAATACACATTTTTCTCAACTGCTCATGGAATATTCTCCAGGATAGATCATATCTTGGGTCACAAATCAAGCCTTGGTAAATTTAAGAAAATTGAAATCATATCAAGTATCTCTTCCGACCACAACACTATGAGACGAGATATCAATTACAGGAAAAAGTCTGTAAAAAATACAAGCACATAGATGCTAAACAATGAACTACTTAATAACCAAGAGATCACTGGAGAAATTGAAGAGGAAATCAAAAAATAGCTAGAAACAAATGATGAAAACACGCCAACCCAAAACCTATGGTGTGCAACAAAAGCAGTTCTAAGAGGGAAGTTTATAGTAATACAATCCTACCTCAAGAAACAAGAAACATCTCAAATAAACAACTGAAAGTTACACATGAAGCAATAAAAGAAAGAAGAACAGAAAAACCCCCAAAGTTAGCAGAAGGAATCATAAGGTTCAGATCACAAATAAATGAAAAAGAAATGAAGGAAACAATAACAAAGATCAATAAAACTAAAAGCTAGTTCTTTGAGAAGATAAACAAAATTGAATAACCATTAGCAAGACTCAACAAGAAAAAAAGGGAGAAGACTCAAATCAACAGAATTTGAAATGAAGAAAGAGAAATAGCAACTGTCACTGCAGAAATACAAAGGATCATGAGAGATTACTACAAGTAACTATATGCCAATAAAATGGACAACCTGGAAGAAATGGACAAATTCTTAGAAAAGCATGACCTTCCAAGACTGAACTAGGAAGAAATAATAGAAAATATGAACAGACCAATCACAAGCACAGAATTTGAAACAGTGATTACAAATCTTCCAACAAACAAAAGCCCTGGGCCAGATGGCGTCACAGGCGAATGTTATCAAACATTTAGAGAAGAGCTAACACCTATCGTTCTCAAACTCTTCCAAAATATAACAGAGGGAGGAACACTCCCAAACTCATTCTACGAGGCCACAATCACCTGATACTAAAACCAGACAAAGATACTACAAAAGAAGAAAACTACAGGCCACTATCACTGATGAGCATAGATGCAAAAATCCTCAACAAAAAACTAGCGAACAGAATCCAACAGCACATTAAAAGGGTCATACACCATGATCAAGTGGGGATTATCCCAGGAATGCAAGGATTCCTCAATATACACAAATCAATCAATGTTATACACCATATTAACAAACTGAAGGATAAAATCCATATGATCATCTCAATAGATGCAAAAAAAGCCTCTGACAAAATTCAACACCCATTTAGGATAAAAACTCTCCAGAAAGTAGGCATAGAGTGAACCTACCTCATCATAATAAAGGCCATATATGACAAACCCACAGCCAACATCGTTCTCAATGGTGAAAAAAGTGAAACCATTTCCTCTAAGTTCAGGAACAAGACAAGGTTGCCCACTCTCACCACTATTACTCAACATAGTTTTGGAAGTTTTAGCCACGGAATCAGAGAAGAAAAAGAAATAAAAGGAATCCAAACTGGGAAAGAAGAAGTAAAACTGTCACTGTTTGCAGATGGCATGATACAATACATAAAGAATCCTAAAGATGCTGTCAGAAAACTACTAGAGCTAATCAGTGAATTTGGTAAAGTAGCAGGATACCAAATTAATGTACAGAAATCTCTTGTATTCCCATACACTAGCAATGAAAAAACTGAAAGAGAAGTTAAGAAAATACCTCCATTTACCATTTCAACAAAAAGAATAAAATACCTAGGAATAAGGACACAAAAGAACTGTATGAAAACTATAAGACACTGATGAAAGAAATTAGAGATGATACAATCAGATGGAGAGATATACCATGCTCTTGGATTGGAAGAATCAACATTGTGAAAATGACTATACTACCCAAAGCAATCTACAGATTGTATGCAATCCCTATCAAACTACCAATGGTATTTTTCACAGAACTAGAACAAAAAATTTCACAATTTGTATGGAAACACAAAAGACCCCAAATAACCAAAGCAATCTTGAAAAAGAAAAATGGAGCTGGAGGAATCAGGCTGCCTGACTTCAGACGATACTACAAAGCTACAGTAATCAAGACAGTATGGTACTGGCACAAAAACAGAAACATAGATCAATGGAACAGGATAGAAAGTCCAGAGATAAACTCATGCACATATGGTCACCTTAACTTTTCTAAAGGAGGCAAGAATATACAATGGAGAAAAGACAGCCTCTTCAATAAGTGGTGCTGGGAAAACTGGACAGCTACATGTAAAAGAATGAAATTAGAACACTTCCTAAGACTATACACAAAAATAAACTGAAACTTGATTAAACACCTAAAGGTAAGTCCAGAAACTATAAAACTCTTAGAGGAAAACATAGGCAGAACACTCTATGACATAAATCACAGCTAGATCCTTTTTGACCCACTTCCTAGAGAAATGGAAATAAAAACAAAAATAAACAAATAGGACTTAATGAAACTTAAAAGCTTTGTACAGCAAAGGAAACCATAAACAAGATGAAAAGACAACCCTCATAATCAGAGAATATATTTGCAAATGAAGTAACTGACAAAGGATTAATTTCCAAAATATACAAGCAACCCATGCAGCTCAATATCAAAAAAACAAACAACCCATTCCAAAAATGGTCAGAAGACCTAAATAGACATTTCTCCAAAGAAGATATATAGATTGCCAACAAACACATGAAAGGATGCTCCATATCACTAATCATTAGAGAAATGCAAATCAAAGCTACAATGAGGTATCACCTCTCTGTGGTCAGAATGACCATCATCAAAAAATCTACAAACAATAAATGCTGGAGAGGGTGTGGAGAAAAGGGAACCCTCTTGCACTGTTGGTGGGAATGTAAATTGATACAGCCACTATGGAGAACAGTATGGAGGTTCTTTAAAATAGTAAAAATAGAAGTACCATACGACCCAGCAATCCCACTACTGGGCATATACCCTGAGAAAACCATAATTCAAAAAGAGTCGTGTGCCACAATGTTCATTGCAGCTCTATTTACAATAGCCAGGACATGGAAACAACCTAAGTGTCCATCGACAGATGAATGGATATAGAAGAAGTGACACATATATACAATAGAATATTACTCACCCATTAAAGGAAACGAAATTGAGTTATTTGTAGTGAGGTGGATGGACCTAGAATCTGTCATACAGAGTGAAGTAAGTCAGAAAAACAAATACCATATGCTAACACATATATATGGAATCTAAACAAAAAGTTTCTGATGAACCTAGGGGCAGGACAGGAATAAAGACGCAGACATAGAGAATGGACTTGAGGACACGGGGAGGAGGAAGGGTAAGTTGGGACGATGTGAGAGAGTGGCATGGACATATACACACTACCAAATGTAAAATAGATAGCTAGTGGGAAGCAGCCGCATAGCACAGGGAGATCAGCTCAGTGTTTTGTGACCACCTAGAGGGGTGGGATAAGGAGGGTGGGAAGGAGGCACAAGAGGGAGGGGATATGGGGATATATGTATACGTATAGCTGATTCACTTTGTTATACAGCAGAAACTAACACAACATAGTAAAGCAACTATACTCCAATAAAGATGTTAAAAAAAATGAAAAACTGAAAAGTTAGATTTCATTAAAATTAAGACATTCTGTTTCTCTCAAAAGACACTATTTACTTATTTACTTATTATTTATTTTTTTGGCTGCATTGGGCCTTTATTGCTGTGCATGGGCTTTCTCTAGTTGTGGTGAGCAAGGGCTACTCTTTGTTGCCATTTTCATTGTGATGGCTTCTCTTGTTGCGGAGCATGGGCTCTAGGCACATGGGCTTCAGTAGTTGCAGCACGAGGGCTCAGTAGTTGCAGCACGTGGGCTCAGCAGTTGTGGCTCGTGGGCCCTCTAGCGCAGGCTTAGTAGTTATCGTGCATGGGCTTAGTTGCTCCACGGCATATGGGATCTTCCCGGACCAGGGATCAAACCCGTGTCCCCTGCATTGGCAGGCCGATTCATAACCGCTGCATCACCAGGGAAGTCCCAAAAGACACTATTAAGACTTAGAAAAGGAAAGCCATAGAGAGAAGAGTGTATAGAAATGTATACATGTGTCTGTATACACACATATATATGAAAGATATTGAGAATACAAAAGGAAATATTTCAGATCAGTAACATCAAGATAGACAACCCAATAAAAAACAGCCTAAAGACTTGGGCAGGTACTTTTAATAAAGGTCATCCAAATGATTTATAACATGAAAAGATGCTCAACATCATTCATTATCAGGAAAATGAAAATGAAAACAATAATGAAATACCACACTATGCTCACTAGAATTACTAAAATATAACAAAATACTAATATTTCTAAGCTTTGGGGAGGATATGAAACTCTTATATACTGACAGTGGGAGTATAACTTTGTACATCCCCTTTGGAAAATTGTTGGCAATATTAGAGAGGCTAAATATACATATATTTTGTAAAGCAGAAATTCTATTTCTACGTATGTATCTATCAATATGCTTACACATGGTCATCAAAATACATGTAAAACAATCTTTACATCAGCATTATTTATAATAACTAAAATGTCCATCGATATTAACCACATATGGCATGGCACAGAATAATAGGAATTATTATGGAAAGCCTTGCATCAATGAAAGTGAATGAACTACACTTATGTGTAACAACTTTGATAAATCTCACTAATATAATGTTACTTTAAAAAGCTTGATCAAAATGTGCCCATGCAGTATGATTTCATTTACATACATTTCAGATGTAAGCAAAAGTAGTCAATGGTAACAGACATGTAGAAGGATGTCATCCATGGTGAAAACAATGACTGTAAAACACATTTAATCATGGTAAGTTATTACTGAGTAATGGGATGTACAACTGTCAGGAATGGAATAGAATACATTTCTTCTCTTCAGTTTCTAATTTATTTTTTAAATCATCTTTCTAAACTACAGGATTGCCTTTGCTTTTAGTAGCAAATGATGAAGAACACTTAACAAGCTGATTGTAAAAGAAATATAACCCAATATGCTAGCCCCATTGATCCAAAGCTGTCCTGTTTTAAAGATCTATTACATCCCATCAATCTGAATCGCAGCATCATATGTGTTCAGAATAATGCAAGTCAGAGTCACTTAAATTCTCCTTATTTTATTCCCCTGTAAACCAAATATCAATACCTTGGAAAGGTGATGCTGGTATCCAAATTAAATGACGACCTCTGGTTTGTCATGTTGTGGACCTGTTTATAATCTTCTCCAGTCTCAATTAGGAGAATAAGGAAGGAAAGATATATTTAATTAGCTTATTGATTCATTCGTCACCTAGATAATGTTGAAACATATAGTGATTTGTTTTTCCAAATCTGATCTCAGCAACCACAGCCAAAACTGTCAAGCTCCCAGCTGTACTCACATTCTCTGCCACAATCTAAATTGTACACTCATGCATGTTACCTTCCCCCCACCTCTCTTTTATTATGTGTTTCACAGTGTGTAGTGTCGCTAAAACAAGCTCTTTAATTATACATTGCCAAAAGTGTCATCTACTGTTAAATGATTCCTGGGCTGCAGACAGAAAAACTGTGGGTCCTGCAAGGTTCTGAAGTTGCCATTATGTGTACAGACCCCAAGAGCAGCTGTTAACAAATCTGTTGCTGGTTTTGTGCAAAAAGGAGCCAGGCTGAGCTCCTGCTGTAGTTTTGGTCAGAGAAAGCAATTTGCATTTTGACAGGCTTACTGGGCAAGAGAAAAGACAATACAGGTATAATAATAGCTCAACATGAAACATTTAGACCAACATATTGCTAATATTGAAAGTATGATTAAATAGTGGGCAGTGATCAGAGAGAAATTTATCTTGGGAGAACAGTAATATTAAAGCTATTATTGATCAATTGAATAATAATGAATGCATTATTCTTAAGTATTTTTAAAAGATAGCAATGATTTAATATTCTACTAGTCTGTTTAACATAAATCTAAGTTGATCGAATAGAATAAGACAAATTGGGTAGTAATGTGTATTAATTCTGTCTTTAAGAAAACTAAAAATATTTGAATTCTTTGTTCTATTATTGTATTATAAGATATTTATCTATATTGGACCTGACTATCCCACATAATTTTAAATTATAATAAATTATCTATTTATACAGATTATATAACTTTTCTTGGTGACCAAAATACTTACACTTGCATTTTAGTCTCCACTCTATTTTTTTTCAAACCTTAAATACAGTGATTTAGAATAGAGCATGAGCCTTGCTGGATTTAAACGTTAAGTCTACATTAACTGGCAATATTATTGTAGCTAAATTAATTTTACTTTAAGTTCTTCACTGGGTAGTAGAGATAATAATAACTTCAACATTGTTTACATCAACCATAGATCTCAACATAAAATCATTTACATTTATAAAGTCTTACTAAGAAAACTATTTTCTAACTGTGGTAAATCAATTAAGCCAGGGGTGTGAGGCAGGCCAAAGATCAAGACATATAACAAATGGGTCTAGAGATGGTTAATCCAGACAAATGAGGATCAGGTAGGGATAAATCCATGTGAGGCAGACATATGCCTGATGAGACATTTTCTTTTCTTCACCAAGCAAATTTTGGACCAGGCACATAGACTGAACAAGTAAAGAGGAAAAATCCCAAATAGCTAAGCCATAGAAACTATCCTAATACATACCAATACAGAAATATTTCTAAAAACTTTGCTTAATGTAAAGAATCACAATGTTTTACCTTTCCTTCTCTTTACTGCCAGATTACTTGAAAGTTCTATAAAATGGCCTTCCTTTATATTTTCTACTTCTATTCACTAGTTTCTCAACTCTTTACATCTAATTTCTTTCTCCACTACTCTATGAAGATTTCTGTCTTAAAGGCCATGGACAGACTTCTAATTGCTACCTCCATAAGCTATTTCTAAGTGACCACATTTGGCATTATTTACTCGTACTTTTATTAATGAAATGCTGTTCCCTCATCAACTCTGGCATCATTTTTGTCTTTTTTTTTTGTTTTGCTTCTATGTCATACATTTGTGCCTCCAATAGGTTTTAAATTACCTTTTAATTAGCTGAACCAGATTATATTTCAACGTACTTGTAAGACTTTTCACTTTGTAATTTTTATGGACTCATATCTGAAAACACTTGCTTTCACATTATATGCTTCAGACTTAACTGAGCTTGTTTCATTTGCCTGTACATCACATTTGTGTGAGCCATCCTCTCTAAGGGGTTCTTAGTACTTTCCTTCTAAATTATACTCAGCAAGATGACCTTAAAGTTTCCTTAGTTCAGCTTGACTAAACTTTAAACAGGCTTCCTCCTGCCTCTAAGCCCCTGATCTCCCTCCCACATGGTCCTTTACAGAATCCAGATGGCCTAACCACAGAAGTCCATTACCTCCTTTTCCTTAAAGCATTTACTTTAGAAAATTGGTAATTGAAAACTCTTTCTCTGCTCCTTTGAGGAATAAATCTTTTAAAAAGACTTTTACCAGTTTTATATCACAGGACAGTTTTTCTCAAGGACCTGGGAGCCCTCTCTTGGAAATGTAATCACCAAGGAAGATAGCACCTCTATCTTCCAGTCTCTGTGGGAGGTGGGAGCCTCACTTCAGTGGGAACCTTGCTCTAAATTGTAATATTACCTCCTGTTATAAAGGTACAAGAAAATTTACTCTTTCTCTGGGTAAGGCTGATTAACAAATATAGATGTCCTAGGATCTCTCACCCCAACCTTATGGAAATGACCCCTGAGAGAGACTTAGTTTTCATTAAGAGAAACAACTTCAGACCAAAGCAACCCTGGTAGAAGGAAACTATGATAGGGCGGAGGTCGCTAGGATAAACATCCTGGTCATGCTCTCCTGTCTCCCCAATTTGCCTGCCAATACTCAGCGGAAAGTCAAACATTAAAAAAGACTAACCATGAGGTCATATGGGCCACTGAGCAAGGTAAGCTGGTTGACTCAATCTATCCACTCATCCCTTCAACAAACGTTTTTATGTGACAGGCATTATGTTAGATAAAAAGATGCAATACAGCATTGTATTAAGAACCACATTGCAATTGCTATTACAGAAACATTTCTAAATGCTGGCGAATTCCGGGAAATAAAGTTCAATAGGTAGTGAAATTTTTACTACCATTGAGTTGGGTCTTACCGATGATGTTGGTAAAATGATGATAGATAGGTAGATTAGAGAGAGGGAGAGAGATGATAGATAGAACATCACTATAGAAACCAAGAAAGGAGAGTGTTTACAGTAGTGCCACTCAACAGTGTCCTAAATGTGGAAGACATAGAGAATCAAAACTGAAAATCGACCTTTGACTTTTGACTGTGAGAAGAGTATTATTGATCTTCACAAGATTTGCAGGTGGAAAACTACAAAAGGCCGTGATTTTACTCAAAGCTGAAGGAATCTAAACCGTATTACATGAACATTTTTCAAAATAATTTATGATTAAAATGAAGAATTAGCTTCAGTTGAACTGCATTATCTCATTTTATCCTTGTTTTTTTTTTTTTTTTTTTTTTTTTTGCTGGAGGAGAAGATTTTAATAGTGGATTCTATCCCTACTGCCTTCCAAACCCTGCCTTTCTCATCAGAGAAAAGGAAAAGAAAAGATTAAACCATTATTCTACAAACTACACATGAGCTATTCTAATTTGGTAGTACCATGCCTACATAAATATGGAGCCATGGCTACATCAATTCTAAATGTAATCGCATTTCCCAAGAACTCAGAAGTAAACTTAGTATTTTTAATATGTCAGATCATTCAACAAGGTATTGTTCTCTCTTTTATTTTCTGATTTTAAGTTACAAGTCTTCAATGAAATTGTCAACTAAAATCTATTAATTATAAACTGCATTTTCACTGAAAATCATTTTAGAGAAATTTCCAGATAGTATTTCAAATTATTAATTATGGGTTTGATTATAAGTACTATGAGAAAGATATTTTATACCTCAGTATATTAAAATTTTATTCTGGAAAATGATATCTGATCCTATTCATAAGAATTGCTAGAGAGGATAAGTCAAGAGTTAATATGAAGGAAACAATGTCAGTCTATAAGAGAAGAACGAGGAAATGCCATAAATCTAGGTAGAGAGATAGTTTCAAATAAAGGAGCAATCAACAAATCAAAGTCTAGATAGTTCATACTGAGAATACAACTGTTAGTGACAAAGATAATAAAAAGATATATCAATCTAAAAATTATGTTAACATACACTTATTTCCCCACGTTTTGGGAGTTCATGGTGCGTTAAGACTTTCTACAACTCTAGCCATAAATATTCATTGAATTCTTATCATGTGTCAGTAAATATGTGTAGAATTTAATATGTTTAAAGTCATTCACTAGTAAGTGCATAATACAGGATTTTTTCCTAGGTAGCCCATAGGTACTACTGTGCAGCATTTCACTTTGTAATATTTTTGCATATATCTTTTCTCCACTCTAAAATCTAGGCTCCCTAAGGCACAAATTTATTTATTTATTTTTGCCTATGCAATTTTTTTTTACTAGCACAGCAACTAACAATGGATGAATAAATTGGAATCTATGTATAAAGATTATAGCACCATAAACAAGGCACTATGATATATGGTAGCAGTTTACATGAAATTATACTGGAAAGGCCTAGAAGTCAATCACTGACTTCATAAAAACTCTGACACACTGAGCAACTACTAAGGGACTGGCCAAGTGTATGCATGAGCTAGAGAATATCTTAAATTGAGATTGACAGATTTGGTTTCAAGCTGCTCTAGGGAAATATTAATCAGAGACTGAAAACCAAGATTGAGGAAAAATGTTAGATATAGAGAGCTGAAAGATGGATACATAGGTAGATAGATAGATAGATAGATAGATAGATAGATAGATAGATAGATAGATAGATAGATAGATAGATTGATATAGAGAAATCTAGAGAAAGATGAGAGAGGTATCAGTAGTCAAAAACAAACTCTGGGAACCCAGAGTCAGCTGACATAAGATAAAAACAACCAAGATGGAGTCATGAATGTGTTAGGTTATGTAGGTCATTATACAATGCCAATAAGCACAGGCTCTAGGAAAGCCTACGTAAAAATTTTTGCTTCTGTAATCTCTTCTGCAGTTAGGGCCATGTGTGGGTGGTCTTTTCTGTGAGTAGAAGGTGAATCTAACCAGAGGCAAAAACAAGAGTAAGAGTTTTTATTTTCTCTTTGTGACAGTAGATACATCTAAGACTGTAAGAAGATATCTCTTACGGAAATTTATTTTTTTTAACATCTTTATTGGAGTATAATTGCTTTACAATGGTGTGTTAGTTTCTGCTTTATAACAAAATGAATCAGCTATACATACACATATATCCCCATATCTCCTCCCGCTTACGTCTCCCTCCCATCCTCCCTATCCCACCCTTCTAGGTGGTCACAAAGCACCGAGCTGATCTCCCTGTGCTATGCCACTGCTTCCCATTCGCTATCTATTTTACATTTGGTAGTATATATAAGTCCATGCCACTCTCTCACTTCATCCCAGCTTACCCTTCCTCCTCCCCTTGCCCTAAAGTCCATTCTCTACCGCTGCATCTTTATTCCTGTCCTGCACCTAGGTTCTTCAGAATAATTCTTTTTTTTTTTTTAGATTCCATATATAGGTGTTAGCATACGGTATTTGTTTTTCTCTTTCTCACTAACTTCACTCTGTATGACAGACTCTAGGTCAATCCACCTCACTACAAATAACTCAATTTTGTTTCTTTTTATGGCTGAGTAATATTCCATTGTATATATGTGTCACATATTCTCTATCCATTCATCTGTCGATGGACACTTAGGTTGCTTCCATGTCCTGGTGATTGTAAACAGTGCTGCAATGAATATTGTGGTACATGACTCTTTTTGAATTATGGTTTTCCCAGTGTATATGCCCAGGAGTGGGATTGCTGGGTCATACTGTAGTTCTATTTTTAGTTTTTTAAGGAACTGCCATACTGATCTCCATAGTGGCTGTACTAATTTATATTCCCACCAACAGTGCAAAAGGGTTCCCTTTTCTCCACACCCCCTCCAGCACTTAGTGTTTGTAGATTTTTTGATGATGGCCATTCTGACTGGTGTGACGTGATACCACATTGTAGTTTTGTTGTGCATTTCTCTAATGATTAGTGATGTTGAGCATTCTTTCATGTGTTTGTTGGCTATCTGTATATCTTCTTTGAACAAATGTCTATTTAGGGCTTCTGCCCATTTTGGGATTGGGTTGTTTGTTCTTTTCATGTTGAGCTGCATGAGCTGCTTGTATATTTTGGAGATTAATCCTTTGTCAGTTGCTTCATTTGCAAACATTTTCTCCTATTCTGAGTGTTGTCTTTTCGTCTTGCTTATGGTTTTCTTTGCTGTGCAAAAGCTTTGAAGTTTCATTAGGTCCCATTTGTTTATTTTTGTTTTTATTTCCATTGCTCTAGGAGCTGGGTCAAAAAGGATCTTGCTGTGATTTATGTCATAGAATGTTCTCCCTTTGTTTTCCTCTAAGAGTTTTATAGTGTCTGACCTTACATTTAGGTCTTTAATCAATTTTGAGTTTATTTTTGTGTATGGTGTTAGGGAGTGTTCTAATATCATTCTTTTACATGTAGCTGTCCAGTTTTCCCAGCACTACTTATTGAAGAGGCTGTCTTTTCTCCATTGTATATTTTTGCCTCCTTTTTCAAAAATAAGATGACCATATGTGTGTGAGTTTATCTCTGGGCTTTCTATCTTGTTCCATTGATCTATATGTCTGTTTTTGTGCCAGTACCATACTCTCTTGATTACTGTAGCTTTGTAGTATAGTCTGAAGTCCAGGAGCCTGATTCCTCCAGCTCCATTTTTCTTTCTCAAGATTGCTTTGGTTATTCGGGGTCTTTTGTGTTTCCATACAAATTGTGAAATTTTTTGTTCTAGTACTGTGAAAAATGCCATTGGTATTTGGATAGGGATTGCATTGAATCTGTAGATTGTTTTGGGTAGTAGAGTTATTTTCACAATGTTGATTCTTCCAATCCAAGAACATGGTATATCTCTCCATCTGTTTGTATCATCTTTAATTTCTTTCATCAGTGTCTTATAATTTTCTGCATACAGGTCTTTTGTCTCCTTAAGTAGGTTTATTCCTAGATATTTTATTCATTTTTTTGCAGTGGTAAATGGGAGTGTTTCCTTAAATTCTCTTTCAGATATTTCATCATTAGTATATAGGAATGCAAGAGATTTCTGTGTATTAATTTTGTATCCTGCTACTTTACCAAATTCATTGATTACCTCTAGTAGTTTGCTGGTGGCATCTTTAGGATTCTCTATGTATAATAACATTTCATCTGCAAGCAGTGACAGCTTTACTTCTTGTTTTCTGATTTGGATTCCATTTGTATCTTTTTGTTCTCTGATTGCTTGGCTAAAAGTTCCAAAACTTTGTTGAATAATAGTGGTGAGAGTGGGCAACCTTGTCTTCTTCCTAATCTTAGTGGAAATGGTTTCAGTTTTTCACCATTGACAACCATGTTGGCTGTGGGTTTCTCATATATGGCTTTTATTATGTTGAGATAAATTCCCTCTATGCCTACTTTCTGGAGGGTTTTTATCATGAATTGGTGTTGAATTTTGTCAAAAGCTTTTTCTGCATCTATTGAGATGGTCATATGGATTTTACCCTTCAATTTGTTAATATGGTGCATCACATTGATTGATTTGCATATATTGAAGTACCTTTGCATTCCTGGGATAAGCCCCACTTGATCATGGTGTATGATCCTTTTAATGTGCTGTTGGATTCTGTTTCCTAGTATTTTGTTGAGGATTTTTGTATCTATGTTCATCATTGATATTGGCCTGTAGTTTTCTTTCTTTGTGACATCTTTGTCTGGTTTTGGTATCAGGGTGATGGTGGCCTCGTAGAATGTGTTTGGGAGTGTTCCTCCCTCTGCTATATTTTGGAAGAGTTTGAGAAGCATAGGTGTTAGCTCTTCTCTAAATGTTTGATAGAATTCACCTGCGAAGCCATCTGCTCCTGGGCCTCTGTTTGTTGGAAGATTTTTAATCACAGTTTCAATTTCAGTGCTGGTGATTGGTCTGTTTATATTTTCTATTTCCTCCTGGTTCAGTCTCAGAAGGTTGTGCTTTTCTAAGAATGTGTTCATTTCTTCCAGGTTGTCAATTTGTTTTGGCATATAGCTGCTTGTAGTAATCTCTCATGATCCTTTGTGTTTCTGCAGTGTCAGTTGTTACTTCTCCTTTTCATTTCTAATTCTATTGATTTGTGTATTCTTCCTTTTTTTCTTGATGAGTCTGGCTAATTGTTTATCAATTTTGTTTACCTTCTCAAAGAACCAGCTTTCAGCTTTATTGATATTTGCTATTGTTTCCTTCATTTCTTTTTCATTTATTTGTGATCTGAACCTTATGATTCTTTCTTTCTGCTAACTTTGGGGGTTTTTCTGTTCTTCATTCTCTAATTGCTTTACATGTAAGTTTAGGTTGTTTATTTGAGATATTTCTTGAGGTAGAATTGTATTGCTATAAACTTCCCTCTTAGAACTCCTTTTGCTGCATCTTATAGGTTTTGGGTCATCGTGTTTTAATTGTCATTTGTTTCTAGGAATTTTTTGATTTCCTCTTTGATTTCTTCAGTGATCTCTTGCTTATTAAGTAGTGTATTGTTTACCCTCCATGTGTTTGTATTTTTTATATATTTTTTTCCCGTATTTGATATCTAGTCTCATAGTGTTGTGGCCAGAAAACATACTTGATATGATTTCAGTTTTCTTAAATTTACCAAGGCTTGACTTGTGACCCAAGATATGATGTGTCCCAGAGAATGTTCCATGAACACTTGAGAAGAAAGTGTATTCTGTTGTTTTTGCCTGGAATGTCCTATAAATATCAATTAAGTCCATCTTGTTTAATATATAATTTAAAGCTCGTGTTTTCTTGTTTATTTTCATTTTGGATGATGTGTCCATTGGTGCAAGTGGGGTGTTAAAGTCCCCTACACTGATTGTGTTACTGTTGATTTCCCCTTTTATGGCTGTTAGCAGTTGCCTTATGTTTTGAGGTGCTCCTATGTTGGGTGCATAAATATTTACAATTGTTATATCTTCTTTTTGGATTGAACCCTTGATCATTATGTAGTGTCCTTCTTTGTCTCTTGTAATAGTCTTTATTTTAAACTCTATTTTGTCTGATATGAGAATTGCCCCTCCAGCTTTCTTTTGATTTCCATGCATGGAATATCTTTTTCCATCACCTCATTTTTAGCCTGTATGTGTCCCTAGGTCTGAAGTGAGTCTCTTGTAGACAGCATATATATGGGTCTTGTTTTTTGTATCCATTCAGCCAGTCTATGTCTTTTAGTTCGAGCATTTAATCCATTTACATTTAAGATAATTATCAAGATGTATGTTCCTATTACCTTTTTCTTAACTGTTTTGGGTTTGTTATTGTAGGTCTTTTCCTTCTCTTGTGTTTCCTGCCTAAAGAAGTTCCTCTAACATTTGTTGTAAAGCTGGTTTGGTGGTGCTGAATTCTCTTAGCTTTTGTTTTTCTGTAAAGGTTTTCATTTCTCTGATGAATCTGAATGAGATCCTTGCTGGGTAGAGTAATCTTGGTCGTAGGTTTTTCCCTTTCATCACTTTAAATATGTCCTGACACTTCCTTCTGGCTTGCAGAGTTTCTGCTGAAAGATCAGCTGTTAACCTTATGGGGATTCCCTTTTATGTTATTTGTTGCTTTTCCCTTGCTGTTTTTAATATTTTTTCTTTGTATTTAATTTTTGATAGTTTGATTAATATGTGTCTTAGCGTGTTTCCCCTTGGATTTATCTTGTATGGGACTCTCTGTGCTTCCTGGACTTGATTAGCTATTTCATTTCCCATATTAGGGAAGTTTTCCACTACAATCTGTTCAAATATTTTCTCAGTCCCTTTCTTTTTGTCTCTTCTTCTTCTTCTGAGACCCCTATACTTTGAATGTTTGTGCGTTTAATGTTGTCCTAGAGGTCTCTGAAACTGTCCTCAATTCTTTTCATTCATTTTTCTTTTTTCTGCTCTGCTGTAGTTATTTTCACTATTTTATCTTCCAGGTCACTTATCCGTTTTTCTGTCTCACTTATTTTGCTATTGATTCCTTTTAGAGAATTTTTAATTTCATTTATTGTGTTATCATTGTTTGTTTGCTCTTTAGTTCTTCTAGGTCCTTGTTACACGTTTCTTGTATTTTCTCCATTCTGTTTCCAAGATTTTGGATCATCTGTACTATCATTATTCTGAATTGTTTTTCAAGTAGACTGCCTATTTCCTCTTCATTTGTTTGGTCTGGTGGGTTTTTACCTTGCTCCTTCATCTGCTGTGTGTTTCTCTGTCTTCTCATTTTGCTTAACTTACTTTTTTGGGGGTCTCCTTTTCACAGGCTGCAGGTTCGTAGCTCCTGTTGATTTTGGTGTCTGTCCCCAGTCGCTAAGGTTGGTTCAGTGGGTTGTGTAGGCTTCCTGGTGAAGGGGACTGGTGCCTGTGTTCTGGTTGATGAGTCTGGATCTTGTCTTTCTGGTGGGCAGGACCACGTCTGGTGGTGTGTTTTGGGATGTCTGTGACCTTTTTATCATTCTAAGCAACCTCTCTGCTAATGGGTAGGGTTGTGATTCTGTCTTTCTAGTTGTTTGGCATGGGGTGCCCAGCACTGTAGCTTTCTGGTCGTTGAGTGGAGCTGGGTCTTCACGGTGAGATGGAGATCTCTGGGAGAGCTTTCACCATTTGATATTACATGGAGCCGGGATGTCTCTGGTGGACCAATGTCCTGAACTGAGCTCTCCCACCTCAGAGGCACAGGCCTGATACCTGGCTGGAGCACCAAGATCCTGTCAGCCACATGGCTTAGAAGAAAAGGGAGAAAACAAGAAAGAAAGAAAGAAAAATAAGTAAATAAAATAAAGTTATTAAAATAAAAAGTAATTATTAAAAAAATTAAAATGTAATAAAAAAAAGTAAAAAGAAAGAAAGAAAGAAAGAACAGAGAAACCAGACCAAAAAACAAATCCACCAATGATAACAAATGCTAAAAACTATCATTAAAAAAAAAAAAATGGACAGACAGAACCCTAGGACAAATGGTAAAAGCAAAGCTATACAGACAAAATCACACAAGGAAGCATACACATACACACTGACAAAAAGAGAAAAAGAAAAAATTATATATATAGTTGCTCCCAAAGTCCACCGCCTCAATTTTGGGATAGTTCCTAGTCTATTCAGGTATTCCTCAGATGCTGGGTACATCAAGTTTTTTGTGGAGATTTAATCCACTGCTCCTGAGGCTGCTGGGAGAGATTTCCCTTTCTCTTCTTTGTTCGCACAGCTCCTGGGGTTCAGCTTTGGATTTGGCCCTGCCTCTGCGTGTAGGTTGCCTGGGGGCATCTGTTCTTCACCTAGACTGGATGGGGTTAAAGTAGCTGCTGATTTGGGGGCTCTGGCTCACTCAGGTGGGGGGAGGGAGGGGTATGGATGCGGGGTGAGCCTGTGGTGGCAGAGGCTAGCGAGACGTTGCAACAGCCTGAGGCAAACCATGTGATCTTCTGGGGAAGCTGTCCCTGGATCATGGACCCTGGCAGTGGTGGGCTGCACAGGCTCCCGGGAGGGGAGGTGTAGATAGTGACCTGTGCTCGCACACAGGCTTCTTGGTGGCGGCAGCAGCAACCTTAGCGTCTATGACCATCTCTGATGTCTGTGGTGATAGTCACGGCTCGCGCCCATCTCTGGAGCTTGTTTAGGTGGTGCTCTGAATCCCCTCCTCTCGTGCACCCCGAAACAATGGTCTCTTGTCTCTTCAGCAGGTCCAGACCTTTTCCCGGACTCCCTCCTGGCTAGCTGTGGCACACTAACCCCCTTCAGGCTGTGTTCACGCCGCCAACCCCAGTCCTGTCCCTGGGATCCGACCGAAGCCCGAGCCTCAGCTCCCAGCCCCCGCCTGCCCCGGCGGGTGAGCAGACAAGCCTCTCGGGCTGGTGAGTGCTGGTCGGCACCGATCCCCTGTGCGCGAATCTCTCCGCTTTGCCCTCCGCACCCCTGTCGCTGTGCTCTCCTCCGTGGCTCCGAAGCTTCCTCCCTCCGCCACCCCCCATCTCCTCCAGTGAAGGGGCTTCCTAGTGTGTGGAAACTTTTCCTCCTTCACAGCTCCTTCCCCAAGGTGCAGGTCCTGTCCTTATTCTTTCGTCTCTCTTTTTTTTTTTTTTTCCTTTTGCCCTACCCAGGTACGTGGGGAGTTTCTTGCCTTTTGGGAAGTCCGAGGTCTTCTGTCAGCGTTCAGTAGGTGTTCTGTAGGAGTTGTTCCACATGTAGATGTATTTCTGATGTATTTGTTTGGAGGAGGCAATCTCCACGTCTCACTCCTCTGCCATGTTGAAGCTCAAAAAGCTCTTATATGGAAGTTGATAACAAAAAAGTTTCATTGCTAACTTATAAGACAAACAGTTTGTACATTTATGAAATTAGATTTGTAAAATTTGTTGCCATAAAGAATAACAATCAAAGGTACAGTAACTGATTGTTCTTATTTAAATGACTATCCATTTGCGGACTTATTGAATCTGGCTTTAGGTGGATATAAACATACACTACCTCATGACTGAGTGAAACTTCACCTGCCGTATTTCCCCCACTTTGAAAGAATTTTTACATCCTCAGGGGATAATTGAAGGGCTGAAAACAAGTTTTCAATATGCAGTTCTGATCTACCGTTACAAAGCTTGTAAAATACTTGAAATCATTAGGATTTTGTCAATTGTCCTTCTATTGATTAATAAAACATACCCGGAATTTTAGAGTTTGTGGTAGGTTTTTAAATAATTTTTTTTCAAAGTTGAAGAAATAAATATTTTGGTAACAAGTTCTGGAGTGAAGCATGTTACCACATAAAGAAATCAGCAACCACACTGAAATTCCCAAGCAATTACACCATATTCTCTCCCGATACACCTTAGTTTTTTGTTAGGTGACGATGTTTTACTAGTATAATCTTGTATGGATTCAGCTGCACCAGAAATGCTCTGTGGAGAAGGTGATATTTGGTATGGGGTGGGGGTAGTGTCTTTGAAGGAAGGCAGCTACGTCCTTAGGAGAAAAAAAGAGCATAATGTAAGATCAGAGGAAGTAATGAAAACACAGAAATGAAGGGGGTGGTGTGTGGCCATTTCTGAGTAAATGAGTGTGTAAAGAGGTGTTTGTTATAAAACAAAACTACCTATGAATCAAATGTGTGATTTAATTTTATATTTTCTTTCTAGAAGTTTTCCCCTTCCTTATACAAAGAGCAATTAATCATTATTTGAACTACTAAATAAAAATGCTTGAAGGAATGTCAGAACAACTATTTTAAATAGTAGACATTACAATTTTTAAGTCACGCCTGAAAATCCAATTAGATACCACAGATCCATGCAATTGAACGGCAAATGTCACAATGCTGTTTCTAAAAAAGACACATCTGACCATATTTCCAAACTGAAAAATGATTAATTAACCAAGATAATTCTAATTATAATCCCTAAGTATGCTCTGTGTTATGAATTTCTTTGGAAGTTTATAAACTATTCTAAATCATCTCTAGGTTACTTACAACATCTAATACTTTATAAATGCTATGTAAATAGTTGCTGGTGCTCAGCAAATTCAAATTTCTCTTTTGGAACTTTCTGGAATTTTTTTCAAATATTTACCATTCACGGTTGAATCTGAGGAGACAGAACCTGAGAATACCAAGGGATGACTGAATATAAATATGCTGTCAATTGGATTAGTTAGCTAGACAAACAATAGTCTATTTGCATATAGAAGGAGGTGTTGAGTTCTCTTCTGAAAAAAAAAAAAAAAATCCATGCTAAAGCGATTAAGACCTGGATCCTACAGACTTAGCCCTTTAACAATAACACCCACAAAATTACAGATAGAAACACTAATTCTGAAAAAACCTTGGTGCCTATTAGTCAGATTTTTCTTACCCAGCCCAGTGGTGTGAGGAACTGTAAGTAAAAGCTGAAATATATAAAATGTTGAACCCCAAACATTATTCATTTAAGACATTAAAGACATTGCTAAAAGATAATAGCATAAGGTTCACAGAAGTATCCTCCCTAATTCCCACAAATACCACCCAGTTTTTGTACCAGGCAGTGTTGCTATTGAGTAGAATAGAAGAAATAAAATGTAGCTGGGTAGTAAGGGGACTTGAGGAGCATAAGTGGTGCCAGGAGGGAGCCCGAGAGCCAGAAGCCATGAAGCACCATCAGCACTGATGTTGCAACACTTCTCAAGTCCTTCTTCAGAGCAGAAAACTTTTCTCCCCAAATACCTTTGGTTATATCCTTTTCTCTATCTGACTTATTCTGTCATCTGGATATCTAGAATGCCCAGTACAATTATATTGGATATATCAAACTTCTCATGTCATTTATGTTTTATTTCCTAATTTATGCTTTTTCTTCCCCTTTTGCTCCTAGTTCTGAAATAATTTATTCAAGTGTCTTTCTAAGTAACTAACATGCTTCCCTAAAGTACTCAGTATGGTATCTGTTGCCACTCTATTCTGGCAACCCTGTTTTGTATTTCTCTTTCATTATTATCATGTTTTAAATCATTTCCCTTGTATCATGAAAGTCTGCCTTTATATAATTCATGCAAAATAATCCTTAACCTGTTTCCTACAGAGATTCTCTTTCACTGAAGTCCGTTTTCTCTAAGTGTGTAGAGCATATCTTAATCAGTACTTGTAGTTTATTTGATTGGACTTCTTTCACTTCTTTCAAACCTAGGCTACTGAAACATGGAAAATTTAGACTTTTTTCCCTTTGGTAGCATCGAAGTGTCACAATTTATAAAAGAAAATGTCAAAGCCACAGCCACAAAGACATAGGTAGGAACTTGAGTAATGTTTACGCTGAAAGCCTGAAATCAAGTAGAAAAATTAGGTTTTTGTTGTTCTTGTTTGTTTTTACACTTCGGCAGCTGACCTGGAGGATTCCATTCTCCATTGGTCTTCCCCTACACACCTGTTTTCTTTGAGGAGTAACTGCTTACTGCAGGTCATAGTTGATTTGGAAGTCTGGGACATACTCCATTCCTTTTCTGTGCCTGGCCACCATCCTAAGTTCTTTTCTATCAGGCTGTTGTCTGTTACTCTCTTATCCACATTCCAGCTATGCAATGACTATTTGATTGGAGTGGAGCCTAAGTGCAGGTCCTTCTTATTCCCTGGCCAGAGAAAGCATCCAAATTTATCTATACCTAGACTGCTCTGAATCCTCAGAGACCATTTCATTCTCACCTTCTCTTTTTGGGGTGTCCAGTGAGTGGGACATTTCTCCAATTCTCATTAGTAATAAAGACTTTTGCCTGTTTCAGTTAGGAAACTGAAAACAGATGGGTGTCAAATGCTTGGGCCTATTAGACCATGACATTTGTTCTGAAAGTCATGATAGATAGATGGAGAGTTAGAAAGAGAGATGTCTATAGATATACATATATGTGTAACAGCTTTATTGAAGATTGGGCTGTGGGAAGGGTAGGCATCAAGTGCTGTTTTCTGTTTTAACAGTTAATAATTACATTGAGGATTGTTGCTCACACTTCTGTTGTATCCTAATTATTTATAGTTCAGATCCCCAGTTGTGTCATACCACTTTCTGCCCCCTGTCTCTGGAGATATCTAAAAACAGCTGCTAGAGGACAGTGACTTTAGACCATGGGCTGAATTGAATTTAAAGTCTTCATGCTGCAGAATATTTTCTGTTGGTTTCTCCTTCCTATAGTGACAACAAAACGTCTCTTACTTTATTGAGCATCCCCTAGCTATTCCAAAGAGTGACACTCAATAGATAAATTGAAGGGAAAAAAAGCAATGGCAAAAGGAGGTATTATATTCATCTAAGAAGATTTATGCTCATGTTGTTTGACATAATATATTCAAATGCAGTTGCAAGTGTTGCTTAGGAGAAAGTATTCCACAAAAATTTAAGAGTTCTTGAAAGATAGAAATTTGATCAAAACATAGAATCATGCTCAGAGGGTTTATTGTCAACTTTCTTGCTTTAAAAATTCACACAGTACATGAAACTGGAGATGCACAAATATTGGACAGGCAGAGGATTAAAAGGTTGAGAAAGATGTTTAAAATATTAAAATGAACTAAGGAGTTGAAGAAAAATATCAAATAATGGCAAGCCTTGAAGAAAATAGCTCCTTGGGCTAAAAACCCATGTGGAATAACATTGAGTTGCTTCTCAACACTTTACTTTGTACTAAATTGATTGAATCTAGCCTTTTGTGGAACAAAGAATTCTATATACATGTGTAGAAAATGGAGAAAAATAAATGTCCTGTTAAGTGTTATGTGTAGTTTCTAGATATGTTTCTTAAAAACTGGGCATTAACTATCCTTTAAATAGAATTTTAAAATTTTGTGTTAGAAAATATACTACTGCATTTAAATTTTTCAAGCTATGGATTTTTAAAAAATTCATTCTTCTAGCCTAGCACGAAATATTTGCCAGCATGAATCACCTAAATGAACAAAAGATATTAGTCACAAAAGTGGTTCCAAGTTCTCCCTACTTTAGAGATTCTTTAAATGTCAAGATCAATAGCTTGGCTCATAGAAAATTAAGAAAAATCCAAATTCTGATATGATTATGGTTATAAATAAGTGTGTAAATATTCATTTATATATGTAGATATAAACTAAATTAACAAATGATTCTCATTTTATATATCATTATATACATCCTCATTTTTCAAAGAGAGGTAATACAAGCTTCTTGATACTACAGCAGGATAGCCCAAATAGTGAAATTAGATTAAAGGTCAAATGAAAAATGAATAACCAACCCACAAAGGCACAGTATAGAGATGCATTAAATAATTCTGAAATCTGCATGCGTTTCTATACAGTTGCTTTCAGTGGAAAAAATTATTAAAAATTAAACAGAGTTGGGGGCTTCCCTGGTGGCGCAGTGGTTGAGAATCTGCCTGCCAATGCAGGGGACACGGGTTCGAGCCCTGGTCTGGGAAGATCCCACATGCCGCAGAGCAATTGGGCCCGTGAGCCACAACTACTGAGCCTGAGCGTCTGGAGCTTGTGCTCCGCAACAAGAGAGGCGGCGATAGTGAGAGGCCCGCGCACCGTGATGAAGAGTGGCCCCCGCTTGCCGCAACTAGAGAAAGCCCTTGCACAGAAACGAAGACCCAACACAGCCAAAAATAAATGAATAAATAAATAAATAATAAAAATAAAAAAATTCCTTTAAAAAAAATTAAACAGAGTAATTTTTAGTTAATTGTGCAATTGAAATAATTCAAGGATACTTCACATAGAGAATTATATGTATAAATAAGTAGAGAAAGCTTTACTTTACTAAGGTCTACTTCGAAAAAATATTCTTCAATCAGAACGCAAGTTGCTCACAGAGCTGTTCTGAACCTAGAGTAAATTAGGAGAGATGTAAAAGCATAAATGAATGGAATTGGCAGATCTTTTCCAATATTAAATTTTTACAAATGCATAACAACATGTAAATACACTAATTTATAGTAAAAATAGTTGAGGACAATTGAACAAATAATTATTCGAAGTTCTAAATGTAATGACTGGTTAATTTATTTATTTTGGATACCAAACAGAAATGTAAGGTTTCAGAGTGCATTTTTTTGCTTTTATATTTGTCTTTCATTGCTACTAGATGAATTGTTAAGCCCACACTCTTTACAACAACATTGCCTGGCAGGCTGAAGAGAAAAAGAATATACTATAAACTTAATCAGATACTAATAAATTATTGAAAATGTGGCACTATTTGAAAATTTTATAATCACAAATATGATCTTACTGTTAGCCTTAGAGCTGAAGTAGAGAATAAAATTTAACTGATTCAACAGCCCTCCATTAAAGGATGGAGGGATAAAGACTCAGGAGTTCTTAAGATCATGTGGAAAGTTAATGGCAAGAACCTGGAAAAGAAAACTTTGAGTTAACATCCATTTCTCTTTTGATTAGACATTCAGTCTCAGTTTTATTCTGCCCTGTGTTCAGTTTCATCCATTATTTTGGATTCCATTCATAAATGATGCTTGGTGGGGTCAAGGAGCCAGAAGAATTTTAATGCCTAATAAAATGTTTTGAAATTCTGATTAACCAATATTGTTATTTTAAAGTGTGTGTGTGTGTGTGTGTGTGTGTGTGTGTGTGATTTTCAAGCATTGAATTAACAGTGCTCATTTAAAGGAATTGTCTTCAATATATGTGGCTTCAGCCAACTTTATCAGTTTATCATTCATATGCAAATTAGGTTCATCCATATATTTTTAGCTCAAAAAATTACTCAAGGATCATTTCTTGTCAAAATTATTGTAATGCCATAATGATGTGTTTAAAGGGCTATAATTAGGAGTAAGTTAGCAATGCCACTTGAAACTCAAAACTGAAAGATGATTATAGTTTAACCCAATTACTCTATTGCAAATGATCTCAGCCTTTCAAGAACTTCTAAATACATTTTCATTATATCTTTACAAAATATGTGCCACCTAAAATAATTCTGATGCTAAAGATCCTGATTAAAACCATGTGTTTATTTGAGAGAAAACAATTTGATGATCTTATTTACTACTAGAAATATCTAAAAATTTCTATCTGAAAATCTAGTAGTGTTAAAAAATGAGGGATGCAAAGCTGAACATACTGAAGTAATATCTAATTTTCTATGAATTGGCAACTCTTTCCATTTGTTTTGTGAATTCACAGGAATTGAGACTGGAAAAAATATCTACATTTTGTTGGGTGATTTCTGTTTGGAAAATGTTTGTGAACCATACTAGGAGAAATTCAATCTTCTTATATTTAGGGTAAAATACCAAGCAAAAAGATGAGAAGATAATTTTCTATCAATTAATGCTCCATAATAGTTTTTCCAAGTTGTTTCTAATGAGCAGGTATTTCAGGCAAGCAACCTGTTTCTCAGACTGAATCGAATGGAAGGGTCAATGGAACATTTGGTCTGAATGGCAGAGGATTTAAACATATATTCATTCTGTTGTTCTGCACCTAAAGTAGAAGTTACTAGGCACTTCTCCCTTTTCCAATAATCTCCCATGAGCAATTTCAACAGAGAAAACATGCCCTACTCCCTTGACTTTTTAGGTGTTGAGGATTTCTCAGTTCATTTTGGATGGGTGCTACTCAAGCTATCTGGTGGAAAAATTCTTTTCTTTTTATTATTAATTTCTAATGTATTGGTTTTGTGTATCAAGACTTTTGTAAAATAAAATATATAACTAGTAAATTTAAAAAATGCACACAAACACAAGCAAAACTTTTCCATTTTTGGACTCAACACACGTAACATTATGGTATAAAATTTCCAAACACTTATTATGTATTCATCTCTTTGCTGCTGATAATTTACTTACAGACACTGGTTTGCAGCCTTTGTTCTGAGTAGCACTGTTTTAGTAATGATGTCATGGGAAGGAGAATTAATTTCTTCCCAGATTATCCTTGTCAATTCTACTTCCTGAAAATGGAATCCTTCTCATTTCCTATTGTCTTTGGTCAAACAGAATCCTAGATCGGCTTTGGTTCTGCCTGACTTATTTCTCTTTTTCATTTATTTAACCAAGTCCTCTAACTCTCTTTCCCTGAATCGTACTGGTTTTGGACCTCTATGTCTTGCCTAGAACTGAACAGAATCTGCCAACCTTGTTCAAATTGTCATTAAATGACTCTTAGGTCATTGCCCTGTCAAACAAATAACTCCTTACCTAAATGTATCCCAGCTTCCTTTCCAGCCGGAAGTATAGCATGATGCTGGGTTGTGTACCCTAATTCAAAGGGTCTTAATTGAGTTTTCAAGACTCTTAGAGTATCCACAGATTTACTGTAGGAGGTTCATGGATCTACTAAATTATTTGCAACATTTTGTGCATTGGTGCACATGTGCGTGTTCAAGTCTTTTGTATTCAAAAGTATTCACTGTCATAATGTTTAATGAAAATATTATTATGCTATGAGGCAATAAACTGTAATAGATTTTAAATTCCAATCTTTTTGATAGGTAACTTGGACTCAAGGTAATAATAGCATAATCATCTATAACATCACCATCGCAAAGTATTATTTTTCTGGTGTTGTTTAAAAAAGTATATGATCTGTATCTTCTAGATTATACTTATGCTCCACGTATAAGTCAAGTACAACATTAAAGAAAGAATCAAACATCTTTTTATCAACATCTGAATTTACAGCATCTGATCATGAGTAACAATCAGAATAAAGATTTGAAGGATATTACCATAGACTCAGCATGATACTAGGTGAGAAACATGCAACCAGCCATTGTTGGTTTGAAGATGAAAGGGGACCACAAACAAAGAAATGTGGGCAGCCTCTAGAAACTGGAAAAAGTGAGAAAACATTCTTACCTAGAAACTTGTAGAAAGGAATACAACCCTGTTAACCCCTTTATTTTAACCAAATGAGACTCATTTCAGTAAATAAATTTGTATTGTTTTAAGTCACAAACATGCATTGTGCTAAGGTACATATCATATTTTATGACACAAATGTCTGTCTTGAATGAAAAATATTCCAAGTCTCGAATGACAGCAGAAACATTTTCTTGCAAAATTTATCCTGACATTCTTCTTTAGCTTCCATTTTTGTTTGTTTGTTTTTTCCTTCTGCAAAAATCTTGGTAAGTAGTCATGGAACTATATACTGGAGAAAGAATTTATAAAGACTGTATTTGTTTTAACATTTTAAATTTCTCAAAAGATTTTTAATAAGTTAACAGGTCTATGGTTAGTAATTTGAAGAAGTCATTTAATAATCATATTGTAGATGGATAACACTTCCATAGAAAAATGAATTATTAGGCAAATTGAAAAATGAAGGAAGCTATATTTAGGTTTAATTTATTCATTTTTGATGCAGGCCTATGGAGCAGCAAAGGCAAATTACAATTTCTAATAAATGGTTGCAATGTGTAACGTTTTCAAGAAACCATGACTAAATAATTCTGTGCACTGCAGAGTACATATTGAAATGGCAGGTGTTGCGTGGGCAGTAAATTTAAAGAGCTATAGTAAGTGTCTGTGTGTATGTGTGAAAGAGAGAGAGAGAGAGAAAAAAGCCTTCGTCTATCCCATATTGAAATATTGAAAAGGAGTTACTTCGTTTAAAATAATATCTGTATCTAAAAATGACTTATATCTTTTCATCTACACTAGAGTCAACTTTATAGATTACTAAAATAATGCCTGTCTTAAGAACTAGAAATACATTCAATAATCATGCCCAATTCATTTCTGTGATCACATCAGTGTTTTATGAGATGAAAGTATTTTGTAAAATGTACTGGAAGGACCATGCCAAGTGTAAATAAATTATTTCCTGCTAATTTGCAAATGTTTATCAAATGCTTAAGGAGTGAAAAACATGGATTTGACATTATAAAAAATATAATGATATAGACTGTACCTCCCAAGCTTTTCAAATTTATAAGTGAGTGAAAAACATTTTCACTTTAAAAACACATTCACATTAAAAACAAAATAACAAAAGATAACTTGTCACAAACTAGTCCATGTGTACTTGCTAAATGAATTGATATGACATCACAAGTGAGTTATTGAGATATTTTATTCCTATAATATATCTATCTAAAATGGCTAACGAAATCTCAATTGAGTAAAATTAATTTCTCAGTTGCCATAGGAAAGTTGTCATAGTTGTCTGATGGCACAAGATTTATATGACCAGATGTAAGATTCCATAATACACAGTATGACCCCAATTTATTTAAACATACAGTATTTCTATATATTTTAAAGTGTGGGAAAAAGGAAAGAGAAAGAGAGAAATATTGATTATATTCTCTGCCTTGAACAGTATGTTTTATTCACATGCCTAAATGCATACATATATCTCCAGTTTAGATATCTGAATGGTAGCTTTAGTTTTGATTTTTCTATTTGGCTGTTATATATTTTCTAAAGTTTCAATAATTTACATATATTGCTCTCATATTCAGAGAAAAATAATTATTAAAAACAATAAATAAACATAAAACAATAAAGTTTCAAAGGAAAATGATTCTGCTTCAAAAGATATTTACATATACACCTTAATGATTTTCTTCATTTTCACAAACACAGCATACTCTCTTTCTCCCCACAGCCCTCTTTCTCTTTCTGTCTATCATTTTTGAGTCAAAAATTAATGAAAACATAAATATAAAAAAGAGAGAAACTGTAAAAAATCAATGGGATTTCTAGATTTGAAAAAATATACCTGAAATGAAAAGTCATAAAATGGGTTCAAAAGAAGCCTTGATCAGTGAACTTGGATACAGAAGAATAAAATCTAACCAAATTGAAGTACAACAAAAACAAAAAAGTTTAAAAAAATGAACAGAACTTCAACAGGCTGACAAGATCAAGGAATCCAAAATATATGTAATTATAGTCTCAGGAAGAGAAGGGGAAGCAGAAATTAAAAAAATACAACCTAAAAGTTGAGAGTTATGTTATATTGGGTGACCTTACTGAGGACTATAGTCTGTGAGGCAGCTTCTCAGGTAGCTCTGTGGAACTGCTCCAAAGAGGTAGAGGAGGAGCCAGGATATATAGGAGATTTTGCTTAAAAAAAAAAAAAAATAGTTGAACATCAAAAGATTACTGCTAATCACAAAAACCAAAACACCTCAAGACAATGAATTTAACACTTCTCTATGTATGGGAAGATGCAAGAGTCTGGGCTCATTGAAGTTATCCCTTTGATAGGTATCCTAACTCTCTAGGGCCAGTATCCTGTTCTTCTCCATCCCGAATTCCCCTCAGGACTCACCATCCTGGTGGCTGCAGTGGCTGATTGCTTGATGGTGGGCAACATTCATTGCTTATCAGAATGGCAGGCAACATGTCCACAGCAAGGACTTTGACTTTCCTGTGCATGGAATAGAAAGCATGATAGGATCTTTAGCAATAAGCAAAACAATTTGATTCATATTTTGAAGGATCACTCGTATTTGTGTGTTGGAGAAGGGAAACTAAGTGGCTATTGCAGTTATTCAGGCACATTTTTGGTGATGATTTAGGGCACGAAGTAGCAGTGCACATGATGAGAAGTGGCTGAACCTGAGATATTTGGAAAGAGAGCTAATAAAATGTTCTGAAAGAATGACTGTGAGGTGTGAGAAAACAAAATAGAATCCAGGCAGTTCCAAGGATTTGACTTAACCACTATTACAGTTGTCAGCTTCCGAATTCAGAGGGCTACCTGTGGAACAGTTTCATGCGGAAAGCTAAAGAATGGAGTTTAGGCATGTTTAGAATGAGATACCTATTGGAATTATAAGTTACCATGTTGTATAGGAAGTTAGATATTAGATTTCCAACGTAGGTGAGATTTTCAGGCTGAAAGCATTCTGTTGTTTATAATATTCTAGAGATAGATAATGCCGGTGGTGAACGTGTGTATTTATCTTTTTAGAAAAAAAGACACCTAATTAATTACTGACAGTGATAACATGAGCATTAAAAAAACGAAAATTGTTCTGAGAGTGTTAAATAACCAACACAACTCTCTAGAAGTCCTTTCAAATTCCAAATTTCAAGGCAGATGAAAAATATGATTGCAAAAATCTGGCAGACAGAGACTAATATTTCACTGGAGAATGTGAAGGGCCTGAGGAAAGACTAGGATGAAAGGAGTGGAAAACTCTCGCTTTGGCAAGAGATATATCTAACTCTTTCTTTTATATAATATAAATGAAATTGAAAAACAAAAGAAAATAATAATTCAGAGCATGTGTGCTTTAAAGATGAGTGCAAAGCTAGGTTAAGATGTATGTCAATTTTAGAATACATTAAAGAAAACTGACAAAAGAAAAGTGTACATCATACATCTGAGACGCCTAGATTTGGGCTGTTTAAGTGAAATTATTTTTGCTCTAAGAAAATTCAGTCTTACGTGGGTTAAATAGACTTCCAAGAATATTTACTTAACAATTAGCAGTTAAGATTATATGTGTGTTTTTATATCTCTCTGTGTGTGTGAGTGTGTGTGTGTGTGTGAGAGAGAGAGAGAGAGAGGAAGGGGAAGAGGGAATCAATAAACCATAGCAATCCAAACTGACAATTCCAAAACACATTTTTTTCTATTTAAATAAAATAATTCTAATTCCATAGAGAAATTTTGTATCTGATGTGTTGCTGATATTTCTTTCTCAACAGTAAAATTTTTATTGTACTAATGCAAGCTGAAGAGAAACTAATTCAGATAAAGTAACATACATGGAAGCCGTGTGTTTGAAGGAAAAGTAAATAAGTAATCAGAATTTACTACCTGTTTAGAGTAGTAGATTTTCTGAGGTTTGCATTCGTGCTCAGTACGATGCTAGATCAGTGAGCTGGGGTGGATGACAGTGTCAAGATTTCACCCCTGTTACTTTTCAAATGCAACTTCATTTTTTCTTGCTTATTAACTTATTTCTACGTAATTGCTCCCCAAATTATCTGTTTATTAATATATATGGTATTTTAATTATAGGATAAAATGTAATTTAAAGGACACAGTTCAGTGCTCTCAGGAGTTTCTCTTTTTGAGACCGTGTAGGTACCTCACCGATTTCTGAAGCCTCATTGCCCAAGTTTTCCATGATGAAATCTGTGATTCCCTGAGCATTTACCTTATGACTACTTAGGCCAAGCTGACAAATAAAAGTTTATAAGGACATTTAAGAAAAGGAATATTTGAATTCTTCGCTCACAAACATGTAAAGTTATGACCCAAATTTATCGTGAAGATTTTCCTAAAACCCAATTTAATAAGCTGCCAGTGATTATAATTGAGAGACAAATTCTCTGCTCATTGTAGCAACATATTCTTGAATGATAAAGATAAATGAGATTTTGGGAGAAGGTGTTTGAGACAAGAGTACAGTAAAATGGTTTTCTTAATAGATGCTCATCTTTCTTCTTGGAAGTTAATCGTCTGTTTAATAATTAAAGCTTAGTGCATCATCTTAATCCCTTCACGAACATACGGTATATAAATTATATTGTAATGAATCAATATTAGACAACATGGCCTGCATAATTAAGGCATAAAGTTTTAACTAAAACATTTCCAAACTGTGATGTGCATCATTCATTTTTGAACTCTATAAAAGATAAGTCTGTGCCCTGTTGACTCAAAATCTTTGCCAGTTGAACTAATTGGGAAAAGAAATCAAGCTGTTTTTAGCATGAGTCAAAAACACATGAACATACCCAATTTTAAGGGCAACTGAACTGGAATATTCTAGATGATAACAAGTTTTTTTTAAGTGTTATAAATTGCTATAAAATGAAATTTGACTTCTTAAAATCCTTGTGTTGTCACTGATAGTGTTAAACATTGAAACTGTGAGTTTACTAATGGGTGTTATGTAAAAGATCAATAAAACCAGCCTTTCTGCATGTGGGGATGGAGTGAAGGGGATGAATGGTTTCTTGAAAGAGTTTAACTGTAACTGATGTCATGTAATATTACCTGAATAAATGAGCAACCGTCATCAAATATATAATATTATTTTTCTCTATGCTATGTATCTACTGAGTTTATAATGCAACAAGCAAGGAAAACCTGTCAAGAAATATATTTATCTTAATTTATATACAGAAATATTAAATTTTGTAGTGTACAGTTTTGCACATTTTGACAAATACGTAGTGTCTTGTAACCTCCATTATAATCAGTATACAGAACCATTTCCTTACCACAAAAAATTCCCTACTACTGTTCCTTTTTGTCAAATGCCCCTTTTCCCCAGACCCTGGCAAGTACTGACCTTGTTAGAGTTTTCAGAATGTCATATAATTTTCCAGAATGTCACATAATTGTTAGGTTTTCCAGAATGTCATATAATTTTTGCCTGGCTTCTTTCAGTAGTATATTTAATTTCTGAAAGTTATTATAAAGTATGAGTGCACTGGTATGTTTATCCATTCACCTGTTAAGGATATTGGGCTATTGCCAATATTTAGTGGTTATGAATAATGCTGATATATACATTTGTGTGTAAATTTTTGAGTGAACAAAGTTTTATTTTCTCTAATAAGATACTAAAATCAGTACTGTGAGGTCATATAATAAATGTATATTTAACTTTATAAGAAAGTACCAAACTATTTTCCAAAGTAGCCGTACTCTCACACACAATGTATAAGATGTACAGCTGGTCTGCATCCTTGTCAGCACATAGTATTAAGATCTTTTCATTCATTCATTCATTTTTACACATTCATTTCAGCCACTCTAAAAGATGTGGGAGGAATCTCATATGGTTTTAATTTGCATTTTCTCAATGACTAAAGATGTGTTCTTTTCATGTGATTTTCTTCCATCTATAACCATCTTTGGTAAAGTGTTTCTTCAAATCTTATTTTATTTTTAAAATTTTTATTGGAATATAGTTGATTTACAATGTTGTGTTAGTTTCTGCTGTACAGCAAAGTGAATCAGTTATACATATACATATATCCACTCTTTTTTTAGATTCTTTTCCCATCAAATCTTATTTTTAAGACCAAGTTGTTTGCTTGCTAACTGTTGACTTTCGAGAGTTCTTAACATTTCTTTTTTTCCAGCTATTGAGATATAATTGACAAATAAGAATTATATATAATTAAGGTGTAAAATGAGATGTTCTGATATACGTATACTTTGTGAAATGATTGTCACAATCAAGTTAAACATATCCAGCATCTCACATAGTTATCCTTTTTTTGTGTGTGGAAAAAAATCCACTTAAGATCTACTCCCTTAACAAATTTCAAGTATACAGTACAATTAACTACTGTCACCATGCTGTACATTGAATCTTCAGAACTTATTCATCTTGCAAAACTGAAACTTTCTAACTTTTGACTAACATTTCCCTATTTCCTTTACCTCAGCACATGGTAAACACCATCCTACTCTCTGCTTTTATGAGTTCAATATTTTTAGATTCCACATTTAAATAATATTGTGCAGTATTTGTCTTTCTGTATCTGACTTATTTCACTTAGCATCATGTCATCCAGGGTCATCCCTGTGGTTTCAAATAACAGGATTGCCTTCTTTTTTAAGGCTGAATAATATTCCATTGTGTATATATCTATATATATAAAATATTATATTTTATTATTATGTATATATCACATTTTCTTTATACATTCACCTGTCAATGAACACTTTTAGCATACAGTTCCCGCATATATTATGTAAGATATATACATAAGAATTGCATTTTTGGAACCTCTCTCTGGATGGTTCTATTTTTTTAAACTTGTTTCCTAATATTTACTTTTAGAATATAGAAATATAATTAATTTTTAATACTTTAATTAGTTTTAGGTAGAGTTTTTTTGGTATGATTTTGGGGATTTTTCCATGTAGAAAATTATTTCATCTCTAAATATAGACAGTTGTATTTCTTTCTTTCCAACCTTATATGCTTTTTAATTATTTTTATTAACTTATTACACTAGTGGGTGTGGGCAGTCTTGCCTTGTTCCCTATCTTAGGAGGAAAGAATTCAGTTTTTCACTGTTAAGTATAAAATTAGCTGTATTTTTTAAGGTGATGCATGTTATTAGATTAAGGAAGTTTCCTTCTATTCCTAGATGGCTAAGAAGTTTAATCATAAATGTATATAGAATATTGTCAAATTCTTTCTCTTTGTCAATTGTTATGATTGTGTGTTTTTTTTCTTTATTGTTAATACCGTGGATTATATTGATTAATTTTTGAATGTTAAACTACCTTTGCATTCCTGAAATAAATCCCACTTGGGGGCTTCCCTGGTGGCGCAGTTGTTGAGAATCTGCCTGCTAATGCAGGGGACACGGGTTCGAGTCCTGGTCTGGAAAGATCCCACATGCCACGGAGCAACTGGGCCCGTGAGCCACAACTACTGAGCCTGCGCGTCTGGAGCCTGTGCTCCGCAAAAAGAGAGGCCACGATAGTGAGAGGCCCGCGCACCGCGATGAAGAGTGGCCCCCGCTTGCTGCAACTAGAGAAAGCCCTCGCACAGAAACGAAGACCCAACATAGCAATCAATCAATCAATCAATCCATCTTTAAAAAAAAAAAAATCCCACTTGGTTATGAAGTATTATCCTTTTTCTGTGTTCCTTGATTTGATTTGTTAATATTTTGTTAAAAATTTATAAATATATCTTCATGAAGGATATTGGTTTGTAGTGTTTTTATTTTTTATTTTCATTTTTTCTTATACTGTGTGTTTCTGTCTTTTTAAAAAATCAAATCAGGATAATACTGGCTTCATAAAGTGAGGAAAGTTTTCCCATCTCTTCAGTTTTCTGGAGGAGAGTATATAGAATCAGTGTTATATCTTCCTTAATTATTTGACATGTGAAAAATAAAAGCAGTCCTTCTTGAGCTGCACTGGTGATTGCAGAGGTCATGCATTGCACATGTCCAGAACCATCACTTCCTCCACTGAATGTAGTGGCCCTACTGTTCACATGTAAACCATGGACATTCAGAAGGTCCTCCCAACCTGTCTGTGACCCATTTGCAGTCTTCTCTTTCAAGTTCACTAACAGCACCCTTCCCTAATGCTCTGAATAGCATCAGGTCTCCTAACATTGTCATGTATTCTCTGGGACTGAGTCCACCTTGGGGCAGAGTGCTGAAAGAAAAGAGAGAAAAAATAATAATAACAGAGGTTCTTTTCATAGTTTTAGGACAAGAGATGTCCCTTTTCCCAGTCCTTCCAAACAGAGAGGCATATTTTCTCTAGTATTTTGGATGCCTTACGTGGCAGGTGCTGCTGGTACTACCATGACTATAGTTGCCAGAGTGCAGCTTTTGACAGAGGTTGCTTGCAGCAGGATCAGAAAAGTAAAAAAAGAAAAAAAGAAGAAGAAGAAGAAGAGAAATCAAGGATTTCCTCACATAGTCTCCTTCCCCAAAGCCCTAACTTCTCGATTTTTTGGTGAGAAACAGAAGGTTCTTCTTGGAACTTTCTATGTTCACACAGTTCTGGAATTTAGCCTTCCATAGAGTCTAAGGTAGGGTATGGGAGGGAGAAAAGTAACAGAGAAAACATAGCTTCCTTGGTCATTCCTTGAGTTTTGATTTCCCTTCCTAATCCATCTGCTCTTATTTTCTTTTCAGGGCCCTCGGGTATTTGTTTCCTGTGTTGTCCCCAGCATTTCAAGCTGCAGTCTGTAGAGAGATAGGGTAGCATTGCTTACTCCATCTTAGCCAGATCCAGAAGTCTCCAAACATGCAGTTATCATGTGCCTTAGAGAATTGTTTGCACAGGTTCCTCTTCAAGCTAGAAATTGAATTTCTTATGAACAGAAATATACTATCAAATTATGATGAAATTAATTAAAATAAGAGACATGTAGATGGATTATTTGCCATGTGAGCATAATAAATAAGTTGTCTTTATGTGCTTATAAGTATTAATACTTTTAAATGTTTCTATTAAGGAAGTGTATTATATTTGGAAATCAAAAGAAAAAGGAATATTTTCAATGTTAGGAAGACATCACAGTACAGAAAGATGTCCAGAAATATAAATATTTTAAAATATAATCTTTTTCAATTCCCATTATTAAACACATAGACTAAAGTTTTAAATTAAAAAAATATATGTTTACTGTTTTTTCCTTTGAAATAAACCTTGAAAATGAAGTTAAATCTCCTGTTCTTTAGGATGTAATGACAATGGCATGTGTTTTTACATTTTACCTTTTATCTTCAAAGAGCAAAATACAAATTTTTTCTAATGATTTACTGAGAAAAGGGCTTCCTTTCACATCTTCTTCTTTTTTTTTTTTAAATCAGAGCTGCAGCACTGTGGAGGAACAGGAAACTGGGAATAATTTTCACTGAACTTGGACCTAACTGAATAACAGTGTATTGATGAGAAGTGGTGAATGGCATCTAACATAGGACAAGGTATATTCCCATTTACCTCATTGAAGAAGCTTTGATCCATGACTTTCCCAGATGAATTGAGACTTCTCTGAACAATCTATCCACATGTAGTGAATCATTAATGCCTTCTTGCCCAAGATCAATACTTCTGTTAACACCTGATTTTCCCTCAGGAAATATTCTCTTCTTCGATCTAATCCTGTTTTATTTATGTGGAGCAGATGTTTCAGGGATGAGTGTGTGATGCAGCTGGCCAACAGAGAATTGCATTTGACTTTGCCCAGACAGGATGTGAATCAATCAAAGACAATCAGAACTGATCTAGGGATTTTGCGGAGCACCCAGTAAAGATATTTGTTTATTCCAGTTTCCTAAAGCAGTATGAAAGCAAGCCTGGAGATGTGTGAGACTGTAACTAGGGCTCTCAAGTGCAGTGTATGTATGAGATTGAATAAAACATAGAGGAAATTAGAATCATATGTGATATGTATCTACACATAGAGAGAAAGATAAATAAGACCCTGATGATGTCATATAAGCTCTGGATTTTCTAGAGACTAAAGAATATTTTATTCCAGGGCTTTTCTGTTAAATGAGCCAATAAATGTTTCTTATTACAGGATGCTTAAACCAATTTAAGGTGGATTTTCTGTCATTTGCAATCAAAAATTTCCTAATATGTGATATAATTCCTTCTGGTGTCCAATATTATAACTCAGTGTTTTTCACACTTGCATAATTATAAGAATCAGTTGGTATTCCTTAAAATGCAGATTTCCAGATAACTCCCCTGAGGATTCTGTTTTAGTAAGAGTTCTGTTTTTAAGAATGATCTGGAGATGAATACTATGACCAGGAAGTATGAAAATCATAACAGTAAAAATAACTGCAAAATAAGAAAATGTCAATGTGCTATCACATCCCACTTGCTGAATATTATATAATTCTCTGGTTTGCCTAGCAAGACAGTATACAGCCACAGAAGCATAAAATCTTAGAGATGGAAGGAATAGTAGATAAAATCCAGTCCAACAGCTCATTTTTTACAATGAAAAAATTGTAGCTGAGAGAAGTAAAGTCACACATATAAATCCTACAGGGAGTTAGTAGCAGAACAAATACTACAACATGAATCTCCTGATAGCTGCAATTTATTTTGTTGCCAAAATCACATTTCTAGATTAGAAAATCATAAGAAAAATTACATAAATAAAAGATGGTGAAAAATCCACCTTATTCTTCTCGGACATCAAAAATTATCTGAAAGAGCAGGTAGCATGCTCTAAATTTTTAGCATACTTTACTATGAATGAGCACTTACTATTCAATCATTATAATAATGAATCCTTGACTATTTAAACAGACTCTAAATGCTTATCCTAATTCCTGCTGTGATTTTGTAACCATATCCCCTTATGTTCATATATCAAGTATTTTAAAATTTATAATGAAAAACTGAGAGCTATTACTGATGAAAGGCTTTTAGGACTAGACAAGTCACTTTTTGTTTGTTAATCCAAGAATTAGTACAGTACGATGCTTAAAGAATGAGGTGGTCCAAATGCAGTGGTCCCAAATGAATTCATAGAGTTTCATACACTCAATGGATTTTTCAAATTTATTTCCCCAGTGTTTGGTGAAGAACTGTAAGCAATAAAGACTCATACCAGAGGCGGCTGCTTAAAAGGGTTATATAAGATCATTTGATGAATTTACAGGAACAAAACTTTTTCACGTTATAAAATAAAGCTTTTTAAACTAAGCATCTTCATTATCTTTCCTCCCCTTGAGTAGCAAAAATCCAACGAATCACTAGCTAGAGTCGGAATTGTTAAAGAAAGCCCTTTATTTTTTTATTTTATTTTACTTTATTTTAATATAAATTTATTTATTTATTTATTTAAATTTTGGCTGTGTTGGGTCTTCGTTTCTGTGCGAGGGCTTTCTCTAGTTGCAGCGAGCGGGGGCCACTCTTCATCGCCGTGCGCGGGCCTCTCACCATCGCGGCCTCTCTTGTTGCGGAGCACAGGCTCCAGACGCGCAGGCTCAGTAGTTGTGGCTCACCGGCCCAGTTGCTCCGCGGTATGTGGGATCTTCCCAGACCAGGGCTCGAACCCGTGTCCCCTGCATTGGCAGGCAGATTCTCAACAACTGCGCTACCAGGGAAGCCCCAAGAAAGCCCTTTATTAATGTCACGAAAAAATGATATTCTTAACTATTTGTTTCCAGCTCAGAACTCGAGGTCCTTAAAAATATATGTTGTACAGATAAAATAAGATACTGGCATTTCTTGTATAAAGAACTTTCCCAAGTATCATATTTATTATTATATGCTGAAAATATACATATGCATTTACATGAAAATTCAGTCACATGAATTCATTGCACATATACTTTGTAATTTATAATTTTTTTTTTTTTTTTTTTTGCCTAAAAAGTTTCTGAGTGTTAAATTTAAAAGGGCAATCTTGTTAACCATTTATAATGAAAATAATTAAACGCCCATAGTTTGGGAATGGATTTGGAAGAAAAAGTAAAAGTGTTTAACCATTGCACAATATTTGTTAAAATTCTATTTAACTAAAAATAGAAAAATATTTAGCTTCAAAATAATGTAAAGCACTGTCTCCCACATTTGGCTGTATGTGTGCCTTTCAGAAAAACAGGGTCCTCATTCTAAGCCTATTAAGTTGAAATCTTAGAACGTGGTGCCATGGATTCTGTATTTTTTAAAGACAGCTTTCACCTTGGTGTCTAGAGGATCATCAATATGATGATTACTGAGCTCCTTCTCTGTGTGGATCTGTGCATTTGTTCTAGAGGAGGATGCGGACAGCAGAACATTTTCCTATATCTTAGGCAACTACACATGTCTACCAAGCCTCTTTATAGCAATCAATGGTTTAAATGTTCAAAAGATCACCAAACTGAGATGTGTTTATGTATCTTTTTTCAGGCCAACAACAACAGAAAAAATAAAGTTGATAAGATTGACAAAGGTATTAAAAGCTATGGTTAGTGTTAAAGAAGATGTACAGATGGAAAACAGGCACATGACAAGATGCTCAACATTTCTAGTTATCAGAGAAATGCAAATCAAAACTACAATGAGGTATCACTTCATACAGGTCAGAATGGCCATCATTAAAAAGTCCACAAACAATAAATGCTGGAGACGGTGTGGAGAAAAGGGAACCCTCCTACCCTGTTGGTGGGAATGTAAATCGGTGCAGCCACTATGGAAAACAGTCTGGAGGTTCCTTAAAAAACTAAAAATAGAGTTACCATATGATCTAGCAATCCCACTCCTGGGCATATATCTGGAGAGAACCCTAATTCAAAAAGATACATGCACCCCAATGTTTATAGCAGCACTATTTACAATAGCCAAGACATGAAAACAACCTAAGTGTCCATCAACAGATGAATGGATAAAGAAGATGTGGTATATATATATATATATATATATATATATATATATATATATATATATATATATATACAATCGATCACTACTCAGCCATAATAACGAATGAAATAACGCTATACACCAGAATCTAATACAACGTTTAAATTAAATACTATAATTGTATAATTCAATTAAAAAAAAGAAGCTATGGTTAGTGTTGATTGTTTAAAAGCATGTTAAAGACTCCTGACTTTAGTGGAAAGGGTGAAAATCAAGATATTTCATATCATCTTTAATGTCTATGCATAAGCAATCCAGCTACAGGGAGCAGTTTATATATTTGTAACTAAGAGAATCAAAGAGAAGAACAGGCCCTGTGAGAGTTTCTTTTCATGGTTTGTTGCAGTGCCTTTTAATAATGTGCTATTTCTGTCATGTGCTTTTCCCAAAACCACAGTGTCTATTTGGATCTTTAGGGATTAAGAATGGAAACACTGAATACATTTGTAGGTGGTACTTCCAAGTCTTTGGGAGTTTGAACTACTTCCTTTCTCCACTGTCTGAATTTCAAATAATCTTAAAAGTTGATAGCCTCATTTGAAGCGCTATGCTCTTGGTTTGTTTTGATTTGTAAATCACTCTGAGACATCCATACACGCTGCCTTATTATAAGAATGAAAGCAACTGGATTTCCATTTGTAAGTGGTATTTCTACTTCTCTGAATGAGAAGAGTTCAGAGCTCACTGAAGCACATGCATTTATAATTGTATTTATTTTGAAGGGTACCCATTTCACACTAAACTACAGTCTATTACTATGAGGAATTCAAAGGAGTACTGCTAGAATATTTTAACATGTGAATTAGCACACAACACTTATTTTTTCCTAGCAAGAAGTATTCATGCACTGTGATAAAAATGTCAGATACACCTTTTTTTTACCTACGATATGAACAGTTACTAGCTTCCCTCGTTTTTATTTACTTTTCTTTCCTTCTATGGCCTGGTTGCATTCAGTTGGATCATTTCTTTTCCCTGTTCTTGTTGTCGTTTGACCTATTGAGAAACTTTAAAATATCACCGTGAAATCTTTTAAGCCAAAGAACAAGACGCCTAAAGCAAATGGTGTGAATAAGACCAAATAATCATTTCTATAACTTTTCCATTGAATGGGAAAACACTAACACTTTGAGAAAAATGATGCGATAAACAAAACCATAAAAATAGTAGCTTGGTGAACATGGTTCAGCTGACTTTGGAATTCAGGATTTAACTTTTTATTTCCAGTGTTAACAGTGAGTGAACCATGATAGGAACACCCCTTTTTTTTCTTCCAAAATTCCCTCCAAATTATGACTATTAGGTTCCTTTCATTATATATAGTCACTTGAATCCACAATAATCACAAAACTCTATTGTCCACATAAAAACTTTATGAAAATTTTATCAAATACTCTGCCTCAGCTTTACTTTATCTAGGGTGATACAATAAAATCTTTTGCACAGGGAATATGTGAGTATATTCAAAGGACTACTTTGCAAACAGTCACTCGAGCTTTTATTATCCCACAGCTTAGTTCATCCTCATGGTCTGCCACCAAATTCTAGCACAGATTCCAAGAGGAGGAACAGAAAACGTGTATGACTGTGTAAAAGTGGAAGCTCTTAGGCTAGTAGACTGGCTTGTCAAAAAGGGGAGATTCTGGAGCTTGTTCACTAGACATGACCTCTTCCTTTATTGAGGTAGCTTTCTGCTCAGCTTTTCAAGGTGATGAGGAAATGAGCCTATAAGGTCATCCATTTCCCTTTTAGATGCTGAGAAGGCAAAATCATCACTTACCTTCTGTGCTCCTGAAGTCATATGCCTTTGGAGAGACTCTCTTGCCATGGAATTGTTTTCTAAGTAACAGAAATCATCAAGTTTCATCACCTCCTTTGCAATTGTTTGAGATGCTAGGTGCTTTTAGAGTTGATCAAAATGGGATTTTGACATAAAAATATATTCTAATTTTTAAATCAAACCAAATTTCAAGATTTTAAGAATTCACAGCAATATTATAGATCTCTTGATTGGCATATATACTGGCAATTCTGCTGGAAGTATGTACTTTGTAAGCAAATAAATACAAAAGAAGATACTTTCCATGAGTATGATAGGGACAGAGTAAAGGGACAAATTAGGTAATTAAATAGTTAATCCCACTAGGGGATTGTAAGTAAAGAAGAAAGTATGGGGGACCCCTGTAAGTTAATGATCATTCAAGAAAGCAGGTTTGCTTAACCACAAAACCAAGCAGGCCTGATTAGCAACAAAACCCATGCAGCAGAAGCATGAGACATGCCCCAAAACAATAAAATGATGGTGGCATGAGACCCACATCCTGCCCAGTGAGCTCAGTAAGTTAATGACCCCTAGGACATGCTCTCTACACACTTAAAAAACAATAATTTATGGAAAGGTAACATTTCAAAGTGAAAGACCCCCATTGTACGGAGACTTAAAATAATTTTTCCATAGTGCCATGACAGTCCTAGCTTGACCTGTAGGGACAAGGAAACTCCCCTGTCCAACCTGGAGGAGAAGCTGATGAAAGTGTGACATCTACTCAAGAATGAAGAAGGAAGTGGTCTTTTCCTCCTCCCCACTTTTCCTTTGATTATAAAACTGTAGCCAACTAAGTTCTTGGGGCACAGCACCTTCTCGCCTGCCCACTTGTAAGCCTCATAAGTGCCCTATTCTAATAAATCACTTCTTATCTATCACTTTGCTTCTCTCTGAATTCTTTCTGCACTAAGACATAAAGGACTGGAGCTCTTCAGAAGCCGCCCCCCTGAAACGACGCCTATCAGTTTCAAATAGGACTGATAATGTGAGAAATAGTCATTAGATCTCACAAAATTCTCGCTGAACTAATTGTTATTAATTAATTTCTTACCATGTCTACATTAAAAAACAAAAGGAGTATCTGAGGTGGTTTTGCGATTTATCATCCTCTTTTTATTTTGATAATTGTTTCCTTTATCTGGTTTTAGAATTAGTATTAGCAGATACCTACTAATGTACACAGAAATATTCATAACTGCTTGTTCAGATGCTGAATCTTATATCACATCTAAATAATTCCTTCCTGTTTGAAAAATCAGATAATGAAAACCTGCATTTCTTAATATTTAAAAAGACCTAATTTCTATTATTGGTTTTCAGAGCTTCAGATGAAGCTTGGAATTATCTAAAGAAAAGTAATTAACAACCTAGAATTATAAATATGGTATAAGCACTCAATAGTCTTAATATGGGCTAATTATTTTAAAAGGGGGAGCCATTCCATTTATAGAAGTAAAACAAGAAGAAAGTCCTCCTAGTGCATCAATGTAAAAATGATTGGGCAGAAAAAACATCAGCATTTTCACAGTAAAAATTTTTAATTCTTACCAATGGCTAATCATCAATAGGATTTAGTGGAGAAAATAGCACTAGCAAACCTGGTAGTAAAGAGCAATTGAGTTAAAAAAAAGAACAGAAAATGCATTTCTAGGAAAGAACATTGTAGATGGTAATCCTGAAATTGAAACTGTACCTCTCCTTCATTTTATACATCCAGTAAGTTACCATGTACAATTTGGTTCTCCTTTTCAAATATTTCCTACTATTTTTATTACTCTATTTATTTCCTTTTCAAACATATCCACTCTATTTTTTCCTTTCTAATTGCCACCAATGATCCAGTTCATGTCCTTATATTATAATACATACAGTATCTCATAATCCCTACACAATTAAGAAATCACCTCCATAGGCAGTGCCAAGGAAGAGCATGATTTGTTCTCTATTTTTATGATTAAATATTTAAGAGAAGTACAAAATTCAGAACCCATCCTATACAAGAAGAATAGAAAAATGTATGGGTAGAAATATGAGTGAGTGGACACTATAATTAAAGCTAGTATTATGCAAGGTCAACATTTAAAAATTCAGCTGTATTTCTATTTACTAATGATGAGCAACTGAAAATCAAAATTTAAAAACAAACATATATTTAGATGTGAATCTAAAAACATATTTGCAAAATATGTATGCTAAAACTAGAAAATAGTAATGAAGGAAATCAAAGAACATCCAAATAAATTCAAAGATATACTATATACGTGGATTAGACCACTCAGTATAGTTAAGATGCCAATGTTTTTCAAAGTGATTTATACCATCAACACAATTCAAATCAAAATCTCAGCAGGATGTTTTGTAGATGTTGAAAAGCTGAGTCTAAAAATTACATTAAAGACCATAGGAACTAGCATAGTCAAAAATTACAAAAAAGAAAAACTTAGAGGGACCACCCTAATTGATTTCAGGACTCACCATAAAACTAAAATAATTGAGACAGTAGATACTGACAAAAATATGCATCTATCAATGAATGAAGTCCCGAAATAAACCCACATTTAAGGGTCATTTGATTTTTGAGGAAAGTGTAAAGACAGATAATTGGAGAATGGAAAGTCTTTTCAAAAAATAGTGCTGGAACAACTGTACATCTATATTTAAACAAATTAATCTCAACCTATACCTCACACCGTATACACATATTAACTTAAAATGGTTCATTGGTCTAAATATAAATCCTAAAATTATAAAAGTTCTGGAACAAAACCTGAGAGAACATTTTTACGATTTGGGGTTAGGAAAAAAAAAAAACTAAGTATAATACCAAAGCACAAAGAACTTGATACATTGAAGTTCACTGAAATAATATTTTTGCTAAGCAAAAGACACTGTTGAGAGAATGAAAAGACAAGCCACAGATTAGGAAAAACGTTGACAAAGTGTGTATCTAACAAAAGATTGGTCCAGAGTGTATAAAGAACTATCAATTCCAAATAATAAGAAAACAAACAACCCAATTTTAAAAATGAAAAAAAAAATGTTTGGAAAAAAAAATACTTCACCAAAGATGTATATATGCACATGAAAAGATGCTCAGCATCATTAATCATTAGGGAGATGCAAAGGAAACCATAATGCAATAACACTGCATTACCATTAGAATGGCTAAAATTTAAAAAATTAAAACCTGAACAATTTCAAATATGGTGAGGATGCTGATCAAGTGGAATTTATATACACTGCTAGTGAAAACAAAAGATGGTACACTCACTTTGGAAAATAGTTTGGCAATATCTTATGAAGTTAAACATATACTTACTATAAGACGCATTAATACCATTCTTAGTTATTTACCCAAGAAAAATAAAAACTCATGATCACAGAGAAGCCTGTCAGAATATTTATAGTAGCTTTGTTCATTATCACCAAAAACTGGAAATAACTTGACTGTCCTCTACTGTGAGAATGAATTAAAAAAAAAAAAAATACTATGGTAACTGTGGTACAGCCATACTGTGAAATACTACTCAGAAATAAAAAGTAATGAGCAACTGATATACACAGCAAAGGGACATGATGAATCTCCCTTTTAGCAAACTTAGAATCAAATATTATTAAACTAAAAGGGAGTCTTCTGTTTGCAATTATTTTTTCTGCTTTTGCTCAAATTAAGTAATTTACCTTATTTACAAAGAAATGTGTTTCTGTCTTAATTGATCTTAAAACATTTTGTGGTTTGATGAGTCCAATTGGGTTTGGCCTTAAAATATTTTGTTTTTTTAACAACTTAATTATATCTTCCTAAAAATGTTCATTAGTGTGTTATACAATATTTCAAATGTAGTAACCATGTATTGAAATTTCATACACATCTTAAAAATCAGTCATCATATATTTTAATAATATGGAAAAACAATATTTTTAAGCCTATCCTTATTTAATTGCTGCAAAGATAATAAATAGTGATAATTCTAAGCAAGCAATGCTAATTTTAGATATTATGATGTTAATTCCATAATAATTCCCTTTTCTTATATTGATTTCATTATTTTGCAGTTGTAGAATCATATTTTAAAATATATCTGAAAGGCATATCACATCAGATCAAAATATACTAATTTTGATCTTTAATTTTGTGTTAGTTATATCAGAATATATTACTATCATCTCAAATAGCAAAATGATTTTTTTAAAACAATTCCTTTGGATAGCCATCTGCCTTATATGTAAAAAAGATCTTCATACACATTCTTTTCATGCTATTTTTACCATTTATGAATTAATCTATTGTTAATATATTACTCTTAGTTTTATTAATAACAACAGTACCAATGTTTGTGATTTGTGGTCTTGATGTAAGAATCTTGGTTTCTAAGATATGTAAGTAAATGGTTAAAATACCAGTTGCGACTTTTTTATGACTGCTCTTAGCCACAGCTGGTGCTCTACCAGTTTGTACAAGCAGTGACATTTGGAAAGTCAAATATGTTGTCCATAAAATAAGTCATTACTATTGGCTGGCATTTAGTGACCTTTCTCAATATTTAAAAAAAAACATTTTAATACTTTTCATTTTGTGGAAACAACATATGGGAGCAGTAAAGCATCATATCGACACATGATATTCTCGTGCGATTGTAATGAAAATGTGCTTAACTGCAGTTCATCATACAACTGATTTTTCACATCTTTTGCCATTGCATCAGTCTTTCTTGAAACACAGCTATTTCTTAATGGAGTAAGAGAAAATGTATTATTTGGATTTCTTTCTTTCATTCTCATGACCTTTCATAGCTGACAAGTTTAATTTTTTTTTTTTTAATAGTATATAGCTTAGCATATTCTGTGGTCATTTGTGCTATACTTAAAGAAACAACAGACTCTTTTTTCTTCTTTAATGTTAAGGTTATTTTTCTTTTAGCATTAAAATGATAGTATAGAGTTTTCAAAACTTTTCTCTAAATCTTGGAAGTATATTTTGCCAGCCTTACCAGCATATTTCATTGTAAAATATTCTATTTAACATTTCATTGTTTCATTAGAATAAAAATAATGTTGGCAGATTAGGTAGGTTGATAACTTTTATTTATGGCATATATTTAAAACACAATCTGAAATATACAACTGAATATTGCTGAAATATATTATCTGTAGTTAATATGCTGCACCAAGTACTAAATCTATAAGAAATAAATATTTTCAAATGTTAATATAGAGTCATGTAAGTCAGGTGACTAATCACTCCTCAATTTACTTATTATATTTATTTGTAGAAAATCGAATGTCATTAAAGCCAGGCAAAAGTATTTTTGTGTGGATTTACATTTTAAAAGATAGGTTTTAAATGATTTTTTTTGTTGGTGTTGTTGTTTCAGCGCTTTCAGTTTGTTGTAATGTATAAGTAGGACTGAGAATCAGTAAGCATATAGATACAGGACACAAAAAACACATTATGATTCTTGCTGAACCATTTGAGAATTAGGTGCAAGTGGCTGATGTTATGCTATTTAATCCTTGAATTCTTCATATATATTTTAAGAAGTTGGACATTTGCTTATGTAACCATGGCACAATTTCAGAAAATTTAATATTGACAGAATACTATCATGTACCATATATGGTGTGTGTTCAAATTTTCTCAGTTGTTCCAATAATGTTCTCAATAGTTGTTTTTTTTCCCCATAGTCCATGATGATGTATGAAACATTTAATTGTCACACCTCTTTACTCCTTTAATCTGGGGTGATCCCTTCACATTTCATTGTCTTTTGTATTGGCATTTTTTTTTTTTTTTAGATTCCATATATATGTGTTAGAATACGGTATTTGTTTTTCTCTTTCTGACTTACTTCACTCTGTATGACAAAGTCTAGGTCCATCCACCTCACTACAAATAACTCAATTTCATTTCTTTTTATGGCTGAGTAATATTCCATTGTATATATGTGCCACATCTTTATCCATTCACCTGTTGATGGACACTTAGGTTGCTTCCATGTCCTGGTTATTGTAAATAGAGCTGCAATGAACATTTTGGTAGATGACTCTTTTTGAATTATGGTTTTCTCAGGGTATATGCCCAGTAGTGGGATTGCTGGGTCATATGGTAGTTCTGTTTTTAGTTTTTTGAGGACCCTCCATACTGTTCTCCATAGTGGCTGCATCAATTTACATTCCCACCAACAGTGCAAAAGGTTTCCCTTTCCTCCACACCCTCTCCAGCATTTATTGTTTGTAGATTTTTTGATGTTGGCCATTCTGACCGGTGTGAGATGATATCTCATTGTAGTTTTGATTTGCATTTCTCTAATGATTAATGATGTTGAGCATTCTTTCATGTGTTTGCTGGCAATCTGTATACCTTCTTTGGAGAAATGTCTATTTAGGTCTTCTGCCCATTTTTGGATTGGGTTGTTTGTTTTTTTGATATTGAGCTGCATGAGTTGCTTGTATGTTTTGGAGATTAATCCTTTGTCAGTTGCTTCATTTGCAAATATTTTCTCCCATTCTGAGGGTTGTCTTTTCGTCTTGTTTATGGTTTCCTTGGCTGTGCAAAAGCTTTGAAGTTTCATTAGGTCTCATTTGTTTATTGTTGTTTTTATTTCCATTGCTCTAGGAGGTGGGTCAAAAAGGATCTTGCTGTGATTTATGTCATAGAGTGTTCTGCCTATGTTTTCCTCTAAGAGTTTGATAGTGTCTGGCCTTACATTGAGGTCTTTAATCCATTTTGAGTTTATTTTTGTGTATGGTGTTAGGGAGTGTTCTAATTTCATTCTTTTACATGCAGCTGTCCAGTTTTCCCAGCACCACTTATTGAAGAGGCTGTCTTTTCTCCACTGTATATTCTTGCCTCCTTTATCAAAGACAAGGTGATTTTAAATGTACATCATTATCCACTAAAGCATTTGAAAGTTGTGTGGGATATGAAACCATCATTTCTTGTTTGAAGTTGTCCTATCCACAGCTGAATGTCTTGTATCTTTTGCACTTACCCACAAATGCTAGCACCATCATTCTATCATTGAAACAAAAAAGGCTCTCAAATTCGGATAATGTCCTTTTTGAGTTATAGTGTCTACATGAGATTTTACTACAATAGACCATTGGCCTCTTAACCTATCCTGTGTGCTTCCTAAAGCATCATATTGATCATGTCACTACTCTGCTTCAAATTTACAAAAGTTAGCCTCCAGATTTCTTAGTCTGGCATTCAGTACTCTCCACCATCTGGCCCAAAACCCAGCTTAATTTATCTGTGCCATGAGACTTTATCTTAATGCTTCAGTTAGTGAAAACCTTTTACTCATTTTGAACTGTTTTCCTTTTTTCTCTACATAGCATTTATGCTATTCTACACTCTACTTCTGGTTATCTGTATCTCTACTTTGATTTGCAAATTATGTGGACTTGGTACAGATGAATTATTCTTCCAAATTGGGTTTGTCCAGAATTTTTAATCATTAGAAATACATTCTTAACATACACAAAATTATTATTCTATGCCACGAATATTATTCACATAACTAAATACACAAATAGAATAATATTAAGGTGTTAAGAAAATATTCTTGCATTAAAATCTTTAGGGAACACAGTTTGCCCCAAAGCTCAAATAACAGTATGCAAATATAAAAATCTTTTTCAAATATTCAATTGCATCTGATCTATGGCAACTTAATAGATTTCTTGGTTTTCAAATCATCTTCAATTAGAGTCTCATTCTCTCTGGACCCCTAGAATTTCCACTGTGTTTCTCCTGGCACAAAAGTGGCAAGAAAGGGATTTAGGTCCAATAAAAAAATAAAGCTTTCAGATTCAGGCTGAGCCTGTACGTGTGCACTTGAATCTGCATGAATCTGCATGAATCTGCATGAATCAAAATGATCTATGAATCATTTTGAAGCCAATTTGCCACAAAGAGTCTGCATGATTCTCCTAATGACAGAGAAGCTAGAAGTGATAGTCTCCCCTGTTGAAGTCGCAATGTGCATAAATCACTTGTAAATTGGGTCTACAAAACCATTCAGTACAGGGTGATTGACCATGGAAATGTAGACTCAGCCAAAGATACTTGTTAAGCTCTTTCTGGGCCAGAAGATTCAATATGAAAGGAAAATTTGTCATCCATGTTATATATGGGAACTTTGTATTACCTTCACAGTTCTTTTGTAAATCTAAAATTGTTCTAAAATTTAAGAAAAATGTAAAGGACTCTGTAATACCACCCAACAACCTCTGTAATGGTTAAAATCAGTGCAATTGCCATTTGACAGGAAAAAAGACAGAGACTCAAAATACATTGGAAGAACTTACCAAAGTTCACATAGCTAGAATATGCTGGTGATCTTAAACACAGAAGTCACTCTGAGGCCTGATTGCTTCCCATTGTGCATCTTGACTCTGCAAATTTGTAGAAACTGAATACGGGCAATGACAGTCTGACCACCCACTGCAGACAGCAAATACAAAATGCTATGATTCCAATTATCGATATGGTTTAATCATCCTTCCTTACTACTAGTTTTCAGGGTTAATTAAAACAATTGTAACTTTCTATACTACTCTTGCTTTCTTGATCAGAAATTATTTTTTTCTATTTGAAGTAGTTCCACTACAGTTAATTCATTTTATAAAAAAACAAGGGCAATCAAATCTACTTAAGAGCATTTTGAGAAGAACAGTGAAAGATATGAAGATCATCCTAAATTTAAAGTTCATTTCTTAGACTCTAGACCTAATATACCTGATCTCCTTACATGAATAGAAAAGTTACTCATCACGATATTCACCTAGGTAGACCGTGTTTTGGGAAAAGATTATACACACTTTGATCTGTGTTTTTTCTTTTTCCCCTTCAGGCCTGTGATGGGTTTGCTTGAGTCTATTTGCACATATCCTACTATTTTCCAAGAAAACCAAACTACATCTAACAGAGTTAAATCCAAATATTCCTCCCCCAAAATATTAAACGTAATGTGGAATCCCTAAGCTTAATTTTATTATAGTTGTGGGTTTCATGAGTCTTTTAATTCTGTCTCCTGGATTGCTGAAGATATGCAGTCCTGTGATGTCACATACTTTAGAAAAGCTTTGTGTACATGGGATAAATTTGTGGCCCAAATCCTCATGTTTCTTCTTATGAAGTAAGACTTCCTCTGGATTTTTTTTTGTTCAGATTTCTAACTGTTACTAAATTGGTAGCCTCTCTCGTTTTACATATAAGTATCCCTTCTCTTTTCTGCCTATTAGCTCAAGTGGCACAAACCCATATTCCCTATAGTTTCCCCAAATACTTTTTATAACAAGTCAGCTATTTGTAATACAAATTCATTAAAAAAAGTAGATTTTCACTATTTTGCTTGCCCAGCATTTCATTTCCCATTTTGGGGGAATCGTAGCTAGATAAAGCCTCTTCAATTTTCAAGCAGTATACTTCAGTGAAGCTCACTCCAGCCTAGATCTGACGGATAATTATGTGGCCTCAGCTAACAAGCTTAACATTCCATCTCAGAGTGCCTGATGCTGGTCAGACCAATCAAGTCAAAGGTTACAGGGCAGAAAATTAGATACTGGAGGCACTATTTCAGTCTGAACCAGGCTATGTCTGAAGTGGACATTACTTCTTAGGGAAAGTCATACTATCTGCAATTAGAAAAAGACTATCTTATACAATGTAGGCAGAGGGAGAGGGGAATACTATGAACAAATTAGCATAGAGTAAATATACTTGTTTATAAAATGTCATCTCACCACCACTATGACTATCTCAGAGATCATCTTTTAACCTTCATTCTAGATTCTCCCCATCTTGCTTTTTCCTCCTTCTTCTTTCACAATTCATCACGTTCTACTTCCTCTCCAGGAATCCCTCTCTCCCTTCTTCCCTGACTCATTAGTAAAACTAAACATTTTACATAGTTTATTATACTGTTAAAATGGAATTTTTGCAGGACTGGTCAGCCTAATTACTATTTAAAAAATTTTTAAACGCAGTGCATTCACATGGTAGAAAATTAGAAAGGTACCAAAGGATACACGATGAAAAGAAAGTTTTCCTACCCTCACTACCTCTGGACATTCAATTTCCCTCCCTAGAGACATGCATTGTAACCAGTTTAAAAGCGGACCTTTGAGAAAATCTTTGAACTTTTCTATGGATTTTTCAAGAACCATTACTTTCAAAGAGTATTTTGAAAAAGAATATTGCTTCAGTTAAGTCATAATGAAACATTATGCAAGGAATATATAAAATAATTAGAAGTATAATTTTATGCATCTTAGGGAAGTACATAGAAATTGCCTTTTATGTTTGCCCTTAAATTTGTTCCTTAAATGGGATTAATAGTATGTATGCGTTAAATAAAATAGAAAAAATGATTCTATATTCCTTAGTTATTCTATATATTATTTTCAAGTTTACATCAAAGAAATAAAAGAAGAATATTATTATAAATGATATAAAAACATACATATTTCAAAATATGCAGATAAAATGAAATATTCGCTTAAAACTTATTGTTAATCAGTATCTTGGGTTTCTTTTTAAAAATGTAAATCCTAAAATTAAAAATTAATTAGTCTTCAAAACTCATAATTTTTTCAACTGTGATTTAAAAGATAGATATATAAAATAGTATATATTAAAAAAGAAAAATTGGAGTTTCAGTGAAATGTAATAATATTATGTTTACCTTAACTGGATTCCTGTTCTTCGTGCTCACATTAGCCTTGTCCGATTCTTTCCATCCAGGCTCTGTACACATGCAAGAGACATAGAGCTGAGCACAGACACGACACATGTACACTCGTACCATTTAGTTGTTTTACACTGATTTTCATGTAGTGCTTTTCACTACTTATTTGATTACCTGTGAAATACGTAAAAGTAGAATCAAAATCCTCTTTTTGTAATAAATTATCAAAATGGCTGAGCTGGTTTTGACAGTTTTGATTTTTTTCATTATTTTTCATTAGTTTAGATAAAGAATTTGCAATTTTTGCTCAAGAGGGTGAATTATTCTTTTTCCGGCTCTATGTAGTGCTCTACATGAACTCATGTTTTCTACCTGTATTTCTTACATTTTGAAGTATCTAAAACACTAATAAAGTTTTAGGCTGTACTTAGGTAGCAGTTTTTCTTACCCAGGAAATTTACACTATAAAGACGCATGTTTTACCAAGTATTAATATTCTTATAATCTCACCATGGCCAGCTATCTTTTCCTCTTCTCACTAAAGTAATGTTTTTAATGTAATAGGTCTGAAAGGTCAGTTCTCTGATGATCATTGAAACTAAAGGCACAGAATGTACATTTCTAATTCCAAGTAGAGCTAGTTAAGAGTAGAGAAGGGGAACTGATCAATATAATCCATACTGAAAGGGAAATCAAGTTGCATTATTTCTCTTGTGGAAAAATGTACATTTTGGCACCAGCATCATACATACTGATTATAGTTCTAATAACGATATACCATTTTCTTAAAAGAGAAATCAAAAAATTGAAGAGTGGAAATGATTTACTTAAAAATGTGGTAGAGAGAGAAAAAAATGAGACAAAACAAGGCAGTGTGTCAAGTTTAAAATTCAATGTATTGAAAAGAAAATATGTTTTCACAGTTCTGCAAATCTCTCTTCCATGGGCCCAGCCCCAGTACAGGTATTTTTTTCTATTATTTACAACCCAACACATTCAGTCTATTTCTAACAGCTCAGAAATTCTTTATTATCCTGTATCTTAAGGAGGAATAAACACTGATGAGATCTTGGGGGAAAAAATTGGGTAATTCTGGTTGATTACTGCAAAAGTAGTTCTGAGCAGGAGAATTGCAGAGGAAGGATTAGAAAGTTCAAGTTGTGAATCTGAATTTATTATAATGAAGACAATTCAAAGAATTCAGCAGTTTGAAATGGTATTTTATTCCCTTCATCAATGGTATTTTATTTTTTTCATCAAGAAAGGATATTTTTTGGCCAAATATTTATATACAGATTCAAATAATATCTTCCATTTTTGTAACATTTATACTTTACAGAATATTGTCATATACATGACTCAATGTGCTTGCCATTTATTTCTCCTGAAATTTTACCCAAATGTTTTAGTCTTATCTTTCAACTTAGGTTTAAATACATTAATATGCTGTTAAGGGTTGTCAAATGGTTGAAGGAATCATCATCCTTTCAAAGCTTGCAGCAGTTTGAAACAAATTTTCTGTATCTCATCTTCTCTTATTGATGTCATCAGGACAGTGTCAATTCTCAAACTGACCCTTTAGCTTTGCTAAATAATATGCACATAAATACACAGCAAAGCAAATATTGTTACTAAGGAATGACTGGACATCAGAGCTTTGGAGGAAGGTATTGTTAGCGAATTGACAGGAAGCACATAGGGTTGTGTAAAGTGTGTCAGAGTTAGAAAAATATGAACTGGAGAGAAAGTAACTGAAAAAGAAATATATGTAATGCTTATTGAAAATAAATGAATTTAAGATAAAGAAACAAAAAAGGATGTCAGCAGGCTCTTTAGTTAACTTCTTTAATCAGATTTGATGATTAATTGTCCATAGTTGATTTTGTCTTTTAGTTTAAAAGTTCACACCAAAAGAACCAAGTTTGCTTAGCCTAACACACATTCCTCCACTAATGTGATACTTAATATGATTTCCTTTCTTGAATTAGATTCTTAAGTTAAATATTGATCATTTATACTGAAGCATGGACATTCTATGTAAAAATATTTTAAAAGGACCCCAATCTTCAAGGGATTGATCTCAAATTCTAAGATTTTTAATACATTCCTTGATTGTATATGTAGATTCAGAATTTTCTACTTCTGAAGGTATTCAAATAAATGATACTGATCAGAAAAGTTCTTATAATTATATTCATATAAAATGTTAATTGTTTGCTTGTAAATTCCTAACAGATATAGTAATGTTACAGATATTTGGAGTAATTTCAAAATTGTGGAACATAACTGAGAACCTAAGTGTAATATTAAGACGTGGCCATGAATACATAGGTTATAATTATTTTGAGAACAAATACAGTTTAAATTAAAACATTTCAGTTACTGTAACTGGAGGTTCAACATAATTGGAAAATGTATTTATGCAAAGCAAACATCCTCCAGTCATGTGCTTAAATTCATGAGCCTGACTCAATCCTTAGTTTCTACAATGAATTCAGCAATTAAGATGAGGAATATAAATCAGCTTAGGTTATGTTAGTTAAAAAAAAAATTGTAAGATCCAGTAATTTAAAACAACAAAGATTTATTTGTTTCTGCTGTGACAGTTCTATCATGGATCAGCTGCATGTCTTCTCCGTCTGGAACTCAGAGTGACAACACTAGGAAATGACAAATGTAGCAGACCATGAGATGGTTCTTAATGTTCCTAAGTGGCACACATTACATGTTCTTTATACTCACATGCCATGTGGCAAAGCAATTCAGATGACCAAGTCTCAATACCATGATTTAAAATGTATAATATTTCTGCAGCAAGGGGATTCAGAAAGAGAGACAGTGAACATTTTTTAAAGTTTTTTATAATTTTTTAATTGAAGTATAATTGATTTACAATGTTGCGTTAGTTTCAGGTGTACAGCAAAGTGATTCAGTTATATGTATGTATGTATATATGTGTGTGTATATATATAATTTTTCAGATTCTTTTCCATTTTAGGTTATTACAAGATGCTGAATATAGTTCCCTGTGCTATACAGTAGGCCCTTGTTATTTATCTATTTTATATATAGTAGTGTATATCTCTTAATCCCAAACTCCTAATTTATCCCTCCTCTCCTCCCTTTCCCCTTTGATAACTGTAAATTTGTTTTCTATGTCTGGGAGTCTGTTTCTGTTCTGTAAATAAGTCCATTTGTATCATACTTTAGATTCCACACATAAGTGATATCATATGATATTTTTCTTTGTCTGACTTCACTTAGTATGATAATCTCTAGGTCCATCCATGTTGCTGCAAATGTCATTATTTCATTCTTTATTATGGCTGAGTAGTATTCCATTGTATATATATACCACATCTTCTTTATCCATTCATCTTTTGATGGGCATTTAAGTTGCTTCCATGTCTTGGCTATTGTAAATAGTGCTTCTATGAACATCAGGTTGCATGTATCTTTTCAGATTAGAGCTTTCTCCAGATATATACCCAAGAGAGGGATTGCTAGATCATATGATAACTATTTTTAGTTTTTTAAGGAACCTCCATACTGTTCTCCATAGTGGCTGCACCAATTTACATTCCCACCAACAGCGTAGGAGGGTTCCCTTTTCTCCACACCCTCTCCAGCAATTTTTATTTGTAGATTTTTTATGATGGCTATTCTGACTGGTGTGAGGTGATACTTTATTGTAGTTTTGATTTGCATTTCTCTAATAGTTAATGATGTTGATCATCTTTTCATATGCCTATTGCTCATCTGTATGTCTTCTTTAGAAAAATGTCAGTTTAGGTCTTCTTCCCTTTTTTTGATTGTTTTTTTTAAAAATATTGAGCTGTATGAACTGTTTGTATATTTTAGAAATTAATCCCTTGTCTGTTGCATCATTTGGAAATATTTTATCCCATTCTGTAGGTTGTCTTTTCATTTTGTTTATGGTTTCCTTTGCAGGGTAGAAGCTTTTAAGTTTAATTAGGTCACATTTGTTGATTTTTGCTTTCATTTCCATTATAGATCCAAAAAAGAGACTGAATATTTTGAGAAGTAATACGATCTACCCAAAAGTTTAGATTTTACTATTCCCTCAGTCTTTTCTAGAATTATTTTCAAAGAATTTTAAAATACAAGGCATTATAACCAATAATTTAGTCCCAACCCAGCTTTTAATCATTTTGATGCTAATAAATAAGATCAAAGTGCCATGGATCTGTTATGCAGAAAATCTGACTTTTCTGTTTGCTTTATTTGATCCCTGCTTGAAATAATTGAGTTTGAAAACAGCACTATTCTTTGCTGATCAAAAGGAAAAAGTAATATAAGGTATAATTGCCCATTTAAGTATGGAGCAAAGTAATCATTTACATAGTTAGCATTCTTAAAAGATAGAAATAAATTACTGATCATTTTTTATCATATTTTAAAAAACTTTTTATTTTGGGATAATTGTATCTTCACATGCACCTGTAAAAAATAATTTAAAGGAATGCTGTCTACCTTTTAGTCAGTTTCCCTTAATGATAACTTCTTTCAAAACTATGGAACAATATCACAACCAGGATACTGAGATTGGTATAATTCACCAATCTGATTCAGATTTCCTTAGTTCTACTTGTATTCATTTGTATTTGTGCGTATTTACTTCCATGAAGTTTTTCCATATGTGTAAAGTCATGTATTCATCACCACAGCCAAGATACAGAAGAGTTCTATTACCACAAGGATCCCTTGTGCTTGCTTTTATAACCACACCCAGCTCCCTCCCCACCCTCTCCAGTTGTAGCCCATAGTGAGCATTAATCAGTTCTCTTTTTCTATTGTTTTGTCATTTCAATAACTCTATATAAATGGTGTCATATGGTACGTGATCCTTTGGGATAGACTTTTCTTTATTTAATACATTTCTCTTGAGATTCATCTAAGTTCTTCCATTTATTAATTTTTGTTTTTTTAAACTTGCTGATTAGTGTTAAATAGTATGGATATACCATAATTTGTTTAATCAATCATTCATCCATTGAAGGATATCTGGGTTATCTTCAGATTGTGGCTATTACAAAGTTTGCCATTTTACTATTGGTATTCTGTTTTTTTTTTTTCCTGTTCTCATTCCTCTATTACTCTTTTATCTCCTGTGGATTGTGTGAACATTTTAAAGGATTTCATCTGAAATAATTCATCTTGTTTCTCTCTATTTTACTATTCATCTCTCTGAGTATTACAAAATACATATATGATTCATCACAGTCTACTAGTGTCAACCTTTTTACTACTTCAAGTGAAGTGTGGAAATTTGACTGCCATTTAGTCTCCTTTACTCTCTTTTTTAAATATCATTGTCTTGAATATTAGATGCTATTATTATTTTTGTTTCAGTCATGAAATTTGACTTATAAAACTCATGAGGATAAATATGTTCTACTGTACATACCTATATTTTTTCATTGTTCCTCATTTTGATGTTGCAAGATTTCCTTTTTAATCATTCCATTTCTGTTTGATGAAATTATTTTAGCCATTCTTTAAGGGTAGATTTGTTTTCCTTAATCTGAGAATGTCTTTATTTCTCCTTCATTTCTGAAGGATAGTTTCACCAGATACAGGATTTGAGATAGATAGATAGATAAATAGAGTCCTTTTCTTTCCACACTTGAAATATGATGTGTCCCTTTCTTCTGTTTTCAGATGAGAAATCTGTAATTTGACTTTGTGATCCTCTATAGGTAATTTGTCATTTATCTCTGGCTGCTTTTAAGAGTTTTTTTGTTTATCTTCAGTTTTCAGAAGTTTAATTATGATGTGTCTTGGAATAAATTTCTTTGGGTTTATCCTATTTGAGATTATCACAGCTTCCTGAATCAGTACATTTATGTCATTCATCAATTTGGGGAGGGATTCAGCAGATATTTCTTTGATTACTCTTTCAACCTCACTTTCTCTTCTGATTCTAGGACTCATATGAATATTGGATTTTTTGTTGTTTTTGTTCCACTGGTCCTTGATAGTCTGTTTTCTCCTGTTGTTCCGATTAGGTTAATTCTATTAATCCATCCCTAACTTTACTCATTTCATCTTCTGTCATCTCTGTTCTACTATTGAGTTCATCCACCCATTTTTATTTTGGTTATTGTATTTTTCAGTTCTATAATTTCCATTTGATTCTTTCTTATAACATATTTCTTCACTGAAATTTCCTAACATTCTTTGTTTCAAAGGAACAAATTCAAATTTTTCAAATTTCAAATTTTTGTTTATAATTGCTTGTTGAAGCAGTTTTATGATGACAATTTAAAAATACTTGTCAATAATCTCAGCGTATAAAGTATCCTGTGTTTGCATCATCTGATTGCCTTTTCTCATCCAATTTGTGTCGTCTTGATTCTTGATATGATGAATTAGTTTTGATTGTACCCGAGGCATGTTTGCTAACAGAAGATTCTGGGTCCTATCTAAATTTTTTATTTTAGCAGATAACCATACCATAGGTTTAGCATGCTTTACCTACCTTTGTGAGTTGCTGTTCCTATGACAATTTAATTTTTAAAATATATGTAGAGCTTTTTGGTCTTCTTATTTTATCTGGTGCCTCTAGGGCTCCCTCTGCCATCTGCTGGTCTGCCTGAACAAGCTGAGGAGTTTCTCCAGGCTGGGCTTCTTGGTGCTTCAGACCCAAGGGGACCAAGAGGGTTCCTGGGCCATGCTGCTCAGCCAGCTAGTATGTGCTTGTTTGGTGGGACTGCCCCTTGCCAGTGCCCCACCCCCAGGCATTCATGATCTCTTAGTGTGTGAGGGATGTCTCAGGCTCAGCAGGAAAGGACAGCTCTATCTCTGGATGTTTCTCAGTGGACTCCTTATGTATTCCCCTTGTCAGTAAAGCTAGAATCACTTAGTGTTGTTGATGGAACTTTTTTCAATCTGGAGAAAAACAATGAGTCTACCTTGGTCACCTTTTTTTTTTTTTACGAGGTTGGGGGCTGAGATTACGTGGGCCTGGGTCATTTTTTCTGCTGGATGGGGGTCATTAGATGTCCTGCATCTATATTGTTCCTCTAGTCGTAGGTGCCCTAAACATTTAGGCTTATGCCTTTCACCTTTCACAGTTCCTCCTGGGTTGGCTCTTGAATTATTTCCGGAGATGATAGTTGTACTTAGTGGGGAGGAGCAGGGAGAAATGAATGTATAACACATTTTCTGGGGCAGAAGTCCTTAATCACCATCACTTCTTTTTAGCTAAAATTAGATCAATTTGAGAGTAAATTCTCAAAATATGAATTTACTTCCACCATCTTATAGACTCTAGTATTAAAGTTCAGGCAATGGTTAAATGACACTTTTATTCATCTCAAGCTAAATCTTACCAGTTTTTAAAATTGAGCTTAAATCCTACCAAATCCTTAAAGCCTTCTCTTATGAATCCATCTCTAAATAATCATTCTTGCTCTTATATTTTCTTAATTATTTTCTCTTTTATTGTCTTATGTTTGTAATTAACATTTCTTTTATTCTATGTTCACCAAGTAAATTATAAGCTTCTAGAAGGAAAATATATATTTATATTAATTTTTATTATCTACAAACCTTCACTATACACACATACACAGAAAATTATATCTTACTTGAGGATCTGACTGGACCAGCTTATAAATGCCAGCTGTGTTTTTAAAGTTCTTTGTAAATCTTCTCCTTTCCAGGAAAGAATTGTCCTTGATATCACTGTTTCTATAGAGGTCTTTGGACTTACAGCAGAGACACTTGGATGTTCAAAAATAGCTCAGATGTAAGCAACTGATGATTTGCTCCTTTGTCTCACCATTTCTACAGCTCTGGACCCCATTGAGCACTGTATATTAAAGAACTAATTTTAGGTGTGGACTTTTTTGTGGAATTTCTGAGAAGGGACTGGCTTCTGCTGTTGTTATTATAATAGATTAACATATCAAATTTTACTAGATATAGAATCTATTGAAACTGAAGATTCTGAAGGAAGAAAGTAAGTGTGAACCCAGTAGATTATTGCTGAAGGCAATGATAGAAGAGTTTGCTTCAAGCCACCTTCTCATTGAAAATTACTACAAAAGATGACAAATTAAAAAAAAAAAAAAAATCAAGGCATTGGAGAGTTGCCAAATCATAAAAGAAATAGCAAAGAAACAATAATTCCAAGAGACAAAGGTATCCCATAGAGGTGAGCCCTACATTGGTACTGCTATCTCTTCAAGACTCATGTACTGATTCAAAATGTAGTCACAATCTCTTAGTCCAGAGCCTGGGAAGCCAGAGAAAATGCAGCAGCTGAGAAGCTGAACTGGCAGTTGACGGGGCTGAAGGGCAAAACTGGGACTCAAAAACTCACAAAGAAAGAGGGACCCATTGCTTGCGTCATGGGTTTATCAGACAGCTGATTTCATAGTGGATTAAAGTAATCAGCCCCTACCCTAAAGTCTGACAAAATAAAGATCAGTAGTCTCTGGAGGAAGATAAACATCAACAAAGTTTCAAATTGTCTCTGCATGCTTTTAAAAGCACAATATCTGTGATTAAATAATAGCCAAACATTCAAAAATACAAGCATGGGTCAATATCTTGGAGAATAACCCGACAATAAAGGTTTACTTGGAGGCTCAGTTACTGGAGTTAACAAAAATGAGCATTAAAATAATTATAATTAATAGTTAAGAAATTAAATATGAAGATGAAGACTATCAGCAGAAACATGGAAATCATAAAAAGCAATCAGATGGAACCTCTAGAACTTAAAAATACAGAAATTAAAATTAAGAACACAATAGATTTAATTAAAAATTCTGCAGTACTAAGATTATATTACAAAAATTAAAAATAGGTCATGGAAAACTATATACACTGAAGAATAAAATAACAAAAATGAAACAAAATATGAAAAAAAACACAGTATATATAGAACAAAGCATAAATATCTAAAATACATAAACTTAGACTCCAAGGAGGAGAGCAGAGAGCAAATGAGGCACAAAAAAATGTATTTAGAAATAATAGTAGGGCATTTTTTGAAACTAATGAAAAATATCAAGCCACAGTTTTAAGATTTGCTATGATCTTTAAGCAGGGTAAGCACGAAGAAAATCAAGCCTGCAGCCAAAACAAAAGAAAAGAAAGGAGAAACAAACCAGCCAAAAGAAAAAGAAAAACTTAAAGAGCCAGATAAAAAGAAGACAGAAGAATGACATCTTCAAAGCAATGACTCCAATAAATGACAAACTAGAGTTCTATGTTCATCAAAAATATCCTTCAAAACTGAAAGCAAATACAGGCAAATAAAGACTGAAAGAAATTATCACCAGAAGACTGACATGAATGTAAATATTGAAGGAAGTTATTAAGTCAGAAAGGAAATGCCCACAGATGAAAGCACAATTAACACTGCAGTTAATGCTGAACAATTAAAAACATCCTCCCTTCCCCTGAAATTAAGAACAAGACTAGACTTGCCTGCCATTATCAGTTCTAGAGGTCCTATTAAGTACAAAAGACAAAAAGATTTAAAAAATTAAAGTTTAATGATTGGCCCATGAGAAATAAAACAGTCATTATTCACAGACAATACATTTATATGAAATTAAAAGCAGTAAAGACAAGTCTATAGCATTAGAAGTCAGATTAGGGTTACATTTGTGGAAGAGATAGAAGGTTGTGATGGAGGGATTGGGAAGAGGCATAAAGAATATTCCTGGGGATGTACTGTATTATGTCTTGATCTAAATGGTGACTACATGTGTGTGTACACTTGGTGAAAGTTTATTCAACTCTATAGATTATACTTTGATGAAAATTTGTGTACATGCATACACACACACATACATATAAACATAAAAAAAAAAAGCAATCTGCCTACCACTTCATCATGAGCAGGAGTTTTTTCTGACAGATCCCCTTTCAAACCAAGTTAAAAACTCCATAGTTGGGGTACCACTAATTTTTGAGTTACTATGCACCTGAAAATATTTACAATTCTCTGTATGGTAGAATTAAGAGATGATTTTTATTATTCATTGTTTATAGTTTCCAGATGTTTAACAATCAAAATAAATTGCTTATGAAGTGGGAGAATGAAAATTACTTTTTTAAAGAAAAATAATCACCAATAAACAGAAAGTAAATAACAACCCACTGTAATATATATAATGATAGAAACCAGTGGGATACCATTGTCCGTCACTGGTGACTTGAGTCCAACAGACAGTAACTACAATGGTAGCTTGTGATGGCCAGATACATGACCCTTCTTAGTTGCTCTCACATCATGGTGTTAAGAAAATGAAGATTTGTTATTAATGAGAAAGATAAAATTAGCATCTGGTATCTGGAACAGATCTGATGTTCACAGCTAGATGTCAATATTATTACAAGCTGGCCATTTTGTTTTCCATTTGGACATAAACAATCTGGCAGTATACCAAACTCAGACAAGGGTTCTCCAAAACTATGACTTAATGAGATAAAACAAGGTCATTTCACAATTTTGTCTAAGCACAGAAAAAATCAAGGTCACTGTACTACCTTCAAAATGCTAAACAATCCCCTCTCTTGGCTAAGACGAGTGATTGCTACTTCTGTACCGATTACAATTTTATCTTCATTCTGGCCTACCTTCCTTAGAGATAAAATTTGTTGAAATGCTGAATCATAGAATTGCCCCTGATGTATGACAGTATTCAATTGAGAACAAACCCCTGTCTCCTTAGACACTCCCCCAAATCACCTAACAATTTCTAAATCCTATGAAAGTTTTTGCCTAAGGCCTTTAACTGAGATACCCATGTTTTCCCGTGGTTGCAATGTCTCTCACTGAAACAAGTAATAAACTCAATTTTCTTAACTTCAAGTGTGTTCATGTGAAATTTTGCCAGAGGACACTGACATACAGAGAAGGTTCTATTTACTGGATAGTTTATTGAGCAATACTCAATTTTGGTGAGATTTACAGTTAAATTTCTTTCTATGCCAGGCATTCTGGGTAAAAAAAAAATGACCTATATAGTTTTTTCCCTTTGAAATATTAGTAACAAGCAGAGAATTATTTATGTTGGTAAACTCTACTTGTTTACCTGACTCAATTAAATGCAGGCCTGGTCTTAAAATTCTTCTAGAATTAATCATATTTAAACTTAACAATATTATAAAATTCACTCGTAGTCCTGATTCAAAACTTTCAGTGGCTCTCAAGTTATTCTTAATCCAGTGGTTAAAATATTACCTTCAGCTACCTGGATAACATCAGATAGGTCTTGATTTTTAAAATCTATCCAGTCACTCTTTGCCTTTGGACATTTTAATCCGTTTGCATTCAAAGCAATTATTGATAGGTAAGGACTTAATAATGCCATCTTATTAACTTGATTTCTAGCTGTTTTGTAGTTCCCTTGTTCCTTTCTTCCTCTCCTGCTATCTTCTTTTGTAAAATAATTATTTTCTGTAGTGGTATGCTTTGATTCCCTTCACACTGTCTTTTGTTTATCTACTGTAGGTTTTTGCTTTGTTGTTTGAATAAAACATCTTATAGATACAACAGTCTATTTTATACTAATGACTTAAGATTACATACAGAAACTTTACCCTTTCACTCTCCCCTTCAATGTTTTATGTTTATATCTTTTAATATTGTGTATACATTAACAAGTTGTTGTAACTATAGTTATGTTTAATATTTTTATCCTGTAACCTTTATAATATAGTTAAGTGGTTAACACACCACCATATTACAGTATTAGAGTATTTTGAATTTGATTATATACTTAGCTTTACCAGTGTGCTTTATATTTTTACATGTTTTCATATTACTAAGCAGCATCCTTTCATTTCATCTCAAAAAACTCCTTTCAGCTTTTCTTGTAAGGAAGATCTAGTGGTGATGGACTCCCTCAGCTTTTGTTAGTTTGAGAAAGTCTTTATCCTTCATTTCTGAAGGAAAACTTAGCCATGTAAATTGTTCTTGTTTGGCAGGGTTTTTTTGTTTGTTTGTTTGTTTTCTTTCAACACTTTGAATATATCATCCTCTCTCTCCAGGCCTTCAAGTTTCTGCTGAGAAATCCACTGATAGCCTTATGGAGGCTCTCTTGTGTGTATTTTTTTCTTTTGCTGCTTTTAAAATTCTTTTTTTGTCTCTAATTTTAGACAGTTTTATCATGATGTGCGTTAGAGGAGACTTCTTTGTGTTGAAGCTGTTTGTGGATCTATGAGTTTCATGAACTTAGATGTCCGAGTCTTTCCCCAGCTTTGGGGAATTCTCAGCCATTATTTCTTTAAATAAGTTTTCTGGTCCTTTTCTCTTCTCTTCTCCTTCTGGGTCTCCAATAATGCATAGACTGTTTCTGTTAAAGTTATCCCATATTTCATACAGATTTTCTTAACTAGTTTTCATTCTTTTTTTTATTTGTTCTCCTGTAATTGGATAATTCAAAGGACCTGTCTTCTACTTCACAGATTTTTTTCTACTACTTCATTGCGTCTGTTGCTTGTGCTTTCTATTGTATTTTTTCTATTGTATTCTTAAATTTCATTAGTTATATTTTTCAACTCCAGAATTTTTGTTTGATTGTTTTTCATAATTTCCATCTCTCTGTTCAACTTCTCATTTTGTTCATGTATTGCTTTCTTGATTTCATTGAATGGTTTTCTGTGGTGTTTTATAGTTCACTGAGTTACCTTAAAACATCTATTTTTAATTATATTTTGGGCAAATTACAGATCTTCATTTCTTTGGAGTCAATTAATAGAAAATTATTGTGGACCTTTGGTGATGTCATGTTTCTTTGATTTCTCATGCTCCTTGAAATCTTTCACTGCTTTTTTTTTTTTACATGTGAAGAAGTAGTCACCACCTTTAGTCTTTAATGACTGACTTTGTGAAACAAATACCTTCCATCAGCCCTGTTAGGATACTGAGACTTTCTCAAATCCTTTTTTTAATGTATACTCCTGCTCCACATTTCTTGTTCCTTCTTTAGGGGAGTTCTTAAGATTGTATGCCTTCTCTCAATTCTGCAAAGCCATCCTGGGTGCTGATGTCCTCCATTTTGCTTTCCCTTGGGAGGTGCTAAATACTCAAGTTTGTGTGGTTTTTCTTAATCCCACAGAGTGAGGCCAGCTTTCTGCACATGTTCACAAGTTGTCTGTAAAGGCTCTCTCTCATTGCTGTTGGGAGAACATATGGGGAACAGACCATGAGGTGGTGGAGTGTGTGAGTGAGGCACATGGTATATTGGGGGTGCCCATGGGTCAGCTGGGGGGAATCTATAGGCAAGGGGTCCCTTGTGCCTTGTGGGCAGGCTTCCTGATGAAGTCCCTTATACAGTAAGTAGGATTAACATTCCTTTGATGCCCATCAAGACCCTGCTCTGCTCTTCTCCTAGCTGTGCCCTGCACCTCATTTTGGTAGCACACCTGGATGTTTCTAGATAGTATGAGAAAAAAGTGGGTTTCTTTGGCAGTGACCAACACAGCTAGAGAAGCCAGCTTTCACTTACACTTCTTACTTTTCCCTGCGAGTGAAATCACAGGTCAAGAGGGTCTCACTTGGCACAGAGCTGTGCAGCTGTGGGTGAGGGGTGACAAGGGTGAAGTGAAATAGTTCCTCTTACCCTCTTCAATTTGCATTCAATCTAGGGTATTTTTTAAGCCAATGGTGTGCTAGAACTTCTCTGATAGACTCCTGGACTTCCACAAATGCTCTCTTGGCCATGGGGGATTGTCTAAATGGATGTTCTTTGGGTGAAGATGATAGAAAACTTGTATTCTGCCATGATGATGTCAATCTCTCATTACTCTAATGATTAGTGATGTTGAGCATCCTTTCATGTGTTTGTTGGCAATCTGTATATCTTCTTTGGAGAAATGTCTATTTGGGTCTTCTGCCCATTTTTGGATTGGGTCGTTTGTTTTTTTGACATTGAGCTGCATGAGCACTTGTGAATTTTGGAAGGTTAATCCACTGTCAGTTGCTTCATTTGCAAATATTTTCTCCCATTCTGAGGGTTGTCTTTTCATCTTGTTTATGGTTTCCTTTGCTGTGCAAAAGCTTTTAAGTTTCATTAGGTCCCATTTGTTTATTGTTGTTTTTATTTCCATTTCTCTAAGAGGTGGGTCAAGACGGATCTTGCTGTGATTTATGTCATAGAGTGTTCTGCCTATGTTTTCCTCTAAGAGTTTTATAGTGTCTGGCCTTACATTTAGGTATTGAATCCAGTTTGAGTTTATTTTTGTGTATGGTGTTAGGGACTGTTCTAATTTCATTCTTTTTCATGTAGCTGTCCAGTTTTCCCAGCACCATTTATTGAAGAGGCTGTCTTTTCTCCACTGTATATTCTTGCCTCCTTTGTCAAAGATAAGGTGACCATGTGTGCATGGGTTTATCTCTGGGCTTTCTATCCTGTTCCATTGACCTACATTTCTGTTTTTGTGCCAGTACTACACTGTCTTGATTACTGTAGCTTTGTAGTATAGTCTGAAGTCAGGGAGCCTGATTCCTCCAGCTCCATTTTTCTTTCTCAAAATTGCTTTGGCTCTTCAGGATCCTTTGTGTTTCCATACAAATTGTGAAATTTTTTGTTCTAGTTCTGTGAAAAATGCCAGTGGTAGTTTGATAGGGATTGCATTGAATCTGTAGATTGCTTTGGGTACTATAGTCATTTTCAGAATTTTGATTCTTCCAATCCAAGAACATGGTATATCTCTCCATCTATTTGTATAACCTTAAATTTCTTTCATCAGTGTCTTATAATTTTCTGCAAATAGGTCTTTTGTCTCCTTAGGTAGCTTTATTCCTAGATATTTTATTCTTTTTGTAGTGTTTTGTTTAGCCTCCATGTGTTTGTATTTTTTACAGTTTTTTCCTGAAATTGATATCTAAACTCATAGCATTGTGGTCAGAAAATATGCTCGATAAGATTTCAATTTTCTTAAATTTACCAAGGCTTGATTTGTGACCCAAGACATGATCTATCCTGGAGAATGTTCCATGAACACTTGAGAAGAAAGTGTATTCTTCTGTTTTTAGGTGGAATGTTCTATAAATATCAGTTAAGTCCATCTTGTTTAATGTCTCATTTAAAGCTCGTTTCCTTATTCATTTTCATTTTGGATGATCTCTCCACTGGTGAAAGTGGGGTGTTAAAGTCCCCTACTATTATTATGTTATTGGTGATTTCTCCTTTTATGGCTGTTGGCATTTGCCTTCTTTATTGAGGTGCTCCTATGTTGGGTGCATAAATATTTACAATTGTTATATCTTCTTCTTGGATTGATCCCTAGATCATTATGTAGTGTCCTTCTCTGTCTCTTGTAATAGTCTTTGTTTTAAAGTCTATTTTGTCTGATATGAGAATTGCTACTCCAGCTTTCTTTTGATTTCCATTTGCATGGAATACCTTTTTCCATCCCCGCACTTTCAGTCTGTATGTGTCCCTAGGTTTGAAGTTGGTCTCTTGTAGGCAGCATATATACGGGTCTTGTTTTTGTATCCATTCAGCCAGTCTATGTGTTTTGGTTGAAGCATTTAATCCATTTACACTTAAGGTAATTATTGATATGAATGTTCCTATTACCACTTTCTTAATTGTTTTGGTTTTGTTATTGTAGGTCTTTTCCTTCTCTTTTCCCGCCTAGAGAAATTCCTTTAGCATTTGTTGTAAAGCTGGTTTGGTGGTGTTGAATTCTCTTAGCTTTTGCTTGTCTGTAATGGTTTTAATTTCTCCATAAAATCTGAATGAGATCCTGGCTGGGTAGAGTAACCTTAGTTGTAGGTTTTTCTCCTTCATCACTTTAAATATGCCCTGCCACTCCTTTCTGGCTTGCAAAGTTTCTGCTGAAAGATCAGCTGTTAACCTTATGGGGATTCCCTTGTGTGTTATTTGTTGTTTTTCCCTTGCTGCTTTTAGTATTTTCTCCTTTTATTTAATTTTTGATAGTTTGATGAATATGTTTTTTGGCATGTTTCTCCTTGGATTTATTCTGTATGGGACTCTTCGTGCGTCCTGGACTTGATTGACTATTTCCTTTCCCATATTAGGGAAGTCTTCAACTGTAATCTCTTCAAATATATTCTCAGTCCCTTTCTTTTTCTCTTCTTCTTCTGGACCCCTATAATTTGGATGTTGGTGCATTTAATGTTGTCCCAGAGGTCTCTGAGACTGTCCTCAATTCTTTTCGTTCTTTTTTCTTTATTCTGCTCTGCAGTAGTTATTTCCACTATTTTATCTTCCTGGTCACTTATCCGTTCTTCTGCCTCAGTTATTCTTCTATTGATCCCTTCTAGAGAATTTTTAATTTCATTTATTGTGTTGTTCATCACTGTTTTTGCTCTTTAGTTCTTCTAGGTCTTTGTTAAACGTTTCTTGTATTTTCTCCATTCTATTTCCAAGATTTTGGGTCATCTTTACTATCATTATTCTGAATTCTTTTTCAGGTAGACTGCCTATTTCCTCTTCATTTGTTTGGTCTGGTGGGTTTTTGCCTTGCTCCTTCCTCTGCTGTGAGATTCTCTGTCTTCTCATTTTGCTTAACTTACTGTGTTTGGGGTCTCCTTTTCTCAGGCTGCAGGTTTATAGTCCCCGTTGTTTTCAGTGTCTGTCCCCAGTCGCTAAGGTTGGTTCAGTGGGTTGTGTAGGCTTCCTGGTGAGGGTCCTAGTGCCTGTGTTCTGGTTGATGAGGTTGGATCTTTTCTTTCTGGTGGGCACGTCCACATCTGGTGGTGTGTTTTGGGGTGTCTGTGACCTTATTATGATTTTAGGCAGCCTCTCTGCTAATGGATGGGGTTGTGTTCCTGTCTTGTTAGTTGTTTGGCATAGGGTGTCCTGCACTGTAGCTTGCTGGTCATTTAGTGGAGCTGGGTCTTGGCATTGAGATGGAGATCTCTGGGAGATTTTCACCATTTGATATTATGTGGAGCTGGGAGGTCTCTCATGGACCAGTGTCCTGAACTTGGGTCTCCCCCCTCAGTGGCACAGCCCTGACGCCTGGCTGGAGCACGAACAGCCTGTCATCCACATGGCTCAGAATAAAAGGGAGAAAAGAAAAAGAAAGAAGAAGAAAGAAAGAAAGAAGATAAAATAAAATAAAATAAAATAATTAAAATTAAAAATAATTATTAAAAAAATTTTTTAAGTAGTAAAAAATAAAAAAAGGAAGAAAGAAAGAAGAGAGCAACCAACCAAAAAACAAATCCACCAATGATAACAAGTGCTAAAAACTATAAAAAAAAAAAAAAAAAAAGGACAGACAGAACCCTAGGACAAATGGTAAGATCAAAGCCATACAGACTAAATCACACACAGAAGCATACACATACACACTCACAAAAAGAGAAAAAGGGGAAATAAATATATATCATTGCTCCCAAAGTCCACCTCCTCAATTTGGGATGATTCGTTTTCTATTCAGGTATTCCTCAGATGCAGCACACATACAGTTGATTGTGGAGATTAATCCACTGCTGCTGAGGCTGCTGGGAGAAACTTCCCTTTCTCTTCTTTGTTCGCACAGGTCTCAGGGTTCAGCTTTGGATTTGGACCCACCTCTGCGTGTAGGTCGCCTGAGGGCGTCTATTCTTCGCTCAGACAGGACGGGGTTAAAGGAGCAGCTGCTTCGGGGGCTCTGGCTCACCCAGGCCGCGGGGAGGGAGGGGTACGGAGGAGGCGGGGCGAGCCTGCGGCGTCAGAGGCGTCGTGACGTTGCAGCAGCCTGAGGCTCGCAGTGTGTTCTCCCGGGGAAGTTGTCCCTGGATCACGGGACCCTGGCAGTGGTGGGCTGCACAGGCTCCCGGGAGGGGAGGTGTGGAGAGTGACCTGTGCTCGCACACAGGCGTTTTGGAGGCGGCATCAGCAGCCCCAGCGTCTCACACCCGTCTCTGGGGTCCGCGCTGATAGCCGCGGCTCGCACCAGTCTCTGGAGCTCCTTTAAGTGGCGCTCTGAATCCCCTCTCCTCGCGCACCAGGAAACAAAGAGGCAAGACAAAGTCTCTTGCCTCTTCGGCAGCTGCAGACTTTTTCCCGGTCTCCCTCCCGGCTAGCTGTGGTGCGCTAACCCCTTCAGGCTGTGTTCACACCGCCAACCCCAGTCCTCTCCCTGCGATCCGACCGAAGCCCGAGCCTCCGCTCCCAGCCCCGCCCGCCCCGGAGGGGGAGCAGACAAGCCTCTCGGGCTGGTGAGCGCTGCTCGGGCGCCGAGCCTCTGTGCGGGAATCTCTCCACTTTGCCCTCCACACCCCTGTGGCTGCGCTCTCCTCCGTGGCTCCGAAGCTTCTCCCCCACCACCCCCCGTCTCCACCAGTGAAGGGGCTTCCTAGTGCGTGGAAACCTTTCCTCCTTCACAGCTCCCTCCCACTGGTGCAGGTCCCGTCCCTATTCTTTTGTCTGTTTTTTCTTTTACCTTACCCAGGTACTTGGGGAGTTTCTTGCCTTTTGGGAGGTCTGAGGTCTTCTGCCAGTGTTCAGTAGGTGTTCTGTAGGAGTTGTTCCACATGTAGATGTATTTCTGATGTATTTGTGGGGAGGAAGGTGATCTCCGCGTCTTACTCTTCCGCCATCTTGAAGCTCACCCAATCATTAAGTTTTAAATTGTATTTCTTACTTACTGCACCTTGGGATATTATTAATGGTAAACTACATAAATATTATACATTATATCATAAAATTGAAGTTGAAATCTAGGAAATTTTTTAATGTACAAATAAGAATCAAAATGGTTTATTATGTGAATTCCAAATATGCTTTATCTACATTTGTGGAAATTGTGTGTGCGAGCTAATAAGATTCCAAAATTTCTCTCTTTTTTTACCCACATTCTGGTTTCAAATGTCATATAGCTCCATTTATTACAGATCTGATCTAGTCATTTTTTTTCTCTTTCAATTATGTTTGTTTTTTTCTTATTCATTTGTGTATCTTCACATAAAGATATTATTTTCCCTTCAGGGAGAAAATGAGATTGCTCCTCATATATCGTCTTTTAAAATTCTGTTTGTAAGTACATATGCGTTTTTAACAATAGATCACTCATCTACCCATTAAAACTAATGTTTTTGAAATATCAAATGATATAATAAAAATATGTTTGCATTACATCAAATACATATTATAAATTTATTAAAACCAAAAGCTAGAAAGAATTAATTTAACTATGCACACTTATAATTTAAACAATTGAAAATATTCTCTTTATATCATAATGAAATGAATTGTCTGTCACTTAAGTAGCTTTAAAATGACAAAATTCCATATGTCATTTGCAAAGTCATATACTGGATGGATTAGTAACACAGTTTGAAACATTTTCTCCTTTAGGGGAATCTGTTAACCCAATAAATTATAACGAATGACAGCTTCATCAAGTTGCTGTTTAGTGTTGCGCACAGCACGATGAGCTCCCAAAAAATAAAAAAAGGAAACTACCAGACTTTATCATCTCATGTAAGATTTTGGACAATATTACTCAGACTCAAATGTAAAAGTAGTGGTTCTAAATTTTGGCTGATACATTGAATCATCTAGACAACTTTAAAACTTCGGATGCCGGGGTTCTTTTTTCAGTGATTCGGGTGTAAATGCTCTGGAGCGGAGCCTAAGCAAAAGTATATTTTTATAAAGTTACCACCATAATTACAAAACATAGCCAGATTTGAGCAACATTGCCTTAAAACTCAGTTAGTGTTTACTTTTAACATATTTTTAGTAATATAAGAAGTTACTATACATACTATTCTTAGACTCCCACAGACTATTACCAATTATGGCTAGCTATGATATTGGTTCAGCATTTCAGATTCAGCAGAAAGAAAGAGTTCAACTCTGTCATAAATAAGTCAGAGTGAAGATAAATACTTTCAAAAAAAGTTGAAAAATCATAGAATTTTAAAACCGTTTTTCTTTTTAAGGGCACGGATGTCTATTTGTACCAATGAAATACTCCACAGAATAATATCTGAAAAGCATTATCTTTAAGTCAGACCAGTATGGAAACACTCTGTTGTTTAGTATTGGGTCAGTTACTTGCTTTCCCTAAACCTTGATTTATCCCTTCATAAATTAGAAAAATGCCCTATGGTCATCTTGAAAATTAAGGTAACAATGAAATAATTTAGTAGGTACATTGTGAACACCAGTTCTCTCCTGGAGTGTTATTACTTTTTTATTCATTAGAAAAATACACCACTAAAAGTTAAATAGCTTAATTCTTGAATAAAATATGTATGAATCTTCTAAAAAGAATTTTTTGAAATCCACCTAGTGATTATACACTAATTAACTAATTAATTCAAACTAATTAAACCAATAAAGTAAGGATTGACTATTGAAATTTCAAATGGAGTTGTTTTATAAGTGGACCCTCTCATAAGTATTGTAATACTAACCTAAGTCTATTCATAATATGACTTAATCAAAATTTAATTAGCTGTCAAGATTTCATGAATATAGCAGCTGTGTAAAGTAAATTACATCTATAGTTTTTCAGGACTATCACACAGTAGAAAATATTCCTTTTGGCTTATTACTTATAATACACTTTTTTTTACACTGATCACATTACCTTCTCCATTATATGCACATTTACATTCTTCTTCTGTGCTATTTACTTTCAGTCTCAGCTTTTCTGTCTATGGCCAATATATTCAGAATTCTCTAGCAAATCTATATGGTCATAATTTCTAACTAAATATTTTAATAAAAGGAGACAAGATATATTAATTTTCCAGAGATCCAGAAAGACTGTGTTAAAAAATCCAAAAAGGTCATCAATTCTATAAATTGGTTCCCATTGTTCAGATGCTCAGCCTGACAGGGTCAGGGTCAGGGCTGTGGGAATGGAATATGGCCTCCTATTAAACCAGGAATGCTTCAGGCAGCTCCCTTGACACAGGGCTATGCTAAGGCCTAGCTTCTGCAGTATAAGCAATAGAATGCCTTTGTTCCTGCTAATCTCTTGCTGTTGCTAACTTCACTCAATGCTTTAAGTCTACAAGTTCTAGCAGTTTTTGAATATCATAATCTTACTTCTATGGTTTTACAATTGCAGTTCTCTCTCATTAGGAATGACCTTTCATTTTCTTTTCCCCTAGTTAAACTACACTTCATTCCTTAAATGTAACTCAGTTTTGCCTCTCCTGAGAAGCCACATCTACAATCTGTCTGCTGACTGGTTAGAAAGCCTGACCTGTTCTTCTGATAGCATATCATCCTTACTCCATATGGAATACTTCTCAGAGTCTACAGATATTGCTTACCTCTCAGTAAGTGTGGTTCATGTGTCTTGCATAGGTCTTAACAGTATATTTGAACCAATAATTAACAATCAGGGCATTTCATACAAAAGTCCAAATATCTAGCTTCTCAGGAAAAACAGATATATCCAATAATACTGGGGTGACATGACAATAATTTTCAGGGCTGAGTAGGTGTTATCTCTCAGAGGGGAGTTACTAGGTGCTCTTTAGTTTTCAGAAGTCCTACACTGCCTAGTTCTCTTTCAATCTGTAAATTTCTTTGTTTCTTTAACAGTGTAGCACCATGAGCTCTTATCCTAGCTTTGTTAAAACTTAGACCCTTTCTTTGACTTGATCGTTATTAGATGTTCTTAAGCAAGTCACTCAGTCTTCTTGTTACTTCTTTTGCTGATTATCAATATAGGACTAATAGTGTTATTGTTATGTAATTCATAATAAGGTCATTTGTGAATATCAAACATGTTAAGGTATGTAAAATAGTATATAACTTTACTTTTACTAAAGTTAGATAGATAGAGATATAATAATACGTCTTCTAAATATCATATTAAGACCATTCCTGGTGCTTTCTACCTAAAGTTAAAATGTGCCCTTATAATTATCAAGATAACAATTCAAGCTCGATACCATCATTGCATTTGATAATTCAGTTTTACTGAAGAGATAGAATAACTGCAAAATAATAAAAACAATAAATCAGGAATAATAAAAATAATAAATAAATCACAGTTAGAATACATCAACGTTATACACAAGGAGTATTAGTAGGAAGAGTGAACAAAAGGAATTCTTCACCTAGTAATAGTTTAAGTGGATATAGTTTATGTGAATTGATGAAAAAAATCTTATAAAAATAACATTGTTGTGGCTTTGGTGACCATAACCTTCATGACCTAGAAAGTAATGATTTAATGGAAAGCAAAATAAATTACATCCATGATTTATTTAATAAAGGCTGGGAATCAAAACTAAGTACAATTGAAATAAAGATTTATGACTCAACTCAAATTATATTTAATGTGAAGGAGAAAAATTCATCAAAATAGTAATACTTACGCTAACTTAAAATCATTAGCAATCATACACCAATCATAAAGAAAATCTATACTTATAATTTATACAAAAAATAATATTGTGGTTTCATGAAAATCAAAACCTACAGAAAACCTAAATATTGAAAATCTCTTGCTCACTTTATAAAATCTTTATCCCATGACATAAAGTATGTTACATGCAGAACATTCTCATAGATGTTTAGTATATGAAACAGTATACCAGTTAATTTTAAACATTTTATGGAGTGAGAGAAACATTCAAAAATTTGAAAACATTTAGTTTAGCTATTTTTTATCACTTTAAAGATACACTGAACTGTAAGAAAATACAACATATACAACTAAAAACTACTTCTTGACATATATTTTTTCAATTTAACATTTTAACATTTTAAACTTTTTGGATGTAATTAGATTTATGTCTTCAAAATATATTAGAAAAATCAAATTTTCTTATAGAGTTATTATTTCCAACAAACATTTACACTACTATACCCTGAAAGTGCAAGGGTGAAAATTCATGACTCTATCACACAAGACATGGTGATTTTGTCTATTTTCCTCTCAGCATGGATTACCCCAGATGAGGCAGATTCTCTTCTCTCTGATCTATCTAAGGATAAACGTTATCTAGCTCTTTTATGACTAAACTGTTATCTTGGAAAATATGTTAGAATCACAGTGGTAGCGTCCAATATAAACAGAACTTCAACACACTCTTCTGGTTCATAATTTATGTCCAGAACATACTTAAAATGGCCCTAAATCCATTGTAAATCAAACTAATTTACAATTGCCCCTCATTTGTTTTTGCTTGTTTGCTTTTTTTGGAGAAGTTCGCTCATGTGTCAAAGAAGGAGAGACATTCAGATACTTGGAAACATATAGATTTGTCTACCAAAGCTTCTTTGAAAGGATTTGACCGGTTTCCCTTTTCTAAAATTAAAACTCATTGCCTAGAATAAATCTCCTCATTGCTCAGGGAAAAATGCCTCCCTGATCCAATATGCTATCATCACAATTTCCCTAGTATTTCTCTCCCACAAATTTTCCAACCCAGAATTGTGTGAAAACCACGTAGAGAAGTATTTTTTTTTCTTTGAAGTTTGAACACTTGAAAACAACAATAACAGGGACTTCCCTGGTGGTCCAGTAGTTAAGACTCTGTATTTCCAATGCAGGGGGTGCAGGTTCGATCCCTGGTCGGGGAACTAAGATCCCATATGCCGGGTGGCATGGTCAAAAAAAAAAATGTGCTTCTAATACATACACAAACATTAACATGAAAGTTTACGACAAGAGACTTATCTGATAAAATCTGCCATTGCAGTCGTGTTGGATGGTTTCTGGTTTGGAAAAGTCTGGGATAGGAAGAGACAGAGAGAGAAAGAGAGAATGAGTTCCAGTTGGAACACATTATCTTTGAAACATGCACATGAGAAATGCTTGGAAAGCAGTTGAAAATATGTACCTGAAAATCAGGACAGAGTCCAAACCTGGACATAAATATTTGAGAGTTACCTTTATGAAGCTATAGGAGTGTTTTTTAAAGTATGGCATATCATCAAGGCTTTTCGTGATCTGGTCAATGCCTGTTTCTCTCTCTGTTGCTCTCCTGCAACTTACCCTTTGAACACATTGACAACTTGTGATAACCCAAATGTGTCATATTTCTTCAAGATATTACCTGAAATGCCCTCCATATTTTCTTCCCTTACCATAATTCCTGGGAAACTTCTACACCTCACTTAAGACCCTGTTGGAAAGTTTATGTTTGTAAGATTTTTCATGGCCTCTGAAATGAGAATGACTCATTCTATTCATTGTTTCTCTACTTTAGTATTTAGCACATTAATTACAGTTATGTGTTTAATTATCTGTCTGCTGTTAGGCCTTTTTAGGGAAAGCTATATCTTATTTGCCTAAAACACAGGAATATTTTCAACACATTTGGTAAATAAATGGATTTATTAATTAATTAAAAATCTAACAGGCCTCCCTGCTAACTCACTATAGCATATTTGTTTCTGCAAGAATTCTCCACCTGAACTGGGTACAAGTAATTCTAACTGTCCTTTTCTGAAAATAAACTTGATTTCCTCAACATCAATTTTTAAATCAGTGGTAGAGAAATTGCAGAGTAATTCATATAACAACTCAGCTATAGTGCATATCACCTGAAATTTTCCTCTCAGTATCCATCAAAGTTAATGTGACACAGCAATGGGCAGGAGAGGATGCTTTCTTATATGAATATGAGCTGTTATTTCTAAACTTATTTTTGCTGATGTCAGTATAATCCCCCATTTAATTGATCCAGATTCATGTATGTTTGACATTTATTTAGTGCCTATTATATGTCAGGCACTGTGTTACTTGCCCCTGATCCCTACTTGGTGATTCCTAGGGGACAAGTTAAGAAATTAAAAATCTCACTATGTATTAACAGTAGCAAACATTGAAAAAATTCTAGAATACACTGATAATAAATATTATCCTATAGCTAGAAACATGAACATTAGTATACTTTATGAATTACATTTAGCCTTAATATAATATTATTGATTTTGAAATTTTAATTCATATTGTAAAATACGCTCATACTGACATTGGTCTTCTATCTGTTTTTGTTTTATTTTTTTCCACTTACAGTAAGATAAACAGAAAAAAAGTACAGAAAAGGAGCCTATTGTCTTTGAGAAAATCTCTCTTTGCTCTTAAACATGATCTAATTAGAATCAATATTTAATAAATGAGAAACTGAAAAATATAAACGTGACTGAAGTCCATCTCATATGTTGTCTATACTTGGAAAACATCAGGCATGTTTAAAGTTAGATTTGCTTGAATAATATGCAATCTAATAATACAGGTGTGTTACCCCAAAGGAAGTTAACTGAATGAACATAGAGAATTTAACAGATGCTTTTTTTTTGTAAATATTTTTTTGGAGTGGATGGTTTTTCCAATGCTTTTATTATTTCACCTTGATTTGATTAGACTGAGACACTGAAGGCTTCACGTGACCCCCAAGCCCAGAAGTAGGCACCAGGGTGGAGACAGAGACAACTCCAGGAAAACGCCTATGGATTTGTCTTAAGAAGAAGGCAACAGAAATCCTAACATTTAGAGAGCCTGGCACCTTCATGTGGTTTTCTTATGGCTCAAATAAAGCATTTGGAAAGTTTTATAGATTCCTCACCCTCTCTCAAAAAACTGAATTATTTTTAGGCATCTTGTGACAGATTAAAGGAACATCAATGGTGACAGAATGGTTTTCTAGAGCCTTTTGTGGACTCAACTTGTTCCAAGAGAGGAAATGAAATATATATTTAACTGGGATTCTTTAGATTCCAATTTTAAACACAATCCAACCTCTTTACAGTAAAGCAAGATGGACATGATTCACCTCCCACAGTTCAAAATCACCTATTTGGTAGAGGGAAGAGACGGCATTTAACATCCTACAATGCACAGGCCCCCATTCCCCACCACACACATAAACACGTACACAACAAAGAAATATCTGGTCCAAAATGTCAAAAGTGCAAAACTGAAAAGCCTGCCACACAAGAACAGTAACTGGAGTGGATTTCCCATGCAAAACTATGGAGGCCTGAAAGAAATGATACAATATTTGTAAACTGCTGAAAAAAAAGATATTTCGATGCAAAATTCTATATCCAGTGTAATTAAATTTCATGAATGAAATGACATAAAGACAGTCTCTGAAAAAAAGAAGACTAAGAGAATTGTTCTTCCAGCAGATCTGCCTTAAGTTGATAAGAAAGTTTTACATACAAAATGGAAATGGCTCCAGAAAGAAACTTGGAAATTAAGAACAAAGGAAAAGTAACCTAAATGATATGTATCTGGGTAAATATAATGGATTATTCTTCTCTTGAGTTCTTCAAAATATGTTTGGGTGCTAAAACCATAACTTATAATATTGTCTGTTTGTAGATGTAATATGTAAGAAACTATAATGTAATCAGAGAGGGTAAAGGGACCTGTATAGTGGTTCAGGTTGTACATTACACTTAAAGTGATAAATATTGACTCTAATTGGAGTGTAAAAAGTTGTGTTTACAATTTAATCTATAGAGATACCATTAAAAATATACAAAGAGATGTAGCCAAAAGCAAAATAGTTAAATTAAAATGGAATGCTCAAAATTGTTCAAATAACTTGAAAGGAGGAAGAGAAGGGGGAAAAAAGGAACAAAAATAAAAGTAAACAAAGAGGAAACAAATAATAAAATTATAAAACTAAATTAAATCTTATCAATAAATATATTAAATATATAGAAGGGGGAAAAAGGAACAAAAATAAAAGTAAACAAAGAGGAAACAAATAATAAAATTATAAAACTAAATTAAATCTTATCAATAAATATATTAAATATAAATTATTTAAACATACCAGTTAAAAAACAGAACAGATAAGAAAATGATCTTCTGCTATGTGCTCGCATCCACTGAGTGCAGGCTGTGTAATCTATGAGAAGATCAGTTGGCTGTAAGATATAAGTTCAAAGAACATAAGGAAATGTACTTATAGAAAATGAAGCCATCAGTTCTGACTTAATTGGACAGAATTTTAATAAGAGTTTATCACCAAAACCATCTCAGAATTCTATCTAAATCTTGAGATGGCAAAAATATTTTTAAATTTCTTCATATTATTAAGCGATTTTATTGAGTGGTTATTATGCCTATAGTAATATGATAACACTAGTTTTGTTATGTATATTATGTAATAGAGGTTTATGTTTGTGAATGACATGTAGTCTATAGTACATTGAAGTCTACATTAAGCTGTGTGGTTCATTTAATAGAACTGGTGCATATTATTTTAAAATCAATATCAAAGTTCATTTATTGAATATAAATTCCTTAGTTAGAAATATAACCATGTTCATTTTCAGAGAAAACACTATGCTTTTCATGGCAATTCACATAATGACTTAGTTTCCAGGAAGGTTTTCGATGAAAAGTGACGCTGCCTATACAAAAATGTTCCTAGCAGAAATATTTCCCCCTCAGCTAATTTGAATCAAAGTACTGCTATAAATATTTCCCAGTTATTAGTGAAAGGTGTACTGAGAAAATCAAAACAAAAATAGAGTCTTTGCTTCAAAAGACTGCATTATTCTCTAGTGGTTTTGAGTTGGCACTAATACTGGGACAGAAGGCAAGACCCAAAATAGCAACAACAGGCTCTTTTGGCTCCCTGCATCAATTTTCTCACAAATACCAAACAACTGTGTGTATGTGTTTGTGTATGCATGTGTGCAATATTCTCAAGGGGACACAGGATAAAATAATTTCATGGGAATATTTGTGTGAGCACATTAAAAAAATATATATATATATATCAACTTCACGTAATGAAATCAGAGGAAGATAATTTTAATTTTGGCTAACTATTTAAGGAAGTCACTTATTTAAGGAATTTCAATGTACTTAGACAATTCTCTCTCTCTTCTTTTTATTACTATATATTTATGGAGCAATAAGTCTCACAAAAATAGATTATTGAAAGTTAGAAATCAGAGTGAGGTTATGGCTCCCTGTATTTGGTTTAGGAATCTGGAAAAATCAGTCATTGAAGGAACAGATGTTTGAATCTTTTCAAATGTACTTAGCAAAGATTTATTCCTCAACCTCATCCCCTTCTCCACCTTCACCCCTCATGCTGTCCGTATCACACACAAGTATCCACAGGGGCATTGTGGATTGTTGTTTCCTGAATTGTGGGCATTATGAATATGATGGTATAACATTTCAATGGTTGTCGGTAATCTAAATGTGTTCTCCTTGTTTTCCAGTTGACCCTGACGATGCTGGGAGTGGAGTAAGTTGTGAAGAGTAAATGAGACATAAGTGAAAGTGTGTCCTTTTAGACAACTTGTACACTAAGAACGTGTGAAAAAATAATGTCAACCAGTGCCTTGCATTTTGTGATCAATTTATAGAAATTATTGATTTAACACTTTAAAGAAGTTCTATTTTTGCATTTCTGCACTAGCTAAATCCCTGTCCAAGAATGTAGAATTCTTTTCTAGGAAAACAGAGGGTTCTTTTGCAGTTCTGGATCAGACCTAGATGTGAATTGGATAAAAAAAAAAAAAGAGAGATGTAGAAATTTTTCTAAGCCACTAATAGGACAGAAAGTCTCTTTCAAGATTAGTTCAGTTTGCAGGAGGCCAACTTCTGGACGTCAAACAATAAATGGGGTCCCCGAGGAAGAGCCTCCTGAATGATTAGATTAACGTAGATTGGTTCTTGTGAGAAATAGGTTCTAAGGCAGTTCTGCACTGAGACCCTGCAGTAATGTTGAGCCCTTTTTATCTTAAGAAGCTTGTGATTACTGTGTTCATCCAAAGAATATCACTTCATCTTATGCAATTCTACTTTCTTTATGGAAACGTTGGCAATAAAAAGGAAAAAGTAATAGAAAATAATGGAGAAAATAGTAGTTCAGACTGAATGATAATAATGTGAAATGCATTTCACTTTTACCATGTAGAGAGAAATAAAATGTTATCAAGTTTATGGAAAGTACCATCAAATTAACAGAATTTTAAGTATGCACTTTATGAAAGAAGGCCATATTGATAGTGTTTCCTGGCTGACGTTTAAATTTTTCATGTCAATATGTTTCCTGGGGTCATATTTGAGTTCTTATCTTAGTTGTATCTTGCAAGTGTTATTGAGTCCAAGCTTGTACTGCTCTCTGCATGATAAGCTAATAAGTTGAGAGACAAGGTGTTGGGACAAAGAATAGTGACTTTATTTGGAAAGCCAGCTGACCAAAAAGGTGGTGGACTAACATCCTAAAGAACCACTTTTTGTATATGCATTATGTATACTTCAAGCTATAAGCCACAATCCTATTTATGATTAATGTACCTATGTGCAGAGTTAGCAAGACTGGGCAGGAAGCAATTAGCTATAGAGTACAAGTCTGGAGCCTAAAGAAATAGGTACAATATGAAGTCACATTAATTCTTCCCTGTAACACTAGAATTTTTATTTCTCTTCTATGGCGAGATATATATGTATACTAACTTTATTAACATAAAATTATATTCTGTCATTTAAGATTATGCATATGAGAGATACACAAAACCAAGCAATTATGTGCCTATTCCAAATTTGAAATTAATTTTATCATTCCTGAGTTCTGGTTTTCTTCTGACCTTTATTTCAAGTTTATTCAACATCTTTGCTTTACTTTCTTTTTTTTTCTTGACATCTTTATCACAGTATAATTGCTTTACAATGTTGTGCTAGTTTCTGCTGTATAACAAAGTAAGTCAGCTATAGGTATACTTATATCCCCATATCCCCTCCCTCTTGCGTCTCCCTCCCACCCTCCCTATCTCACCCATCTAGAGAGTCACAAAGCACCAAGCTGATCTCCCTGTACTATGAGGTTGCTTCCCACTAGCTATCTATTATATACTTGGTAGTATATATATGTCCATGCCACTCTCTCACTTCGTCCCAGCTTACTCTTCCCCCTCCCGGTGTCCTCAAGTCCATTCTCTACGTATGAGTCTTTATTCCTGTCCTGCCCCTAGGTTCTTCAGAACCATATTTTTTTTAAATTCCATATATATGTGTTAGCACATGGTGTTTGTTTTTCTCTTTCAGACTTACTTCACTCTGTATAACAGACTCTAGGTCCATCCACCTCACTACAAATAACGCAATTTCATTTCTTTTAATGGCTGAGTAATATTCCATTGTATATATGTGCCACATCTTCTTTATCCATTCATCTGTCGATGGACACTGAGGTTGCTTCCATGTCCTGGCTATTGTAAATAGAGCTGCAATGAACATTGTGGTGCATGACTCTTTTTGAATTATGGTTTTCTCAGGGTATATGCCAAGTAGTGAGATTGCTGGGTCGTATGGTAGTTCTATTCTTAGATTTTAAGGAACCTCCATAGTGTTCTACATAGTGGCTGCATCAATTTACATTCCCACCAACAGTGCAAGAGGGTTCCCTTTTCTCCACACCCTCTCCAGCATCTATTGTCTGTAGATATTTTGATGATGGCCATTCTGACTGGTGTGAGGTGATACCTCATTGTAGTTTTGATTTGCATTTCTCTAATGATTAGTGATGTTGAGCTTACTTTCATGTGTTTGCTGGCAATCTGTATATCTTCTTTGAAGAAATGTCTGTTTAGGTCTTCTGCCCATTTTTAGATTGAGGTTTTTTTTTTTTGTTTGTTTTTTTTAAAGAGCTTGGTCACAATTCTAGATGCCTGCTTTTTAAAATTTTTATTTATTTATTTATTTATTTATTTATTTATTTATTTATTTATTTATGGCTGTGTTAGGTCTTCGTTTCTGTGCAAGGGCTTTTTCTAGTTGCGGCAAGCAGGGGCCACTCTTCATCGTGGTGCGCGGGCCTCTCACTATCGCAGCCTCTCTTGTTGCGGGGCACAGGCTCCAGACATGCGGGCTCAGTAATTGTGGCTCACGGGCCCAGTTGCTCTGCGGCATGTGGGATCTTCCCAGACCAGGGCTCGAACCCGTATCCCGTGCATTGGCAGGCAGATTCTCAACCACTGCGCCACCAGGGAAGCCTGGGTTTTTTGTTTTTTGATATTAAGCTGCATGAGCTGCTTGTAAATTCTGGAGATTAATCCTTTGTCAGTTGCTTCATTTGCAAATATTTTCTCCCATTCTGAGGGTTGTCTTTTTGTCTTGTTTATGGTTTCCTTTGCCGTGCAAAAGCTTTTAAGTTTCATTAGGTCCCACTTGTTTATTGTTGTTTTTATTTCCATTTCTCTAGGAGGTGGGTCAAAAAAGATCTTGCTGTGATTTATGTCATGGAGTGTTCTCCCTATGTTTACCTCTAAGAGTTTTATAGTGTCTGACCTTACATTTAGGTCTTTAATCCATTTGAGTTGATTTTTGTTTATGGCGTTAGGGAGTGTTATAATTTCATTATTTTACATGTAGCTGTCCAGTTTTCCCAGCACCACTTATTGAAGAGGCTGTCATTTCTCCATTGTATATTCTTGACTCTTTTATCGAAAATAAGGTGACCATATGTGTGTGGGTTTATCTCTGGGCTTCCTATCCTGTTCCATGGATCTATATTTCTGTTTTTGTGCCCGTAACATACTATCTTGATTGCTGTTGCTTTATAGTATAGTCTGAAGTCAGGAGCCTGATTTCTCCAGCTCCGTTTTCCCTTCTCAAGATTGCTTTAGCTATTCGAGGTGTTTTGTGTTTCCATACAAATTGTGAAATTTTTTATTCTAGTTCTGTGAAAAATACCATTGGTAGTTTGATAGGGATTGCATTTAATCTGTAGATTGCTTTGGGTAGTATAGTCATTTTCACAATGTTGACTATTCCAATCCAAGAACATAGTATATCTCTATATCTGTTTGTATCATCTTTAATTTCATTCATCAGTGTCTTATAGTTTTCTGCATACAGGTCTTTTGTCTCCTTAGGTAAGTTTATTCCTAAGTATTTTATTCTTTTTGTTACAATGGTAAATAGGACTGTTTACTTAATTTCTCTTTCAGATTTTTCATCCTTAGTGTGTAGGAATGCAAGAGATTTCCGTGCATTAATTTTGTATCCTGCTACTTTACCAAATTCATTGATTAGCTCTAGTAGTTTTCAGGTAACATCTTTAGGATACTCTATGTAAAGTATCATGTTATCTGCAGTGACAGCTTTACCTCTTCTTTTCCAATTTGGATTCTTTTTATTTCTTTTTCTTCTCTGACTGCTGTGGCTAAAACTTCCAGAACTATGTTGAATAATAGTGGTGAAAGTGGACAACCTTGTCTTGTTCCTGAACTTAGTGGAAATGGTTTCAGTTTTTCACCATTGAGAACAATGTTGGTTGTTGGTTTCTCATAAAGGGCCTTCATTATGTTGAGGTAAGTTCCCTCTTTGCCTACTTTCTGGAGGGTTTTTATCATAAATGGGTGTGGAATTTTGTCAAAAGCTTTTTCTGCATCTATTGAGATGATCATATTGAGATGAGATGAGATGAAGGTTTTTCTCCTTCAATTTGTTAATATGGAGTATCACATTGATCGATTTGCATATATTGAAGAATCCTTGCATTCCTGGGATAAACCCAACTTGATCATCGTTTATGATCCTTTTAATGTGTTGGTGGATTCTGTTTGCTAGTATTTTGTTGAGGATTTTTGCATCTATGCTCATCAGTGATATTGTCCTATAGTTTTCTTTCTTTGTGACATCTTTGTCTGCTTTTGGTATCAGTTTGATGGTGGTCTCATCGAATGAGTTTGGGAGTGTTCCTCCCTCTGCTATATTTTGGAAGAGTTTGAGAAGGATATGTGTTAGCTATTCTCTAAATGTTTACACATGATTCATGTTAATTCCAACAACACATACCTCCTGGTACTACCATATTTTCCAAATATAAGGAAAAGTCCTTGAGCTGTAAAAACCCAGCATTAATTTCATTTGTATAAATGAAATTCCTAAAGATTTGAAGGCAAAGACATGGAGACTTTCATGTGGAATTTTGAAAGACTGAGAAAAGTCAGCAAAGGTGTATTTCTAACAGACTGGGCAGTATCATCAGCACACATACCAAAGGGTAGCCATCATATACCTGCAAAAAACAAAAAGACTGAACCAAGGTATCTAATTCCACAGGATTGAATGGGTTCATTTGTTTACTTATTATTGTTGAAACCATGTTATAATTATCTTTGAATCTGAAGGGCTTTCTCATAGTACCTACCACAATTCAGGTTCTCAAGAGGCAACTAACTACTACTAACTACTGAATTTAATTGTCATCATACAAAACATTTTACGACTAAAATCAAATAGGATTTATAAATATGATGATAATATTCCCTGGAAGTTTTATAATTATAGACCCTGATTTTTCTCCAGATTTTAGGTATAATTAGACTAAGGTAGGAAAAATTTATCATAAAATGACTAAAATTAATTGCTTACATAATATAGAATCTCTCATAAGTCAAGTTTCCATCTTTGTCCTCAAGGGGCTTTTGAATGAAGCATTGAATAACTTAGACCCAAGATAATATAATACAGTGAGCTTTGGCTAACTCATCTTATAATAAAAGAAACACATATAAATAATAGTTAAATCACAAGGCAAACATACAAATAAATATAGACAGGGGAAAAAATATATCAACTATTTAAGTTAATATGATTGCTATGAGTCAAAGCAGAAATGGAAACAACAGGGCATACAACTCTTATGCTATAACAAAAAGAAGTATCTCAGTTTTGTTAAAAGATATTTTCCTGAAATTAAGTGTTTAAGAACTTTGATTGCACAATACTTACACAAAGGCCTTGATTAAATGCACAAATATTGCTTTGAGTAATAATTAATGCTGCTAAAGCATATGTCCCTCAGCTTTGTAAGACAAGTGATTTTACTGAACCTGAGGCCTAGTAAGAATTCATATTAGCAGTGTGAGTGTGGATAACTGAAGACCCATCTATTTTTTCATATATTCTTTTTCCATCAATACATTTTTTCAATAGTTATTTCTTATGTTCCTATTCTAAGACTGACATTATGATAAGAACTTAAAATCACCTTAGTTTTATAGTATAGAGTAGAAAACCTTTCTGATCTTGGCAAGGGGAGGTAAATTCTTACCTAAGATGTTTATTTGATACTGTTTTAAAATACTGTCATCAGTTTTAAGCTCAATCTATTGAAAGCATATTTACCTTCTCATTTATCCAAAATAGCATTCAGAAACAGTTGGAAAACCTCAGAATCTTGGACGGTTTTTCATTTTTCCTCACACCATTTCAAATAATTGGATTGCTAGAAATGTTTACTGCTGAGTACAGTGTGTTGCTGGGCAAGTTAGTGAGCCATGGCTACATATTACAACTTCTGAAAAATGAAATCAGATTATTATTTCCTTGAGAAATCAATAGTGTTTAGGATGATTATAATTCTTTTTAGTAGTGATGCTACATATATATATATACACTACTGGCTATACACATAGACATGAAAAACAAAATACTTGTAGGGGAGGTGAAGTTTTCATTGTGTCAAAGGCAATTGGTAGCACACATAAAGCTAGGTTAGAGAGGACCTTCAAGACGGTGGAGGAGTAAGATGTGGAGATCACCTTCTTCCCCACAAATACATCAAAAATACATCCACATGTGTAACAACTCCTACAGAACACTTACTGAACGCTGGCAGAAGATCACAGACTTCCCAAAAGGCAAGAAACTCCCCATGTACCTGGGTAGGGCAAAAGAAAAGAGAAAAAACAGAGACAAAAGAATAGGGATGGGACCTGCACCTCTGGGAGGGAGCTGTGAAGGAGGAAAAGTTTCCACACACTGGGAAGCCCCTTCACTGACAGAGATGGGGGGTAGTGGGGGGGAAGCTTTGGAGCCACGGAGGAGAGCGCAGCAACAGGGGTGCAGAGGGCAAAGTGGAGAGATTCCCACACAGAGGATCAGTGCCGACCAGCACTCACCAGCCCGAGAGGCTAGTCTGCTCACCCGCAGGGACGGGTCGGGGATGTGAGCTGAGGCTTGGGCTTCGGAGGTCAGATCCCAGAGAGAGGACTAGGGTTGGCTGTGTGAACACAGCCTGAAGGGGGCTAGTGCGCCACAGCTAGCTGGGAGGGAGTCTGGGAAAAAGTCTGGAACTTCCTAAGAGGCAAGAGACCATCATTTCGGGGTGTGTGAGGAGAGGGGATTCAGAGAACTTCCTAAACGAGCTCCAGAGATGAGTGGCTATCAGCGTGGACACCAGATACAGGCATGAAAAGCTAAGGCTGCTGCTGCAGCCACCAAGAAACCTGTGTGCAAGCACAGGTCACTATCCAAACCTCCCCTCCAGGAGCCTGTGCAGCCCGCCACTGCCAGGGTCCCATGATCCAGGGACAACTTCCCTGGGGGAACACACAGCGCGCCTCAGGCTGGTGCAATGTCATGCCAGCCTCTGCCACCACAGGCTCGTACCACATTCCGTACCCCTCCCTCTCCTTGGCCTGAGCAAGGCAGAGCCCCCTCATCAGCTGCTACTTTAACCACCTCCGGTCTGGGTGAAGAACAGACGCCCTCAGGTGACCTACATGTAGAGGCGGAGCCAAATCCAAAGCTGAACCCCAGGAGCTGTGCGAACAAAAAAGAGAAAGGTAAATTTCTCCCAGTAGCCTCAGGAGCAGCAGATTAAATCTCCATAATCAACTTGATGTACCCTGCATCTCTGGAATACCTGAATAGACAACGAATCATCCCAAAATTAAGACAGTGGACTTTGGGAGCAACTGTAGACTTGGGGTTTGCTGCTTCTAATTTTTATGCTTATCTCAGCTTAGTTTTTAGCACTTGTTATCATTCATGGATTAGGTTATTGGTTTGGTTGCTGTCTTTTTTTTTTTTTTTTTTTTTTTTTGCTTTTTTATTCCTTTTTAAATTTTTTATTTTAATAATATATTTTTTAATTTTTTATTTTAATATCTTTTTTATTTTATTTTACTTTATTTTTTTCTTTCTTTCTTTTTTTCCCCCTCCCTTTTCTTCTGAGCCGTGTGGCTGACAGTGTCTTACTGCTCTGGCCGGGTGTCAGGCCTGAGCCTCTGAGGTGGGAGAGCTGAGTTCAGGACATTGGACCACCAGAGGCCTCTCAGCCCCACGTAATATTAATTGGCAAGAGCAGTTCCAGAGATCTCCATCTCAATGCTAAGACCCAGCTCCACTCAATGACCAGCAAGCTCCAGTGTTGGATACCCCATGCCAAACAATTAGCAAGACAGGAACACAACCTACCCATTAACAGAGAGGCTGCCTACAGCCATAAGTTCACAGACAACCCAAAACACACCACCAAAAATGGTCCTGCTCACCAGAAAGACAAGATCCAGCCTCATCCATCAGAACACAGGCACCAGTCCCCTCCACCAGGAAGACTACACAAGCCACTGAACCAACCTTACCCACTGGGGGCAGACACCAAAAACAACGGGAACTATGAACCTGCAGCCTACAAAAAGGAGACCCCAAACACAGTAAGTTAAGCAAAATGAGAAGACAGACAAATACGCAGCAGATGAAGGAGCAAGGTAAAAACCCACCAGACCAAACAAATGAAGAGGAAATAGGCAGTCTACCTGAAAAAGAATTCATAATAATGATAGTAAAGATGATCCAAAATCTTGGAAATAGAATGGAGAAAATACAAGAAACGTATAACAAGGATCTACAAGAAAAAAAGAGCAAACAAACAATGCTGAACAACACAATAAATGAAATTAAAAATTCTCTAGAAGGAATCAATAGCAGAATAACTGAGGCAGAAGAACGGATAAGTGGCCTGGAAGACAAAATAGTGCAAATAACTACCACAGAGAAAAATAAGCAAAAAAGAATGAAAAGAATTGAGGACAGTCTCAGAGACTTCTGGGACAACATTAAATGCACCAACATTCGAATTACAGGGGTCCCAGAAGAGGAGGAGAAAAAGAAAGGGACTGAAAAAATATTTGAAGAGATTATAGTTGAAAACTTCCCTAATATGGGAAAGGAAATAGTCAGTCAATCCAGGAAGTGCAGAGACTCATGTACAGGATAAATCCAAGGAGAAACATGCCAAGACATATATTATCAAACTATCAAAAATTAAATACAAAGAAAAAATATTGAAAGCAGCAAGGGGAAAGCAACAAATAACATACAAGGAATCCCCATACAGTTAACAGCTGAACTTTCAACAGAAATTCTGCAAGCCAGAGGGAGTGGCAGGACATATGTAAACTGATGAAAGGGAAAAATCTACAACCAAGATTACTCTACCCTGCAAGGATCTGATTCAGATTCAATGGAGAAATTAAAACCTTTACAGACAAGCAAAAACTAAGAGAATTCAGCACCACCAAACCAGCTTTACAACAAAGGCTAAAGGAACTTCTCTAGGCAGGAGACGCAAGGGAAGGAAAAGACATAAAATAAAAATAAAAAACCAAAAGCAATTAAGAAAATCGTAGCAGGAACATACATGTCGATAATTACCTCTAATGTAAGTGGATTAAATGACCCAACCACGAGACATCGACTGACTGAAAGGATACAAAAACAAGACTGATATATATGCTGTCTACAAGAGATCACTTCAGACCTAGGGACACATACAGACTGAAAGTGAGGGATGGAAAAAGATATTCCATGCAAATGGAAATCAAAAGAAAGCGGAGTAGCAATTCTCATATCAGACAAAATAGATTTTAAAATAAAGACTGTTACAAGAGACAAAGAAGGACACTACATAATGATCAAGAGATCAATCGAAGAAGAAGATTTAACAATTGTAAATATTTCTGCACCCTACATAGGAGCACCTCAATGCTTAAGGCAAATGCTAACAACCATAAAAGGGGAAATCAACAGTAATACAATAATAGTAGGGGCCATTAACACCCCACTTTCAGCACTGGACAGATCAACCAAAATGAAAATAAATAAACACAAGCTTTAAATGACACATTAAACAAGATGGACTTAATTGATATTTATAGGACGTTCCATCCAAAAGTAACAGAAAACACTTTCTTCTCAAGTACTCATGGAACATTCTCCAGGATAGATCATATCCTGGGGCACAAATCAAGCCTTGGTAAATTTAAGAAAATTGAAATCATATCAAGTATCTTTTCCAACCACAACGCTATGAGACTAGACATCAATGACATGAAAACAACTGTAAAAAATACAAACACATGGAGGCTAAGCAATACACTACTAAATGACCAAGAGATCAATGAAGAAATCAAAGAGGAAATCAAAAAATACCTAGAAACAAATGACGATGAAAACGTGACACCCAAAACCTATGGGATGCAGCAAAAGCAGTTCTAAGAGGGAAGTTTATAGCACTAAGTTCCTACCTCAAGATAGAAGAAACATCTCAAAAAAACCCCTAAACTTACACCTAAAGCAATTAGAGAAACAAGAAGAAAAATATCCAAAGTTAGCAGAAGGATAGAAATCATAAAGATGAGAGCAGAAATAAATGAAAAACTCATGAAGCAAGTGATATCAAAGATCAAGAAAACTAAAAGCTGTTTTTTTGAGAAGATAAATAAAATTGATAAACCATTAGCCAGACTCATCAAAAAAAAAAAGAGAGAAGACTCAAGTCAAGAGAATTAGAAATGAAAAAGGAGAAGTGACAACTGACACGGCAGAAATACAAAGGATATGAGAGATTACTACACACAATCATATACCAATAAAATGGACAATCTAGAAAAAATGGACAAATTCTTAGAAAAGCACAACCTTCCAAGACTGAACCAGGAAGAAATAGAAAATATAAACAGACCAATCACAAGCACTGAAATTGAAACCGTAATTAAAAATTTTCCAACAAAATAAAGCCCAGGACCAGATGGCTTCACAGGCAAATTCTCTCAAACATTTAGAGAAGAATTAACACCTATCCTTCTCAAACTCTTCCAAAATATCACAGAGGGAGGACATTCCCAAACGCATTCTACAAGGCTACCATCACCCTGACACCAAAACCAGGCAAAGATGTCACAAAGAAAGAAAACTACAGGCCCATATCACTGATGAACATAGATGCAAAAATTCTGAACAGAATACTAGCAAACAGAATCCAACAGCACATTAAAAGGATCATACACCATGATAAAGTGGTGTTTATCCCAGGAATGCAAGGATTCTTCAACATCTGCAAATCAATCAATGTTATACTCCATATTAACAAACTGAAGGAGAAAAACCATATGATCATCTCAATAGATGCAGAAAAAGCTTTTGACAAAATTCAACAACCATTATTGATAAAAACCCTCCAGAAAGTAGGCAAAGAGGGAACTTACCTCAACATAATAAAGGCCATTTATGACAAACCCACAGCCAACATCCTTCTCAATGGTGAAAAACTGAAAATATTTCCACTAAGTTCAGGAACAAGACAAGGTTGTCCACTCTCACCACTATTATTCAACGTAGTTTTGGAAGTTTTAGCCACAGCAGTCAGAGAAGAAAAAGAAATAAAAAGAATCCAAATTGGAAAAGAAGAAGTAAAGCTGTCACTGCAGATAACATGATACTATACATAGAGTATCCTAAAGATGTTACCTGAAAACTACTAGAGCTAATCAATGAACTTGGTAAAGTAGCAGGATACAAAATTAATGCACAGAAATCTCTTGCATTCCTACACACTAATGATGAAAAATCTAAAAGAGAAATTAAGAAAAGTGTCACATTTACCATTGCAACAAAAAGAATAAAATGCCTAGGAATAAACCTACCCAAGGAGACAAAAGACCTGTATGCAGAAAACTATAAGACAATGATGAAAGAAATTAAAGATGATACAAACAGATATAGAGATATACCATGTTCTTGGATTGGAAGAATCAACATTGTGAAAATGACTATACTACCCAAAGCAATCTACAGATTCAATGCAATCCCTGTCAAACTACCAATGGCATTTTTCACAGAACTAGAACAAAAAATTTCACAATTTGTATGGAAACACAAAGGACACCGAATAGCCAAAGCAATCTTGAGAAAGGAAAATGGAGCTGGAGGAATCAGGCTGCCTGACTTCAGAATACACTAGAAAGCAACAGCAATCAAGACAGTACGGTACGGGCACAAAAACAGAAATATAGATCAATGGAATAGGATAGGAAGCCCAGAGATAAACCCACGCACATATGGTCACCTTATTTTTGATAAAGGAGGCAAGGTATACAATGGAGAAAAGACAGCCTCTTCAACAAGTGCTGCTGGGAAAACTGGGCAGCTACATGTAAAAGAATGAATACTCCCTAACACTGTACACAAAAATCAACTCAAAATAGATTAAAGACCTAAATGTAAGGCCAGACACTATAAAACTCTTAGAGGAAAATATAGGCAGAACATTCTGTGACATAAATCACAGCAAGATCCTTTTGACCCACCTCCTAGAGAAATGGAAATAAAAACAACAATAAACAAATGGGACCTAATGAAACTTAAAAGCTTTTGTGCAGCAAAGGAAATCATAAACAAGATGAAAAGCCAACCTTCAGAATGGGAGAAAATATTTGCAAATGAAGCAACTGACAAAAGATTAATCTCCAAAATTTACAAGCAGCTCATGCAGCTCAATATCAAAAAAACAAACAACCCAATCCACAAATGGGCAGAAGACCTAAAAAGACATTTCTCCAAAGAAGATATACAGATTGCCAACAAACACATGAATGGATGCTCAACATCACTAATTATTAGAGAAATGCAAATCAAAACTACAATGAGGTATCACCTCACACCAGTCAGAATGGTCACCATCAAAATATCTACAGACAATAGATGCTGGAGAGGGTGTGGAGAAAAGGGGACCCTCTTACACTGTTGGTGGGAATGTAAATTGATGCAACCACTATGGAGGACACTATGGAGGTTCCTTAAAAAACTAAAAACAGAACTACCATATGACCCAACAATCCCACTACTGGGCATATACCCTGAGAAAACCATAATTCAAAAAGAGTCATGTACCACAATGTTCATTGCAGCTCTATTTACAGTAGCCAGGACATGGAAGCAACCTCAGTGTCCATCGACAGACGAATGGATAAAGAAGATGTGGCACATATATACAATGGAATATTACTCAGCCATTAAAAAAAATGAAATTGAGTTATTTGTAGTGAGGTGGATGGACCGAGAGTCTGTCACACAGAGTGAAGTAAGCCTGAAAGAAAAAAACAAATACCGTGTGCTAACACATATATACGGAATCTAAAAAAAAGTATGGTTCTGAAGAACCTAGGGACAGGACAGGAATAAAGAGTCAGACGTGGAGAATGGGCTTGAGGACACCAGGAGCGGGAAGGGTAAGCTGGGACGAAGTGAGAGAGTGGCATGGACATATATACACTACCAAATGTAAAATAGATAGCTAGTGGGAAGCAGCCGCATAGCACAGGGAGATCAGCTCGGTGCTTTGTGACCACCTAGAGGGGTGGGATAGGGAGGGTGGGAGGGAGGCTCAAGAGGGAGGGGATATGGGGATATATGTATACGTATAGCTGATTCACTTTTTTATACAGCAGAAACTAACACAACAATATAAAGCAATTATACTCCAATAAAGATGTTAAAAAAAAAAAAAAAAAGCTAGGTTATAGTCAGGTATATACCTATTAGGAATAAGTCAATGTCATGTGTATTAGCAGTGCTTTCCTCATGCTGGTTTTAGAGCACTAAAGCAAAATTCAAGCTCTTAAATTATCGCTGCTGGAGAGCAACAACAACATTAAAAGCATCTCTTCCCTATGAAAGCTTAGTTTCTCCAAGGCAGATTTTTTGGTTTAGCCTTAAAATAAATAATTTCGATTCTTCAGGCAATGACCTCTGAAAAGCAATACTGGAGTCACAGAAGGTAACTCTATTCAAATTACCAGTTGGGTTAATAGCCTGCTCTGTGTCATATGAAATAGTGCTTTGTGAATTGAATTTCTCTGCTGATATTTTTAGCTCTGAGTCCATCACTTAAGGAGGATCATTCATCTCTTATACCAACACAGTTTCCATTTTCTATCTTAGCCTAGAAATCAACTGAAAGTGATTGAAGGAAGTGGAAATTCTATGTGTGCCTATGGAAGACTCTCAGCAGTTTTGGCAAACAATAGAGAAGGCCTTCAATAGTCTGACCTTATGCTACCTAGGCAATAGTTCCCAACAAGTCCACACTGCAATCATTTATTACCATCAGAGTGATCTCTTTGCTGTCCTCCAACTGACAGATGAATTTCCCTTCCTCTACTTTTGCTCAGTGTCACATTACCTTTGTCTGACATTCAGTCTAATGAGACAGTGTAATGAAGTACTTAAGAGCATTCACCCTTAATCCAGACAGTCTGAATTTTTTTTTTTTTTTTTAACCCCTGTATTCCCAGTACCCAGCACTTGTCTGGCATCCAGCAGGCTCTCAATGATTATACGATGAATGATGTTGAAAGGAACACAGGGGAAGTTCAACCTCAGCTCTACCACTCTGTTATTTGATAGGCTGCTTGTCTTCTGTCCCATTTGGTAGTTTTGCAAATGGAATAATAGTTTCATCTCTAATCAGAAGGCTCTACATCCCACTAAGGCTTGAACTTGAACCCTAAGGCTGCTACTCAGTATACTTTGGCAATCACCCGTCTGTTTTGACACTTTTTCCACATCTGCAACACAGAGATAATAATATTACCTTCTCATAAGTTTAGAGTGAAAATTAAATCACATAATATATGTGAACATTTACAAGTAAGACCTAGCACACTGTAAATGTTATATGAGTGTTTATTCAATTATTAGTTCAAATTTTCCATCTTCCAAGTGCCAACTACCAAATATTTTTTTCTAAATACAGTAGTCCAGACTTTGACTTCTTCTGAATGTCTAAAGCACTCTGACAATACCACATGAATGTACTTAGTTATTTGCTAATTGTTTCATATATTTCATCACTATTTATGCAAAGAAATTATTAGCACTTTAAGTAGATAAATTTTTTTTTGTTTACTAAAATTAGCCCAGTGTTAGAAAAATAATAGACCTAAATTATTTTGTATTAGTCGATTGATTTATAAAACCAGATTTATGAAATTGAAATCTACATTCCATTGCTAATGACTAGAAAATGTCAGTTCGCTGACTTTTGATGCCCCAATATGCTGTTAAGCCCATTGGTACTTTTATTGCAAAAGCTCTATTTTGAATTCAGTAATTCCATTTCTCAATATTTATATTTCTGGGCTTGTATTCTCCATGTGCTCACTCAGTATGTACATTATTTCCTTTAAATAATGTTAATAATAGCTGTTTCAATATTCTTTTATGCTAATTTCCACACTGTATCATTTCCTAATTTATTTTTATGATTAATACACCTAGTTATGGGTTATGTCATTATGCTTCTTGAAATAGTAGTAAGAAGTTGTGGATATTATGTTGTTAGCTAATAAACTAATATCTATTCTCATTTAAAGAACGTTGTTACTTGTGGTTTCTCCTCAGACTACAGGAAGCTAGCAAAAGCATTGTTTGCATTCTTAACCAAACCAACCAACAACGTGGGACAATCTTGGACTCTCACAAATTTTCTACAACTGATCATAATTTGGAGGGCACAGGGAAAACAACTAACCTGAAATCCAAGGAATGGCAAGTGTCTGCAGTGAAAGACAAGAGATGAGCATTTACATACCAGGGACAGATATATCCAGACAGTAATAAGAATTCAGGTAAAAATATTAATGAGTTAGTAAGTGTAGTGTGCAGGCCAGCAAAAGAATATATAAACCATAGAGGCCACAGATATAAGAAAAATACATATCCACTTACAGGTTCTACTCACAGGAGCTCACAAGAAAACATTGGTGACAGGAGTGACATAGAACAATTTGTGGTTCGTGCCTTGGGAGAGGAATACCTGCAGCCATGGGAAAACAATACCACTCAACCACATTCTTTCTCCCTTTTCTCCCCTAGAGACAAATATCTAACCTGAGGAAAGGGGAAAGGAAAAAAAAACACTTTTTCCTATAGGTACTGGTAAAAATCCTATGCATCTGGGAAAAGTGAACAGAAAAACATTCTCTATATCTGGTGAATGTGAAGCATGTATGCTGACAACTACAGCTGAGGGATTGGCAAAACCACTGAAATGACCACACTTATGAGGTCCAGAAACACAGCGTTTGCCTTAGACTGAAACTTAGCCACAGCAATAGAGAATACTTCCCATCCCCACCACTAGGGTAAAAACACTGAGTAACAAGCAACAATGTAATACTGCAGGGATATTTATTAGAGCATGTAAATTTTTCTAAAGTGCACCACAAAGGAAAAATCTGAAGCTTAGTATAAAGCAGATGTTGAGAAAAATCCTCTGTCAAACTAATACACGTTACAAAGAGAGGTATCGCAAAAATAATTTGAGGCTTGAAATACACTATAAGAAACCATACCAACAACAAACCCTAAACTCAGCTCAACCCTTGGCTAGATTGAGCCAAATTTAATACCAAAAGTATAGTAGAAGGAAAAGTTTGTCCATTTCATGAAACAAAATATAGTTAAGTCTTACAAAAAATATCCTATGTCTTTTCACTGTTTTGCAATAGATGCTTTACACAAGGTGTCCAATTCCTAGCAAAATTTTGAATAATAGAAAAAAAAAACTAGAACAAAACAAACCACAGTACCAAGAGGCAAAGCAACCAACATAACTAAACTCAGATATGACATACATGTTGGAACTATCAAGAAGAGGAATCCTGAAATAACTGTAACAATATGTTAAAGATTCTAATGTTTAAAGTGAGCAACGTGCAAAGCCAGATGTGTTATTTCAGGAGAGAGGTGGAAAATATAAGAAAGAATCAAAGGGAAATGCTACAAATAAAACACACAGAAACAGAGATGTTAAATGCATTCAATGGGCTTATCATAGACCAACACAGCCAAGAGAAAACAAGTGAACCTGAAGACAGGAAATATAAATTTCCTAAACTGAAACACAAAGAAAAAAATAAAGCATTGAACAAAGCACTCATTCATGATCTCTAGAGCCATGTGATGATAAAGAGACCAGTTCTCCAAGAAGAAAAAACAATCCTGAAGTACCTGAATCTTTTTTTTTTTAATTTATTTAATTTATTTATTATTTTTGGCTGTGTTGGGTTTTCGTTGCTGTGCATGGGCTTTCTCTAGTTGCGGCGAGTGAGGGCTACTCTTTGTTGCACTGTGCCGGCTTCTCATTGCAGTGGCTTCTCTTGTTGTGGAGCACAGCCTCTAGAGCACAGGTTCAGTAGTTGTGGCCCACAGGCTTAGTTGCTCCGTGGCATGTGGGATCTTCCCAGACCAGGGCTCAAATCCATGCCCCCTGTATTGGCAGGAGGATTCTTAACCACTGCACCACCAGGGAAGCCCAGTACTTGAATTTTAAAAAAGAGCATATACATCTCTGAAATAAAAACTGAAAGAACCAATAGGAGAATCAGAAAAAGACACAAACAACTATGGAGATTCCAACACTCTACTCTCTGTAAAGATAGAGCAAGTAGACAAAAATCAGTAAGGTTATATTGCACTTGAACAACCCTTTCAAATCAATGTGACCTAAATTAAATTTACAGATTTATACATTTATAAAACACTGGATTCCAAAACACCATATTCATATTCTTTTCAAGTGAAAATGTTGAACATTGACCAAGGAAAATCATATTATTGGCCATAAAATAAATCTTAACATATCTAAAAGGAAATTATTAAATGGTATGTTCTAGTTTCATAATGGAATAAAACCAGAAATAAATAACAAAAGCATAACAAAAAATTTATTTCTTTTATTGTGGTGTATCACATTTAATAATTTGAGTTATGTTGAACCATCCTTGCATTCCAGAGAAAAATCTAACTTGTTTTTGGTTTATGATCCTTTTAATGTGCTGTTGAGTTTGGTTTTCTAATATTTTGTTTAGAATATTTGCATCTATTATTTATTAAAGATATTGGTCTGTGGTTTTCTTTTCTTGTAGTGTCCTTACCTGGCCTTGATACCAGAGTATTGCTGGTCTTGTTAAATGACTTTGGGAGTGTTCCCTCCTCTTCAATTTTTTGGAAGAGTTTGAGAAGGATTGGCATTAAGTCTTCTTTAAATGTTTGGTAGAATTCAACAGTGAAACCATCTGATCCTGTGGCTCTCTTATGTTAAGATTAAAGACTCCAGGTCTCATTGTGCTCCAGTAACTGTACCACTTTTCCTTATCCTTATTATATAAGGGAGGTAACAACCTTCCCTCTTTTGCTTGCCTTTGTGTGTGTCAACAACCTAACACTCTGTAAATAGTCTCTTCATTAAAATTTCTTTATTTAAGCTATCTCAGTGACCTTTTCTTTATTGTCAGAATCCTGACTGGTATACTTGCTAACTTCTTCTATGCCTCAAGAAATCTGCTTGTTGTTCCCTCTGCCCAAATTATATATCCCCAGCTATTCAGTTGATTGAATCTTTTTCAAGTCACACTCAAAAATGAACTTCTCATAAAACTTTTGTTTAAGGAACTCTTACAAAATACCTACCATTATTATTTTCTATAGAAGCATACTTGTTACTTTCTTTACAACTCTTATTTTTATCAGAAATTACCTTATTTTCTTGAGCATCTGTCCCCTTACTCTTTACTAGTATGCACATTTTCTTAAAACTGGAATCTTATCTCTCATATTTATTTCTGGCTCTGGATTTCCAGTACTTAGAACAGTTACTGACACAAAGTAGGCACTCAGTAATATTAAATGAATGAATGAATAAATACTTTGCTAAATGTATTCTTTATAGTGATATGCTTCAGCTTTGGATTGATTTTTTATTATTCTTATTTTATTTAAATTTCTTTGACAATTCTTAATTGGGGCAACTCTTTCCTTCCTTTTTAACATATTATATTCATGAGTATTTAAAAGTTTAGAAATTTTCTTTCTGTTAAAATCAATACATGTCAGGTATAAAAGAAACTTGGGCAAGTCAGCTCTTTGAAGATATCTATAATAACATGGATCTCTTTATGGGGTTTTATGAATTTTCTTTAACAAAATAGTTCTTGGGATTTCAATAGTTCTCATCCTATATAAATATTCCCTAGGTCAATACAAATGACATTTATTATAAATTGTGGGATCTTTGTTGTCGGCTAAACCAAGGTGAAAAATAAAACTTTTTCTGGCCTATTTAAAACTTCTCTATTTTTTAAAGTTTTTATATTTAAATAATTTAAAATTAATGGAAGAGTTGCAAAGATAGTGCAGAGAGTTCCTGTAAGCCCTTTTCATAGTGTCTTTTAATGTTAGCATCTTACATAGCCATGGTACATTTATTAAAACAAAAAATTTGACATTGGTATATTACAACTAACTAAATAATCAGACCGAATGCAGATATCATAAGGTTTTTTTTCAATCTTTATTTTCTTAGAGAAGTTTCAGGTTCATAATAAAATTGAGAGGAAGATACAGACTTCCCATATGTCCCCTGCTACACATGTGTAGTGTCCCCTGCTACACATGTGTATTTTCCCCAATTACTAATATCCCCCATAGTGATCCTTTTATTTTTTTTTACAATCGATGAACCTACCTTCACACATTATAATCACACGAAGTCCATGGTTTGTATTAGGTTTCACTCTTGTGCATACTACGGCTTTTGACAAAAGTATAATGACATATTCACCATTGTAGTATCATACAGAGCAGTTTCATTTTTCTAAAAATTGTCTGTGCTCTGCCTAGTCAATCCTTCCTCCATGCTAACCCATGTCAACCACTGATGTTTGTACTATCTCAATAGGTTTGCCTTTTCCAGAATATCATTTAACTGGAATCATACAATGTGTAGCCTTTTGAGATTGGCTTCTTTCACTTAGTAATATGCATTTAAGTTTCCTCCATATTGTTTCAAGTCTTAATAGCTCGTTTCTTTTTAGTGCTGAATAACATTCCATTGTTTGGATATCTAGTTTATCCATTCACCTGCAGAAGGACATCTTTGTTGCTTCCAAGTTTTAGCAATTATGAATAAATTTCTTATAAACATCCATGTGCAACTATTTATGTGGACATTAGTTTTATTGCTCTTTGGGTAAATGCCAAGTAGCATAATTGCTAGAGTGTATGGTAACTGCCAAACTGTCTTCCAAAGTGGCTGTATCGTTTTTTTTGCAAGATGGACTTAATTGATATTTACAGGACATTCCATCCCCAAACAACAGAATACACTTTCTTCTCAAGTGCTCATGGAACATTCTCCAAGATAGATCATATATTGGGTAACAAATCAAGCCTTGGTAAATTTAAGAAAATTGAAATTGTATCAAGTATCTTTTCCAACCACAACGCTATGAGACTAGATATCAATTACAGGAAAAATCGGTATAAAATACAAACATATGGAGGCTAAACAATACACTACTAAATAATCAAGAGATCACTGAAGAAATAAAAGAGGAAATAAAAAAAAAACCTAGAAGCAAATGACAATGAAAACACGACGAACCAAAACCTATGGGATGCAGCAAAATCAGTTCTAAGAAGGAAATTTATAGCAATACAATCTTACCTCAAGAAACAAGAAACATCTCAAATAAACAACCTAACCTTACACCTAAAGCAATTAGAGAAAGAAGAACAAAAACCCCAAAGTGAGCAGGAGGAAAGAAATCATAAAGATCATCTCAGAAATAAATGAAAAACAAATGGAGGAAACAATAGCAATGATCAATAAAACTAAAAGCTGGTTCTTTGAGAAGATAAACAAAATTGATAAAGCATTAGCCAGACTCAAGAAAAAGATGGAGAAGACTCAAATCAAAAGGAATAGAAATGAAAAAGAAGTAACAACTGACACAGCAGAAATGCAAAGGATCATGAGAGATTACTACAAGCAAATCTATGCCAATAAAATGAACAACCTGGAAGAAATGGACAAATTCTTAGAAAAGCACAATCTTCCCAAATGAACCAGGAAGAAATAGAAAATATAAACAGACCAATCACAAGCACTGAAATTGAAACTGTGATTAAAAATCTTCCAACAAACAAAAGCTCAGGACCAGATGGCTTCACAGGTGAATTCTATCCAACATTTAGAGAAGAGCTAACACCTATTCTTCTCAAACTGTTCCAAAATATAGCAGAGGAAGGAACACTCCCAAACTCATTCTATGAGGCCACCATCACCCTGATACCAAAACCAGACAAAGATGTCACAAAAAAAGAAAACTACAGGGCAGTATCACTGATGAACATAGATGAAAAATCCTCAACAAAATACTAGCAAACAGAATCCACCAGCACATTAAAAGGATCATACACCATGATAAAGTGGTGTGTATCCCAGGAATGCAAGGATTCTTCAATATATGCAAATCACTCAATGTGATACACCATATCAACAAATTGAAGGAGAAAAACCTTATGATCATATCAATAGATGCAGAAAAACCCTTTAACAAAATTCAACACCTATTTACGATAAAAACCCTCCAGAAAGTAGGCATAGAGGAAACTTACCTCAACATAATAAAGGCCATGTATGACAAACCCACAGCCAACATCATTCTCAATGGTGAAAAACTGAAACCATTTTCTCTAAGATCAGGAACAAGGCAAGGTTGTCCACTCTCACCACTATTATTCAACATAATTTTGGACGTTTTAGCCACAGCAATCGGAGAAGAAAAAGAAATAAAAGGAATCCAAATTGGAAAAGAAGAAATAAAGCTGTCGCTGTTTGCAGATGATATGTTACTATACATAGAGAATCCTAAAGATGCTACAAGAAAACTACTAGAGCTAATCAATGAATTTGGTAAAGTAGTAGGATACAAAATTAATGCCCAGAAATCTCTTGCATTCCTGTACAGTAATGATAAAAAATCTGAAAGAGAAATTAAGGAAACACTCCCATTTACCATTGCAACAAGAAGAATAAAATACTTAGAAATAAACCTAGCTAAGGACACGAAAGACCTGTATGCAAAAAATATAAGACACTGATGAAAGAAATTAAAGGTGATACAAACAGATGGAGAGATATACCATGTTCTTTGATTGGAAGAATCAACATTGTGAAAATGACTATACTACCCAAAGCAATCTACAGATTCAATGCAATCTCTGTCAAACTACCAATGGCATTTTTCACAGAACTAGAACAAAAAATTTCAGAATGTGTATGGAACACAAAAGACCCCAAATAGCCAAAGCAATCTTGAGAAAGGAAAACGGAGCTGGAGGAATCAGGCTCCCAGACTTCAGACTATACTACAAAGTTACAGTAATCAAGACAGTATGGTTCTGGCACAAAAACAGAAATATAGATCAGTGGAACAGGATAGAAAGCCCAGAGATAAACCCACGCACATACGGTCACCTTATTTTCGATAATGGAGGCAAAATGTACAATGGAGAAAAGACAGTCTCTTCAATAAGTGGTGCTGGGAAAACTGGACAGCTGCATTTAAAAGAATGAAATTAGAACACTCCCTAATACCATACAAAAAAATAAACTCCAAATGGATTAAAGACCTAAATGTAAGGCCAGACACTCTAAAATTCTTAGAGGAAAACATAGGCAGAACATTCTATGACATAAATCACAGCAAGATCCTTCTTGACCCAACTCCTAGAGAAATGGAAAAAAAAAAACTAATAATAAACAAATGGAACCTAATGAAACTTAAAAGCTTTTGCACAGCTAAGGGAACAACAAACAAGATAAAAAAACAGCCCTCAGAATAAGAGATAATATTTACAAATGAAGCAACTGACAAAGGATTAATCTCCAAAATTTACAAGCAGCTCATGCAGCTCAATATCCAAAAAATAACAACCCAATCCAAAAATGGGAAGAAAACCTAAATAGACATTTCTCCCAAGAAGATATACAGATTGCTAACAAACACATGAAAGGAAGCTCAACATCACTAATCATTAGAGAAATGCAAATCAAAACTACAATGAGATATCATGTCACACCATTCAGGATGGCCATCATCACAAAATCTACCAAAAATAAATGCTGGTGAGGGTGTGGAAAAAAGGGAACCCTCTTGCATTGTCAGTGGGAATGTAAATTGATACAGCCACTATGGAGAGCAGTATGGAAGTTCCTTAAAAAACTAAAAATAGGCCTTCCCTGGTGGCGCAGTGGTTGAGAATCTACCTGCCAATGCAGGGGACACGGGTTCGAGCCCTGGTCTGGGAAGATCCCACGTGCTGTGGAGCAGCTGGGCCCGTGAGCCACAATTACTGAGCCTGCGTGTCTGGAGCCTGTGCCCCGCAACAAGAGAGGCCATGATAGTGAGAGGCCCGTGCACTGCGATGGAGGGTGGCCCCCGCTTGCCGCAACTAGAGAAAGCCCTCGCACAGAAACGAAGACCCAACACAGCCATAAATAAATAAAATAAAATAAAATAAAAATAGAACTACCATATGATCCAGCAATCCCACCACTGGGCATATACCCTGAGAACCATAATTCAAAAAGAGTCATGTACCACAATTTTCATTGCAGCACTATTTACAATAGCCAGGACATGGAAGCAACCTAAGTGTCCATCAACAGATGAATGGATAAAGAAGATGTGTCACACATATACAATGGAATATTACTCAGCCATAGAAAGAAACGAAATTCAGTTATTTGTAGTGAGGTGGATGGACCTAGAGTCTGTCATACAAAGTGAAGTAAGTCAGAAAGAGAAAAACAAATGTCGTATGCTAACACATATATATGGAATCTAAAAAAAAAAAAAAAAAAGGTTCTGAAGAACCTAGGGGCAGGACAGGAATAAAGACGCAGACATAGAGAATGGACTTGAGGACACAGGAAGGGGGAAGGGTAAGCTGGGACAAAGTGAGACAGTGGCATGGACATATATACACTACCAAATGTAAAATAGATAGCTTGTGGGAAGCAGCCACATAGCACAGGGAGATCAGCTTGGTGCTTTGTGACCACCTAGAGGGGTGGGATAGGGAGGGTGGGAGGGAGACGCAAGCTGGAGGAGATATGGGGATATATGTATATGTATAGCTGATTCACTTTGTTATAAAGCAGAAACTAACATACCATTGTAAAGTAATTATACTCCAATAAAGACGTGAAAAAAAACCCAAAAACAGTGTCTCATCACATGCTTGTTGAAGGTATATATATATATATATATAGAGTGTGTGTGTGTGTGTGAATTTTGATCCCGATGTATTTTGTCTTGGTGGATGTACACATATGCTTTCAGATGAAAGGTTACAATCCAATATGTTTTCTCTTTTCCTTTTTTTCAAGAAAAGTAATAATAAATTTCAGTGCCACGTGTAGTTATCAATTTATTGCAAGTGCTTCAAAACATTTACTGTCCATGTTTTTTATAAATGTATTCCATTTTGGTTAAACTCTCAATTTTTTTCTCAAAACGTATTTTAACATATGGGTTCCTCAAAGTCTCCTTGGAATTGAATCAATTGTAAACCACACAAACACAAATACTTAAGAAATTAAAGCACTGGTTATAGATAATAGTGACATAAATTAGAATTGATACATACTTTTTTGTATGTGAAAAAGGGAAGTAATATCCCTTTCACACATAAAACAGTAGAATTAGGTAAAAATTAAATTTCAGATAGTTAATTATAAAGAGAGACTAATGGTTAGATAATATGAAAATCAATTTTAGTGCATTAGTCAAGACAGTAGCATTATGGAAATTAAACCAAAGAAAAAGTAAGAAAAGTATGGATCAATTTATAATAGAAAAAGTAATAATTAGGAAGTTTTAAACTACACACATTTTATTAGAAAAAAATAATTTAAAGGACTTTTAAATTTTTCACTGCAACTTTTTATTCTTTTTCTTTTTCTCTCACTAAAGGATAGTACCAGTGCAGCTGTGAGATAAATCTGAAAATTTCTTGTTTAAAGCAAGAAATTGGACAGGAACATTTTGTGAACCCAGACATGAAAGCAATCAAAGAAAACTCTAGTGGAAAAGTATAAGATACTAGTTTCTCAAGCTCTGTGAAACCCAAAGAATTTTCATAGGCTTTATGACCTGTACGGATCAAAGATAGAATTAATTTTTAAAATTCTAAAAGAAGAAACCTTGGGTCTTGTGATCTTCACCCTAATATGACCTACTTAAATCAATATGTTACTAGACATAACCAAGTACACCAAAACTCCATATGACTTTAATTTACAGATGCATCCATTTACATATGTGTGCTCACATTTTAGTAGGGAGTATGTGAAAAGAGAAGAAATCCATAATTATGCATTATCTGAATCAAGATAAACAGAACATGGTTATCAGGGACACAGATAACTTGGTTGTTTTTCTCTTTATTAATTCCCTGCCAAGAATTTAGACTTTAATTCTCTCCATGGGTCCACAATTAACTGACTTTTTCTATTACTCTGATGCTTCATTTTCCCTTCCCACCAGAATGATGCATTGGTGAGTACTGTTCTTAGTCCCCAGGAGATTCACATGATAAGACTTCCATGCTCACATCATGGATCAAAACGTCAGGGGCCAGAAATTGATCAATCAACTTACTAACGGTTGTTAGTTTCTCTAAAGCAAAACCATGCCAGCTTTATTCAATTAGTCCCATGCAAAACGTCACTAAAGATATGAGTCCATTATCATTATTAAGCATACCTTAAACATAGTTTTACTAATATTTGGGATCCACATGCAGATTAAAAGGGTACATAATTTAGAATATTCACAGTTGCAAATTGGAATTAAAAGTGGAAATGTGAATAATTATATTGTCCATATGGCACAGCTGAAGTATGATTTTATAAGATTAAATCTTGTATAGGGATGAAAAATGATAAGCCAGTGTTATTATTATGAACCACACAATAACATATGGGATGTAGGCCAATAACATCACTCTAAATCAGCCTTAGAATTTTATAAGCCACTGAATGTCACAGATGGAAGCTGTTATTCATTCCACCTGCTTGAGATGATGAGATATAATGATAAAAGTTCAGAAGTAGAATTAAAATGAAGACAGATAAGCCTGCTTTGACCCTACTGGCTACAATTTTTAGTGATGCAGTGGTTACAGAGGCCAGAGGTTCCCATTGATCATCAGGCTATGACAAGATGACAGTGCATTAATTTTAAAAAAAATTTCATGGGAATCTACTTTCATAATTTACATGAATAAACATGATGCTCATATAATCCTCCTTGAAGCAAAGATCCTAAAAATAAGAAAGCATGTCTGGTTATCTCATCTCTATCTGTCTATCTATGTATCTATCTATATTTAAGGTTAAAACAACTGGAGGAAGGGACTAGCAATTTCTTCCTAGTTGTTTCATTTAGGATATTCTTTTTCATTTTTCTTAAACTTTTATACTGTGAATCCATGATTATTATAAAATATTGCAATAATGCAAAAATTTACAGAGGAAAAGCAAATGTGTACCTTCTTTCCCTTTCACATGACATAAATCCAAGCCTCACCCTTCTCCTTAAGTAATCTATATATACATAAAAATACATACTATACATATACTTTTGCTTAAGTACATGTGTTGTTTCCCCTCACATAAATAGAATTGCATTTTATTTGTGTATTAATAGACACAAACATAATTTTGTATTTATACAAATGATGTTGTATTATATATACTTGTCTTTAACTTGCTCTTTTTATTCAACAATATAAGCACATAAAGACTTATGATATTTGTTAAAGCTCTATATAGTATTTCTTATGAAAGAGTTAAGAGCGTTAATTTAACTATTGCTTTACTGAATAACTTTGCTTTTATTTTAATTATTCACTATGATAAACAAGTTTTGGAAGAAAATTATATATACATATAGACATAGATACAGATAAGGATAGAGATGTATTATGACTTCACATATGAATGTGCATACACAAAACACACACACAGTCAAAAGATGTTTCCCCACTTGCTTAAAGAACACAGAAAATTCCCATTGATATATGTTGTTTTTTCCCTCATTTTCTCTTCTAGTTCGACTTTCTATATGCATATTGATACACCAGTAGTACACACCTTAAATTTTTGTATATTTATAATGTTCTAGTATATAGATAAGAAAATCTATAGTTTTCTATTTTCAAAATTGTAGTGGTTATCATTGCATTTTTATTCCTCAAGACAAACTTTGGAGTTTTGCTTGAAATTACAGCTTTATGTTACATTAACGATCTGAGTGTTCTACTATGTTGATATTTGTCATCCAGATATATTACATTTTTCAATCATATTTTAATTTTTTCACAAAATTGTATATATTTCTTCATTTATTCTTATATATTTTTGTGAGTTCATGAAAGTGATGATTTTTCCTGTTATAAATTTTTACTTGAGTTTTGCTCGTGAATATGAAGACTTGTTTATTTTTATTGATCTTGAAACTAACCAATTCCCCAAATCCTCATGTTTGCTTTAAAGATAGCTAAAAAATAAAAAAGCTACTAGATCTAATAAGTAACTTAAGCAAGATTGCAGGATACAAAGTAAACACACATAAATTATATTTCCTTATGCTGAAATGAAAAAATTGTAAATGGATCAAATGTCTCAGCATGTTAAACCTGTCAATTCTCTCCAAACTGATTATCACAGTTATGATCAATTCCCTCCTAGCAGGATTTTGATAGATATATATAGGTTCACTTGAACATTTATATGGGACAAAAATGAACTAGAATAAGATGTCAAGTGGACAAAACAATTTTAATAAAAGAAGATCAAGTTGGAGACATCATGCTACCTGAATTTAGTACTTACTGTAAAACTATAGTAAATATGAAAGTATGGAATTAGTAAAGGGATAGACATGTAGATGAATAGAGCAGAATAGAGTCCAGAAACATACCTAAACAAATATGGCCAATATTTTTTTTAACTACAAAGGCAAATAAATAGAAAAAAGATTGTCTTTTCAACAAATAATGTTGGAACAGTCTTATAGCTGGATAAATGCCAAAAAAATAACCTCAACCTAAACCTCCTACCTTATACAAAAATTAACTCAAAATAAATCATAAATCTTAAATTGAAATGTAAAACTAAAGAACAATATGTGAAAGAAGAAACTTTATGCCCTGGGATTAATCAAAGACTTCTTCGACAAGACAAAGTAAAAAAAAAAAAAAATTGCTTTGCTAAATATGATGTAAATAGAAAAAAAGAGTAAGTCACAGACTGGGAGAAAATATTTGCAAATTACATATCTGACAAAGAATTTGTACCTAGTATATATAAAAAGCACTCAAAACTCCAGGGGAAGAATATAAACAACTATTAAAAAATGGAGAAAATCTTAAACATACACTTGACCAAGGAGTATAAATGAATGTAAAATAGCACTTAAAATTATATTCACTATCATTATATATTCAAGAAATGCAAATTCAAACCATGATGAGATGCTGCCATTTACCTAATAGAATTATTAAAAATATATATTATTGACAATAGGAAATGCTGGTAATGATTCAGAACAGTGAGAACTCATATACTGTAAGAATGAGAGTGATACAGCCACTCTGGAAAGGAGATTGGTAGTGTATCAGGAATTTAGAGGTATACTTACCCTGTGACCCAGCAATCTCACTCTGAGGAATTTACTCAAAAGGAATGAAAAATTATATGTTTACCAAAACCTGTATATTCATGCTCAAGACTGCTCTGTTCACAATTGTCAAAAACTGGAAACGGTACATATGACTTTTACTAGCAAGGGGATAAACTATGGTACATTCATGATAGACTATGATCCTGTAATAAAAGGTAATGGACTATGGATACAGCAACAACTTGGATAGCTATTAAGGGAATTCATGTGAAAAATGTCAATCTCAAAAGGTTGTACACCATAGGCTTCCATTTATTTGACATCCTGAAAAAGAGAAAACTATAGTGATGGAGAAGAAATTAGGGCTTGCCAACATTGAGGGGTTGAGGGAGAACATGACTGCAAAGGGGTAGCATGAGAGAGGTTTTTGAAGAGGCCGTAGAATTGTTCTGAATTCTGATTGTGGTAGTCATGAGCACATGGACTTGTGCATGTGTTAGAATTCATAAAACTCTACACTAAAAAATACGTTAATGTAAAAAAATAAATTCAATTATAATAAGCTCTAAGGGGAAAGGAAATTAAAATTCTCCTCTCTTCCATGCAAAAGATTTCCTCCTGCATAAGGTCTCATGGGATACTTATTTCATATATTGTGAACAGTTTGACTTCCATCCTTTGATATGCTCATAACGTTGGTAACTAAAAGGGTAACGAAATCATTTTAACACTGTGAAAGGAATAAATGGAAGTGTGGATGGCAGGGAAGAATAGGTAACATCCTCTGAGTGCCTACATACCAGGAACTTAAAATGAAAATATTTCTCAGTTTCAATTAATGCCCCAAGATTATAGGCAGCAAGTACTCTGTGACAGACTGTATTTTCAAAAATATATATGGCTATAAAGATATTTCCCATGTCATTTGCTCTTTATCAAGGTCACCTTGCCACTCATCAAGAGATGGTGTTCTTCTCTCCACCACCTTTATCAAGTCTGAACAGGCCCTATTACTGCTATAACCAGTAAAATATCACCCAAGATTCTGTGCCAGTTCCAGATATGGTCCCTAACTGCCCTGGTACCTTCTGCTTCCTGCCCACTGGAGCCCTCAGACAACTCTGGCCTGTGCTGCTACTTGACACAAACCCACAAGACACTGCAAAAAAGAATCCTCTAGCTAAGTCAAATAAACCACAGAATCCTAAGAGATGATAATAAATTGTTTCTGCCACTAAGCTTTGTTAAACTGTATTAGGGAACTAGAACATACTCCCTTCCTCCAAACTGGGACTAGATTATCTCTTCAAATATGTACAACTAACTGTGTGGCCTGCAGCTAACTACCCAGCTCCAGCCTATAAAAGAACTTGGAAAGATCAAGAAGTAAGGAACAAGGGAGGGAATTTCAGTAGAGAGAGTTGTCCATGGGCTTCCTCCTAAGCTCAGACCTAATCAAGGAGACTCCCAAGAGGCCATGAAGAGGACGTTATAAGTATTCTCAAGAGTTTGCAGGGAGCAGTAAGAAGGTCACAGTAGATATGTGTCTACCTCAATCCTGAGCAAAAATTCTAAAGGGCAAGAAGTTTGAAGTTGGGCTGTAGCAGCAGCATGAAGGACTGTGAAAAGGAAGTAATTCTATCCCATTAACAGAAAGTGAAATATTTGTTTCATGTGGATTAGGTGCCTGAATGTCTGGAGGGAAAGAGGGAGGGAGAAAGTGAGAGACATTTTCAAAGCATGAACCATGTCCCATAAACGCCTGTCATGTCCAGAGTGTATCTCAGCTAACCACAACAAATAAGACCTTTTATGTCTCTTTTCCTGAGCCTTTCCTTCACTTTGGCCATGGAGGAGTGAAGAGTAATAGTTAATGGAAGGTGAGAGAAGAGCTTGAAGATTAGAGAGGAAACCTATTTTCTCCACCCCCTGCCCCTGTTTCCATGTTTCCATTTCAAGTTCCTGCCTTAAGTAAGTCTGAGCTAGGAGAGAAAGAAGATGCTATAGTAAAATAAACTTTGAAAGTTTGATTATTAGGTGGAACATATATTTTAATTATGGAAATGAGAGTAGCTTTTCATCTTGAAATTCTGAAGGGGATTTTTTTTTTTTTTTTTCATTATTTGAGAGTGACCAGAAAAGACAGGAGTCTTTCCTGGATTCCACCCAAGGATCAGGATATATTGTGTCAGCATGGACAGAGAATAATGTTGTTTTCTGTTCATCTTATGAGTCTTACTTGTTTATGAGTTTGGTTATAGCTAGGATGTTCTAGGTATAGTGATACTTTATTTATTTGGTTCTCAGAAACACCCAGTAATGTAGTCATTAAAATCTTCATGAGAAAATCTGAAGATTGGGGAATTCAATGGCCAAAATGTTATAGTTAAAAGATAGCAAAGGCAAAGTCCAAGCATGCCCTTCTGAGTCATGTAGTAGGACAGCTCATTAGCTGTGGCTCCTGGCACATCCTTTCTAAGCATTATATAGCAGGAGAGGACAGACAGTGGGAACAGCCTGTTGTTTAAATTAAGCCTATTCGGATTTAAGATCCTTAGTAAGCTAAATACTATTGCTCTCAACTGGAAAACACTTTTCTTTCAGCTTTGCATGTATAAGAATGGTGACTCTTTTTTGAAATCTAGACCTTGAAAATTTTTTTAAATAATAAAAAAATTAAAAAATTTTATTGTGTATTTCTTTCCTTAACGATAGTTATTTGGTTTGAGATATTTCACTTTCTTCTTGCCTATTTAGAATTAGTTAATGTTGTCTTTTTTTTTGATTCAATTTATTTAAACTAAAAAATGTTACTTTTTGAACTATACTTGCTTTATTTTTAGAAATTCCTTTCCCTTTTGTTTAGCATATATAATAACTTTATATTTTAAAAAAAGCTTCTCCTCATTTATAACTTCCCATGAAATACTTTTTATTGAAGATCATGTACATCTAAGAGATATGTGATTCCCTTATGATATTTAGCCTAAAATTCTTACATACTTTGTAGTCAGAGTGGCTTTAATGGTGCAATTTCTTGTCACCTGGCAAAGCCCTCAGACTGATTTTATTCTCCTTTCCAAACTGGAAAGGTTATTTTGGTAGAAGACTTCCATTCAAAATGAGTGACAAAAGATGAAATGCAGATATTCCTAGAGCATTCCCATTTGCCCTTATCCATACAAGGTACACTTGACTTCTATAAAATGCTTTCTTGAGAACAGAGACTTGGAAATGGGCACATAGGTGAAAGGCAAAGTTCTGGGTACTGAAAAGTAAGGTACTTCCTAGGGACCAATAGAACTCAGGAAGGGGAAGCTAGGTTTTGAAAAATTAGCTTCAATTCAAAATATTGCTAAAATTTTGGAAACTTTTGGTGGCTAACATTAAATTTCTTTTAAAAATCTTCTTTTTCCTCCTTTTAGCTCTATTTCTCTAATGTTTTCCCTTTTCTTAGTGTTATTTCTGTTTCTTATCTATGCCTTAGGTCTGTCATTAATGTTAAGCAGCACCCACAGTCATTGAATTTCAGGAATTCTGCATTAAGCACATTACTAAAGCTGCCCTACAAGTTTTAATTTTCTTTTTTCATGAAAAATGAGTACTTGAAATTGATTTTGAAACATTTCTAAAGGAGCTTTATGGAGTTTGGTTTCTCAATTATAAAATGAACTTAATTTTATGTACATGTTTAATTTACCCAGTAATTGTAGGTGGGTTATTTATAATAATAGGAGAGAAGAAAAATAAATCACCTTTGTGACATCTTTTGTTCTGTCAACTAATCCTGACCTTTACTTGAAAAAGCTTCTCTGTGGGATAAGTTTTGCAAAATCATCTTCTTCATTGACTTATTTTGATTTTCTCTTGAAATGTCTCATATATTTTCTTCTAAACATACTAAATACACCTTGTCTCTAAAGTGGATAAATCTAAAAAATTTCTGAACTCGTTTTACATAAACTAATATGTTTGACTAATTTAATTTTGTTAAACAAAAAGGATGAAAATAAAGAGTACTTTTACAATTAAAAATTTTAAGAACAAATGTCAAAAAGCTCTTAATCACCATTGTCTAAAAATAGAATAAGTTATCTTTAAACATCTTGCACATTCCTAAACTATGACTGGTAGAATATTAGCATTAAGACTTGACACAGGAAAAAAAAAATCTTTGAAAAGGGGCTATATGTCATTCTTCAAACAATTATATAAAAATACTTTAATAATAAATGTTCTATTTAACTTCTAATGGTAAGTGCAAGGAAAAAATAAAAGGAAAAGTATTTGCTCTTTTACATGAGAAATTTAAGTCTAAAAGCCATGCTATAATTTTATCCCTAAACTTATAGGGATACAATGAATAAATAAAAGTCATGACATTGGTTCAGCTCTCAGTTACTGGGCATCAATGAAACAGATTTAGCCAAAAGGAAAGCTGAAAATCCTTTTCACACCACAGCAAAACATTTGGAAAAACAGCAACTTAGGCAGATCAAAGGCTTACAAAGTCCCTACTGAGTGTGAAATTCTAGGAGAAGTGGTTGGAAGAAGAGTCAATCTGTTGAAGAATGTTGGCTTCTCCTTGCTACTTTTAACAAGGTATTTCAGAAAACAGTGAAGTGAGGGAATAAACTAGCAGGGCTGCAAACAAATTGAAGACAACATAGAGGATGCAGACCTTAAGCACTTCCCAGGCTTGGAAAAGCCAATCATTCCTGTACCCCAAACAGCAGAAAAAGAGACTGAAAAAGACTTTGAACAATAAACACTCTTATGGGACAGTCAAATGAGACTAAAGAAAGGCCCTCAGCCTTGTGGCAAGAAAAAAAAAAGAAAATCAGAAGGGTAGCCTTTAGGTTGTTTCCATGTCCTGGCTATTGTAAATAGTGTTTCTATGAACATTGGGGTGCATGTGTCTTTTTGAATTCTGGTTTTCTCAGGGTACATGCCAAGTATTAGGATTGCTGGATCATATGGTAGTTCTATTTTTAGTTTTTTAAAGGAAACTCCATACTGTTCTCCATAGTGGCTGTATCAATTTACATTCCCACCAACAGTGCAAGAGGGTCCCCTTTTCTCCACACCCTCTCCAGCATTTATTTTTTATAGATTTTTTGATGATGGCCATTCTGACCACTGTGAGGTGATACCTCATTGTGGTTTTGATTTTCATTTCTCCAATGATTAGTGATGTTGAGCATCTTTTCATGTGCCTCTTGGCCATCTGTATGTCTTCTTCGGAGAAATGTTTATTTAGGTTGTCTGCCCATTTTTTGATTGGGTTGTTTGTTTTTTTGATATGGAGCTGCATGAGCTGTTTGTATATTTTGGAGATTAATCCCTTGTCAGTTGCTTCATTTGTAAATATTTTCTCCCATTCTGAGGGTTGTCTTTTTGTCTGGTTTATGTTTTCCTTTGCTGTTCAAAAGCTTTTAAGTTTCATTAGGTCCTATTGGTTTATTTTTGTTTTTATTTTCATTACTCTAGGAGGTGGGTCAAAAAAGATCTTGCTGTGATTTGTCAAAGAGTGTTCTGCCTATGTTTTCCTCTAAGAGTTTTATAGTGTCCAGACTTACATTTAAGTCTTTAATCCATTTTGAGTTTATTTTTGTGTATGGTGTTAAGGAGTGTTCTAATTTCATTCTTTTACATGTAGCTGTCTAGTTTTCCCAGCACCACTTATTGAAGAGACTGTCTTTTCTCCATTGTATATTCTTGCCTCACTTTGTCATATATTAGGTGACCATAGGGGCATGAGATTATCTCTGGGCTTTCTATCCTGTTCCACTGATCTATATTTCTGTTTTTGTGCCAGTACTATACTGTCTTGATGGCTGTAGCTTTGCAGTGAAGTCTGAAGTCGGGGAGCCTGGTTCCTCCAGCTCTGTTTTTCTTTCTCAAGATTTCTTTGGCTATTTGGGGTCTTTTGTGTTTCCATACAAATTGTGAAATTTCTTGTTCAAATTCTCTGAAAAAGTCTTTGGAATGGATAGAGAAGATATGATACATTTATACAATGGAATATTACTCAGCCATGAAAAGGAACGAAATTGAGTCATTTGTAGAGATATGGATGGACCTAGAGACTGTCATACAGAGTGAAGTAAGCCAGAAAGAGAAAAGCATTATTGTATATTAACACATGTATGTGGAATCTTGAAAAATGGTACAGATGAACTTATTTGCAAAGCAAAAATAGAGACACAGATGTAGAGAACAAATGTGTGGGGACCAAGGTGGGGAGGGGGGTGGGATGAACTGGGAGACTGGGACTGACATACATACGCCACTGGGTATGGAATAGATATCTAGTGAGGACCTGCTGTATAGCACAGGGAACTCTACTCAGTGCTCTGTGGTGAACTGGATGGGAGGGAAATCCAAAAGAGAGGGGATATGTGTATACATATGGCTGGTTCACTTTACTGTGCAACAGGAGCTAGCACAACATTGTAAAGCAACTATAACCCAATTAAAAAAATAAATAAATATATATATTTTTTAAGTGTAGCCTTTCCTGTCAATCCTATGGTTTCAGGTGGCTTCAAAGTATGTGCCATTAAGCAAACAGAGAGAGGCAATGGCAGAAAATAAGCAAAGAAATAAAGCAAGCTTAAGAACTATCTCTAGAAAATAACCAGATGTAGGGCTAGAATCACATAGAAATATGTAAGAAGCAGAGAAGTAGAACACTATTAAGATTAAAAAAAATAAACTATTAAAATATAGCTACATGTAGAATAAATGCACAAATTATAATTGTAAGCTTGATGAATTTTATCAAAATTTTAAAAAATTCCTGTATAACCAGCACCCAGAGGAAGAAACAAAATGTTACCTGCACCACCAGAGTCTCCATGCCCATATTTATATAAATAAAATAAATAAATATTATAAAATATATCTTGGGACTTTTTTTAATAGAATGATTTAATATGGAGTTACTTATATCTTTTTGTATTTATTTTCTAATATATATCCTTTTTTCACCTTTTTTTATTGAAATATAGTTGACTTACCATATTATGTTAGTTTCAGGTGTACTACATAGGGATTTGACATTTTCATACCTTATAAAATGATCACCACAATAAATCTAGTAACTGTCTAGCCCCACAGAGGTTATTACAATATTATTGACCATATTCCTTAGCTGTATATTACATTCCCATGGCTTATTTATTTTATACCTGGAGGTTTGTACCTCTTAATCCCCTTCACCTATTTCTCAACCCCACCCCTCTCCTCTCTGACCACCATCTATTTGTTGTTTGTATCTACAAGTCTGTTTTCCTTTCATATTCTTCATTTGTTTAGTTTCTTTAGATCCCACATATAAGTAAGATCATATGGCAGTTGTCTTTCTCTGTCTGACTTATTTCACTTAGTGTAATACCCTCTGGATCCATCCATGTTGTAGCAAATGGCAAGATTTCATTTTTTTATGGCTGAGTAATATTCCATTGTGTGTGTGTGTGTGTGTGTGTGTGTGTGTGTGTATACACCACATCTTTATCCATTCATCTGTTGATGAACACTTAGGTTGTTTTTATATCTTTGCTATTGTAAATGAACATGGTGATGCATATATCTTCTTGAATTAGTATTTTTGTTTTCTTCTGGTAAATACCGAGAAATGGGATTGCTAGATTATATGGCAGTTCTATTTTTAAATTTTTGAGGAATCTCCATACTTTTTTCCATAGTGGCTTCACCAGTTTACATTCCCACCAACAGTGCAGGAGGGTTCCCTTTTCTCTACATCCTAACCAACACTTGTTAATTGTTGTCTTTTTGAACTCAGGCTCTTTCTCCTCCACCATCTTGGCCACCTCCCTCTAATATGTATGCTAAAGTCTTCTCTGGTTTGCCTTTTTGTATATAAGACAATGATGTTTTTAAATATATATATATATTTCTTTGACTAGGATAAGACCAGTTAGACAGAATTTGTAGATATGTATCCTTTCCAGTAGATCATAAGTTAATCTTATTTAATATGAAGCAAATATGTCTTAATTGATTCTTCCTTGTTAAACAACAATGAAAGAGTGAAAAAGCAAGCCTGTTCATTTTCAGGAATTGTAGTGAGTGACCAGATCAGGATGTATACCCTACTGGTCACATCATGAGCTTTGGGCAATAGTTCCTCATATCCCTTATATGTAGAAGAGTGTTACTCCCAAAGACTGCCATAAATTGCACCTGGAATGAATTCTGAATTTCAATTCTGAAATTGAAGTAGGAATTAATAAAATACCCTTTAAGATTCCATAAATACACTTAGATTCCATATCTGTGTATTCAAGGTATTTTTTTTCTAAATTTTGCTTTAAAGTTTTGTATTTATCTCATACTATATAATAAAGTAACAACCAAAATCAAAGAAGAAATCCATTTTACTATCATCCTACCAATCTATTTAGTCAATTCCTTATTTTTTCTATCTTTCCTCCTATGAGTTGTGTTAGTTTTTATGAGAAAATATGTCTCCCATACATTTAAACTTAAGTTAATAAAACTAGAAGGACCAAATCAAGAAATTTAATTTTAAAATCAAAATTTTAAATTAAAATTAAATCCATTTTATTTCTACACTTTTTTGTTTAGTTGACTCAGTGAATATTATAATAGATTAGACAATCGACCATCTTCTTAACAAAAGTGGTAACCTTGGAACAGGCTAACATGCAAGTTCTTGAAGGTTTTTAGACCACTGTCTTTCATAGTTTAGGTAAACCCTTTGTTGAAATCAGGGAACTGGATCAGATAATAACTAGTTACAAATCATGTGATGTCTACTACAAGCAGAGAATACTTTTGATGCGATATAAAAATTAGGGGTTAAAAGCTTTAACTCCAGTTGTATTCATACCTTGTCCACTTTTCTAATCTTCTAAATGTAAAATTCTAGATATGAAAGAAAAGTGTAAAACTTTTATAAATGCAAACCTGGATATTTTAAAACAGCTACCACATGCTAAAATAACAATTAGCAGTTGTCACATTCAAAGGGTTGGAGAAATATTAAGAAGTTAGTGTATCCCTTTAGTGTACTTTGATGAAACGCATATCAAATACTATCAATAGGATTTTTCACTCCTTCAAACTACAAAGAAAATTTGTCACCAGACAATTTTCACAGCTCTAATTACAGCATTCCTTTTGCAACTCTATAATTAAGAGTGAACTACAATTTTCCTTCCTACTCGCAGCTGTAAAATAAAATAAAATAAAATAAAATAAAATAAAATAAAATAAAAAAATTTAAGTAAAAAAAAAACTTGTTCTGAATTTAACAGGGTATTTATTTCTTCAGTTTTCAGCCTATTTGCCACCAAAATTTTGTTGAAATCAAATTTAAATCATTCATATATGGTTCTAATTAGCAACAAATGTCAGTCTTTAAAAAATGTAGGTCTATCTCAAAATGTCAACTTCTGGTAATGTCTATGGTATTTTCCAGATTTCTATGTAATTATTTTCCACAGTTTATCTGCATGAATCAATGTGCCTACAAATAAACTACTTGATCTCTTTTCATTCACTTTTTCAAAGGTTTGTGAATGTTCTCCTATTTTACAGTGTTATGTATTTATAATTCAGATTAATTGGAATTATTTTAAAATTCTATGATGCTTCAGACATTTCTCCAGGTAATATCTTGATTCATTTTGCAAGTGGCTCCTAGAACTATGGCTCCAGGTATTCTGGAGCACAATCTCTGATGCACATTTTCCCCCACATACTGAATAAATTTGCAAATTTTGATATATTTCCAATAAGCGGTACTCATTTATCATGCTTTGCAAAACGTTTAACCATGCAGTTTGATCCATTGGTACTGTGTATGTATCTATACATACATGTGTGTATGTTTATGTGTGTGTGTGTGTATATATATATGTATTTACATACTTCACTGTCCAGGCTGACATTCATATAAGACATCAGAGGGAAGTACCTGTAGCCTCATTTGTAGTCCTGGGAAGTGACAGTTTTGTATCAATTCCTCCAGGGATGAAAAACTGGAAGACTTTGCAGCCCATTGCTTAAAAATACAATTGTAAGAATCACAACTAGCTGCTGGACAATCATCAACAGCAAGACACTGGAACTCACCAAAAAAGAACCCACATCCAAAGACAAAGGAGAAGCCACAGTGAGATGGTAGAAGGGGCACAATCACAGTAAAATCAAATCCCATAACTGGTGGGTGGGTGACTCACAGACTGGACAACACTTATACCACAGAAGTCCACCCACTGGAGTGAAGGTTCTGAGCCCCACGTCAGGCTTCCTAACCTGGGGGTCCAGCAACGGGAGGAGGAATTCCTAGAGAATCAAACTTCGAAGGTTACTGGGATTTGATTGCAGGACTTCAACAGAAATGGGGGAAACAGGGACTCCACTCTTGGAGGGCACACACAAAGTAGTGTGTGCATCGGGACCCAGGGGAAGGAGCAGTGACCCCAGGGGATACTGAACCAGACCTACGTGCTAGTGTTGGAGGGTCTCCTGCAGAGATGGTGGGTGGCTGTGGCTCACCGTGGGGACAAGGACACTGGCAGCAGAAGTTTGGGGAAGTACTCCGTGGCTTGAGCCCTCCCAGAGTCTGCCATTAGCCCCACAAAAGAGCCCACGTAGGCTCCAGTGTTGGGTTGCCTCAGGCCAAACAACCAACAGGGAGGGATCCCAGCCCCACCCATCAGCAGTCAAGCAGATTAAAGTTTTACTGAGCTCTGCCCACCAGAGCAACAGTCAGGTCTACACACCACCAGTCCCTCCATCAGGAAACTTGCACAAGCCTCTTAGATAGCCTCATCCACCAGAGGGCAAACAGCAGAAGCAAGAACTACAATCCTGCAGCCTGTGGAACAAAAACCCACATTCACAGAAAGATACACAAGATGAAAAGGCAGAGGGCTATGTACCAGATGAAGGAACAAGATAAAACCCCAGAAAAACAACTAAATGAAGTGGAGATAGGCAACCTTCCAGAAAAAGAATTCAGAATAATGATAGTGAAGATGATCCAGGACCTCGGAAAAAGAATGGAGGCAAAGATTGAGAAGATGCAAGAAATGTTTATCAAAGACCTAGAAAAATTAAGAACAAACAAAAAGCGATGAACAATACAATAACTGAAATGAAAACTACACTAGAAGGAATCAATAGAAGAATAACTGAGGCAGAAGAACAGATAAATGACCTGGAAGACAGAATGGTGGAAATCACTGCTGCAGAAGAGAATAAAGAAAAAAGAATGAAAAAAAAAATGAAAACAGCCTAAGAGACCTCTGGGACAACATTAAACACAACAACATTTGCATTATAGGGGTCCCAGAAGGAGAAGAGAGACAGAAAGGACCTGAGAAAACATTTGAAGAGATTATAGTTGAAAATTTCCCTAACATGGGAAAGGAAATAGCCACCCAAGTCCAGGAAGAGCAGAGAGTCCCATACAGGTTACACCCAAGGAGAAACACACCGAGACACATAGTAATCAAATAGGCAAAAATTAAAGACAAAGAAAAATTATTGAAAGCAGCAAGGGAAAAAAGAGAAATAACATACAAGGGAACTCCCATAAGGTTAACTGCTGATTTCTCAGCAGAAATTCTACAAGCCAGAAGGGAGTAGCATGATATACTTAAACTGATGAAATGGAAGAACCAACAGCCAAGATTACTCTACCCAGCAAGGATCTCATTCAGATTCAATGGAGAAATCAAAAGCTTTACAGAAAAGCAAAAGCGAAGAGAATTCAGCACCACCAAACCAGCTCTACAACAAATGCTAAAGGAACTTCTCTAAGTGGGAAACACAAGAGAAGAAAAGGACCTACAAAAACAAACACAAAACAATGAAGAAAATGGTCATAGGAAAATACATATCGATAATTACCTTAAACATGAATGGATTAAATGCTCCAACCAAAAGACACAGGCTTGCTGAATGGATACAAAAACAAGACCCATCTATATGATGTTCCACTTCAGAGACCCACTTCAGATCTAGGGACACATACAGACTGAAAGTGAGGGGATGGAAAAAGTTAGTCCATACAAATGGAAATCAAAAGAAAGCTGGAGTAGCAATACTCATATCAGATAAAATTGACTTTGAAATAAAGAATGTTACAAGAGACAAGGAAGGACATTACATAATGATCAAGGGATCAATCCAAGAAGAAGATATAACAATTATAAATATATGTGCACCCAACAGAGGAGCACCTCAATACATAAGGCAACTGCTAACAGCTATAAAAGAGGAAATCAAAAGTAACACAATAATAGTGCGGGACTTTAACACCTCACTTACACCAATGGACAGATCATCCAAAACGAAAATAAATAAGGAAACAGAAGCTTTAAATGACACAATAGACCAGATAGATTTAATTGATATTTATAGGACATTCCATCCCAAAACAGCAGATTACACTTCCTTCTCAAGTGCGTGCAGAACATTCTCCAGGATAGATCATATCTTGGGTCACAAATCAAGCCTCAGTAAATTTAAGAAAATTAAAATCATATCAAGCATTCTTTCTGACCACAACGCTAGGAGATTAGAAATCAATTACTGGGGGAAAAAAATGTAAAAAACACCAACACGTGGAGGCTAAACAATACATTACTAAATAACCAAGAAATCACTGAAGAAATCAAAGAGGAAATCAAAAATACCTGGAGAAAAATGACAATGAAAACACAATGATCCCAAACCTATGGGATGAAGCAAAAGCAGTTCTAAGAGGGAAGTTTATAGCTCTGCAAGCCTACCTCAAGAAACAAGAAAAATCACAAATAAACAATCTAACCTTACACCAAAAGGAACTAGATAAAGAAGAACAAACAAAACCCAAAGTTAGCAGAAGGAAAGAAATCATAAAGATCAGAGCAGAAATAAATGAAATACAAACAAAGAAAACAATAGCAAAGATCAATAAAACTAAAAGCTGGTTCTTTGAGAAGGTAAACAAAATTGAAAAACCATTAGCCAGACTCATCAAGAAAAAGAGGGAGAGGACTCAAATCAATAAAATTAGAAATGAAAAAGGAGAAGTTACAACAGGCACTGCAGAAATACAAAGCATCCTAAGAGACTACTACAAGCAACTCTATGTGAATAAAATGGACAACCTGGAAGAAATGGACAGATTCTTAGAAATGCACAAACTGCCGAGACTGAACCAGGAAGAAATAGAAAATATGAACAGACCAATCACAAGCACTGAAATTGAAACTGTGATTAAAAACCTTCCAACAAACAAAAGTCCAGGACCAGATGGCTTCACAGGTGAATTTTATCAAACATTTAGAGAAGCGCTAACACCCATCCTTCTCAAACTCTTCCAAAAAATTGCAGAGGAAGGAACACTCCCAAACTCATTCTATGAGGCCACCATCACCCTGATACCAAAACCAGAAAAAGATACTACAAAAAAAGAAACTTACAGACCAATATCACTGATGAATATAGATGCAAAAATCCTCAACAAAATACTAACAAACAGAATCCAACAACACATTAAAAGGATCATACACCATGATCAAGTGGGATTTATCCCAGTGATGCAAGGATTCTTCAATATATGCAAATCAATCAATGTGATACACCATATTAACCAACTGAAGAAGAAAAACCATATGATCATCTCAATAGATGCAGAAAAAGCTTTTGACAAAATTCAAAAGAAGTAAAGCTGTCACTGTTTGCAGATGACATGATACTATACATAGAGAATCCTAAAGATGTCACCAGAAAACTACTAGAGCTAATCAGTGAATTTGGTAAAGTTGCAAGATACAAGATTAATGCACAGAGATCACTTGCATTCCTATACACTAATGATGAAAAACCTGAAAGAGAAATTAAGGAAACACTCCCATTTACCACTGCAACAAAAATAATAAAATACCTAGGAATAAACCTACCTAGGGAGACAAAACACCTGTATGCAGAAAACTATAAGACACTGATGAAAGAAATTAAAGATGATACCAACAGATGTAGAGATATACCATATTCTTGGATTGGAAGAATCAATATTGTTAAAATGACTATACTACCCAAAGCAATCTACAGATTCAATGCAATCCCTATCAAATTACCAATGGCATTTTTTACGGAACTAGAACAAAAAATCTTAAAATTTGTATGGAGACACAAAAGATCCTGAATAGCCAAACCAGTCTTGAGGGGAAAAAACGGAGCTGGAGGAATCAGACTCTGTGACTTCAGACTATACTACAAAGCTACAGTAATCAAGACAGTATGGTACTGGCACAAAAACAGACACATAGATCAATGGAACAAGATAGAAAGCCCAGAGATCAACCCACGCACCTATGGTCAACTAATCTATGACAAAGGAGGCAAGGATATACAATGGAGAAAAGACAGTCTCCTCAATATGTGGTGTTGGGAAAACTGGACAGCTTCATGTAAAAGAATGAAATTAGAACACTCCCTAACACCATACACAAAAATAAACTCAAAATGGATTAGAGACCCAAATGTAAGATCAGACACTATCAAACTCTTAGAGGAAAACATAGGAAGAACACTCTTTGACAAAAATCACAGCAAGATCTTTTTTGATCCACCTCCTAGAGTAATGGAAATAAAAAAAAATAAACAAATGGGACCTAATGAAACTTAAAAGCTTTTGCACAGCAAATGAAACCATAAACAAGACGAAAAGACAACCCTCAGAATGGGAGAAAATATTTTCAAACGAATCAATGGACAAAGGATTAATCTCCAAAACATATAAACAGCTCATGTAGCTCAATATTAAAAAAACAAGCAACCCAATCGAAAAATGGGCAGAAGACCTAAATAGACATTTCTCCAAGGAAGACATACAGATGGCCAAGAAGCACATGAAAAGCTGCTCAACATCACTAATTATTAGAGAAATGCAAATCAAAACTACATGAGTTATCACCTCACACCAGTTAGAATGGGCATCATCAGAAAATCTACAAACAACAAATGCTGGAGAGGATGTGGAGAAAAGGGAACTTTCTTGCACTTTTGGTGGGAATGTAAATTGATACAGCCACTATGGAGAACAGTATGGAGGTTCCTTAAAAAACTAAAACTAGAATTACCATATGACCCAGAAATCCCACTACTGGGCATATACCCTGAGAAAACCATAATTCAAAAAGATACATGCACCCCAATGTTCATTGCAGCAGTATTTACAATAGCCAGGTCATGGAAGCAACCTAAATGCCCATCAAGAGATGAATGTATAAAGAAGATGTGGTACATATATACAATGGAATATTACTCAGCTGTAAAAAGGAATGAAATTGGGTCATTTGTTGAGACATGGATGGATCTAGAGACTGTCATACAGAGTGAAGTAAGTCAGAAAGAGAAAAACAAATATCGTATATTAATGCATATATGTGGAACCTAGAAAAATGGTACAGATGAACCAGTTTGCAGGGCAGAAATTGAGACACAGATGTAGAGAACAAACATATGGACACCAAGGGGGAAAGCCATTGGGGGGAGGTGGGGATGGTGGTGTGATGAATTGGGAGATTGGGACTGACATGTATACACTGATGTGTATAAAATTGATGACTGGGCTTCCCTGGTGGTGCAGTGGTTGAGAATCTGCCTGCCAATGCAGGGGACACAGGTTCGAGCCCTGGTCTGGGAAGATCCCACATGCCGCGGAGCAACTAGACCCGTGAGCCACAACTACTGAGCCTTCGCGTCTGGAGCCTGTGCTCCGCAACAAGAGAGGCCACGACAGTAAGAGGTCCACACACCGCGATGAGGAGTGGCCCCCGCTTGTCGCAACTAGAGAAAGCCCTAGCACAGAAATGAAGACCCAACACAGCAATCAATCAATAAATAAATCTTTAAAAAAAAAAATTGATGACTAATAAGGACCTGCTGTATAAAAAAATTTAAAAATTAAATTAAAAAATTTAAAAGAAAAAGGAAACTTTTGCTTACACACACAAGTTATTTTTTTCCTTAGAATTTGAATCTCTAAAACATTTTGATGATGATTATTATATAACAACCCCAAATAGTTAAAAGCCTTCCTAAAGTGGCTTATCGTAATTCTTTCACATATTCTAGTGAGAGAATTTATTTTTAAAAATCTTAATAATAAAATCAAGTATGCAGTTGTTATAAATGAGGTCAAGATAGGTTGATAAGTTACATCAAATATATTTATTCTGTGTAATGCATTTGCATTTATAGATATGAATTAAAATAGCCATTCCCTTATTAGAACTTAAGAAAGAAATATGAAATGAGGTTTATTTTCTTAACTTTCAGAAATTATTTTCTTATTATAACTATATGAGCATGATTGCAACATTACCCCAAATGAATTGTTCAGTACTTTCACTGATGTAGTAGCTATGTGCTTTAAATATTTTGCAAAAATTCTTGTTAACAACTCTCTTATTTTTGCTCCTTTTACTTATTTTCAGACAAAAGTCATGTGAACCAATTAAAAAAAAAACAAAAAACAAAGAAAAACAATACTTCGATGTTAACTTCCTGAATTTGATAGTTGTATTACAGCTATCGGTGAGAATGTTCTTGACCGTGGGATTTATATACTAAGATGTTCTGTGGTGATAAAGCGTCAGGTTGGCAACTTATCCTTGAATGGTTCTGCCAAAAAAAGTTTCTTTTACTGTCCTTGGATCCTTTTGGTAAGTTCGAGGATGTTTTCAAATAAAATGACTACTAAAAAAAAAAAAGATACAATTGTGAACCCACATGGATCATCTGCATGCTAAAACAGAGAACCTCTTTTTAACACTGAATAATATTCCATTGCCTGTATATATCACGGTCTATTTATCCATTCACCTATTGAAGGACATCTTGGTTGCTTTCAAGTCTTGGAGATTATGAATAAAGCTGCTACAAACATCCATGTGCAGGTTTATGGGTGGACATAAGTTTTCATCTCATCCCAATAAATATCAAAGAGCCAGTTTGCTGAATCCTATGGTAAGAGTATGTTTAATTTTGACTGCTAAACTATCTTCCAAAGTGGTTGAATCATTTTGCATTCCCACTAACAATGAATGAGAGTTTCTATTGTTCCACATCCTTACAAGCTTTTGCTATTTTCAGCATTGCACAATTTGGTCATTCTGATAAGTGTGTAGTAGTATCTCTTTGTTGTTTTAATTTGCAATTCCCTGATGACATATGATGTGAAGCATCTTTTCATATGCTTATTTGCTATCTCTATATCTTCTTTGGTGAGGTATCCCTTAAGGTCTTTAGCCCATTGTTCAACCAGGTTGTTTGTTATCTTATTGCTGAGTTTTAAGAGTTCTTTGTACATTTTGGATAACCATCCTTTATCAGATACCTTTTGTAAATATTTTTGTCCAGTCTATGGTTTGTCTTCTCATTTTCTTGACACTGTGTTTCGCAGAGCAGGAGTCTTTAATTTTAATAAAGCTCAGCTTACCCATTATTTTTTTCATGGATCAAGTCTTTGATGTTGTATCTAAAAAGGCATCACCATACCCAAGATCATCTAGGGTTTCTCCTATGTTATCTTCTAAGAGTTTTATAGTTTTGATTTTTGCATTTAGGTCTATGATCCTTTTTGAGATAATTTTTTTGCAGGTGAATATCCAGTTGTTCCAGCATATTAATGTATTTTTAATGTTTTTTTTGTCATAGTTTCAACTAAGATCTGTTCATTTAATTAGCAACACTTTAGGTAAGCTAATATGAATTGTCATTTTTAATAGGAGAATAATTTGATACAGACTATGTGAACTAAAACATATTTATGGCATATATATATATACATAAATACATATATATTATCTATTATATATATACATGTATACACATTGGTATACACACACAGATTCATTGCTTAGAAATATATATATATTTTTTTATGTGCACAGGGATACTTGTCCTGTCACCTTCAGCTCGCCCATTACTTTTTTTTTTTTTTTTTAATTTATTTATGGCTGTGTTGGGTCTTCGTTTCTGTGCAAGGGCTTTCTCTAGTTATGGCGAGCGGGGGCCACTCTTCATCGCAGTACGCGGGCCTCTCACTGTCGCGGCCTCTCTTGTTGCGGAGCACAGGCTCCAGACACGCAGGCTCAGTAGTTGTGGCTCACGGGCCTAGTTGCTCCGTGACATGTGGAATCTTCCCGGACCAGGGCTCGAACCCGTGTCCCCTGCATTGGCAGGCAGATTCTCAACCACTGCGCCACCAGGGAAGCCCTGCTTAGAAATATTTAAATATACTTGTGTGTCTACCAAGTCCATACTGAAAGATTTTTAGAATGTTTTAAAACTTTGCTTATTTCTCCATGCAGTCCTTTTTCTTCTTAAAATACCTCACACAAAGCTCTAAGCACAGTGTAGGCTCAATTAAGGTAAATGATTAGCATCTAATCACATGCTTCTGAGTATTTGGATGACACATTCACTCTCAGCATTGTTCAAATGGGAAGTATCTTACTGAATATTTTACCTACAAACAATTCATATGTCACTCAGAATGTCTTTAACCTAATCTCAGCTTATTTTTTCTTTCACAATTAGTAATAGAAACTAAGTCAAAAGGAGGATGGCAAGTTTTCTACCTATCAATCATTTCCCAAGTTTCCCACCTCATAGTGTGCTTATTAAATGAGATTATAAACCTGAAAGTACTTTGAAAAGTGCTAAACAAATGTTAATTATCATTTTCAGAAATTTCAGCTAAATTTCAGCTCTGCTACCTAATTAGATGCATGACTTTGAAGCATCCCTAAAGTGATTGCCTAGATCTGGAAACTGTTTCCCAAACTTTTCCTATGTCTGGATCCTTCTTGTTCTTCAAGTTTCATCTTTATGATCATCTCAGGGAGGGCTTCCATGACTCTCCAAAATAAATTTGTTCCCTCGTATTATTCTCTCTTATGGAACCTTATCCTTTTCTTTGCATGCCTTATTGTAGTTTGACGGTATATAATTTTTTTAGTTTTCTTATGGGACTATAATGTCCATGAGTCATTTTTTTCACTACTGTATCTGCAACACTAATCACAAGGCCTGGCTCAGAACATTTGCCATTAAACATTGTTATGACGACCAAATGAGACTGTTTATGTTAGAATGATTCTCAAACTTACAGAAACAGACAAATTTAGGGTGCAATGATTATCTTGAGGAATTAGGTTTAAGACATTAGTTATCTCCACCATACTCTCCACTGACCACCCTCATTATGAGGTACAAAGTGCACCTAGGACCCGAACCAATAAATGAATGTGTTTTATAATTCTGCTCTTTGGCTTAATATTCCAATGTGCAATCACAGGAGAATACCAGGATCATGTTAGGAATACCTTTCCTAACATGAGAGGTAGGGAGATGAAAGAGAAGTGAGACCTAGATTCAAAGCAAGACTACTGGCCACCATTGCTTAACCCCCTTGAGCTCTCATAACTCAGAGAGAGGAAAATAATACCTAGAGTACAAACCCCAGTAAATCTGAGATTTTATGAAATTCATTCTGGTTTCTTATAATCTCTTCTACTTTGGAAACGACTTATTATACTCCTATTCAGATATGAATACCATACATGTTTCTGTTCTGATCTTGTCTGGATCATCTTCTTTGGTGGCTGCTTTGGATACTTTTGTGTATTTCATACTAGTACAAAGATATAAAAATTGAGAATTTTCAATATCTGTCTATAATTGCTCAAGTCTTGGCTTTATTACGGAGTCTCCATCAAAGATATATACACATAGTATGGTTTTTCCTGTTAGCTATCATACAGTTTGATACCAGTGCTGCAAGTTGAGGAATCTCAACTCTCCTTTATTTCTGCAAATTAACTGCTACTGCTATATGCTAGCACCAGAAATGGATTTTTCTCTATTTTACATTATGTAGCAGAAAAAGGAAAATTACATAAACTACTCTGGTTTTTGGAGGTCAGGGGACAATTGACCAGATCAGGACTACAACATTAATAAAGGCTGCACCCTTTTAGGGTAACTTCCTCTGTTATAATCACAGGCACCATTCACTATCCCTAGCTGAACATACAGGAAATTGTGTTTAAATTTTTATTCCCATTTATATGTTGGCAGGTGTAGATCTTTTAGTCAAAATTAAATGCATAATTTAAGGCAAGGAAACATAATTAATCCAAGAAAAGGAGATATCACTTGTGGTTTGTAGGAACAGGCAATGCTTGTTAGAAATGGTGGATGGTGATATTTAATCTGGAATGTCAAGACTCATGAGATCACAAGTGTATATCAAGATGAGGAATATTCTAAACACATGAAATAAATGTCTCGTGCTTTCCTTTGGGGAAATACAACATCCAATTTATTTATTTATTTATTTTTAAATTTTTTTAACATCTTTATTGGAGTATAATTGCTTTACAATGGTGTGTTAGTTTCTGCTTTATAACAAAGTGAATCAGTTATACATATACATATGTTCCCATATCTCCTCCCTCTTGTGTCTCCCTCCATCCCACCCTCCCTATCCCACCCCTCTAGGTGGTCACAAAGCACAGAGCTGATCTCCCTGTGCTATGCGGTTGCTTCCCACTAGCTATCTATTTTACGTTTGGTAGTGTATATATGTCCATGCCACTCTCTCACTTTGTCACATCTTACCCTTCCCCCTCCCCAAATCCTCAAGTCCATTCTCTAGTAGGTCTGTGTCTTTATTCCCATCTCGCCACTAGGTTCTTCATGACCTTTTTTTTTTTCCCCTTAGATTCCATACATATGTGTTAGCATACTGTATTTGTTTTTCTCTTTCTGACTTACTTCACTCTGTATGACAGACTCTAACTCCATCCACCTCATTACAAATAACTCCATTTTGTTTCTTTTTATGGCTGAGTAATATTCCATTGTATATATGTACTACATCTTCTTTATCCATTCATCTCTTGATGGACACTGAGGTTGCTTCCATGTCCTGGCTATTGTAAATAGAGCTACAATGAACATTGTGGTACATGACTCTTTTGGAATTATGGTTTTCTCAGTGTATATGCCCAGTAGTGGGATTGCTGGGTCGTATGGTACTTCTATTTTTACTATTTTAAAGAACCTCCATACTGTTCTCCATAGTGGCTGTATCAATTTACATTCCCACCAACAGTGCAAGAGGGTTCCCTTTTCTCCACACCCTCTCCAGCATTTATTGTTTGTAGATTTTTTGATGATGGCCATTCTGACTGGTGTGAGGTGATGCCTCATTGTAGTTTTGATTTGCATTTCTCTCATGATTAGTGATGTTGAGCATTCTTTCATTTGTTTGTTAGCAATCTGTATATCTTCTTTAGAGAAATGCCTATTTAGGTCTTCTGCCCATTTTTAAACATGACTCAATTTGAAAACCACTTTCTTTTTTACATTAGATTGAGTCAAATTTGCTTTTGTTAAGATGAAGATCATTGCATCTACTCTGGGCTTTGAAATAATGTTACATTCCAGATACCAAACTGACTTCTTCAACACATTTATAAATGTTTTACAGACCATTTAAGCAATCTCAAACATTTTTGTTTGGTTGAGTCCTTACTGTACACTTATGATTTTTGTGACACAAAGAGAACTTTGGATGACAGATATTATTATTGGATTTTAGTTCAGTGTTATAATTTGTAAAGCCCATTCATGCTTTTCTGTATTTGATTCTACAACATTAGGAAACGCCATAATTTTCTTAGAGAAGTTGCAGACATCTGCATTCCATGGTCTTTTCATGATACTAGATTGTCCTTGTATTTAGAGATAATGTTACTGGCTACTAATGAGGCTTCAAAGAATTTTGTGTCCAGAAGTTCCCTTTATACCACTCAGAACTCTCTAGTGCTTTTGTAATAACAATGCAACAGTAACTAAGTAGATTGTTTTGCTTGGGGTATTTGCCTCTATGTTTCTTGGAAAAAGTTGCTCTTATCCATTTCTTTTTTGAAAACTAATGTCCATTCAAATTGTTATACTATAAAAAGATTACCTGTGTACTTTGAAACTGATTTTTTTAAAGTTTAAACATTTACTTGATGAGGGGAGAAAAAGAAAATGCATATTGTCTGGGAGAATTGAGTTTACAAATGTTTCATATAGTTTTCTGAGTGCTGGAATTTTTATGAATAATTAATTGCCCCTGTTGTCGTTTGTGATGTTTTTGTGTGATCGTTATTAGATAATATTTCTTTCTATATTATTTATATATTTTTTCAAGGAAATTAACTTCCCATACTTATGTAAACAATAATAGCACAGTAATTTATATTAATGTTATTGAATTAACATTTGTTCTTTTTAAATTGAAATTCTTATAAGGATCTCGGATAAATTTAGAAGTCCATATAAAATATACATATAGTGTTTGACTTGATTATGTTTTCATCTATAACTTATTTTCTTATACCGTTATTATAAAAACTTGAGTTTTAAAATTTATATCATTTTAATCATTTATTTAAGGTAACAGAAGCCATTATGTTCTTTACAAGGGGTAAGCAAATTAGTTCTTAGAGACTATTCATTGCATCAGGTTGAATTGGTATGAATAGAATTAGACAATTTATTATCAATGAAGACACAGTGGATCATTTTTTAAATGTTGTGGTTCTGACGAGAACTGACCACTACATTTCTTTGAAGCATTTAAGATTGCTTAATTCCACTGTGAGAGCTCCTCTGGATGTCCAGGGCAGCAATTGTTTCCTTTAAACATAGTTTTAAAATAACCGATGATATTGAGAGAATTGAAGAAATAATACAATCATAGAGACAACTTTGAACTTTGCCTTGTGGGTCGGACCTGAGGGGACATTAACAGTATATAGAGGTAATTCAGGAGTGTAGAATGAAGAACAATATCAATGGAATGCACACCCTTTAAGAGACTACATTAGAAAAGCACTGGTATTGGAACCAACAGGGAAGTAGTGTCTCGCAAGCGTCCATGATGAAACATATCACAACTATCCCTGAAAAACCTGTAAGGTAAATGGAAAAAGAATACCCGCTGAAATTTAGAACTGCTACTAAGTACAAGAAGTTTTTACCACTAACTATAAAAATATCAGATTCAGTTAAGAAAAACAACTTATCCACCAGATATGAAAATGGAGAGCAATTCTTTGATGCCAAGGATTATCTCCCTTAGGTGATCAGAGCATTGATTTCCAGATTCCAAACCGAACTCAGTACTTCTGTTTGTAGACTGATTGATTCTAAAACCTGAGGTGGCCAGGGTCGGGGAGGGGGGGATGACGGGGCACATACATGTGTAGGTATGTAGGTGTATGTTGGGAGGTAGACTTCTGATATATTTAAGTGCTCCAGTATTTCAGAGTGATGGAGTAAAAAATTGTAGGTACAGAAAAAGCACTTCAGAGGAACAGAGGGAAATTAGATAAATGCCTTCTGAGACCTGAAAATTTTTCTGGGAGATCTGCACATCAACCTTCCCTCTACCACCCCCAGCTATAATTCTAGGAAGAGAATTTAACTAGCACACGCATGGATAGTGAGTGAGGCCACAAAAAATCAATAAGAAATGCTGGAAGACAATGAAGAAATATCAGTTGAAATATTTGTTCTATGCACATACAATTTTATATCCTTCCTAGTTGCTTTTCTTGTGTGAAAGCAGTACTTGGACATTTCAGGAATGCAAGGACTTAGGGAATACATATTCTCTAAGAGAATAACATATGTCTCTCAGGGTCGGGGGGAGAGGAAACTCAGGATTTTCACTTCATCAAAGCAAAAAAATTCCCAGACTTAAGTAAAAAAAATGCAGACAGTGATCTTTAAAAGCCATCAAATATTTCTTTTTCAGTAAATTTGCAAATATGATTAAAATGGAAAACAAAAGTAAACAATTATATTTGAAGAGAAGATATGTAATAGAAAAAGTTGTGATCCCAACAATTTGGATATCAACTTTCAAAGTATGTTAACAAATACTGGATAGAAAGATAAAACCAAACTTAATACATTTTACACACCTTCAAAATCATAGGTGAAGATAAATGGCAGGTAGAATAAGTGATGGTGAAGAAAGAGGGAGAAAAAATGTATCAGAAAGCAAGAAAGAAAAGTTCCAATAACCTATCCTCCCTCCTCAAATCCATGGGACAGTACACAATAAATATGCTTTTAAAGTAAAATCAGAAGTGCATAATACCACTACCAAAGTAAGAGAGTTGAGGGTATTCTAGATGGAGTACAGCAGATGACTGTAGACTGAGAGCAAAGTCTACTCAACAGAACACAGCATACTACCCTAAACATAAACCAGAAGCCAGAGGCATTTAAATAAAAGAAGAAAGAAACAAAAGAAAGAAAGAAAACATGAATAGTAACGAAACACATTTCTCTCCTAACAGAACTCTCAAGAGAACCAGGAAGAGAGGAAATAAAGGCTGGCAAACATGAGATGTGGTCAAAATAAACTTAATTGAATATGACTCTCCCTACTCTCAGTAGCAGCGGACTGGAGAACAGGGACCCAAGCTAAAGGAGTCAGCACTGCTCTCTGAGGTGGGAGTTCTGACCCGACACTCTCAGAGTAAGCATGGGAGCTGGCGCCTGAGAATCAGAGCAGTGCCCATGATATGTCATCCAGTATACTCTTTCTCCTATCCAGACCCTCTCTCAAATAATCACCTGAGAGCTTTATTATAATCAAAAGCCACTGGGGATAAAGAGCGTGACTCCTTAGAGCTTAAGAAATAGAGTCCATTTTCCCCTCTCCGCAATTACGGGCAAAGGCAACCACTCATCTTTTCAGAGATGTTGCAACCGAATCAAAGAGACTAATCAATATGAACAAATTGAAAAACTAAATCCACAGGAACAGAATTAATAGAAGAAAAGCCTATGTTAAAATTAGTAAAATGAATATTTCAGGAGTGATTCAAGAAAAAAAATCACATTCTGAAATGAAAGCCAGATCCCAAAATCCAAGAAGAGCGAAACGAAACAAAACAATCTTCAGCACATAAAATTGAACCACTTGTTATTCTTGTTGCTGCTGCTTTTAGGATGTTAGATCCCCATCTCATACCTTACAAAACAACCACCTCAACAGATAGAATGTTGATCAATTTTTTTTAAGTAAACTATACAATAGGGAACTTTCAGTTAAAGGTTTTTGTGTCGTGATTATGTTGCAGGAGATGTTATGTTTTATGAAATGTCTGGAGCATCCAAAATCCAAATCCAAAAGTTAAGCTGTGTCCACCATCAGCCCTCACTGCACAAAGGTAGTGACCCTCTAGTGGAGAAGCCTATTCAGTTTCTGCTGTTTAATCCATAGCCATCTTTATTTGTTGGGGTTTCTCCCTCCCCCATTTCCTGAGGTTTCTCATAATCAGTTATTATAAGGGGAGTGAGGGTGGGTAGAAGATGGCCATTCCCACCAAGCCATTTTACAAATGAGGTATCTCCTTGATTAAGCCCGCAAAATGTTCTGCTAATGATCTCAGGAAAGAAATTAGGTTTTGCTTAATTCTCAGGAGTCATTTCTTTGGAATTTTGAATGAGAATTTGGGGTTGACAATCACAGGGGAAAAATAACTTGGCCTAGGAAGGTTCTAAAATTCCTCTGTCTTGACAAATTATGTTAGGGCTCCTGGGCATGCATTTTAAAGATGAAAATAACCACTCAAACTATCCTAACTTCAACTTCAAAGAGGGCCAAGTGAGGACAGTTTGTGTTTGGACTGAACTGGTCCCGTTCCTCCTACTCACCATGTGCATTGTCTTCTCTGCATACCTGATTTTTTGAGGAAAAAAAATCGTTCTAAGGAGGAATATCTAGAGAAGAATAAAACTTTGTCACTGATAGTTAATGTACTCTGAATAAATATCTATTTCTGTATTTTTAAAATATCCACATGACGTGGGTTTGTAATGAAAAATCTTTAGGAACTAAAAAGTGAATAAAAGTATCCATCTGTTTAATGATTGCTTGTATTATTTTTGGTTAAGTAATATATATATATACTTATCCATATTCATGTTCCTCTGATGATGTCTTCAGAAAAAATTTAGACTCTTCTGTGTCTAGAAACTTAATCAATCAGTAAAGCTAAATTGACATATTTCTTAAAAGTAGGTATGAAAGAATATATATTAATTTTGTTTATTTATGGAGGTTTTAATTACTCCCTCCTATAAAAATTTACCAATTAAAATGTTTCTATTTCACTTTTTTTTTGGTTTTCTAATTCTTAGTTTAAAAATATAATAATAATTTTGCATTTCCACATACAGCTTTCAGTGTATCTGAGATCTTTTTACTGAACCAGGGAAAAAGACAATTCTCTGGTTTGTAGGTGGGTATATGGAGCATTGGGAAGGCCCTTTATGAGGTTTCAAAGGGGTTATTATTCAGAACTTACCCTTGTTAGTTATTATTCTTATGAGTTGCATGCTGCCCCATAGGGATGAGCATCAAAGAACTTTTCTTTTTTTTCTTCTTTTTTAATGAAGGAAGCCTGGAATACATGGCAGGGGGGTGGGGGGGAAGAAATAGACCTAGAATGGAAAAGAATTCCAAGTGAAAGAATGTGGTAGAACACATAGAGAAGAAAGGAGAGCATGTTTAGCCATTAGACTAACTGCAAAAAAAACAAGAAAGAAAGAAAGAAAGAAAAAAGTTCAAAACAAAACTACAGGAGAGAGAACTAATCTAACAGTAGATAATCTCCTGGAATATCCTCATATGTCACTGGTAAAGAGCAGGGAGACAGGAAACCAGTTTGGATATCCAAATCACTTTTAGCATACTTTCTTTTGTTCTTACGTGTAAAAGCAGAGAGTCAAAGAGAGCATCTGTCTTTCAATGCCGTCAGTTAATAAGAGCATGGTGATGGTAGGCAGACCCAAGAAAGATGATGAAAGTGGTCTTCCTATTACTCACTTTGTTTGCTGGCACCTTTCAGTTTCACTCTTACCAACATTTCCTTCCTGTGGCTGAAGGAAAAGCTAATCTCCCCCCAAAAAAAGAATGAACATTTTAAGTCTCATCAAAAATATAAACCCTAATGTGAAGGAGTTTACCCAGTGCCTTCTTGAAAGAAGTCTTTGGCAGACTGAGGATGGAGAAAATAAGAAAGGAGTATAATACAGAGTGTCTGGAGGGGTTGGAGTGGTAGGGCAGCCAGTGTGACTGGGGAGAAAGGCAGAGAAAATGCAAATTTGAATGCCAAAGATAAACTTGGCTTATATCTAATTTTGCCTAAAGTGACATAAACAACCTCATTCTGAGCACATGCAACATCTGATCACCTTGAGTTGAGAAATTGCCTAAAAATGGCACATGGTCCATGCATTAACAGAATGTTAGAAAAGCATTTTATCATCCTACATTTGTTTTTTCTCTTTACCCTAGAAAACTGTGGGATCCTCAATTCAACCATCTCTAGGCTCTGTTTTACAAAAATGCATATTACATGGCATGCTTCCAGGGTCACAATTTCCTCACAAAAATTCTCTGATCTTGACTGTCTGTAGAGATTTGGAGATTACAATACTATTGTAAATTCATTCAGTTTACTCACCTACTCAGAAAGACATAATGCACTGGCATTAATTCATTCCCATCCCAGAAGGAAGGAAGAACTATGGAAAATATCATCTAAACCAATTGGACCCAATGACTAGGCTATCTACTGTTTCAGTGGTTTTATCAATTTCTGATTGAGTCTTTGAGTATTGCAGTTTAAAATCTAGTTAGTACTTTGCCGCCTATGGTGTAATAGATTTTGGAAGCCTATAACAGAGGGTCTCTAGAACAAATTGCTATCACGTTCATTGTCCCACAGACCTTCTATAATTCCGTCAAATCACCTGCTGGATTCCAATTTTCTATTATTCAGTTTTTCTCACTACTTCTTCAGTGAGATATCTGACTTCAGTCCAAATATTTGTAATTCCAACAAAAAGAGCTTGAACCTGCGATAAATCATGGGAGGTTAGCAGAGGAAGAAAGGACCTGCAGCCTTGAACCGAGACTACTTTAGAAGTACGCTCAGCAGTACCATAGAATAATACAGGAGAATAAAAGGAATAGATTGTTCCTAGAACTAAGAAGTTTTTAGTTCTAGGATCCTTTATGAATTCTTATGAGCACAGGCCTCAGTTTCCTCATGCCATAAGACTTAGACAACAAGTAGTATATAAACTATAGCAACCACCCCACATCTTGAACTTGCCTCTCTTCCTATACACTAGGTTTTTGGTTTGGGGAATGAACATCCATCCAGTTGCCCAATCTTCAAATATAGGAATTATCTTTAATTTCTTGGCTTCTTTCAATTTCCATGTCCATTCAGACATTGCTTTGTCAATTCCCACTCCCACATTTCTCTATAATCCAGGTCTTTTCCATTTTCACGTCCACTTCCTTAGTTTGTGCCCACCTCATCCATTACTTAGATTATTATAATAGCTTTCTACCTGGACACCCCTCCAAGTCTCATTCTATGCCTATAGAACCTTCAGGCAGAGTGTTTTTTCAAGGAAAGAAGTTAATTGTAATAATCTCCTATTTTAAATGAGCCACAAAGCAACAATTTTAAATATAGCAAGCAAACCTAGTCTTTTCAGGATCTGCCTTGTACCTATTTCCTATAAACATCCTTACATATTCCCATGTATGCCTTAACATCCCACGTTTTGCTAAATGAGTCATGTTCTCTTTTGCTGGCTCTTCTGCCTGGAATATTTTTCATCCTCTTTTCAATTTAGCAAACATATACTCATCCTTCCAGATTCATCCAGGTATCACTTCTTCAGTCAAGCCCCACTGGAACCCTTCTCCTCAATCAGGGAAAATGACTCCACCTCTTGGCCTTCCAAGAATCACAGACATAATTCTACTAAATAGTTCTTATGTATTACAGTAGCCACTCCCCCTCCCCAATCTTATCCATGGTTTTAATTTTCTCAGTTTCAGTTACCCACAATCAACCTAGGTCTGAAGATATTAAATAGAAAATGCCAGAAAAACCAACTTACAAGTTTTAAATTGCTTGCTGTTCTGAGTAGTGTGATGAAATCCTGCACCATTCTACTCCATCCCACTTGGGATCCCCACCCATTGTCTGCTCCTGACATCCAACCACTGCTGTCATCATGGCTCAATGATTCAAGATCACCCGAAGCAGATGATCTTTCTTACGACATATTGTCAGAAGGTCAAAACAGCTTAACACTATATCACAATGCCTTTGTCACTCATCTCACTTCATCCCATCACATAGGAATTTTATTGTCGTACATTATCACAAGAAGAAATGTGAGTACAGTACAATAAGATGTTTTGAAAGAGAGAGACAGAGACCACCTTCACATAACTTATATTACAGTATATTGTTATAAGTGTTCTATTTTATTATTAGTCATTGTTATTAATCTCTTAGTGTGCCTACTTTATGAATTAAACTTCATCATAGATATGTACATATAGGAAAAAAACATAGTATATATAGGGTTTGGTACTATCCATGGTTTCATGCATCTACTGGGGGTCTTAGAAAGTATCCCATGTGGACCAGGGAGGACTACTGTACTAAAATTATTCACATGTGAATTTCTCTCCACCAGACTCAAGCTATATGAATTTAGGAACTACATCTTACTCTTCTTGGGTTTTGACACAGTCTTCCTGGATATTAAGAATGCCATAACTACACTTGTTAAGAGTAATATCTGAACTCTGTACAAACTTAAGGTATTTTTGCAGATACAGTCAGCCTTCTTATTCATGGGTTCCATGTTGCCAGATTCAACCAACCACTGATCAAATATATTTGAAAAATAAAATTCCAGAAAGTTCCAAAAAGCATAACTTGAATTTGCCACATGATGGCAACTATTTACATAGCATTTATATTGTATTCAGTATTATAAACCATCTAGAGATGATTTAAAATATATGGAAGAATGTGCATAGGTTATATGCAATTACTATGCTATTTTATATAAGGGATTTAAGCGTCTGTGGATTTTTGTATCTGCAGGGGTCCTGGAACAAATCCCCTACAGATACCAAGCGACAACTGTGCTATGGCTTTTAAAGCTAGGTTCTCTTAATCATGTGTGTTGTTTCAAATACTTTTTGGATCTCTCTTATGAATCCCTATATTTTGATTTCTTATTTTTATAAGCTTCTTAAGAATGACAGTCCCTTAAGGTGCACTGTTTTGTTCACATAAATCCCACCATAGCATCAGATTTTTGTTGACTCTTAGAAGATGCTTGCTGAGGTATCTGAATGAGACGGTGTTAATAATCAACACTTCCAACCACCCTAAATTAGAACTGGCTCATGAGAGAGAAAGTGAACTTTAAAAAGATGTTTGCCAGAGAATCATCTGGTAAGGAGCCATTTCTGGAAAATAATCTGTGCTAATGAGAAAAAGAAGTGAAGAAAAAGTGGGATGTGGGCTTTGCTATTTTCAGCTTTTTGTTTTGCTTTCAACAAGGTGCCTCTAATCCTTGTTGTGAATATTGTACATGCTGTCTGGGTCTCATACTCTGAGAAGTGCAAACAAAATCATGCCAAGCCATGGCATGTGACATATGTGGGAAGAATAACCTAAATCATTAACTTAAAGGAAATTACCTCTGGAGACAGGTCTGCTGAAAACAAAAGATACATTAATTTGTTTTACTACTTTGGACATGCAAAGCTCCAAAAAGAACATTGCAGACTGAATAAACAAGTAAAAATAAGGTAAGCCATGAACACATAATTTCAATTATTAGCCATCTGAGTGTTCAGGCTGTAGAAAGAAAGGGTTAGAGAATACAAGCTCCTGTCTCTCAAAAAAAAAAAAAAAAAAAAAAATCAGAAACATTAGCCTGCACCAACAATAATAGGGAATTTTTTAAGCCAAAAATGCCATGAATTTCAGTAGACTGAGTGTAAGAAAACTTGTCATTTATAGCTTTAGCTTCAAAAATGTTCACCCTAATCAAAGTAAGAAAACCCAAGCCTCTCTGTCTCTCCCCACTCATCTTTCCCTTTACAGTTTGCAAATAAATAAATAAATTAGTAGTTATTAAATCTGCTTTAATATTTAATTTTGTACAATTTTTGCTTCACTGTACTTATTCTCTATAAATAAATAAATAAAACACATTAGAATCCATTCTTCTCTCCTTACATGAACTATCTAAATAAAAGATAAGTATCCCTTTTATCCCTTTGTCATTTCATTTTGTGACACAAACTGTACTATAAATCATATAATCCCAGAACACACTGAAGCATAGCTAATACCTTTTTATTCAGAAACTGCCTCATCTTTTAAAGTAAAAAAAAAAATGAAATAGTCTCAGATGTGTCTTTTAGAATGCCAACACTTTTCCATACTTGTTATAGACCTCTAAAGTAGTTTGGTGAACTTCTTTTAGTGTTATGTAGCACAAATACAAGACATTTTAGGTAATGTTTTTTCCTGGTGAGGTGATCTGTTAAGATATAACCATTTCAACTTATAGATCTGGGATGTTGATGGATAACTAAGCTGCCCAATAAGTCACTAAAATCAGGTTGTTCTTAGCTCTCCTTATCTGCCTTCATGAACAAAAGCACAGGTTGATGGTATATTGTTGTGCAGCAGATACTGTGGTTTTGTCATCTATACCCTACCTCTGTGAGAATAAAGGACCTTCATGAACAAAAACACAAAATTGTAATTCTGTATTAGGCTCATAACCTTTTCTCTGTACCCTGCAAAGAACATTTCTGTGCCCTTAACTTCCTGGGCAATCTTAACCTCATCTTTTTATTAAACTTGAAAATGACGGAGATTTCCTTTTTTTAGTCATTCCTAATACCATCACACCAGCACATATCAATACATGCACAGAGATAGCTGGTACCTTGTGTTTACAGAGTAACTGACATGGAGGTCTTGTAAGATATATATTATGTATTATTCCCAATTTACATTTGTTCAGATGAGAAAACTACCGCTCTAAAAGTTATGTAACTTGACAGACATCGCAAGGTATAGAAGTGGTAATCACAAGATTTGAAAAAAAACTCTTCTTTTTCTTTTAGACCTGCACAGTCTGATATGATAGCCACCAGCCACATGTGACTATGGAACACTTGATATACTGCTAGTTTGAATTGAAATGTTATATAAGTGCAAAATACGTATCAGATTTTGAAAACTTGAGATGAAATAGAAGATGTAAATTATCTCATTAATAATTTGTATATTGCATGATGAAATTAAATTTTTTGTATACTGGTTAAAATAGAATATAGTATTAACATTTATATCACCTGTTTATTTTTCCTTTTTTATGATGTGGCTACCAGAAAAATTTGAAATTCCATATGTGGCTCACATTTTGCCTCATGTTATATTAGTATTGGACAACGTTGTATTAGATAGACCATATAGACAATTTCTCAGTTGATTACTGCCTTTTTAAGAGAAGTTAAACACATTTTTAAAAAGCAGATTGTGATCCCAGACTCAAACTTACAAATATACTGCTTTTTACATACAATAAAGCTGATCACACTTGAAAGAAATTCACTTTTCCCAAGAACATGCTTCCCTGTTTCAAGCTGCAGAGACATCACATTCTGTGCTCTGTGTGGATTTCTTTTTTCTCTGAAAGGACTGTACTGTGCTATACTATCGAGTATCATCTGCATGCCTGGACAACTTCTCCAGATAACCGAAGGTGTCTGGAAATACATTCTCATCTTGGGGGAATAGCACAATAGTTTAGCGGCTGTTCTCACACTTTAGATACATAACAATGATGAGGGAATCTTGTTAAAATGATAAATTCCCAGGTTCCTACTCCCATTGAGTTTGATCCAGGTAGTTTAGGCGGTAGGCGATACTCATTTTTTCAGACTTCCCAGGTGATTCTGATGGATAGAGCCTGTAGACTACCCTTTGGGAAGCCCTTCTGTAGAGAAAGGGCCATGTGTGCATTTGAAAGCAAGAATATAAATGTCTCAACAAATGGTGTTGATGTCGGTCAGCAAAATCCAGGTCTTATTTTTCTGTATTTTTTGTAAGACTACCTACACATTTATATAGCCTCAACAAAAATCAGTCATGTTAGGAAATAGAAACTAAGCAGAGTTGGAATGATTTTGGGTACATAGGTTTCGAAGCCCTGAATTTGTTGTAAAGGACAAGTCTTTTATAATTCCTTAAATTCCAGTTTCATCATCTGTAAAATGAAATCAAATTACCTGCATCACTATAAAGTGTGTAAAATATGTTATTAATTATTGATATTTAAACTTTATACACCAATGAAAATTTAATTCGATGAGTATCTGGTAAGAACCAGTATATAACTTTCACTGTAGCTTGAAGAAAAAATGCAATCTAAGTTAAACATCCATCAGCATTCTGATATTTATTCTCTGACTATATTCAGACTATACATAAGGACACCTTTCAAAAAATGAAATGGGGGCTTCCCTGGTGGCACAGTGGTTAAGAATCTGCCTGCCAATGCAGGGGACACGGGTTCGAGCCCTGGTCCAGGAAGATCCCACATGCCACGGTGCAACTGAGCCCGTGTGCCACAACTACTGAGCCTGCGCTCTAGAGCCCGCGAGCCACAACTACTGAAGCCAGCGCGCCTAGAGCCCGTGCTCCGCAACAAGAGAAGCCACTGCAATGAGAAGCCCGCACACAGCAATGAAGACCCAACGCAGTCATAAATTAATTAATTAATTAATTAATTTTTAAAATATAAAAAGGGAAATCTCTTTTAAAAAAATTAAATGGAATTGATATTTTGAAAATATATCACTTAATCTTTCTCAATAGAGAGAGAGAGAGAGAGAGAGAGGAAGGAGAGAGACAGACAGAGATAGAGAGAGTCATTATATCACATTATATCGGCCCTAAGATGGTCAATTATTGATCTTTCTGTCCTTTGGCATTTACTGATATCATCTGTAAAATTCATACGAGGATATTTCCAGATCCCAAAGCAATCTGACCTTTGCATTATTCTATAGTCAATTACTAAACTTTGCTATTTATTAAAAAATGTCAGTGGAATACTGAATTGACAAAGATGTGGCATGAGTATGATGCAATATACCTGACCAATTTCCAATAATGAAAGATCAGTACACATAACATAGAAAATGTAAAATTACTCCCTTTATGTTAATAAAATCCGCTAACCCATCTCCTTTCGTGTGTAATCCATCAGATTACAGGGAGCCAGAAAATGGTAAATTATTAAAGCAATTCTTTCTCAAGAATCATTTTCAGGATAATTGAGAGTTATTAATGTGTAAGACATTTTACTAAGTACATTACTATGGGAAAGCAAAAGTCACAGTCTATGCCTTACAACATAAAGCCTGGCAAATACAAGGCCTTTTGGAATATAATCAGCATTCATTAAACGATTGATGAACAAGTAAGTAATAAATGAACAAATACAAATGTAGCGAAACAACTCTGTCAAAATTTGGGAGAGGACAGACCCCTAACTACCAATGCTCTCTTATCAGTGTATATGAAACATTTCTTCTCAGGTGTCAAGAGCCTCTCCCTATGTAGCTGGAGGAAGAATTCTGAAGGCCAAGTTTAATTGTCATAGATACCACTATGTGTAAATATCATGGCAAAGCTGAAGATTTTTGTAAATTCCAGAAAAAACTCCACTTGCCAGCTATGCAAGTGGGGCCTGAACAATAAAGAGAATGCAGTTGGAATGTCAGGTTCACAATAAAAAAACACTACTAGACGACACAAAATTTAGAAGGATGGGATGCAAATCTTTCAGCAGGTAGTTTTTCACTAGAGCAGAGGTGTGACAATATTCAGTGCTTAAATTCACACATTAATAGTAATTAATAGATATGCCACCAAAGTCTTGTCCAGGAAAAAGACTGATAGCATCAGGATAAAGCAAAAGGGAAACTAACGAAAGGGGCTCCAACATTTGTTGAGCACTTATGGGACAGACCTTTTGTTCTGCTTATCTCAATTAATCCTCATACCAACAGAGGGAATTCCCTGGCGGTCCAGTGGTTAAGACCCTGCGCTTCCACTGCAGGGGGCATGGGTTCGATCCCCGGATGGGGAACTAAGATCCTGCGTGCTACAGGCCGCCAAAAAAAACAAAAACAAAACGCATCCTCTGATACCAACACAGAGAACTAGGCATTACTCTAATTTTTCAGCAAAGGAAACTGAGCTCTTAGATCTTCAACTACCTAACAAAGCCATATGATAAGTAAATGATGGAGTCAAAACATCCATTTTAAATCTTCAATTTCCTGTGCATTTTCTTCTCACCCTGCTATCCCTCATGGAAGAATATTGCTTCAGAGCTAAATGAATAATTCTTGATGTCACTGATCATAGTTTAACTTCCACCCAATTCAAGGAGCCTCTGGTGCCTTCTAATGTTATATGCCACACAGAAAGAAGAAACCGTTAGGAATAGGAAAATATCCTAATGTTCAATCCAAACGAACTCTGCATTCCTACACAATATGGAAGATGGAGGTTCAAGCAGGATGAGTCTATGAAATGTGGAGATTTTAATGATGTGGGCAGAACAATCTATCAGAGGAGCCACCTACCTGCCATGAATTCCTATGCTGATCACATGCATTTCACCACAACAAATTAAAGAGGTGAGAGGGAAATAAATAATTAGCACTTTGGCCAGTCCCAGTAGTTTTTTCTAGCTTTATGCTTGTTTTCATTTCACAGCAAGTTTGAAACTATGAAAACAATCATAGAATGAAAAAGAACATTTAGTTGAGTGCCCATAAACTGTTCCCATTCTGTGTTACTTTTGTGCAGTCTTTAAAAAAGAACCTACTTTATTAAAATGAAAGAGAACTTTGGAAAAGAATACAGGCATTTATCTTCAAGAGGGAGAAAGGCCAACTGCTCTGAGAGGGTAAGCCTTAGAGGAGCCCTAATTTGGACAGGTGCGAAAAGGTACATAATGATAGAAACTGATAGGGCTCTAGGAACTGTGGGAAGCCATGTCTTTGGAAAGTAGATACCGCTGTGCAGTGGATACTGAATCTCTGTGAAGAGATACCTGGAAATCCCTTACCATCATGCTGAATTGAACTATTCTGGAACTGATAGAAAGTGCCATCTATGTAAGCAAATCACACTCTGACTACACCTCCCCTCTGCAGTGTTATTCCCCCTTAACTCCCTTTTATTCTGCAACGTACCTTGGGAATATCTCTGTTCTTGAGCTTGCCATACTTTATAGGAATCATTCATTTATATGCTCATCTTCTCCCATTAACTCCTGAGAGCAATGACCATATTTGATTTATTTATTCACTTGATCTTCAAAACCTGGAACACAACGCCTGGCACAGCTGGAACATAGTACTTTCAGCCACCAACTTGCCCCCCTCCCCGTACCCACATAGACAGTCCCCACTAAAAATCCATGGTCTGGGTCCTCAAACACATCCCTCATTCCACTTTCCACTCTCTTCATGCTTCCATGAACAACTTGGTTCCTGTTCTACTGTCTTTCTCTTTTGTCTGTGGTCTCACATGCTCTCCCCTTACACTTCATACTGCATTTAAAATGATCTTTTTCAATTATGTTCCACTCAGGTTGGTACTTATGATTTGAATTAGTTTTAGTTTGCCCACTTGGGAGGGCATTCCAGCTTCATCCACCCTGAAACTATGCATGAATTGGCCCACAGATTTAGCATCAGTGACCAGGCTTGCATTATTCACGAGGCAACCAGACATATAGTTGGCACTCAAAAAATATTGTTAGCTAAGTAGATATTTTAAATGCAGGGGGCCTTGCAAGGACCAATGACGATATCATACAAGGAGATAGAAATTAAGATTGATCCAGTTCAATAATGTGCACCTGACATCTATAAAGAAAAAAAAGCTTAACTTACAATCTCAAAATAATTTTAAAATAATTTTAAAATATATTGGTCTTTCTTAATATACGAATTTCAGAGAGAAATTTAAAACACACACACATAAGGCAAGACAACAAAATCTGTCATCATTTTTGAAGATTGCTATGTTCAAACACAGCGAATTATGATATGAATTAAAATCTAAATTAGTTGTAATTTGCATGGGTTCACAAAGCCTCACGTGTAATTCCCAGAGCTGTAAACAACAGCATTCTCAATAAGGGTGCATCAAGCTGATTTGGTTTCTAGGCTGTCCCAGTGCTTGTTTTGGATTTGTTCACACACAGATTCAGATGCATTTTAATCTCCATCTCAGCCCATATGGTCATCCCTTGAGCATTCAGAATAATTCTCAGGTACACAGTCACTCAGCTCTAAAACAAAAGTAAGAGCATGTCAGGCATGTAACTTATTCATCATCTTCAGTATAGTAATTCATGGACCTCAAAGAAAATGGTACAAACTCTAGTGAAGCCTATTAATTTCCAATTCCATCTAATTGCAGGATCAAAAGGTGCCTCTTCTCTCAGTGTCAGGGGCATGCACGGTGAGAGAATGGATACTAAGAAATGCTTTCACCACGGAGCTGGGGTAGGAAGCTTCCATCTGAGTAGGAGTTCAGGATCTGTTCTGTGATTTCTGTTGCTAGGCGACTGCTTCCTTTGTCTGCTTTGTTCAGAACAGTTGCTTTATTTATACTTCGTTTAAATGATGCAGATCATAATGTGAAATTATAAAAGAAAGTAGGGGGAAAATTTATATTAAAATTGTTCCAGGGAATTTGTAATTCTGTATGAAAATTAATGAATGTTGATGCAAATAGAGTTCCCACAAAAAAACCAAAGAACTATAACCCAGCAGGTCCCATCTACCAGATACTTTTGGAACAGGCTATATAATAACCTAAAGTTAACTTTTGGTATCACCTATGATTGACCAAAATAAAACCATGAACCTAGGCAATAGTTAAATAATATAAAATACATCTTGAGGGCAATCTTTGGGGAAAAATAACGTTTTAGTGCGAGATGTTGAAATAATTTGGAGATTAAAGTGTGCTCAAAATCAAAAAATAAACTAAGAAGCAAAGAAGACAAGTAAAAAGGCTAAGGGATACAGGAGAGGAAAGGTATATTCATAAACTTTCCAAAATTTGATAAACCTTGAAATATGTTTGCAATAAATTTTCCTGTAACTCTGATCTGCACATGCTATAAGAATTAAACTAAATATATTGATTGACAAAAATATCACCTTTAATCTATCATACATAAATTTTTAAAATTGTTCTGAATCTATTATTTTAAGTGTGATTTTTTAAATGAAGCAAAAACAATGGATATGCTCTGATCATGCTGTTACTTTAAATTTGCCAACACCTTACATATTCATTCCTCTTCTCATTAGATAGTTCTTCATTTTTTTCTTCACTCATTAATACCAATAAACCATTGAATGCCTACAAGGATCAGATATTTTAACACTTTACAGATCTTAATTCATTTGATCTTCAAATGGTCCTACAAGAAAGTACTGCTACTATTATCATCACCATTGTATAGATGAGAAAAATGAAGCATAGAGATGTGAAATGACTTTCCCAGAGGTATCCAACTAGCAGGTGGAAGATCAAGGATTCAAACCCGCATACTTTAATGTGGATTCCACCTGTTGAGCCACCAATTTATGAACTGTGATATTTTTCCCCCTGTGACATGATTTTGTGATTGACTACTTTCTCTCTAGATAACCTCCCTGATTTGGGTTTTTGTAAAATAACCAGCTAAAGGAATATTGTCTATCTCCATTTATTTTTGTTCTCAGGTCTATGCACCATGGGTTGTAAACATTTGAACTGCTGCATTCTGGTTATAATAAGCCTTATCTAAAATATGACCACTCATGGCATTCATTTTCATGCCTTTCCCACTGTTGCCTGCAGTCTTGAGTTTTCCTATTCTTACTGTAGACTAAATTGCTTGCATATTTATGAAAGTCTTCAGGCCCTTGGTTTCTCCATTATGTAGAAAAGTGTTAAATAGATACTAAGAATTTAAGACAAAATACATAGGTGCAGACCATGTGCGAAGTGTATGGATATTGTGGCTAATGAAATTTGGGCTTTTTCTAACTTAAACTGAGGTCTCAGGATGATTTTTTTAATGCCCCCTTAATTACAAATTCTTTGTTTTGTTTTGTTGTTAAAATTCTACCTCATTATTATTTCCTAAGAAAATAGGAAAAATTTTTGAAGCAATAATAACTCTGGTGTCATAAAGGTATTTGTTACTCTGATGACTAATAAACCTTGAAACTGAGAGAAGCACTTTATTCTTGCCCTAAGCAGAGGCATTTTACTGAAAAGGGAAACAAGAATGGGAAGAGCAGAGACATTCTGATGCCACTGAGATTTGTGTTTTTGAGACTAAACTTCAAAAGAGGTCCATCTTGTTTTATTCCATATGCAGTTGGAACCTGATAAGATTTTCATCTCAGTAGTTCTTAAACCTTGGGTCCCAGACAAATAGAGAACAGAGTCTCCAGGTACACTGTTACCACTTGTTTCTTCATTGAATAGAAACAGAAAAGACAAAACAAACCAAGATGTACTGCCGAAGATGAGGGGACATTAAATATCCTTAAGGCTTGTAATTTTCATGTGATTCCATCCAATGTTAGTTTAAACCACACAAAGGTCATTTCAATCCATTTACAAATTATAATTGTTAGAGTACAAATTCTTTTCTCTATCAATAATATACTTAAAATAAAGTAATAATTATTATTGTATATATTGTAAGAAAATTATATTATTCCTTAAGACTGCTCTTTGGAATAATGCGCTTAGACAATAGACTGTGTTTTATATAAAGTAATCATTTTAATAGTTTTCATAGTTCCTAAATAACAATATTTTAAAAATATTACTAACTTTTTTCAAATTGAAGTATAGTTGCTATACAATATGATATGTTACTGGTGTACAATATAGTGATTCACAATTTTTAAAGGTTATACTCCATTTATAGTTGTTATAAAATAGTGGCTATATTCACCATGTTGTACAACATATTCTTGTAGCTTATTTTATACCTATTAGTTTGTACCTCTTACTCCCCTACACCTCTGTTAACCCTCCCCCCCTTCCCTCTCCCCACTGGTAACCACTAGTTTGTTCTCTATATCTGTGAGTCTGCTTCTTTTTTGTTATATTCACTAGTTTGCTATGTTTTTTAGATTCCACATATAAGTGATATCATACAGTATTTGTCCTCCTCTGTCTGACTTATTTCACTTAGCATAATGCCCTCCAAATCCATCCACGTTGTTGCAAATGGCAAAATTTCATTCTTTTTTATGGCTGAATAGTATTCCATTATTTATATATAATATATATATACCACATCTTTACCCATTCATCTATTGATGGACACTTAGGTTGCTTCTGTATCTTGGCAAATCATGCTGCTATGGACATTGAGATGCATGTGTCTTTTCAAATTAGTGGGGGGTTTTGTTTGTTTGTTTGTTTCAGATATATACCCAGGAGTGGAATTGCTGGGTCACAGTTTCATTTTTAGTTTTTTGAGAAACCTCCATACTGTCTTCCACAGTGGCTGGAAAAGACAATTTACATTCCAACCAACAGTGTACAAGGTTTCCCGTTTCTCCGCATCCTCACCATTTCTTATTTGTGTTGTTTTTGATGATGGCCATTCTGACAAGTGTGAGGCAAAGGCAGCAGAGCTTACCTCAGGAGCCCCAAGGGGCTGGGGGAAACGAAGACGTCCCTCTTAAAGGACGCACACAAAATCTCACATGCATGGAGGCCCAGGGCAAAAGCAGTAATTTGATAGGAGCCTGGGTCAGACCTACCTGCGGGTCTTGGAGGGTCTCCTGGAGAGGCAAGGGGGTGGCCGCAGCTTGCGTTGGGGACATACACACAGGCGGCCGCCTCACTTGGGAGCTCCTTTCAACTGAGACACTGGAGCAGCCGCCATCGTGGGCTTCTCCTTGTCGCTCATTAGCACCGAGACCTAGCCCTCCTGTCCAACAGCCTGTAGGGCCAGTGCTGAAACGCCTCATGCGGAATAACCAGTAGGGTGGGAATTCAGCCCCGCCCATCAGCAGACAGGCTGCCTAAAGACTTCCTGAGCCCACTGCTGCCTCCAGACACGCCCCTAGACACAGCCCTGCCCACCAGAGAGCCAGGACCCAGCTCCACCCGCCAGTGGGCAGGCACCAGCCCTTCCTGACCGGTAGCCTGCACGAGCCTCTAGACCAGCCTCAGCCACTAGGAGGCAGGCGCCAGATGCAAGAAAACCACAACCTTGCAGCCTGCAGATCTAGCCACAGAAGGTCAGGCCCTATCCTGGGACCAGCTGGGCCCAGGCCTTGCCCACTAGCAGGCCAATGCAAGCGTTAGGACACCTGGGACCCCAAACCCAACTGTGTCAGAAACTGGTGTCCCCACCAGCAATCTGATACTAGCAATCTGATACCAGCTTTTGATCTCTGGGCTCTGCAGCCAGACTCCAGGATCCTGCTCTGCCTGCCAGGAGGAACCTCGGGACTTGGCTTCACCCACCTGTGGGCGGGCAACAGGCCCGGAGTCTTCTGGACCCTGACTCCACCCACTAGTGAGCCAGCACCAGCTCCAGGGCCCCCTGGGGTTCTGCAGACAGCTGCCTTGTGATCAGGCCCTGCTAACCAGCAGCCAGCAGCATCGGCACAAAGTGGAGAGAGGCAATCTACCCGAGAAAGATATTAACTTCTAATACATTGGAGTATCTCTTTCTGAAATGAAATGTGTAATATATGTTATAAAATAACAACTCCAGCAATAAATGTATTTTTTAGTTCACTATGGCACAGAGAACACATAGGGTTCAATCAAAGATGAGAGAAGTGTAGTACAAAAGCCTGTTATCAGATAAACAGAGTCTCAGTGTTTATTGACAAGGAGAGGCATGGGTAAATTAGAGGGCATGCAGGAAAGGAGGAATGAGATTTGAAATTTCTCATGTTTTATAAAGACATTAGAGTTTTGATCCTAATACTTTAGAAGATTGATTTGGGTAGAAGTTTCTCTCCATTGTATCACATCATAATATTAAATGACTGCAAGGGCCAAACAGCGTATCAAAAACATTTGGATTAGGCTAGGTATTAAATAACACAAAGTGCTAATCCTTTGCATAAAAACTTTCACATCTGTTATCTGCACTTAGATTCATAGTCAGCCCACTGAACATGAACTAGGGGGTCATTTTATACAGCAATATGGAAAAAATAGTTCATTTAAATAAATAATAATAAAAATAAGAAAGAACACTCATATAATACTAATTTATATCAAGTACTACTCTAAGATCTTTTCTACACGTTGACAAATTCAATTTGTAAAAAAACCTACGAAGTAGATACTCTTTTATCCCCATTTTAGAGATGAGCACAGAGCAGATGAGTAATTGGTCCCAGGTCACAGAGCTATTAAGTAGTGTAGTCAGGACTGGATTAGAACCCATGCAGCCTGGTTCAAAGGTCCAATTCCATTTATATTGATCTGTACTCATTGATTTTGACTTTATAATAGTTTTCCCTTCAAATAATTAATGAGTTGTCCTTTTTTAAAAAATTCTTAATTTAAATAAAATTTTCTTTATGTCTGACTCTTACCAATTTTTTCTTAGAGACTCAGTAGCAGAACCCAAACATGATCGCTGGGACTTGTATTCCTTAAGTGTAACTTGATATCACAAATGAAATCACTAGAATGTAAGCAGCCACCTCTGTTCAAAAGACAGATCTACTGAACTTAATAAAATATGTTTCTGTATTATCATACATCTTCTTGCTGAATATCAAATTATCTTTAATTTTATAAAACCAATTGTAGGCAAATAATAGCTTAACTTCAAATTATAATATTAAGAAAAGGAAAAAAAGAAAGCAGAAGATTATGATACAGATATTTCAACAAAACAAATTATTTATATAACACCATCTCTTCTATGTCTCAATTAAGTGCCCCACTATGATGCGTGTGATTAGATATTTAAGCAATGAAAACTGATTATGGAAATGCAGTGCTTCCTCATACCTGTCAGAATGTAACCATTCAAGATTCATAGACAATATCTGAGTTTATATCTTTATCTATATTTAATTTTTTTGGATTTTTGCTTAATTCATCCCATATCTGCCTTTTCCCCACCTTAGCACAGAGTTATAGTGAGAGCTAAGATCACCTTGAGCAGCTGATGCTAGAATAGCTCAATCTGCTTTTTGATCTCTGATTAGTATAGGATCCCTGGATGAGGAATTAAATTAGATTTAGACTAAAAGAAATTGTATTCTAGGTAAATAAAAGCTTACACTATACCACAATATTGCAACCTGTCTATACCTCGGAAAACAGAAGAACTAGAAACAATTCTAAATGACCAATAAGTTGAGAATTTACCATTTGTTAGTTGAAATTAGCAAAGAATTGTACTTTGTACTCAAGAGCCTTCGTGCTAAATATAGTAGCTGTGAATATCAAATCAAGTAAAGATGCATTGCTTATTTATATTTGGACCCATCAACTGGCACAGGATTACATGTGATCCATCGTCATTTAAAACCATTTTTTTATTATATAAGTTTCAGGTTTACAAAATTAAAATTCAACATCTGTATGCACTACAAAATGATCACCACCACAAGTCCAGTTACCAAACCATTTTAAGTGTTAGATAATCAATAGTATTTTTATCATATTGAAATGCAACATCCGTCTAATTCTAAAAAGGGGCAGTCATACACCTGTAAGTGTTTAAACTGATAGTGTTTACTGGTCTATAATGAGGCTGGGCAAATAGAAAAAGTGTCACCTGTGATAAATAACAAATTCATATTAGTTGAAATTTAAGAAAAAATTCTATGCTGGTGAGAATGATTAAATTTGAAATACTGGGGTGACTATGAAATGTGAATTCGCTATCCACTTTTGCAACCCATATTATCCCTAATTTTGACTTTTTGTCTAACTGGGAAAATTAGAGTTTCTATCGTTTTTTAAATTTCTGGCAGTTTTCTATAGGACAAATATGAGAATTTCATGGTAATTTAAGTACATGCCACCAATGTTTATAGAAACAAAAAATTAAAACTCAATTCAGAAAAATCTGTTTTTTAGATACTCTTTGACAGAATCCAGGTTTTTGTTTTTGTTCACAAGCCAACCAATTAGAAATAATTACATGATGATCTTAGAGATAACTGGATTCCTCCTTGGAACATTGTTATTCTTTTTTTGTATTTCTTAGTTACAAGCTCCGTGCCTCCAGGATTTTTAAAACTCGGTATTTTAATGATCGTGGATTAAAACCACAGCTATTTGTCACACAGAGAAGGTTTAATGCATCGCAGGAGGTACCATCAGCAAGAACAGCATGGGTGAGCTTTATTAAAGTACTTTTGCCACCCTTTGCCTATAAAACTCAAGCTATTCTTAAACATTAGGCCTAATGTAGGTTGCTTTCTAGAAGTGGAATTCTTTGCAAAATTTCACAATGTAAGTTTCTGCCCTGGGCATGTCAATGGATTTAAAACAAACAAACAAGAGAAATAGGAACAACAACGATGAAAAAAACCCTCTTATTGATTTAAACATTCTAATATTCTTCCTGTCTATATTTTCCATTTTTTCATAAACATATGTTGCTGCATTTAAATGGAGACAAATGATATTTTTAAAAAACGTGTTACTAAATGATGTGCTTTTGTCCTGCAGCATGTGTTCGATCCAAGCTTCATACAATTTTTCAGTTTTAGTTTACATCTGGTATTTTACATTTGATAACCCCATTTTGCCATCATTAAGTCTGGTTTTAGGAGATGCTTAAAAAGTTGGGTGATAGCACTAGATAATAAATAGATTGGACCCAAGTGATTTTTGATAAACTTTTAGATTGATCTGGTTCTTGAAGTCAGATTGAGTCTTGCATGTTCATCAGACTGAAATTATCCTGAATTTACCACGTTAGCTTTCTATATGGTATAGATTCTCACAGCATTAAAGAAGCAGGTTGTTCTTTAACATTGTACATTTTCTGATAAAGCTTTTGGATGGGTGCTTAATGTAGTATATGGGAAAAAAAAGTAAGGAAATAGAAAATCAGAGAAAGAGGATTAATTGTGCCAATTCACCTTTATATCTACCTTTACATAGAGTTCACGGAGCATGAAACGAGGGGGTGTCTGATTTGTCCTTGTGGATACCTGCTGGAAAGCATTGTGTATTCAAGGATTGATTTTTGAATTTGCAGTAAAGAGGTTAAAAAGGAAGAATTGAAATAAAATGGTAGCATGAGGCACTTAGATAAAATTTAAAGAAGAATTTTACAATCATATTTAAGTAAGTTTTTAACTTTGTAAAGCTGAAAGGTAAATTACTAATCCACATCTCTCCCAGCCTAACCAAAAGAAGGTGAGACTGCAGAGTATTAGAAAATCTATTGCCAAGAACAAATGGGGTTTGGAAGCAATCTATGGTCCTATGCTCTAGAACAAAGAACCTACAGCGTAACAGAACCGAGATGCAATGGGAAGCATTGGCCTCAGGTTAGTAGATTCTGTCTAAAGTTTCCCCACTTCCTTGGTTCAGATATCATAATCTGTATGCTGGTCAGAGAACAAGAGCCCTTCCACATTTTTTCTCTTGTCATTTACCTTATGTCCTAGTGCGGGACCGTATTCTGATTTTTTTCATCTTTATTGGGACATCCCTGTAATCAACACAAACTTAAATTTGGTTCTAAATAATGCTGTCCAAATGCTGAAATGATACAACATTTTCCCTTTGCCCAACCCTGAACTCTTAGCTATAAAAGTGGTTCCTCTAAATGCCTGAAGCCAACCTGTTTGGAATTTTTGGTTTCTTTTTTGTTTTTAGTTTCTCTTATCTTTTGGATCTTAGTTTCCTTCCAGAACAGAAGATGTCACCTGCCCCACTCTGGTGTTTCTCCTTTTCCTTTTGCTACTTTTCCCTCAAGCCACCATTCCCCTGTGGATTTTCAGTACTCTGTGTCCAACACCAGCCTACCTACAGTGAGAAACAGTAATTATGAAATCTTATTGTGATGATTTTCTTTTCCTGGGGGGTTATTAAAGGATAGTGATCTTACATTTGTGCCTTCTCATCAATAAAAAAGTAACAAGCCTCTACTGGTCAGTTCTATATGAAGAATAAAATAGTATGCTTTTTTTTAATTCTTATTCTCCCTAAGCAAGATAAAGTAGTAAGCTAACAATAATTGGATACCCAACACTACTCTTAGGTGTAAAATAATAGTGAGAATTAAGTCCCCTTCCTGGGGTAAGCTGGTAAGAAGGACTAGGGGAAAAGAATACTGTATAATTACTGATTTGCCATCCCAGGAACACTGACCATAGTACATATGTTACCTGTTTACATGATACCTTGAGGCCTGACCCAACCTTTTTGACTTTTCCTAGAAGAGTGGTATTGGAAAATTTCCAGTGCCATCTAGACATAATTGAAAAAGAGTCCAGATGTTGAACCCAGCACTACCATATTCATTTTTAAAAAATTTTTATTGGCGTATAGTTGCTTTACAATGTTGTGATAGTTTCTGCTGTACAGCAAAGTGAATCAGCTATACGTATACATATATCCCCCATTTTTTGGATTTCCTTCCCATTTAGGTCACCACAGATCATGGAGTAGAGTTCCTTGTGCTATACAGTAGGTTCTCATTTAGTCATCTATTTTATACATGGTAGTGTATATATGTCAATCCCAATCTCCCAATTCCTCCCACCCTCCCTTCCCCCCTTGGTATCCATACCTTTGTCCTCTACATCTGTGTCTCTATTTCTGCTTTGAAAATAAGTTCATCTGTATCATTTTTCTAGATTCCACATATAAGTGATATTATACAATATTTGTTTTTCTCTTTCTGGCTTACTTCACTCTGTATGACAGTGTCTAGGTCCATCCACATCTCTGCAAATGGCACAATTTCATTCCTTTTTATGGCTGAGTAATATTCCATTGTATATATGTACCACATCTTCTTTATCCATTCCTCTGTTGATGGACATTTAGGTTCCTTCCATGTCTTGGTTATTGTAAATAGTACTGAACATCGGGGTGCATGTATCTTTTTGAATTATGGTTTCCTAAAGGTATATGCCCAAGAGTGGGATTGCTGGGTCATATGCTAGTTCCATTTTTAGTTTTTTAAGGAACTTCCATATTGTTCTCCATAGTGACTGTACCAATTTACATTCTCACCAACAACGTAGGGGGTTCCCTTTTCTCCACACCCTTGCCAGCATTTATTGTTTATAGATTTTTTGATGATGGTCATTCTGACCAGTGTGAGGTGATACCTCATTGTAGCTTTGATTTGCATTTCTCTAATAATTAGTGATGTTGAGCATCTTTTCATGTGTTTGTTGACCACTGTATGTCTTCTTTGGAGAAATGTCTATTTAGGTCTTCCACCCATTTTTGGATTGCGTTGTTTGTTTTTTTTGATATTGAGATGCATGAGCTGTTTGTATATTTTGGAGATTAATCCCTTGTCAGTTGCTTCATTTGTAAATATTTTCTCCCATTCTGAGGGTTGTCTTTTTGTTTTGTTTATGGTTTCTTTTGCTGTGCAAAAGTTTTTAAGTTTAATTAGGTCCTATTGTTTTATTTTTGTTTTTATTTTCATTACTCTAGGAGGTGGGTCAAAAAAGATCTTGCTGCGATTTATGTCAAAGAGTGTTCTGCCTATGTTTTCCTCTAAGAGTTTTATAGTGTCTGGCCTTACATTTAGGTCTTTAATCCATTTTGAGTTTATTTTTGTGTATGGTGTTAGGGAGTGTTCTAATTTCATTCTTTTACATGTAGCTGTCCAGTTTTCCCAACACCACTTATTGAAGAGGCTGTCTTTTCTCCATTGTATATTCTTGCCTCCTTTGTCATAGATTAGGTGACCATAGGTGTGTGGGTTTATCTCTGGGCTGTCTGTCGTGTTCCAATGATCTATATTTCTGTTTATGTGCCAGTACCATAATGTCTTGATTACTCTAGCTTTATAATATAGTCTGAAGTCAGGGAGCCTGGTTCCTCCAGCTCCATTTTTCTTTCTCAAGATTGTTTTGGCTATTTTGGGTCTTTGTGTTTCCATACAAATTGTAAAATTTTTGTTCTAATTCTGTGAAAAATGTCCTTGGTAATTTGCTAGGGATTGCATTGAATCTGTAGATTGCTTTGGGTAGTGTAGTCATTTGCACAATATTGATTCTTCCAATCCAAGAACATGGTATATCTTTCCATCTCTTTGTGTCATCTTTGATTCCTTTCATCAGTATCTTATAGTTTTCTCAATACAGCTCTTTCTCCTCCTTAGTTAGGTTTATTCCTAGGTATTTTTTTCTTTTTGTTGCCGTGGTGAATGGGATTGTTTTCTTAATTTCTCTGTCTGATCTTTCATTGTTAGTGTATAGGAATGCAAGAGATTTCTGTGCATTAATTTTGTATCCTGCAACTTTACCAAATTCATTGATTAGCTCTAGTAGTTTTCTGGTGGCCTCTTTAGGATTTTCTGTGTATAGTATTCATATTCATGTAGAAGAATATGGGACTATAGAGACAGCTGAGCAAAGTTACAATTTTCATGAATTTCTTTTGAAGGTGGCAGACTGTGCAAATGCACTGCCCTCTTTTCATCCACAAAACCTTCTTAAAAGTACACAGAAGGAATAAATTCATAACAGCAAAGAGAGTGAATAGGAGTGATTATTATAGAATAGGATTTTTTAAACTTCTAGAAGATATAAACCAGAAGCTACTGCATGGATGCTAAAGAGGTGGGGCCATGTGACTGTTGGTGAGAACCCAGGAGAGGATTGAGGTTCTAAAATTAGCATGTATATGCAGTGGAATGAAGGTCTGTCTGTGAATTAACTGGATTACTCAGGGACAGTGACATTAGAATGAAATTGAACGTGAGCATGCTAGTGATGAACAATATCTGCCTAATCAAAATATTAAAGTTATCCTCAAATTTCAGAGCCAAAGTATAGACATAGATTCAACTGTGATCAAGGCTATAATGTAACATTAATTACCTTGACAATGTAAGCTTAAAAAGAATAAAGACAGCATATGGAAAGGGGGAAGAAAAGAGAAAGAATTTTAGAGACACTATCATTCTCATATTCAAAACAAGGATGTCAATAAATACTTTTTAAGTGACTAAAAGAATACATAAAAATGCAATTATAATATTTAAAGTTAAGTAAGCAATAAGTATTTAAAGTTAAGTAAGCAATAAGTACCAATAAAATAATAACATAACTATCAAACATTGAGAAGATGAGAGGGCAAAGAAAGAGGAGGTAAAATGAAATAAATCATTAGCTTTATAAGATGCAGTCAAGAAGTATTGCCTGAAGTTGATGAAATAAAAAATTAACATAAAAATGGTTCTGAAGAACCTAGGGGCAGGACAGGAGTAAAGACGCAGACATGGAGAATGGACTTGAGGACATGGCGAGGGGGAAGGGTAAGCTGGGACGAAGTGAGAGAGTGGCATGGACATATATACACTACCAAATGTAAAATAGATAGCTAGTGGGAAGCAGCCGCATAGCACAGGGAGATCAGCTCATGCTTTGTGACCACCTAGAGTGGCGGGATAGGGAGGGTGGGAGAGAGACACAAGAGGGAGGAGATATGGGGATGTATGTATATGTATATCTGATTCACTTTGTTATACAGCAGAAACTAATACACGATTGTAAAACAATTATACTCCAATAAAGATATTTTAAAAATTAATATAAAACATTATCTATAAATATGGAAGAAATCACTGAAAGAAACTAAAACACAAAGACTGTTAGAATGTTGCCTCAGGATAGGAGCACTGCAGTTGGAAAAGGTGGTCTTAAAGACATGATCTTAACCACAAACTCTTCTAGACTATTTGGTTGATATTCATTACATTTATTATGACAAACTAACAAAATCAGATTTATTTAACTCCTAATTTAGGTTTGACTCTAACATTTATTCTTCCTAAGCCACAGTTTTCTCAGGTCAAAATGAGATAATGAAGGTAAACTGCTTAACATGATGCCTCTTATCTAAAAAGTAAAACATTTGTCATTAATATGGTTCTTCCCTTTATTAACATCATTTTCATTTTCTTGGGTGGCAGGGTGGTTGGTAGAGAGGAAGAAAATAAGTAATAAACGATGTGGTTATATATTCACATTATCATAACTAGTAAACCAGAACTCACTACTAGAAGTAAATCCCAGATATTGGAAACCTGAGAACAGGAAAGTTCCTGCTATCTTGTGTAAGACTTGTGTAAGAATCTACATGACTGTACTCTATAAGCAGGCTGTTCTTGGATTTCTCTCTCTATCATTAACACCATCACAGAGTTGTGAGTTGTCCTAGGCAGATATATGAGCTGGAAGTAAGCATTAACACAGTGGTTGTGAAGGGTTATCACACCTCCATTACTGTCTAACCTGTTAAGCATGGAGAGGACTCAAGCCATTCTGATCCATTTCATATAATTTTTATGCAACCTACTAACAGGAAATGATATTTTCAATACTGCTTCAAATTTTTACTTGAAGTGCTTTCCATTTATTAAAAAAAAGAACTTCCGGTTTTTTAATGCATTGTTGTATTTAAGTGTAGGAGGTTTTGATTGGAGATGACATTAATTATAAGTAAGGCTAATTTAACAGATGGATAGTAATGAGATACACTGAATCATCAACTGAGAGAAAAATACACACTTGAAGAACAATGATAACTATTCACTGGTAATTTGTAGGTTATATATCTAATATTTTAAATAATCAGATTTAGAATACTATTATCTTTATTAGGTAGTGTATCTTTATTAGGTAGTTATATATATATATGTATAAAATATGAGTTATGCTTATAGAGTAGCCCCCCCTTATCTGTGGTTTTGCTTTCGTGGTTTCAGTTATCTGTGGTCAATTATGGTCTGAAAATATCAATTGGAAAATTCCAGAAATAAACAATTTGTAAGTTTTAAATTGAAGGCCAGGCCTTTCTGAATAGCATGATAAGATCTCATGCTGTCCTGCTCCTCTTGCCTGGGACCTGAATCATCCCTTTGCCCAGTGCATCTTGCCCATTAGTCACTTAGTAGTCATCTCGGTTATCAGATCAACTATTCTGATATCTCAGTGCTTGTGTTCAAGGAACCCTTATTTTCCTTAATAATGCCCCCAAAGCACAAAAGTAGTAATGCTGGCAATTCAGATATGCCAAAGAAAGCAATAAAGTGCTTCCTTTAAGTGAAAAGATGAAAGTTCTCTACTTGAAAAGGAAAGGAAGATAATCATATGCTGAGGTGGCTAAGATCTATGATAAGAACAAATCTATCTGTGAAATTGTGAAGAAGAAAAAAGAAACTCATGCTAGAAGATGGTGGAGTAAGAAAATCCTAGGCTTGCCTCCTCCCACAGACACACCAAAATTACAACTACATGTAAAGCAACTATCTGTGAGAATAAGCTGAAGACTAGCAGAAAAGATATTTTGAAACCGAGGGTAAAAAGAAAAAGCCACACTGAGATGTTTAGGAACAGTGGAAACATGGTCTCACTGGGACCCACACCACTGGTGCTATGAACCACAGGCAGGAGGGATGCATAGCCTCAAAGGTCCTCCCTGAACAGTGAGGGCTCTGAATCCGACATCAGGCTCCCCAGTTTGGGGACCTGCACTGGGAAGGTGAACCCCCATATGTCTGACTTTGAAAACCAGCAGGGCTTACATCTGGGAGACCTGGAGGGCTGTAGGAAATGATGAATTTGCTCTTGAAGTTCGCATGCAAAAACTCACTTGCTCCAAGCCCCAGTACAGAAGCAGCAGGTAACAAAGTGCCTGGGTCATACGTGAAGGTGCACACATATAATGGAAAATTTTCAGCCTGAAAAGGGAAGGAAATTCTGATACATGCTACAACATGAATGAATCCTGTTGACATTAAATACTAAGACACTATACTAAGTGATATAAGTCATTCAGAAAAGGACAAATATCATATGATTCCACTTTATAAGGTGCTTAGAATAGCCAAATTCACAGAGATGATTCAAGTAGAACAATGGTGCCTGGGGGCTGGGGAAAGGAGAGTGACACTTTACTGTTTAATGATTATGAAGTTTCAGTTTGGGAAGATGAAACGTTCTGAAGATGGATGGTGGTGATAGTTGCACAACAATGTGAATGTGCTTAATGTCACTGAATTATACTCTTAGATTTTTAAAATGGTACATTGTACGTTATGTATAGTTATGCATAATTAATTTACCATAATTTTAAAACTTAAATGAAAAATTGAAAAACCTGTTTAGAGGGTATCTAAACATGTATCAAATGAAAGGAATTTTTCTGAGAGGATTATTTCTTAAAATATGACATTTTAATTATGAAGAGGGATTTGCTATTGGTCAAAACAATCATCAATATTGTAGTTAACACAAAATGGAAATTATGTGGCAGGACATACAAAAAGGAGTTGAAATTGAATTTCTCAGAAGCTATTCTTATTTTAAAATGTTTTGCATTTATTGGCATATAAGTCATTAAAGCTGTGGAAGAAACACTCCAAATGCAGAGTCCAAAAAATAAATTTTAGATAGAAAGACATAGCAAATGCATAATCTAGTACAGACATTTATAACTCTCAGAACTCCAAATTTCTAGAATGAATGTTTGTATCTTTTCTCTCTGCTGGGATTCAGCCTGAGGCCCTGAAGGACATTAAAACTTGTTTTCTTTTCTGAACACTCCTCTGTTTTATAATCAAAAATTATTTATTCTGCTATACAGCATTTATTTTAAAACTTTTCTAACATATATCTGGATAAAACAAAGCTATCTTTCTTTTCTAGTACATTATGACATCTCCTAAAACAAATGATCAAACTTATAAACTTGCTCATCTAAACAACAGTGAACCATGTTTTTGTGAAATCGACTTTATTGAGGTATAAATTGCATTATACAAATTGAATCCATTTTGAGTTGACAGTTCAAGAGTTTTGTCAAATGCATACACCTTTTAACCACTAACATAAGCAAGATATAGGAGATTTCTATGCCCCCAAATCTTTCCCCAACCCTGCCCAATTAATTCTAACCCCCTCCTGTGGCCCTGGCAACCACTGATCTCCTTTTTATAACCATATATGAAATTGTACATGTTTTGTTTGGTGTTGAGCTCCTAAAAGTACAGAACTTTCTGGAAGAAGAAGGGATGTGGCAGAAGGGGAAGTCAGGGATATTTGAAGCACCAGAAGGACTTGACTTGCTGTTCTGAGGATGGAGGGGCTCAACATGACATCAGTGCAGATGGCTTTAAAGAGTTGAGAGAGGCCCCTAGCTGTCAGAGGGCAAGGGAACGAGTATGTCAGCCCTACAGCCACAAGAAACTGAACTGTGCCAATGCCATGAATGAGCTTAGAAGAAGATTCTGCCTCAGACAAGAAGAGCCCAGGGAGCCAACACTTTGATTTTCGCCTCGTGTGGCCAAGAGCGGAGGGATCAGTAACACTCACCTGGGCTTCTAACCTACACATCTATAAGCTAACATGAGTGTTTAAGCCACAAAGTTTGCAGTAATTTGTTACAGCAACAGTAGGAAACAAGTACAACATGTAAAGCAAAAAGAAGAGAAATAATGATAATTATAGGAATAATTAAAATAGGAAAGGACAAAAAAAAAAAGAAATAACAAAAAAACAGAAAAACAAGCTTCTTTGAAAACACTCATGAAAGAGAAAAAATTAAAGTGAGACTGACTTAGAAAACAAGAAACCTACATAATTTTAGAAACATGAAAATAAAATGCTAAAAACTTAGACTAATAGATATCTAGATTTCTTCAAAATTATTATATTTAAGAAGGTGGTTTGGGCATAAGTTTAGAAAAACAAATAATTAGAACACAATAGAGTCAAAAATAGACACAAACATATACAGTGGCATGTTTTATGACCAAAGAAATACCACAATTTAGTGGAGAAACAATAGTCTTTATCAAAAAATGGTGCTCAGTCAATTATATATCTATTAAAAAAAAGAAAACAGAGCAAACCTTTGACCATTATCTTAAACCATGCATAAAAGTTCATTAGAGATGGATCTTAGGCCTAAATGTTGATAATAAAACAGTAGCTTGCTAGAAGAAAACCTAGGGCAATAAATTCATAACCTTGGGATAGTAATGATTTTTTAAACAAGACACAGGAAGTAGTAACCATAAAAGAAAAAAATTTTAAATAGCCTCTGTTCATCAAATTATAATAATAAGAGAATAAGAAGGAAAATCAGACTTGCAATAATATATTTGAATAAAATATATCCATAAAATTATCCAGCATGCATGGAAAAACATGTGCAACATCATTAGTCATCAAGGAAGTTCAAAGTAAAACCAGGAGATCATTACACCCCATCACAAAAGCTATAAGTAAAAGGGCTAATGATACCAAGTGTATGCCAAGGAAGAACTTCTAGAACTCTTGTACATTTCTGGCAGGAGTTTAAATTGATATAAACACTTAGAAAATTGTGTGTATATATATTAAAAAATATATCATCATACACTTATGACTAGTGTATATGTCATTCTTCAATAAAAAGTTAAAAAGTAATGCTAGAGATAGACATAGTTATACGTAGTTATAAGAAAGTATTATAAACTACATTACAAAAATAAATTAAAAAAATAAAGAATTACTTCCTTAATCTAAATTGTGCATTTTAAAAACTGAATCAAGAGGATATTTTTGTCAATGCAATTAATCAGCAAAAGAAATGAGGTTGAAGGATTGAAAGTAAAAAAACCTGTAATTATTCATAGTTGTTAGATTTTTAAACACAGAAAAATTCAAAAACAAAAAAAATCATGAAAATTCATGAGAAATTCAGCAATATCATCAGTTATAAAATTTATATAAAATTAATATATTTCATATACCAGGAACAAGTTATCATAATTTTTAAAATCCTACTCTAAATACCTAAATTACTATAACATATCTATAAATAAGGAAATCAAATGTCCAACATCTAAATGTATAAATTAATAAAGCTTTATTAAAAGGCATGAAAGGAAGTAAAGAATGAGAAATACAACATTTTATGGAAAAATTCAACACTTTGGAGATAATAATTCTTCCCAAATTACTCATAAATTTAACGTAGCTCCAAAAAAATATCAGCAGGGTTTTTCATAAAACTTACCAAGCTATCTAAAAGGCATATAAAGAAATGCAAGAGCAGCCAAGACAATTTTAAAAAGTAATAAGTAACAGGAACTTGTCCATCATATTTCAAAATTTATCAACTAGTTAAAACAATGTGGTTTCAGAGTAGTGTTAGTCAAGTATATAGTTGTGCTACAAAATAGAGAGATTAGTAAAAGACACAAAAAATTCATGGCAATGCGGCATAAACACACCTCTGAATATTTTGGAAGGTGATTTTGGCAGAAGTGTTATGCATCAGCAAGGAAAGGACATACTCTTCCTATAAATGATGCTAGGACAACTGGTTCTCCATATGGAGAATGATAAATTAGATACCTACCTCATACCATACTCAAAAATAAGTTCCAGATGGGTTAAATACCTATACATAAAAAGCAAAACATTGCAACATTTACAAGAAAATAAGTGAAAGTATCTTTGTGACATCAATGCAGAAAGATTTTTTTTTTTAAAAAAAGGACAAAATTATCCCTATAAAATTAAAGGAAATCTACAGTCTGAGAAAAATATTTGCAATGCATATAACTAATGTAACTTTGGTAGTCATTCTCCTTTTGGAAACACAACATGTACACAAGGAGAGCTGTAAAGAACGTTAGGTGCAGCATTGTTTGAAATAGTGAAAAGAAGTGAAACTTGGAAATAATATAAACACATATATATTGATACATATATGTGTATATACACATATGTACACATATGTATACATTTTCATGGTGCCAAGTTTAAATACAGTTTTATTTAAGACATTGCATTTTCCACTTAGAATAGACTGCTTAAGGTGCAATGTTATTTGTTACAAATTTGGGTCCTTCAGTGTTTTATTGTGTGGAACAATGTTAAATCTATGCTAAGGTTGACTTAACTCTTCAGTGGTGGGCCCAGAGGAGGCCACACCAGATGGAAGAACTCCACCACCGGGGAAGTCCCCTGGCCTGCCTCCTGTCCTCTGGAGTTTGGTAATGATGGAATTGCAGACTTTCCAGCTCTTTCTGCAACTGTTCAGATTCATCCTTCTCTGGAGTCTGATTCTTTTCAAGCCAGTTGATGATTTCATTACACTTATCAAGAATTTTTGTTTGTCCTCATTGTTGATCTTGTCTTGAAGTTTTTCATCTTCAACAGCTGCTTTCATGCATAAGATTCAAGCAAATTCTTGGAAAACAATTTTTCCTGCTGCTTTTAATCTTTAGCTTTGTACTTCTCAGCTTCCCGGACCATATCCTTGGTATCTTTCTTGCTCTTATATGTATACATGTATATATATATATATGTATATGTATTCTACTTGTTGAAGTACATATAGGATAAACACATACACACATATATATGCATATATATATTAATTGATATATATATATTTATGATAAAGCCATAAACTGTAAGACTATATGAATTAACTAATCTGATTTTTATAATACTCATGATCTAAAAGAATACTTACAACATACATAGCAAAAGGCAACAGAACTGTGGAGAAAAAAATAGATTTAAAATTTATGCATAATGTTCTACTTTCATGAAAAAATTGAAGCAAAATTATATATTAACATTTGACAAATATTAGTGGGGCATACATGGATTCAGTTATATTTTATTCTGTATTTTATTACTATTGTTATATTAATTTTCAAAGTATCAAAATACGAATACTTTGTGTCAGGCTGCATCTCATAATTGATGTCCCTTTACCTATTTAGTTTGATAGTTTCTATTTGAATCAACAACTACATATAAAGGCTCTATTCTGTGCAACTTTATTTGCAAAGAGTAAGCATTACATATAAAATATTATCTTCATTCTCAAGCAATACTACATCATTATAAGTGATAAATGTCATGAACTATGAAATATAAATGTATGACATGAAATGCAATGATATATGAATATGAAATATGAAATATAGATGTAATAGGGCAGAAGAAGCTGACACAAGTGAAGGCAATATAAATGTGCACAAATTTGTAATCTCAAATAAGCCTCAAAAAGCAAAGAATTTGAAAAGAGCAAGCAAGTGCATTACAAGAAAAGGAAACTAGGTAAGTCAGCAAAGTGAACATTATTAGGGTCTATTTAACGAGCAGCTTCATTTAAAAGGAACAGATTTTGTATTCTGGAGCAAAGTGACAGATTACCAGGGATTTAAAAGATGGTATTAGACGTTCATGGGCCTTGAAACTTGTCAGAGAGATTAGTAGTTGATGTGTATATACTTCCTAGTTTCAACAAATTTAATCTCTTTATGATTAGACTTTATTTGATTGGTCCCACAATGGGGGTGGCTCCAGAGAGGTTGAATTCTGGTATCAACTTACTGTTGTCCAGCAGCTTCATCGTCAGATACAGGCTAGTTCAGAATGAGAACAAGGATGATGCTTCTACCCTTTAATAATATAAATCCTGCCTAACTTTTTACTCCCCAAATCTGTTTCCCATTAGAAATATAGATCTGTATCCCAGTGGAAGTTAATAAATTCCTGATTAAAGGAGCCAGATATTATTCCAAAACAGTACTACGTGGTTGAGTTGGTCAGAGTGTGTTTTATCTCCTGATCTTTCCTTTTTCCTGGACTTTTATGAGTTTATATCTGATTTGGACATTCCCCAGGCCTTCAGAAGTTCTCCCACATAGTCTTCCCTAATTCCCTCACTCCCCATCCTCTTGCTGGTTTATACTAGGAAGGAATTTTTTTTCTTTTCATATAACTATGACTCTATATCTTCCAAGGACAGTTATAGATGCTTTTACTCTGAAACCAGACTGCCTGGGTTGGAATATGACTTCTGTTATTATCCAGACAACCTCTGGCAATTTATTACATTCTTAGATTCTCGGTTTCCTCATTATAATAAAAGATCTATCTCATAGGGTTTTTTCTGAATATTAAGTAAATTAATACCTGTTAAGCACTTATAATAGACCCTGGCACATGGTAAGTGCTCAGAATAATTAACTGTTTGCTGTTTTTCTATCTGATATTTCTTTTACATTTCTTCCGGTAACCTCCTCTTATTTGTTTGCTCAACCTGATCTGAATATTCATGTATAGTATGCCTGCAGATTAATGCAAAATGGAAAGGTAATTTTAAATTAAATTTGGTTTCTGAATATCCATTTCTTAAATAAGCATTTTGTTCCTTAAATTTTAGAGTAAGAGTTGTTAGAAAGCGCTCTACTTCTTGTGTTGAACTAACTGAAAAGGGATTCTAAAATTAGAAAGCACTGCATAATTAACTGTAAGAATTCTAATAATGAAATAATGCAAATATTGACTTACAAATTTAAATAACAAAAATATAGAGGATTGGGCTTCCCTGGTGGCGCAGTGGTTGAGAGTCTGCCTGCTGATGCAGGGGACACGGGTTCGAGCCCTGGTCTGGGAGGATCCCACATGCCGCGGAGCAACTGGGCCCGTGAGCCACAACTACTGAGCCTGCGCGTCTGGAGCCTGTGCTCCGCAACGAGAGGCCGCGACAGTGAGAGGCCCGCGCACCGCGATGAAGTGTGGCCCCCGCTCGCGGCAACTGGAGAAAGCCCTCGCACAGAAACGAAGACCCAACACAGACAAAAATAAATAAATTAATTAATTAATTTAAAAAATATAGATACATGAAAGGTACATAAAAGACCACAAACTTACCACCCCCAAAGCATTTATTATACCACTGATTATTCATGATATTATTTTAAGCCTTGACAATAATCAAATGTCTTCAGTTACAATGATATCTGTCATATTGCAAGTTCCCAAAGGATGGAAAATACACTATCTCATTTTAGAATTCTCTGCCCTCTGAAATGCTATTGGGGATTGGCCATAATCATAAGAAACAAAGAAAGCTATACGAAATCTAGTAATCAGAAACACCTATCCAAATTTTATAAGAACTATGGTTATTTTAATTTAATGCATCTTAAGTCATGTTTCTTGGAGTATAATTTACATAAAGTAAATATCACCTTTTTTTAAGCATGTGGTTCAATGAGTTTTGCCAAATGAATATAGTATTGAAACCACATCATAGTCACGATGCATTTTCATCACCTCAAACTTCCATCATGAACTTTGTACTCATTCCCTCCACCTATCCCAAATCCCTGGAAATCACTGATCTAATTTCTGTCTTTATAGTTCTGTCTTTTCCACAGTGTCTTATAAATGCCATCATAAAGTATGTAGCCTTATAAATGATTTCTTTCACTTAGCCTAATGCTTTAGTGATTCATCCATATTGTTGCATATATCAGTAATTCATTCCTTTTGATTACTGAGAAGTATTCCTGTATAGAAAAACCACATTTGTTTATCCATTGCATGTTGGTAGTCATTTGGATTGTTGCCAGTTTTGGCAATTATGAATGAAACTGCTATAGCTATTTGTGTACAGGTCTTAATGTAGATATAGGTTTTCATTTCTCTTGGGTAAATACCTAGAAGTGGCATTGTTGGTGCATATGTTCAGTATATAGTTAAATTTATAAGAAACTGCCAAACTGTTTTTCAAAGTGCTGTACCATACTGTTTTCCCAAAACAATGTAGGAGAATTCCAGTTGCTCTGAATCTTCACCGGGATTTGGAATTATCAGTTTTTCTAAATTTAAACATTACAGCAGATGTGTAGAAGTATCTCATCATGAGTTTAATTTGCATTTCCTTCATGACTAATTATGCTGATCATCTTTTCATGAGTTTATTTCCTGTTCATATATGCTCTTTTGTTCACATCTTTAGCCCTGTAATTTGTTGGGGTGTTTTCATTTTTATTATTGAGTTGTAAGAGCTCTTCATATAGTTTGGATAAAAGTGCTTTATCAGATATGTGTTTTGCAAGTATTTTCTGCCATTCCACTGGCAGAAAATATTTTAATTTTTTACAGTGTTTTCTGAAGAGCAGACATTTTAAATTTTGATAAAGTTTAATTTATTAGCTTTCTCTTTATGGTTCATGTTATTTTTGTTCTAAGAAATATTTGCCTAACCTAAGGTACAAAAACTGTTACAGTTTTATGTTTTACCTTGAGATCTATGTCTTCAAGTTAATTTTGTATATAATGTGATGTAAAAGTAAAAATTTACTTCTTTTTGCATATGGAAGTTCATTTATTATAGCACCCTTTGTTCAAAAGACTATTCTTTTTCCCTTTGAATTAATTTGACCCCATTGTCAAAAATCAATAAACTTATATATGTGGGTATATTTCTGAACTCTGTTATGTTTCACTGATATATATGTCTTTCCTTTTCTAAAACAACACTGCCTTGAATTCTCTTAGCTTTTGTTTTTCTGAAATGTTTCAATTTACAGCAAGTCTTGGGATTTAATATTCTGTGTTCTCCAATTTATTTGTTAGTTTTTAAATTTGCTATGGCCGTTCTGGTGTTTTCCATATAAATTTTATAATTGAGTGGTTAATTTCTACAAAAAAACTTCAGGAAATTGGTTGAGATTGCGCTGATTCATTTTGGAAAGAATTCGATATCTAAACACTATTTTCTTCCAGTCCCCAATCATGGTACATATTTGCATTTACTTAGGTCTTCTTTAATTTATCTCCACAATGTTTTGTAGCTTTTAGTGTAGAAATCTCTAAATCTTCCATCTTCTCTATATTATTATAAGAAGTATTGTTTAATTTCAATTCCAATGTCTCATTGTAGTCTTCAAATAAAAAATCTTATATCTTCCTGTACAAGCGTGATGTCCCTGAGTAGGTGGGGGATGGAGGTTAATGCACAATAGGAGGGACTATAGCTAACTTCATAGAAAATTTATTTATAAAGGCAAAATTAAAAAATAATAATATATGAAGCCCATTATAATTTTCTATGATCTTTTATAAGTCTACTTTAACAATGAACTCAAGATGGTAACTATAACAGTTTATATACTGGTCTTAGTTATCCTTCTGTGACAAAAGGTTATAAATGGTCAGCAGTGGCAGGTTATTATACCAAAATTTTTTTAAACGTCTACATTATCTCTCATTCAAATATAAGGCTTTAACATGTGAATAATATCACATTTGTATTCTGGCATTTTAGCAAGTAATAACATGTTTTTGAAGAATCCTCTTGCATATTTAGAAATTGATAATAAAACACCCTAAAATATAAAAGTAATGCAAAAATTATGCAATAATCTGCCAGTACTTTGAGATAAAATTCTCATCAATCTAGGTGTGAAATAAAGGTAATTGAATAAATGTCATTTAAGAGTTATAAAAATAGCTGTCCAGTATTCCCAGCACCACTTATTGAAGAGGCTGTTTTTTTTCTCCATTGCATATTCTTGCCTCTTTTATCAAAACTAAAGTGACCATATGTGAGTGGGTTTATCCCTGGGCTTTCTATCCTGTTCCATTGAATTATATTTCTGTTTTTGTGCCAGTACCATACTGTCTTGATTACTGTAGCTTTGTATTATAGTCTGAAGTCTAGGAGCCTGATTCCTCCAGCTCCGTTTTTCTTTCTCAAGATTGCTTTGGCTATTTGGGGTCTTTTGTGTTTCCATACAAATTGTGAAATTTTTTGTTCTAGTTCTGTGAAAAATGCCATTGGTAGTTTGATAGGGATTGTATTGAATCTGTAGATTGCTTTGGGTAGTATAGTCATTGTCACAATGTTGATTCTTCCAATCCAAGATCATGGTATATCTTTCCATCTGTTTGTATCATCTTTAATTTCTTTCATCAGTGTCTTACAGTTTTCTGCAGCCAAACACTATAAAACTCTTAGAGGATAATATAGGCAGAACACTCTATGACATAAATCACAGCAAGATCCTTTTTGACCCACCTCCTAGAGAAATGGAAATAAAAACAAAAATAAACAAATGGGACCTAATGAAACTTAAAAGCTTTTGCACAGCAAAGGAAACCATAAGCAAGATGAAAAGACAACCCTCAGAATGGGAGAAAATATTTGCCAATGAAGCAACTGACAAAGGATTAATCTCCAAAATTTACAAGCAGCTCGTGCAGCTCAATATCAAAAAAACAAACAACCCAACACAAAAATGGGCAGAAGATCTAAATAGACATTTCTCCAAAAAAGATATACAGATTGCCAACAAACACATGAAAGAATGCTCAACATCACTAATTATTAGAGAAATGCAAATCAAAACTACAATGAGGTATCACCTCACACCAGTCAGAATGCCCATCATCAAAAAATCTACAAACTATAAATGCTGGAGAGGGTGTGGAGAAAAGGGAACCCTCTTGCACTGTTGGTAGGAATGTAAATTGATACAGGCACTATGGGGAACGGTATGGAGGTTCCTTAAGAAACTAAATTAGAACTACCATATGACCCAGCAATCCCACTACTGGGCATATATCCTGAGAAAACTATAATTCAAAAAGAGTCATGTACCACAATGTTCATTGCAGCTCTATTTACAATAGCCAGGACATGGAAGCAACCTAAGTGTCCATCGACAGATGAATGGATAAAGAAGATGTGGCACATATATACAATGGATTATCACTCAGCCATAAAAAGAAATGAAATTGAGTTAATTTGTAGTGAGGTGGATGGACCTAGAGTCTGTCATACAGAGTGAAGTAAGTCAGAAAGAGAAAAACAAATACTATATGCTAACACATATATATGAAATCTAAAAAAAAAAAAAGGGGGTTCTGAAGAACCTAGGGGCAGGACAGGAATAAAGATGCTGATGTAGAGAAAGGACTTGAGGACATGGGGAGTGGGAAGCGTTAGCTGAGACGAAGTGAGAGCATGGCATGGACATATATACACTACCAAATGTAAAATAGATAGCTAGTGGGAAGCAGCCACATAGCACAGGGAGATCAGCCCGGTGCTTTGTGACCACCTAGAGGGGTGGGATAGGGAGGGTGGGAGGGAGGGAGACACAAGAGGGAAGAGATATGGGGATATATGTATATGTATAGCTGATTGATTTTGTTATAAAGCAGAAACTGACACACCATTGTATAGCAATTATACTCCAATAAAGATTTAAAAAAAAAGAGATAAAAATAATGCCTCATAAAATAAAGATTGAGTTCAGTGGAAATATCCTACTATATATTAGTGTAAATAATTACATATTTGATCCTTCACAATATACATTTTTTGTCCATCTAAATATAAACATTTGGGTAATCTATATTTTTGAGGTCTGGGGGTATTATAATTTTATTTTCTGGCCCATATGACTCCACACTATTTTCAACTAAATGAGAAAATTACCTAAACTGTTCTGAAAACTAAGATATGATTATGTTTTTATTAATATTTTTGTTTTGATTGAGGATGCTAGAGTTGTAAATCTAAATGTCATAAAGAAAATAGGACAAAATTATGAAAGAAATATGAACAGATATTTCACTGAAGGGACTATAAGTTGGCAAAAAGAACATAAAAAAGTTTGACATCATTAGCCATTAGGGAATGAAACCCTCAATGAGATATCACTACACACCTATCAGGATGACTAAAATTTTAAAAATAATGAGAAAAACAAATGTTGGCAAGGATAAATAGTGACAAAAACAAATGCTGGCGGGAAATTCTAGATAACTCATACACTACTGGTAGAAATTTAAAACAATACAGATAGTCTGGAACACAGTTTAGCAGTTTCTTAAAAACTAAACATGCAACTACTGTAACTGTGTCACATTCACACATGGAATACCATTTAACAATAAAAAATAACAAACTTCTGATACATGCAGTGAGTTGAATAAATTTCCAAACAACTCTGGATGAGAAACCCAATCCCCAAAGGTTACATATTCTATATTTCTATTGCTATAACATTTTTGTGATAACAAAGTTATAGAACTGGAGAACAGATTAGTAGTCACCAAGAGTCAGGGACAGAGTGGACAAATAAGGATGTGGTGTAGCTCTAGAAGGTCAGCATGAGGGATCCTTGTGGTGATGGAAATGTTCTGCATCTCAACTATGTCAATGAAATCTATCTTATGCACTTGAAAATACAGTAGTAACATCCATTTATTGAAAAAATATATGTATATTTCAAGTATAAATTGAACAAGTGTAAATCTTACTGATCTGCAAAGACATTTGCCACGTGGATCCTTTACAATGTTTTTGTAAAGAGAGATGTTACTATTATATCATGCTTGAAGTGTTAATTTGTATGTGGCATTATTAATGTTATTAATAGTATCATTTATATTAACAATAACCATTCAGTTTTTGCATTTATTTTTCCCAACTACTGTTACTAATATCAATGTTTCTTTGATGAATATTCCTATCCATATTTATTCATGCTTTCTTCCATATTTTTTTGTGAGATATATTCCCACAGGAAAATTGCTTAGGGGCTAAGTATGTTCTAATTTTTGAAATATATTGCAAAATTGCCATCCAGTAATGTTTGTCATAGAACCTTCCCATCAAAAGTATGTGAATGTTTCCATGTATCCAGTATTAGTAGACCTTGCGGAATGGCCACTAGCCAGGAAACTCACTTTGACAAACCCAGTGCAAAATTGCTAGCCATTATTGTGATAGAGACTAAGGGTATTCAAGTGGTGAGAACTTTTTCAAGTTTGAATAACACAGAGTGAAGCAGAAAGATAGAAAGTGGGAATTTGCACTGCTTAAACACCTAAGAAAGAATTCAAGCCAAAATGGTGTAAAGTCAATGTAGTTTATGGACGGGTTGCTTTCTGCAAACAACAAATGATTACATTGCTTCAGATAAGTTAATATAACAAAAAAAAATCATCTGTGTGTTATTGTCTCAAATTAGCAATGTGTTACATATTTTCAGCCTATAGTTTTGGGGACCATAATTCTGATGAGTTTAATTTTAGTGCCAAATGATTCAGCCGCCAGTTTACATTGACCATGTCCCAATTCGTTCCTCCTAGAGCTGTCTACATGTAGCCGTGGGGCTTATGTCCTGCTTTGCTCCACATTAGATTGGAGGTATTTTCTGAAAGCAAAGAGATTTTGAAAGGGACAGACTTACTGTAGCTCAGCAAATCCCAGTGAAGACAGAAAGACACCAAAAGAAGCTCACTAGCTTCAAAAAATATCATCAAGAAAAAGGCTTTAATTCTTCAAATGTAGTAGACAACTTATTGATAAACAATCTAGAGTTTGTTATTCTTTATTTTGGACGGATATAGCAGTTTTAGTGGATCAATCACCTACAAATTACTTAGATAATCCTAGAAAATAAATTTTAAACATAGAAGTTGCCTTTATATCATTATGCTTCGAAAAATAGTTTCATGGAATAGAGGGTGACATGTAGCTCACAAAGTTGTAAACACAGTCAGGTAGCCCTGGAATGTGATCCTGACTGAAACCATCCTTTTGCAGCTATGACATTAACAATCTATCACCTCTTTAATCTTTCTTTTCCTTATCTATAAAAGTCAAAAGAAAACCTGCTTTGCAGGGTTTTTGTGGTAATTATAGATAATGTTATATATAGTGCCTGACACAAAAAAGCCAATCAATAACTATTATTTACAGTGTCTATCATAAAGTTGGTCCTTACAGGTGATATCACCTAACAAGCTGAATTATTATGTACTGCATTATCTATGTCTGCCCGCTAAACTGTAAGTTCCCTGAGTACAGAAACCATGTCTTATCTCTGTGCCCTATTATCTAACACATGCTTTTTACTCCGTAAATGTTTCCTGGGATCAAGGGGAAAATGCCTCAAATTCCTAAAACCACCTTATGTCAGGTGCAGGGATTACCATAATCAATTTAAGGATATGAATAAAATGTTTCTATGAGTAAGGTAGCCCATATAGATTTTATGTAATTTGATTTACTACTAGTATAATATTTTTATAAAGCAATGTATCAAAAGAAAAAACCAAAGTTCAATTTTTATCACCCATTCTTATATGTAATTATTAATATCTTGGAGCCTTACAGCCAGAGTTTGATAAATGTTTCCGAATTTAATTGCATATGTGTAGCCAAATCTACCCCAACACTTTAATAATTTCCTGAACTACTTTTAATTTATCACGAAGAAGCTAAACTGTATATTAAAAATCATACAAGGAGCATATTTTAAAACTCTATATATTACAAGATAATGGAGAAAAATGATTGAGTATTGAGATTCACAGGTGAGAAATCAACCTTGACCTCCTTATATTTCTCTCTGATGATGACCTAATGTAGATGCAATACTGTTGGCTAGCGAGCTGATGCCAATTGTAGTTAGTTCATATAAACATGCCTAAATGCTATGAGTCTCCTTGCTTACTATTTTTTATTATGTATTTATTATATTATATATGGTATATGTTATAACATAATACACTATTTGTTGCATTAATATTATATAATATTAAACTATTTTATATAATGCCAATTAAGTATACATTTTTCTCATTACTATCGTATACTGTCTACTATTCACTTGCCTAAATAATCAGCACAGATCCACAAAGTATGAAAGTTTTGAGAACTTTCTGACCCTCATTTACTTTTTTATGAGTTTTAATTTACTCATCGCTTCTTCTATCACTTTATTCCTAACTTTTCACAGTATATGTGTGTGGCTATTTGTATAGTCTCTAGCCTATCTGACCCCGCTCCCCACCTCCAGTAAAGTCACTGCTCTTCATGAAGCAGGGCTCTCACAGTGCTGTCTTCCAGACCTAAATCCTAAATGTGCCATATGGTTTATACTTCCAAGGTTCTGCTATAAAGATATATTTCAATGCGATGATTAATGTGATAAAGTGTATTAATATGTTCTTAGGTAGAAATGGCAGGTGACAGTCCTCCTTGTGTAGGTCATTCCTATGCATTTTTGAAGTGACATTGTAGAGTAAAGGTCATCCACATTGCCGAATGTTTCAGGCTAGAAGGCAAGTGAAGTTAGAACCTCATGTCAGTTTCACCATCTATTCAACAGCATTTAGCTAGAAACACAGAAGCGGTTCTTTCCTCATGTTTCCACATTCACAGCACCCAGGCAATCATGAAGTTGAGACCATTCTCCCACTTACGTATTTCTTAAATCCCTTGTCTTCTATCCCACTAGCTTCCCTCTAACCAAGGAACTCATCATCATACTTTGCCTGAACACCCAATAGCTGCCTCACTGGTTCCTGGTACCTGAGTCCTTCTGTCATCACGTCTGCCAGGGAGACATCATGTAAATCACATCATTTTCACGCCCTCGTTCAAAATTCTTCAATGGTTCTCTTCACCTGAAAGAGAAATTTTCATGTTTACTACATGGCAGGCAGGGCCTTTGTCATTTGGCCCCCTTGCCCACCACTACCACCCCCAAGCTTTATGCTACAGGAATTTATAATTATTTGCAGTCTCCAAAGCACAGTTCCCATTTGCAGCACCATCTTTGCATTTGCTGTTCTTTTCTCAGAAATCCTCAACCTGACTTATTTATGGAAAAAATCTTACTCTTCTTTCAAGTCTTAGGTTACTGTTGCCTGTTCTGTGACACTCTATGTTGCTCTTACAGATCAACCTAATATCTTCTTTGATTATTTTCCCACCTCTTCTCATACATTATTCTCATTATTATTAGTGTCTTTATAATTTTTAATTTGCATACCTATCTAATAAACTGCATACATTTTTGAGGACGGGGATTAATTATCGTCATCACTGTGTTCCTACACACTAGCATAGTCATAGTACATATTAAGAGCTCAATAAATATTTGTTGAGTATATGAGTGCATGAAGGCCCTGAACTACCACTCACATCCTAATTGCATGTACTAATGGCTAGCTCATTGCCTAATCAACCCATATGATATTTTTCAAGACCCAGGGATCCGAGGGAAAAGTTAAAGTAGAAAAAGAGAAACATGGTCACTGTTAGTGACTAAATCATATTGCTGTGCTATAGAAACAATATTATCTAATATTTATCATTCAACATTTTCTAATATATAATATTTCTAATATTTAATATTGTCTAATGCTTTCTATTCTGGGAAAGTTTCTAAAATATTTACATTCACATAGGTTAACTCAATTAATCTATAAGTGCTATAATTAGCTCCATTTTATAGATGAGGACTTGAGGGAATATTTTGTAGATTGCCCGAGATCTTGCAGAAGGTAAATGAAGAAGCAAGGATTCAAATCCAGGCAATGTAGCTTTAGAGATCTATCCCAACCACGTCACTGTATCACTTTATAATTGGATGTAGTGTCACAAGATTTTGAGTCAGCTTGTTTCTAGGCCTGTCTGATGAACATTTGGTGAGTCCACTAGGAGTTATTTGCAAGACAGATTTTTTTTTTAACCTAAAAAAAGAATTAGAGAAAAGATTTCTGTGCTGAACATAGCATGGTGCTGTCTTGGATAATAATTCCCTGGCGGGGGCAATGAGCCTGTGCCTGAGGGCTTAAGGAGAGACAAACTCTAGGCTGAAAATAAAAAGACTGTTTTTACACCAGGCACAAGGCATAAAGAACTCTCAGATCTCCAGATGAGAAATCATGTGGGATTAACATTTATCTCACTTCTGCATAGAGCACAGCATGGATTTGGCCTGTAGTGCTATAGGACTGGGCTTCTAAAACTTTAATGCACTTGGATACACCTGTGGCATTGTTAACATACAGGGAAGGTTATTCACAAAATAACATGCAAAACAACATACAAACCCCAAATTATCTGCTTGAGTCTTTGAGTTGATTTTTACTTCCAGTGTTATTCAGAAACAACTGTGGGAAGTGGAAAGTTTTCCTTAAATCATAAGTAAAATTTTGACAGTTTATAGTTTCATGGCAATTTTGAACTACCAGTAGTTACCTCTGATAAACGAATTCTGACTTGAACCCCTCTCTCCATGAGCACTTGCTTTCTGCTTTACAACACTAACCTAGACAGGCAACTAAATCACTTTTGCTCATTTTTTCCCCAACTGTTGCATCCAAAGTTTTTAATGCATGGGAAATTTTAGTAAAGATTTTGAGTGGGGAAAAACTTTTATATGTCAGAAAAGCTTGCATGTCCTGTTATCCTTAAAAGTTCTCTGGCCTCATCATAAGTGGGCATTTTTCTCTGGCCACCCTTCCCCAGAAACCCAGCCTTATGTGTCTTGTTGCCTGACTACTTCCCTTCCCACACTCCAATTTCTCCCTGCTTACAGCAAATTCCAAATTCCTTATTTGTGTTTTATGAATAACAGTATGGTTATTACTTTGTTTTGTACAGAACAAGGCATCAAAGGCCTAGACTTCCCCTCCCAGGGCAGTCAATCAAAGTACCCTTCCCAAATTAGAAACAGTAAGTAAATTTTTTAAAATTCCTTCTTCATGGATTCTATTGTGTCAATAGTTAAAATAAATTTTTTACCCAAATAATAAAGAATATGCATTCTTTATTAATTGTCAAATGTATGAATAGTACAAATCCATGTGTGTCACTAAGGTTTGCAAAGAAGAATTCCGCTGGCTCTCATTATTTACAAAGAAATTGTCTCTCACCAAGGGTTTAAAATCAGTTTGATTAATTTGCTTTTTAACTGATTGATCTTAGCATTTTAAATAAAAAATATAATTATGATATTTTTATATATATTATCAAGTATATTTAATTTACTTGAATAAAAAACTGTAACCACATACCAAATTGTTTTTATTTTCAGACAATATTTTTCTTTTTTTCTTCAGTTTTGTTTTATTCCTCTTTATTCTTCTTCTTCACCCTATATTTGTGCCCTTATTTCCACCCTACTTGTTAATGAATGTCTTCCGGTACTATTCGTTGGAATGGAATGGAAACATAAATATAATAGAACCATATACTCGCATACATATGCAGAAGAAGGGAGACCAGTCATCTTCTCATTCAGATACATCCAGGGAATGCCTCTGTATAATCTCATATAGCTATAATTAAATCTTTTTAGTGACTTTTATATTCGACATTAAAGTTTATAAATGAGCAGAAAAGTGAAAATCTATCAAATGATCCTTTTCCAAAAGCAATGAATTCATTCCCAAGTAATCAACAAGAGCAATCAGTAAAACCATACCTTTTAAAAACTTAAAACTATTTCATAAAAGCCAACATGCAAATCATTAAGGTAACTACAGAATTGTGTCTTAAAGGATCTCACCATACTTTGTGGTCTAACAACCAAAAATTAAAATTGTTGGTAACTGCTAAATTTACTAGTAGAAGGCAATTATGTTTTCTCTTGGACAGAAGCATTGATTTAGAGATCAAAGTATTTACAACTATGTTGTGAACTATCTATTTGGAAGACTCATTATGCTTTTGTCTTCTTTTTTATTGACATTACAAGGTGAAGCTAATCTTTCTTTTGCTAATCAAAAATCATAAATACTCTTCTTACAGTTACAAAGTCATCATGAGTCACAAGCATCATAAATTGAATGCAGAATGGTTTAATAAAAAAGGTCCTCTGCATGCTAACCATTATTAATAAGTCAGTAGGCACAGTGCCAATTAACCTCCATGACCTAAATGGAAAAAGAATACAGGTTACTTGTGGCTGTTAGAACAATGGAAAAAGACTATGCTAACATGTCAGTCCATAGGATGATTATAGGAGGGAAAAAGGAAGATTTTTTTAAAAAACACATCAAATTTGCCAGAGTCAAATCACAATTAATACAACATGTGTTTGTATGAAACTGTTTAAATAATGGCCATCTCATGAGCAGGAAAAAAATGTTTCTGTTCCCTCTTTCACAGCAGTAATTCAATATTAGGAGAATAATAGAGAAATTCCCCATGGTTAGGAAAAAACTGTCTGATTTTATATCTCAATGCCTATTTTTGAAATCTCCTGATATCAAATTTTTGCACAGAGCATGTCAGTGTCCTGTGTGTTGGGACGCTGGAAAGTAAACTGCACTGCAATAGAGGTCTTTACCAGAATCGCTTGTTCTAAATCTCAGCTTGGTCCTTGCCCTTTCTTTTCACAGTAGGAAAAAACACTAATAGTGCTATCTTTGCCTCAGAGGACAGATGAGACACACTAATCATTTGCTATTTATTCCTTGGGTTTCTTGCTAATAGATGCTTTGTAGTGCTGAGACGCTAACCTATGGTAACATCTTTCATTTCAAAGATGGAGTCAACAATAATAGTCTGGAGATAATAAGAGATATGAGGACAGGAGAAATGTAGAATAGGTGTAGTGAATGTGAGGTATAAGTGAGAGTAAACTGAATGGCAAGAAAGGAAGTGACACAAAGTGCAAGGAATGGAAGATTAATAAATAATGAAACCATTAAAAATGTAAGGACTACTGCTGAGAAAAAATTCTCTAGGACCCTGTGGCTGTTGATTTGTCTTCCTGACTCAACAAATCTGATCTTTCACCTGAAATCCATACTCCTTTCCCAAAACTCTTGCTCCACAAATGCTGAAGTCTGTTATGTCTGTTCTCCAATAAGATTACAAAATATTCTCTTTGTTGTTTCCATTGTTCACACATTCCTTTTAGTTGCCTCACACAGACACACACGTGTACACGTGCACACATACATATACACACACAGAGAAAAGGAGGAGAGTTTTTTAATGAAGTTATGTTACTGTTTTACAATATGTATTTGTATGTAAAAATTATGACCCTGGGCAATTATACAGAAGAAGTACATCCAATGAAAGTTAGGTAAATTTACAAGGCAAACAAACATGAGGTTAATAAAGCTATTTAATCACACCAAATTTACATCTGACCTTTGTCATTTATCCAAAGCAATATAGTAAAATGCTCTAATCACTATTTCTGTTTTATTTTCAGTTCTGGTTATGCAACTTAATATATTTCTTATACTGTATTTTCATGCCTGACAGAGTGCACATTTTTCTCAGTTTACTGACACTGTGGTATTCTATATGGTTTATCCTCATTTTTTTTTGGTTGCTTGGGACAGTCTTTTTGTTTGTTTGTTTTTTTTACTTTCATGCAGTACACTGTATTGTGTTCCTTGCTAAAAGATTTTTTTTAAATCTTTTTTTTCTTCATATATATTTCTAGGGTGTAGACTCAAACGTAAAAATACACAGTCTAAGGTGATTTTTGATTTTATAACTCATTAATTCATTGTTATAGTTTAATAAGAATTTATTTGAATTTTTAAATTATTTTAATTTGCATTTCTTCCAATAGTAGAAAGATTATCTGTGTTCATGTGATGATTTAGTTAGTAAATTCATCACATGAACACAGATACATAACACTGTATGCCTGTGTTAAATTATTCTTCTACTTTGAAAACTTGCTAATTTTAAGTTACAATAATCTAGACAGACTGGTCATACCATAAGAATAGAGAAGTGGATCAGTAGAACAGGTTTGATAATACAAAAATAAACCGTTACATTTGTGGTACACTGATTTTTCACAAAGGTGTCAAAGCATTTTGGAAGGGAAAAGATGAACTTTTCAACAAAACGTCCTGAGACAATAAGATATACACATGCAGATATTTATATGTATCTCACACCATACACAAACATTAGCTTAAAATGCATGACAGATTTAATTGCAAGAGCTAAAACTATAAATATTTCATAAGAAAACAGAAGAAACTGTTCATGACTTTGATTATTCAAAGATTTCTAAGATGTGATGCTAAAAGCATGATCCATAAAAAAAAAAATATGATAAATTGGACTTAATAAAAATTAAAAACTTTATTTCTAAGGACACCATTAAGAAAATGAAAAACAAGAGGGAAAATAATTATAATTCAGATATGGTAAAAGTATTTGTATCTTATATATACAATTATAATTTTGGCCCAATAAAAATTAATAAAATCTTGAAATTGATATTTCATCAAAGAAAATATATACTTAGCCACTAAGCACTATGACAAAATGCTCAATGTCATTAGTTATTAGGGAAATGTAAGTTAAACCACAATAAAATATCACTTTACGCCCTCTAGGATAATATACTCAAACAGACAGTAGTAAGTGTGGTAAGGATATGGAGAAATGGGAACCCTCATACCTTGCAGTGGAACTGTCAAATGGTGGACCCAATTTGAAAAACTAGTAATTCTCAAAATATTGAGCATAAATTTACACAAACCGGCAAATTCACTTCTGGGATTCTGCCCAAAAGAAATGAAAACACAGGACCAAAAAAGATTTGTATGAGAATGTTTATTGCAGTATTATTCATAATACAGTAGCCAAAAACTGAAAGCAGCCTAAATGTTCATCAACAGAGTAATGGATAAATGCAAGGTGATATAGCTGTACAATGGAATATTATTAATCAGCAATAGAAAAGAAGAAACTACTGATGTACCATGCAACAACATGGATGACCCTCTAAAATATTATGTTAAGTGGGTGAATTCAGACACAAAAGACCATATTTTTTATGATTCTATATATATGAAATCTTCAGAAAAAGGCAAATCTGTAAGAGACAGAAAGGAGATTAGTGACCTCCTGCAGGTGGGGTTTGGAAAAAATAGTGACTGCAAAGGGGAGATCTTTGAGGATAATGGAAAGATTCTAGAATTGGATTAAGTGACTCTTTGTGGATTTACTAAAAGTCATTGTTTAGAATGAGTGAATTTCATGTGTGTAAAATGCACTTAAACCAAAAGGGTTAAAAACCAAATTTCATGTGAACCCCAAAGCATTATCATTGAATTCAGTGCAGAAACACAAAGTGTTTTGTGTGATATCATGAGTTAGTGATTGTAGCATAATCATGACTATGCATGACTTAAATGAATCATGCATGTCTCTGTACTTTTTAGAGCTTAATACCTGTATATGACTTTGCTCTCCAAAAATTCTGTACCTATTAAAACTTTGTTTTCTATCTATGTTTACTAATACTTGTTTGAGGCTTATTTCAAGAAATATATTTTGGTGGCCTGCCAAGTTGGATTCGGAAGTGGGAGAAGAAACTGAAAATTTGGAGATCGGCCAGAGTCAGTTCACTGAGGACTGTGTTACCATGGAAAGGAATTTGAATTAATATATTAATTTGTCTATAAAGAATTTTAACTGCTAGAGCTACTCTTTCATTGAACATCAGTTTTATGTATCCTTTTCTTCCTATCATATATCTCTAAGGTAATAATTTAAAAGGACATAGAAAAAGAAATTGCAATTATTGGAAGTTACCAAGAAAGATCTGCTTATAAAATTATATCTGGGAAATACCACATAAAATACATTTGTATTTCTTTATGACATTGGACAGACTTCTTTAGAATCCTCATTAGTGCATTCAGAGTGATGCATCTTCTCAAGAGATGTATTGTTATCTATTTGGTGATTTAGACTTTGGCTTCGAAAAATCAGAAAAAGGTCTAATGAAATATACTGGAAAAAATTGATGCATACTTGCATACTAAACTGAGTTATCAAAATATAGAGAGAATTGTCCATTATGGGTAGTATTATTTATAGTTCCCTTTCTTTTATCTTCTGTGCTTTTTTTTAAGGGGGCAGTTCTTAGATGTCTTATCTTCCAGGTATCATCTTTCCAACTTGGTATATTACATATAAATGGTAGTTATCTATAAACCCTATCTATCTATCTATCTATCATCTATCTATCTATCTATATACTGTGCTTTTAGGAACAACAAGGGGCCTACCCACATATACTTGTGTGTGTTTTTTTAAAATTATTGTGATTGCTTTGGCTTAAGATCTTGGTGTTGACAGAAAATGTCCTACTAAAAATGAAATGTGTTAGGTAAAGTATTTGGTCTCTGGCAACCAATAACTCTTTACCACTGAGTAGTGTATTTGTTTATCAGCAGGCCATAGTTAAAGATACAGAGAGACAGTAAACTTAAAAGACAGCATCAGCTCGAAGGGACCACAATTTGACAGCTCTCACCTTCCTTTTATGGTGTCCAAAGTTGAAATACACTTATAAACCCAATCTGTTTCTAAGTTGCAACAAAGACTGTAAAGATTGTAGCTTGGATCAATGGAAGGGTCAATTAAAACAAAATGCAAGATTTTTGCCTGTCCCCTCCTAATCACAAGGACATCACTTCTGGGGAAAGACAGGGAAAATTTCTTTTATTAAAATAGTGGCAAAGTTAAAAATGTTGTTTTAGATGTAGTATTAAGATTATGCTGATCACTTAAAACAATCTGGAGTGTCTCATTCTCTATTCTCTGAAATTGCTTAATATTTAAATAAATTATTTCAAGACTGTTTGATAGAGTTTATTAGAGAAACCATCCATCCATGGAGTTTTCTTTGTCTTAAGACTTTAATTTACTGGGACTTCCCTGGTGGTCCAGTTGGTAAGACTCTGCACTCCCAATGCAGGGGGCCTGGGAACTAGATCTCACATGCATGCCGCAGCTATGAGTTCACACGCCACAACCAAGAGTCCGCATGCCACAACCAAGAGTCCACATGCCAAAACTAAGAAGTCTGCATGCTGCAACTAAGAGTCTGCAGGCCACAACTAAAGATCCCACGTGCTGCAATGAAGATCCCTTGCACCACAACTAACACCCGGCACAGCCCAAACAAATAAATATTAAAAAGACTTTAATTTACTGATTCATTTTCTATAATGATTATAGATTTATAATTTCTGTACATTCTTATGTCAATTTTGACAACTGAAATATTTTCTAGAAAAAATTTCCATTTCATCTAAATCTTCAAAGGCATCAAAATAATGGTTCATAATTTCCTTTTCTTATCTTTTTATTAACTGCAGCATCTGTAGTGATACTCACCTCTTTATTCCTGATATTGTTTTGTTACCTACTTTTTCTTCTTGATCAATTTTGCGAGAGGTTGTCAAATTTTTAAATTTGCTAATAATCACTAATTTTTATTTGCTTTATGATTCATTAATTCTTGTTATTGTCTCGATTATTTTATTCATCTTATTTTCTTTGCTTTTATTTTGCTCTTTTTAAATAGCTAACTTCTTGAGAGATATTCTTAGCTCATTAATTTTAATTACTTTACTCTTCTAATATTTTCATGCACTTAAGGTATTAAATTCTCTTTTGCTTTAACTGCATTCTTAAATATTATCTAATCCCCATTACAATTTCTTCTTTGAACCATGGACAATTTGAAGTGCTTTCTTAATTTTTAAACATATAAAAACTTCTGGTTTATATATGATAATCTCAATAGATGCAGAAAAAGCCTTCGACAAAATTCAACACCCATTTATGATAAAAAACTCTCCAGAAGGTAGGCACAGAGGGAACTTACCTCAACATAATAAAGGCCATATATGACAAACTCATAGCCAACATCGTTCTCAATGGTGAAAAATTGAAAGCATTTCCACTAAAATCAGGAACAAGACAAGTTTGCCCAATCTCACCACTAGTATTCAACATAGTTTTGGAAGTTTTAGCCACAGCAATCAGAGATGAAAAAAAAATAAAAACATTCCAAACAGGAAAAGAAGAACTAAAACTGTCATTGTTTGCAGATGACATGATACTACTATACATAGAGAATCCTAAGATGTAATGAGAAAACTACTAGAGCTAATCAATGAATTTGGTAAAGTAGCAGGATACAAAATTAATGCACAGAAATCTCTTGCATTCCTATACACTAATGATGAAAAATCTGAAAGAGAAATTAAGGAAACACTCCTATTTACCATTGTAACATAAAGAATAAAATACTTAGGAATAAATCAACCTAAGGAGACAAAAAACCTTATGCAGAAAACTATAAGACACTGATGAAAGAAATTAAAGATGATACAAACAGATGGAGAAATATACCATGTTCTTGGATTGGAAGAATCAACAATGTGAAAATGACTATACTACCCAAAGCAATCTACAGATTCAGTGCACTCCCTGTCAAACTACCAATGACATTTTTCACAGAACTAGAACAAAAAATTACACAATTTGTATGGAAACAAAAAAGACCCCGAATAGCCAAAGCAACCTTGAGAAAGAAAAACGGAGCTGGAGGAATCAGGCTCCTTGACTTCAGACTATACTACAAAGCTACAGTAATCAATACAGTATAGTACTGGCACAAAAACAGAAATATAGGACAGGATATATAAACAAAAATATGGAACAGGATAGAAAACTCAGAGATAAACTCATGCACATATGGTCACCTTATCTTTAATAAAGGAGGCAAGAATATACAATGGAGAAAAGACAGCCACTTCAATAAGTGGTGCTGGGAAAACTGGACAGGTACATGTAAAAGTATGAAATTAGAATACTCCCTAACACCATACACAAAAATCAACTCAAAATGGATTAAAGACCTAACTGTAAAGTCAGACACTATAAAACTCTTAAAGGAAAACACAGGCAGAACACTCTACGACATAAACCACAGCAAGATCCTTTTTGACCCACCTCATAGAGAAATGGAAATAAAAACAAAAATAAACAAATGGGACCTAATGAAACTTAAAAGCTTTTGCACAGCAAAGGAAACCGTAAGCAAGATGAAAAGACAACCCTCAGAATGGGAGAAAATATTTGCAAATGAAGCAACTGACAAAGGATTAATCTCCAAAATATACAAGCAGCTCATGCAGCTCAATATCAAAAAAACAAACAACCCAATCCAAAAATGGGCAGAAGACCTAAATAGACATTTCTCCAAAGAAGATATACAGATTGCCAACAAACACGTGAAAGAATGTTCAACATCATTAATCATTAGAGAAATACAAATCAAAACTACAATGAGGCATCACCTCATACCCGTCAGAATGGCTGTCATCAAAAAATCTACAAACAATAAATGCTGGAGAGGGTATGGAGAAAAGAGGATCCTCTTGCACTGTTGGTGGGAACATAAATTCATACAGCCACTATGGAGAACAATATGGAGGTTCCTTAAAAAACTAAAAATAGAATTACCATATGACCCAGCAATCCCACTATTGGGCATAAACCCTGAGGAAGCCATAATTCAAAAAGAGTCATGTACCACAATATTCATTGCAGCTCTATTTACAATAGCCAGGACATGGAAGCAACCTACGTGTCCATTGACAGATGAATGGAAAAAGAAGATATGGCACATATATACAATGGAATATTACTCAGCCATAAAAAGAAGTGAAATTGAGTTATTTGTAGTGAAGTGGATGGACATAGAATCTGTCATACGGAGTGAAGTAAGTCAGAAAGAGAAAAACAAATACCATATGCTAACACATATATATGCAACCTAAAAAACAAATGGTTCTGAAAAACCTAGGGGCAGGACAGGAATAGAGATGCAGACTTGAGGTCACGGGGAGGGGAAGGGTAAGCTGGGATGAAGTGAGAGAGTGGCAGTGACATATACACACTACCAAATGTAAAATAGATAGCTAGTGGGAAGCAGCCGCATAGCACAGGGAGATCAGCTCGGTGCTTTGTGACCACTTGGAGGGGTGGAATAAGGTGGGTTTGAGGGAGATGCAAGAGGGAGGGGATATGGGGATATATGTATACATATAGCTGATTCACTTTGTTATACAGCAGAAACTGACACAAGAATGCAAAGCAATTTTACTCCAATAAAGATGTTAAAAAAAAACCCAAAAAACTGCTGGATTTGTCTTATTGATTAACAGCTAAATTGTCCTATGACCAGAGAGTAGATTCTTTGATTTTAGTAATCTGAAATTTGTTGACTTGTGTCATGACTCAGTATCCAATCAGTTTTTGTGAATAATGCAGGTGTACTTAAACAGCATGAATATCATACTACCGTTTCCTTCTTTCTATTTTTTCTGCAGTGCAAGGTCCCATATAAAGTCATTGTATTTGTTACAAATCTTACTTTTCCAATATCCTTAATAATTTTTGTCAATTTTTTCAATCGATTACTGAAAGAGGTGTGTCAGACTATCCCATTATAATTGTGAATTTGCTGATATCTTCTTTTAATTTATTAATTTTTGTTTATATAACTTAACTTATGTTTTTTGGTCATTGTGGCTGAAAAGTGTTATATCTTCTCATGATTGTTGCCTTTCATCATCTTTGGAAAAGTGATTTTCCTTAAAGTCTGTTTTGCCTGTTATGAATACAGCTACCCCAGGTTTATCTGGGGCAGCATTTTTATTGGTATATCTACTTGCATCTTTGATTTGCATTTCTTAGAAAAAGCATAGAGTTAAATTTTGTCCACTATCCAATCACATAATAGAATTGATTGACAAATTCCATTACTTTAAGGTTTGCAGTTTTAACCACAATGAAGTTAGGAGACCTGCCAAGCAATTCCTGAGCTATGGAGGTATTAATTATGTCAAAATGTGTTTAAATTGCCCTTTGTAACAAAATGTAATACATTATTTACCAAAGCTATTTTTAAGGCCTAACTTCAGAATTTAATTAATCGATCTTACAATCTTGTTCCGTCTTAGCTATGATATTCCATTGCATTTTTATTTGCAGTGTATGAAATATTGATGGGTGAGGATAATCAAATTTTGATTTAATTAATTGAAGGGAAAAAATGACAGTCCAAAATGGATGCATATAGAAATACTTTTGAAATCAAGTTTCACTTTTTTGTACTTTCTAACCAATCATATCTCTTTTTCAAAATTATTCTTGTTCTCATTCTGTATCCTAAACACTAATCCCTTTCACTGACTACATATTGTGCTAATTCTAGAAATTGCTAACTCTTTCCTTTTAGTTAGTTGGTTCAGACTCCCATCCATTTTATGGGCAATTTTTGCTAAACTACACTCAAATATATTTTATTGCAATACATATACAAATAAGTGTATCTAAAATACAGTCAGGTGTCTAATCATCCTGTGCAAAAGTGGATTACACATTCTTTTTCTAAATCTATTGGCAACATTGTTCAGAAACTGGAAGCCTACATTGCCCTCACAAGACTAGGAAGTCGTCATGTTTAGCTTGGATATAATACAGGTACAAGTGGCTTCTGAATTCAGCTCCTTATAGTCTTTAACATCATTAGCAAGTCTGAGACATTTTACTAGTAAAAGTTGTCATTTAAATAATTAAAATTATATCCTTTTAAAATAATGATCTATTATACAATCAATATGATATTATCTTGGTAAACTTTAAAAATGGTGAACTATTTAAAACTAAAATACTTTAAAAACAAAATTATATATTCCTGTATACACTAAAGTAAAATAAAAATGTTTTTATTTTGATTAGCTTATAATTTTAAAATAATATAAGTAGAATTCTTATATATAGTCACATATTTTAATCAGTTTCTCAGCCATATCTGTTTCTAGTACTGTGTCTTTGGTTTTCTTCTCAAGTCCTTATTGTTAATTTTTTTTAAATTTATGCACTCATTCAAACTTGTGGAATGACTTTAATATTTTGACACATTCAAATATTTTTCAGTGGGGAAAAGTCCCTACCCACTGGTCTGAGACAACTGGTAAATACTGATAAATATCTGCTAAATGAAGCCTATCTTCAATGCAAATGTACAAACTAAACAGAACAACTTCTTAATCTTGTGATAACAATGAAGAATTCTGGCTTCTTAACAATATCGCTAATATATTTAGAAGAAAGAATTAAGAACTCCCTTAAAGAATCAAATTAAGCCCCAATGAAATGCCTAAAAACAATGTATACATGTGATTCAAATGTTATTCAATGACAAGTACCAAATACATGCACTTCAAAAGAGAATTAGTGAGAGAGACAATCCCATATTCAGGTTTTCATCAAGGCTCTGCCCCGATTAGTTGTGGATTCTGTGATGTGCACGCATCCAATCCCCCTTCAGTGAAGGACTTGTGACCCTTGTTATGGGGACACTATGGGCAGCAGCCTTCAGTTCTCAGTCTATACAAGGGTCGCCTCAGTTCCTAAGCGTCAAAATAATTTTCTTTTTCAGGTGACTACAACCAGTGTTTGATCAATGAAGATACAACAGACCTGGCATCTCGGGCCATTTTAGTCTCAGAGCTCTTTATACAGTCAGCAGAACTGTCACGGAACCTGCATCATAGTTTGGGTTTTCCTTCTGCTGCTTCCATAAATTCTGATGCTTGATGTGCTTCTTAATAAACATCTCATACGAAATGAGAATCTAATCTGTGACACCAGACAAAGTTGTGTGTTTGTGTAAAATAGGGTAAGCTCAAATTGAACTTTTACAGAACTCAAAGAAAAGTGGGAGAATTTACCATCCACACAATCAGACCTGTTTTCACAGGAGGATGTAAAACTGAGAGATATGAAAAAAACAACTCAGCAGAACAATGCCAAAGGTATAAACTGTACATTCACAGAAAAAGCAAAATGGACCTTAAAGTGTGAAAATATGCCTAATTTCTCTCAAAATGAAAGAAATGCGACCTAAAACTGCTCTGCACTTTTATTTCATCTGACAGATTGAAAAATGTAAACTGAAATTAATAACCAATTGTGTAGGTGGGTGAGGGTGGGCAGACAATAGGCTGGTTGATAATAGTGAAGGTGAGAGTGTAAATGGTGCCAACTCTATGCAGTCCAATATGGCAATGCCTATAAAATATAAAATTCACATACTATTTTTAACCCAGCAAATCCAGTTCCAGGCCTTTATCTATCAGTTATATTCCAAGACACATTAAGTGAAAAAAAAAAAAAAAAGGTTTAGATGACTGAATGTACGTTTGTAGTATGTTACCATGTTAGGAGAAAACACAATTTTAAAATATAATTATATACATATATAGTTATAAACAATTATGTAAAAACAAATATGAGTACACATAATTTTCTATGATTTCTAGGTTTAGAACTGCATAAAATGTCTGGAATACACTGTGGTTATTATACATATAATTACATAGAATATTTCTGGATACCTACAAAATGAACTGGCAATAGTCTTTGCCTCTGGGGATGGGAACAAAGCAGGTTAGTGAGAAAAGTATAGGAGTCACACTTTTCACTACATAGCCTATTGTAAATTCTGAATTTTATACCATGTGGCTATATTAATTATTTGAAAAATAACATTAAGAACCAAAAATATTGAGACTCAAAGTCATATCTATCATGTCGTACTGTACAACCCTTTAGGTTGTCACTGGAGATGGACATTTCATTTCCCTTTAAATCCAAAATGAAATTTTTGAGTGCTCAGACCTTCTGGAGTTTTTTGAACAGTTTTAGCTATTCTGGCAATAATCATAAGCTAATAACAATGGTCTCTGCTAACAGCTAAGACATCATTTTTCAGTTTCTTTATTCTGTTCATCACTTTATCTCTACTGAACAGCAGTTCAGTAATAAAAATTGGCATTTATTTTATTGAAAAAAATCACATTTCTCTCTATTTCAGAAGACTTTAGCCATCATTTCCTAAACTTTTTCTCCAACCACAAGTCTCTATCTACCTGTGATTAATCAATAGGAACTGGGACTTCCCTGGCGGTCCAGTGGCTAAGACTCCACACTCCCAGTGCAGGGTCCCCAGGTCCGATCCCTGGTCAGGGAACTAGATCCCACATGCTACAACTAAGAGTTTGCATGCCACAAGTAAAGATCCCGCGTGCCACAACTAAAAGATCCTGTGTGTCACAATTAAGACCTGGCACAGCCAAATAAATAAATAAATATTTTTAAAAATAATGAATAGGAATCTTTTGAGGAGGAGATAACGTTGTTAGTATCTGAGTTTGTCATCTGGGAGTCCTCTGATTATCCATTACTTACCTGTTTTTAGTTAAATTCATAAACTGTATAATTGTGTTAACATGAACTAATATGTATTAGGAAAGCTTATATTTCTGCCTCTCTTAATTATTTTTTAGAGTATCACAAGTATAGCACTTGAACCTGACAACAAGAGTATTGTTCTCTTATCTAGGATTGGTCATACTGATATGATACTACTTTAAAAAACTCAGCAAATCAGCACTTTTGTGAAAATTAGAAAAAGGAACTCTGTACAAAGACACATTAGAGAAAAATTTCCTCTCTGGACTGAGCAGTTAGTTAAAAAGGATCCCCATCTGGTGAGGAGCTCAGGGTACAGCTTTGAGAGTGTCCAGAGGCTGGATGTCAGCCCCTCGGCCAAAGCCCAAGCCAGCTAGCTCGGTGCAGCTGGGTTGCCTCGGCCAGCCTGGGGATGGAGGCAAAGCTCAGGTACAGTCCACTTAACATCGCTAACGTAGGTTATGTCAGAGAAAACTGACAACCTGCCCCACCTTTATTTACAGTGAGCAGAGCAACAGAACCCATGGCAGAGAAAAAGAAAAAAAAGGAATTTTGGTTTCTCAGACAAATCAATATAAATAAATAACCTTCCCCCCAAATAGAGTAACCCTAGCTCCACTTCGTTCCTGTCTGCTAAATAGTGTCTTGAGCTATTCCTGAAACTTCCTTCAAGAAAAACCATTTTCCCCTCTATTTTAGAGGGCTGATCTCTGAAAATCTCTGGCAAGCCTTGCAAATACGATAATTACGAGGGGAAATAGCAGCTTCCCTCAACAACTGGTTTCCATCAATAATCTTGCTATTCTAGTGGATTATTTTTTCCTTTAAACACCTGAGGTATTTTTATTTGGTGAACCGGTACCTGCTTTGTAGACTTCTTTGCAAGTAAATTTTTTCTTTAAATATATATATAAATTATATATATATATATATATATATACACTCAGATATATTTATATTTATAATATATATATTAATTATATATAATATAATTATAATATATATTATAATATAATTATATATATTAATTAATATATAATATATAATTATATATATATATACACTCAGATATATTTATATTTTATATATATATTAAAAAATATATATAAAAATAAATATATCTATTATTTGACAGTTATCATTTAGATGATGCTTTGGTGGAAGAGCAAGGGTTGCAAAATAGGTACGGACAGTTTGATTTGCCGTGTGTTATGTTACAAGGGTAGTTACATTCTACCATGCCAGCAAATCCTGTCAGCTAGCTTCAAAAATACAGAATACAACCACTTCTCACTAAATCCACAGCTGCTTCCCGGATTGTCTGGTCAACATCTCCTGTCTGGATTATTGCAAACACCTCTTCAATGGTCTCCCTGGGTTGTCCGTGCCCCTTATCAATCTATTTTCAGCACAGCAGCTGGTGTGATCATATAAAATGTAAATGACATCAATGTCACTCCTTTGCTCAATATTGTCTCAGTAACTTCTCATTCATGTCAGTAAAATTCAAAATCATTAAAATATTACACACAACTTTATGTCTTCACCCTTCACCACCTCCCATTACCTCACTGTCTTTACCTCACCCTTCTCAGTCATCCCTAGCTAAATTGTCCTTGCTATTTCTTTTTTAAAATTTTTTAATTGAGGTGTAGTGAATGTACAATATTATATGTTTCAAGTGTGCAACATACTGATTCACAATTTTTAAAGGTTATACTCCATTCATAGTTATTATAAAACGTTGGCTATATCCCCTGTGCTGTACAATGTACCCTTCTGTCTTATTTATTTTACACATAATAGTTTGTATCTCTTAATCCCCTACTTCTGTCTTGCCCCTCCCCCTTTTCTTCTCCCACTGGTAACCACTGGTTTGTTCTCTCTAATAAGTCTGTTTCTTTTTTGTTATATTCACTAGTTTTGATGTTTAGATTCCACACATAAGTCATATCATACAGTATTTGTCTATCTCTGTCTGACTTATTTCATTTAGCATAATGCCCTCCAAATCCATCCACGTTGTTGCAAATGGCAAAATTTCATTCTTTTTTATGGCTCAGTAGTATTCCATACCTTCTTTATCCATTCATCTGTTGATGGACACTTAGGTTACTTCCATATCTTGGCAACTGTAAATAATGTGCTATGAACATTGGGGCATAATATCTTTTGAATTAGTGTTTTTCTTTTCGTTTTTATATTTTTGGATATATACCCAGGAGTGAAATTGCTGGCTTATATGGTAGTTCTGTTTTTAGCTTTTTGAGAAACCTTTGTACTGTTTTCCACAGTGGCTGCACCAATTTACGTCCCCACCAAAAGTGTACCAGGGTTCCCTTTTCTCCACATCCTCACCAACATTTGTTATTTGTGTTCTTTTTGATGCTAGCCATTCTGACAAGAGTGAGGTGGTATCTCATTTTGGGTTCAATTTGCATTTCTCTGATGATTAATAATGCTGAGCATCTTTTCACATGCCTGCTGATCATCTGTATGCCTTCTTTGGAAAAATGTCTATTTAGGTCCTCTGCCCATTTTTTAATTGGGTTTTTTTTTATGTTAAGTTGTATGAGTTGTTTATACATTTTGGATATTAACCTCTTATCAGTCATATCATTTGCAAATATTTTCTCCCATTCAGTAGGTGTTTTCATTTTGTCGGTGGTTTTCTTTGCTGTGCAAAAGCCTTTGAGTTTAATTAGGTCCCTTCTGTTTATTTTTGCTTTTGTTTACTAGTTAAATTGTCCTTGCTATTTCTTAAAATTAAATCACTAACCATGTTCCTGCCTTGAGAATATGCCCACTTTCTGGATGCTTTCTTTTCACAGAGCTTCTGAGACCTCCTTCAGGTCTTTATTCAAATGTCACTATCTTAGTAAGTGCTTTTTGTGTCCCCCTCTCTAGCACTTCCTACCATCCCTCCTACATTTTTCTGTCTAGCAATTATCACTATCTACAGATCTTGTATTTTACCTATTTTTTAAAATTATGCTTATATATACAACAATACAACATAGACTCCATAAAAATATTTTTGTTTTGGTTGTTCTGTCTTCCAAAATATGTATTTGTTTAAGAAATATAGTTATTTCATTCATTGAACATGTACTTTCCTGCAATAAAAGAACTACTTAATGCTTCTGTGTGTCAATATTATCATTTTTAATATGAGGGTAATGATTACTTTTATCCCATTGAATGCTTGTGAAGGTTAAAAAGAATAAAATCCCCATTAAAGAGTTGTCACTATGCCAAGCACATAGTAAGGACTCCATAAATACGACTCCAGAATTACTGTAATGATGGCGAATGATAAGGATTTGTTACATGATTCAAGGAATACTTGGCTGGATTTGGTCTCTTGAAACACAAAAACCAAAACAAAAAGCTTACTGCCTACTCCTTAAAGAGCTTGGACAACTAGAAGCTGAGGGGCTAAAGACTAACAATCAGGAGTTTATTAGCATTTGCCTGCCATCCTACATTCAGCAGTGCAGTACATTTCAAATGTATAATTTGTCTCCTTCTCTATCTTGTTGCTTCATTTTATTATAATTCTCCTTCCTACGTAATACTGTCAAATCAAACAAATCATCTTTTGAAACAAACAATTCTCCTTTCACCTGTTTCATTAGTCAAGCTGTGCAATCCAAATCATACAGGCAAACATTTGATCTTCCCAAGGCTTTAATTCTCAGAGACAATTGCAGCCTGTGGCCCCTGTTAGAAATCACCTCACTTCTTAATATAACTTCTTTTTACAAATTTTCCATTTCAGCTGAATAAAAAACCACTTCCCCTTTCACATTATTGGAATGTTACTTATATATACTCATATATATGCACTCATTCTTGCTGCCATCTTCAATTGTATGCATTTACTCTTTGCTGCACTGCTTAAACCTTCATTCTCTATAGAACTGGATACAATTGTTTTTGCAATTTAGTGATACTTTTATTACTTCATCAAATGGGTTTACAGATGCAAACGTCAACATTTTTAAGTATTATCACCATTCTGCAATCAACTTTATCTAAATATCTTACTGATTTTGAGGTGCACTATAAAAGATGCTGTCTTAAATATATTCCATATGAATTTTTTAAATTGAAATTTGCAAATTAACTTTTCAATATTTGATTTAAAAAACTGATCTCAGAAGCTGTAATATGTATATGGTCTATTTTTTCAAAAATTTTAGTCAACAAAGTTTTAATATGCACAACAAAAAAATAAGTTAGCATTCTTTAAACCCAGAGAAATGAAGATTTTTAAAGTTATAATCAAAGATTGTTTTGCTTTTTTAAAAAAATTCCAGTGAAATAAGCTTTGCTCTTATTTGTACTTTTAAAATTTAGTTGTACTTTGACCTTACCACAAAGAAATATATTTGTAGTTAAGTCAGTTTTAAAAGTGCTTGCTCTTTGAAAATAGATGGTGAATTCAATGATTGAGTGCATTTGTATGCTTTTGCTTATACTCGTACTGAAGTTACTTTTGTAGGAAAAGATTTTAAGGGGAAAAAGAAAGCCTAAGTTATCAAAGAACTAACTCTTTGATAAATTGCTCCCTTTTAACAAAGGCATTATTATAGTCTAAATACTCACTTAGAAAAATACCAAAAAACTTCAAAACATAGAAGACAAGTGACATTTTGTTTTTTGGAAACAGAATAATATTTAGACTATGAATGTGTACAAAAATGGCCATTTTCTTATTGACCATTTTCATGAGAAATGCAATATCACATTTCTTGCTGAGTTTTATAAGTGGTTACCCAAATAAGTGTGTTCAAAATTTCAAATTTTAGCTTGTGTGGTTTTGTTGTAATGATGGTGGTGGTTGTTATGTTTTATTACTTACAGAGGGAGGCTACAGGATAAAGCTACACAAGCCTGGTTATTACAGAACCTGGTTGCAGATGCAATTTGATTGATGACATCATTTAAGATATCTGTTAAGTTTTCCTTTGCAAAAAAATGCATATGAGAAGTTAATTTTTTAATTTTTTCTTTTTTATATATTATCCTTGCAAGATTAATCCACACTGTTATCTGTAGTCTAGTTCCTTTATTTTCATTGTTTTGTAGGATTTGATTGTATAGATTTACAACAATTTATTTTTCCTTTCCACTGTTGAAGGATATTTGGCTCTTTTTATTTTTCAACATCATGGACAATGCGATTGTAAATATCCTTTTGCATGTATCCTGGTATAAATGTGCCTGAGTTTCTCTAGTGCATGTACAAAGGAGTGGAAATACTGACTCTAGACATAGATAGCTTCAACTTTAATACAGACAGCCATATTTTCCAATGAGTTTTTCTGTATAAAAATGAAATAAATGTTCTTCATATTACTTTGCCTGCAAACTCAACCCAAATTCTCAGCCCAACTAAAATCCAGTGTGACCTTTTAAGTCACATATTTCTGTTTAATTTTTTTTGTCCCTTTTGTTTGGGCATACTTTTATGTTTGAATATTTAAAAAATAATTTTACAGTTTTATTGTATTTTAAAAGTTAGATTCTTAGATTCTTTGTGGATAATGATTCTAAAAACAGAAAAAAAGAGTAAAATAAAAAATGATTAAATAAGCAAGTAAACAGAAGAGTTACCTATTTATAATTAATATTAGGAAGAAAAATATTACTATAAAGATAAATAGAAAATTACCTCGTCTAGATACTGCTACACAGATTTTTTTTTTTCCTATAGAAGTCTCACTTAACATCATGGATAAGATCTGATGCAGAGATAGACATCTTTTCTTCAGGTCATTTTAGAAATCTTGAAACTTTTGTAGGACTATATAAAAGTGAGCTACTAAAGAAAAAAAAAGTGAGCTACTTAGAGTTTTGTGTGGAGTCCTACATATTTGATAATTTTTTTTAGGATGGAAAGAGCAGCAGAGGACATATTCTGACAATTTCCTGCTGACCTGTAATTTTGGAAATTTATCTATCATTTCAGATTGTTAAATTCTAATCAAAATTGTCATAGTCTTCAAGGCAGACAGAAAAGAAATCCCTTATATGAACCCCATCTCCTGGTATTAATGCTCTTATGTAATCCCTACCCTTGAGTGTGGGCAGGACCTGTGGCTTGCTTACATAGAAGAATGTGGGAAAGATGATGTGATTTGGATAGTTACAGATACGTGATACATAAAAGTGTAGCACCTGGCTCTCTTTCCATTGTTGGCTTTGAAGAAGCAAGCTTCCATGAATCCTACAGACACAGGAAAGGAATATTTCTTACTTATCTTCTTCACATTACTTCTGAGTAGTAGGGTTATTATAATGCATAACTTAATTATTATTCAAAGATAGGCAGGCCCATATATGTCTCACTCAAGGGTGGGAGATCAAAAGAGTTGGTTTAATTAGACTTTATCAGGAAAATAGCACTTAGCAACTATATCATATATTTTATGTTAGAAGCTACCTTTGTGCTGGATGTGAAAAGAACACAGATTAAGTAAGAGTTCAGTGGGCGTGCACTGCCACGGTCCTGTGATGCAGGGACAACTTTCCCGGGAGAACACACTGTGTGCCTCAGGCTGTTGCAATGTCATGCTGGCCTCTGCCACTGCAGGCTCGCCCCACATTCCAGTAATAACTACCTTACCCCTCCCTCCCCCTGGCATGAGTGAGCCAGAGCCCCCTAATCGGCCACTGCTTTAACCCCCTCCTGTCTGGGCGAGAACAGAAGCCTGAGGGCAAACTATGCACAGAGGCGGGGCCAAAACCAAAGCTGAACCCCAGGAGCTGTGCGAACAAACAAGAGAAAGGGAAATTTCTCCATGCAACCTCAGAAGCAGCAGATAAAATCCCCACAATCAACTTGATGTACCCTGCATCTGTGGAATACCTGAATAGACAATGAATCAACCCAGAATTGGGGTGGTGGACTTTGGGAGCAACTGTAGACTTGGGGTTTGCTGCCTGCGACTGACTTGTTTCTGATTTTTATGTTTATCTTAGTATAGTTTTTAGCACTTGTTATCATTGGTGGATTTGTTTATTAGTTTGGCTGCTCTCTCCTTTCTTTTTTATTATAACTTTAAAAATTTTTTTATTTTAATAATATTTTATTTTAATAATTTATTTTATTTATTTATTTTTGTTTTTGTTTTTCTCCCTTTTCTTCTGAGCCATGTGGCTGACAGAGTGATGGAGCTCCAGCCTGGTGTCAGGCCTGAGCCTCTGAGGTGTGAAGGCTGAACTCAGGACATTGGACCACCAGAGACCTCCCGGCCCCACTTAATATCAATCAGTGAAAGCTCTCCTAGAAATCTCCATCTCAACAGTAAGACCCAGCTCCACCCAACAGCCAGCAAGCTCCAGTGCTAGACACCCCATGCCAAACAACTGGCAAGAGAGTAACACAAGCCCACCCATTAGCAGAGAGAATGCCTAAAATCACAGTAAGGTCACAGACACCTCAAAAAAACACCACCAGATGCAGCCCTGCCCACCAGAAAGACAAGATCCAGCCCCACCCACCAGAACACAGGCACAAGTCCCCTCCACAAGGAAGCTTACACAACCCACTGAACCAACCTTACCCACTGGGAGCAGACAGCAAAAACAACAGGAACTACGAACCTGAAGCCTGAGAAAATGAGACCCCAAACACAAAAAGTTAAGCAAAATGAGAAGAAAGAGAAATATGCAGCAGGTGAGGAAGCAAGGTAAAAACCCACCAGACCAAACAAATGAAGAAGAAATAGGTAGTCTACCTGAAGGAGAATTCAGAGTAATGATAGTAAAGATATCCAAAACCTTGGAAATAGAATGGAGAAAATACAAGAAAAGTTTAACAAGGACCTTGAAGAACTAAATAGCAAAAACAATGATGAACAACACAATAAATGAAATTAAAAATTCTCTAGAAGGAATCAATAGCAGAATACCTGAGGCAGAAGAATGGATAAGTGACCTGGAAGATAAAATAGAGGAAATAACTACTGCAGAGCAGAAAAAAGAAAAAAGAATGAAAAAAATTGAGGACAGTCTCAGAGACCTCTGGGTCAACATTAAATGCACCAACATTAGAATTATATGTGTCCCAGAAGAAGAAGAGAAAAAGAAAGGGTCTGAGAAATTATTTCAGGAGGTTATAGTTGAAAATATCCCTAACATGGGAAAGGAAATAGTCAGTCAAGTCCAGGAAGCGCAGAGAGTCCAATACAGGATAAATCCAAGGAGAAACATGTCAAGACACATATTAATCAAATTATCAAAAATTAAATAAAAAGAAAAAATATTAAAAGCAGCAATGGAAAAGCAACAAATAACATACAAGGGAATCCCCATAAGGTTAACAGCTGATCTTTCAGCAGAAACTCTGCAAGCCAGAAGGGAGTAACAGAACATATTAAAAGTGATGAAAGGGAAAAAACTACAATCAAGATTACTCTACCCAGAAAGGATCTCATTCAGATTTGACAGAAAATTAAAACGTTTATAGACAAGCAAAAGTTAAGAGAATTCAGAACCACCAAACCAGCTTTACAACAAATGCTAAAGGAACTTCTCTAGGCAGGAAACACAAGAGAAAGAAAAGACCTATAAAAACAAACCCAAAACAATTTAGAAAATGGTAACAGGAACATACATATCGATAATCACGTTAAATGTAAATGGATTAAATGCTCCAACCAGAAGACATAGACTCGCTGAATGGACACAAAAACAAGACCCATATATATGCTGTCTACAAGACACCCACTTCAGACCTAGGGACACATACAGACAGAAAGTGAGGGGATGGAAAAAGATATTCCATGCAAATGGAAATCAAAAGAAAGCTGAAGTAGCAATTATCAGAGCAGACAAAATAGACTTTAAAATAAAGACTATTACAAGAGACAGAGAAGGACACTACATAATGATCTAGGGATTAATCCAAGAAGAAGATATAACAATTGTAAATATTTATGCACCCAACATAGGAGCACCTCAATACATAAGGCAAATGCAAACAGCCATAAAAGGAGAAATCACCAATAACATAATAATAGTAGGGGACTTTAACACCCCACTTTCACCAGTGGAGAGATCATCCAAAATGAAAATGAATAAGGAAACGAGTTTTAAATGAGACATTAAACAAGATGCACTTAACTGATATTTATAGGACATTCCACCTAAAAACAGAAAAATACACTTTCTTCTCAAGTGCTCATGGAACATTCTCCAGGATAGATCATGTCTTGGGTCATAAATCAAGCCTTGGTAAATTTAAGAAAATTGAAATCATATCAAGCATATTTTCCGACCACAATGCTATGAGTTTAGATATCAATTTCAGGAAAAAACTGTAAAAAATACAAACACATGGAGGCTAAACAAAACACTACTAAATAACCAAGAGATCACTGAAGAAATCAAAGAGAAAACCAAAAAATACCTAGAAACAAATGACAATGAAAACACGATGACCCAAAACCTATGGGATGCAGCAAAAGCAGTTCTAAGAAGGAAGTTTATAGCAATACAATCCTACCTCAAGAAACAAGAAACATCTCAAATAAACAACTTAATCTTACACCTAAAGCAATTAGAGAAAGAAGAACAAAAAAACCCTAAAGTTAGCAGAAGGAAAGAAATCATGAAGATCAGATCACAAATAAATGAAAAAGAAATGAAAGAAACAATAGCAAAGATGAATAAAACTAAAAGGTGGTACTTTGAGAAGATAAAATTGATAAACCAACATCCAGACTCATCAAGAGAAAAAGGGAGAAGACTCAAATGAGCAGAATTATAAAGGAAAAAGGAGAAGTAACAACTAGCACTGCAGAAATACAAAGGATCATGAGAGATTACTACAAGCAACAATATGCTAATAAAATGGGCAACCTGGAAGAAGTGTACAAATTCTTAGAAAAGCACAACCTTCTGAGACTGAACCAGGAAGAAATAGAAAATATAAACAGACCAATAACAAACCCTGAAATTGACACTGTGATTAAAGTCTTCCAAAAAACAAAAGCCCAGGACCAGATGGTTTCACAGGTGAATTCTATCAAACATTTAGAAAAGAGCTAACACCTCTCCGTCTCAAACTCTTCCAAAATATAGCAGAGGGAGCAACACTCCCAAACTCTTTCTATGAGGCCACCATCACCCTGATACCAAAACCAGACAAAGATGTCACAAAGAAAGAAAACTACAGGCCAATGTCACTGATAAACATAGATACAAAAATCCTCAACAAAATACTAGCACACAGAATCCAACAGCACATTAAAAGGATCATGAACCATGATCAAGAGGGGTTTATCCCAGGAATGCAAGTATTCTTCAACCTATGCAAAATAATCAATGTGATAAACCGTATTAAAAAATTAAAAGAGAAAAACCATATGATCATCTCAATAGATGCAGAAAAACCTTACGACAAAATTCAACACCCATTTATGATAAAAACCCTCCAGAAAGTAGGCATAGAGGGAACTTACCTCCACATAATAAAGGCCATATATGACAAACCCGCAGCCAACATCATTCTCAATGGTGAAAAACTGAAACCTTTTCCTCTAAGATCAGGAACGAGACAAGGATGCACACTCTCACCACTATTATTCAACACAGTTTTGGACGTTTTAGCCCAGCAATAAGAGAAGAAAAAGAAATAAAAGGAATCCAAATCAGAAAAGAATTAAAACTGTCATTGTTTGCAGATGACATGATTCTATACATAGAGAATCCTAAAGATGCTACCAGAAAACTACTAGAGCTAATCAATAAATTTGGTAATGTAGCAGGATACAAAATTAATGCACAGAAATCTCTTGCATTCCTATACACTAATGATGAAAAATCTGAAAGAGAAATTAGGAAACACTCCCATTTACCACTGCAACATAAAGAATAAAATACCTAGGAATAAAACTACCTAAGGAGACAAAAGATCTGTATGCAGAAAACTATAAGACACTGATGAAAGAAATTAAATATGACACAAACAGATGGAGAGATATACCATGTTCTTGCATTGGAAGAATCAACATTGTGAAAATGACTACACTACCCAAAGCAATCTACAGATTCAATGCAATCCTTATCAGACTACCAATGGCATTTTCACAGAACTAGAACAAAAATTTCACAATTTGTATGGAAACACAAAAGACCCCAAATAGCCAAAGCAATCTTGAGAAAGAAAAACAGAGTTGGAGGAATCAGGCTCCCTGACTTCAGACTATACTACAAAACTACAGTAATCAAGACAGTGTGGTACTGGAACAAAAATAGAAATGTAGATCAATGGAACAGGATAGAAAGCCCAGAGATAAAGCCACGCACACATGGTCACCTTATCTTTGATAAAGGAGGCAAGAATATACAATGGAGAAAAGACAGCCTCTTCAATAAATGGTGCTGGAAAAATTGGACAGCTACTGTAAAAGAATGAAATTTGAACACTCCCTAACTCCATGCACAAAAATAAACTCAAAATGTATTAAAGACCTAAATGTAAGGTCAGACACTGTAAAACTCTTAGAGGAAAACGTAGGCAGAACACTCTATGACATAAATCACAGCAAGATCCTTTTTGACCCACCTCCCAGAGAAATGGAAATAAAAACAAAAATAAACACATGGGACCTAATGAAACTTAAAAGCTTTTGCACAGCAAGGGAAACCATAAACAAGACAAAAAGACAACCCTCAGAATGGGAGAAAATATTTGCAAATGAAGCAACTGACAAAGGATTAATCTCCATGTTATACAAGCAGCTCAAACAGCTCAATATCAAAAAAACAAACAACCCAATGCAAAAATGCATGGAATACCTAAATAAACATGTCTCCAAGGAAGATATACAGATTGACAACAAACACATGAAAGGATGCTCAATGTCACTAATCACTGGAGAAATGCAAATCAAAACTATAAAGAGGTATCACCTCTCACTGGTCAGCATGACCATCATCAAAAAATCTACAAACAACAAATGCTGGAGAGGTTGTGGAGAAAAAGGGAATCCTCCTACTCCGTTAGTGGGAATGTTAATTGATACAGCCACTATGGAGAACAGTATGGAGGTTCCTTAAAAATCTAAAAATAGAACTACCATATAACACAGCAATCCCACTACTGGGCATATACCCTGAGAAAACCATAACTCAAAAAGAGTCATATACCACAGTGTTCATTGCAGTACTATCTACAATAGCCAGGACATGGAAGCAACCTAAGTGTCCATCGACAGATGAATGGATAAAGAAGATGTGGCACATATATACAATGTAACATTACTCAGCCATAAAAAGTAACAAAGTTGAGTTTTTTGTAGTGAGGTGGATGGACCTAGAATCTGTCATACAGAGTGAAGTAAGTCAGAAAGAGAAAAACAAATACCGTATGCTAACGCATATATATGGAATCTAAAAAAAAAAAAGTTCTGATGAACCTAGGGGCAGGACAGGAATAAAGGCGCAGATGTAGAGAATGGAGTTGAGGATATGGGGAGGGGGAAGGGTAAGCTGGGACGAAGTGAGAGAGTGGCATGGACATATACACTACCAAATGTAAAATAGATAGCTAGTAGGAAGCAGCTGCATAGCACAGGGAGATCAGCTCGGTGCTTTGTGACCACCTAGAAGGAAGGTGGGAGGGAGACAGAAGAAGGAGAAGATATGGGGATATAAGTATACATATAGCTGATTCACTTTGTTATACAGCAGAAACTAACACAACAATGTAAAGCAATTATATTCCAATAAAGATGTTAAAAAAAAAAATGTTCAGTGGGCATGTATCTAAAACTTTCTGAGGATGGTTGGAACAGTAATTGCGCACCCAGTACCATAGTTCTGGAAGAGACTGTGTTGTAATTCAATACCAATATGTCCTCACTGGCATAGGAGTAACTTCTATCTGGAAGATGAATATGGAAAGAAAAATGGTTCTACACTTTGGCAAATAAGGGGTCACCTGTTTCCTGAAAAGAATTAATGACAATCAAGTCACAATATGGAGCAATCTATTCAAACCTTTCAGTTTGTTTACATGGAGGCCTGTTGCAGACTAGAGTCACAGAATTTTCTGCATTAGAACTAGTTTCCTCTTCTAGACTCAACTAAAATTATTCTATGATCTGAGTGTCTCCTTCACAGATAAATACAAAAATAGTCCACCTAATGTCTTAAAAAATTGAGTATTTTATAATTCTCCTACAACTTGCATATTTATTTTGAAATCATTCATATATGTGAATGCAAACAGCTAAAATAATTATTGTAGTCTCTTTCCTCTCTCTCAAACAAAGAGTATTATTTCTACATTTGAAACTTTCTGAGAATGTGTATAAATATATGTACACCAAAATATATCAGGTCATTTATTATTTTGAAACTACGATCTAGTTATTTTTAATGCACTGAATAGGTATGAATTCTAACACTAATTAAAGCAAGTACTTGGAATAGTGATCAGAGATTCAGATTTTTTTAAACTACTTTGAGATGGAGTTTGGCTGACCTGCTTTCTTATCCTCAGGCTTCTCAGTATTGTTTCCCTTTTGGTTTTTGCCAAGTCAGCTGCCAGTAAACATACTGCATACTCAGATAGTTCAGGAATGAATTTCTTCCAAGAAAGCACACTAAGTTGAGGAATTATTCTGAAAGAAAATTAAAATTAAACCTTTAATTAAAATTAAATCTATCTTAGAATGGCAAAAAAATGTCTGCCATGCTTATTTCACTTTTCACAAGATATAAATTAAACCAGGGTTATATGGTGAAACCAAGTGGAGGTTTGCATTTGTCTAACCCAACCAAGATACTTAGAGAATACACTGTATCTGTGCCCATCATTCCAGATATTGATTAGGGTGGTCAATTCAATTCAATTTTATTGAAATTTCAAATGATCTATATGATTTGGGGGACACCAAGATATATACCATTGATTGGCTTTGTTTTTATTTCTCTTTCCCTAGATGTGGTGAAAGTTATAAATTAAAATTGTAAAGCAGCAACTCTGTTTTGTATCTCATCAAAGCTCACACCATTCCAGGGATGTGGTCTACATTGGTGGGTCACTATGCTGAATCCCAAGGTTGAATGAAAGGGTCAATGCACGAACATTTATTTCTTTGAGTGATGTCTAATAACAATCACGATTTTATTTCTCTGCAAATAATTATCAGAAAAAGACATTTTGTTGCATAAATTTTAAATTATAGTGATTTAACCAGTGAATCTTTAATTATTAAATTTTAAATAATAGAAAGTCTATAATATTATTCCAGATGACTCAAACTTATGTGCCAACACTAGATATTGCTTTTTTTTAAATTCCATCTTGGATTAGAGATGAAAGGAGTTCTTCCTCTAAAACACATATCTGATACCAAAATGACCTCTTGATTAGCAAGCTGCCAATATTAAAACTGTTATATTGTTTTATATTTGCTTCTTCAGAGTTTGCATTTTACCATCTTTCTTTAAATCAAGTTAATGCTCTTAAATGTATCAAGTGAAGGAAAGAGAGGAAATAAACTTTCAGACAACACTTTCCTTTGGGGACCAGTTCAGGTAATTTGGAGTGCTTGATTGCAATGGTTGAGGAAAGAGACAATGTTGTGAAAGTATAATGAGAGCTTAAAAGATCTGAAATTGTTGGTTGTTCTTTGGGGAATTTTTACGTTTTCCTTTTCAGATAAGGGGAACCACATAAAATGATTTTCTTTTTCTCCCCCTACTTGCCAGGAGTGAAATATTACATTCAGTTATAGTATTTAAATTAACTTTACAGTAAGAATATGTTTTTTGTTTTTTTCTCATCTCTCTGTGTATTCAGTCTTACTTATATTGTCTTATAACATTTTGTAAGCCTCATAAATTCTGAGGGATGCAAGCTGTAAATAAAGTATAATGAAAAATATATTGGTTTCAATGAAATAAAAATTGTGGAGTTTATTTATCCCTTGTGTATACTGGAGGAATGAACTTTCTAAAATACATATCTGATTCCACAGTCCTTTTAACATCTTTAAAAGTTGTCTTCCACATAAAAACCCAACTATTTTTTGAGGGCTATAATATCCTTTATGAATGGGTCCCTACTTACTTTCTGATTATCACCTATATTAATGTACCCCATGATCATACCCCATGATCTAGTCTTTCTGATCTACTTATATTTGCAACACATGTTTTCCAAACTCTATGAATCTGTAACACTGCTTCCTTTACTTCTCCTTGTCATTATCTACGCAATTTCTCCAAATCTCTGAAAACACAATCCCAGTAACCCTTACTGCAAAATGCTTTTCAAGATCCTTCCACCCTCTTTAACCCCACCCCAATCCCACACCTGATATGATTTGGATCACTTTCTTCCTCAGTGTGCCCATAGTATCCTTTGCAGTTATGCTTCAAAACATTCAGAACACTGTATTTTCATTAACAGTCATTTCTAACAAGTTTGAAAAGCTTTTATTACCTTCTATAACTCTAGTGTATATCATAACACCTACAACATAGTAGGCACACAAAATTGACCAAACAAGTGTTTATTGATTTGAAGCTTTTAAGAAGATGGGTCTCCGTGGACGTGACAACCCTGCAGTTAATTTCAAACTGGATGAGTGCCCAGAAAGTTCATGTCAATGGACAACAGGTGGTACAGATTCTGCATATGGTAAAATTGATTCCAGCATCCTCAAGTAAGAGCTCCCTTATATAAAAGGCATGCTTGACAATTTGGAAAATATTAATATAGGGTACTGGGAAAAGAAACAAAATAAAATATATAACCAGTGACTGAAAAATAACTTATGGCTTCAGAATACGTTATTGGTATAAATACTGGTCATTCGCAGTTAGTGCTCCATTCCAACTGTACCAACATTTGATTCTCATCCAAGAGGGAGACTAACTGTAATGTATACTTCTCCATGCAATTTTTTTTTGTCCTCCAACTTAATCATCAATAATTATTTTATCCACTAACAAGCCTAAGATTTATCATTAATCTTACTTTCTTTAAGAAACTGTATATTTGATCACAGAATAGATCTCAATTTACCAAATATCTGCCACTTAATGTTTTCTTTACTGTTAAATATCAACTCTGTAAGTCATCAAGAATGGAAAGTGTCTGACATTAAACGTGAGTCAACTTAGTCAAAAAACCACAGGTGGATGAGAGAGTTCATTCACATGTCCAAATCTAGATACTTTAAGTAAAATTCTGAATAATGTGAAATACAAATCTCAGAATGTAATGTAATGTAGTTTCATACTATAATTTTTATATACAGGGAAAGTGAGAGCCAGTGAAGTCAAACCTATACAAAAATACAAGTCTATAATATAATTAATTGTCTTATTCTGTTAGGGGAAACACTGACTGAAACTGCCTGCCCTGGCCAGGCAAAGACAGCAACAATTTGCATGCGTTATCTTACGAAAGAGATCGGACTAACAAGGACTGACAAGCCACCACCAACCAGAAGAATACGGGAAAGGTCAAAAGGAGAAAGGAGACGCTAGTCTACATGTCCTACCAACATCCCAGAATCCTCCTCGCTGGACTCCATCTTGGCTGAGTGATTGCATGCACCACCAGAAGGTACCCTGAGTCAGAATGATTGGCCAGAGACAACCCAGAAACTAATCCCATCACCATTAAACCCGAGACTGCAAGCCACACAGCAGAGCAGTTCTCCTGAGTTCCCTTACCCTGCTGCTCTCCGCCTGGGTGCTCCTTCCCAATAACGTCTCTTGCTTTGTCAGTGTGTCTCCTTGGACAATTCATTTCTGAGTGTTAGACAAGAGCTCACTCTCAGGCCCTGGAAGGGGTCCCCCTTCCTGCAACAATTCTGTGCACAATTTTCCTTTTAATACAAATAGCTTATGAAACCAAAAAGTCACTTCATCAGTGTAAGAGGGAGAAGAGATAAAAGTTGATTATAAAAACCAATCATTTATTTAGGAAGCTTTAATAATAAAGGAAGCCATATATCTCATAGACTTTACAAGTCTTTATCACTGTAAGTCCATATCATTATAATAATGGAATACTGGGTAGAAGACATGTTATCAACTTTGATTTACAAAAATAAAACTTCATCTAAGTGACATTTTCTGATTTCCCCTTTTCATTCAGTCAGCCACTGAAACGTAAACCTTGATCAAAATACCAACTCCCTTGGGCCCATGCAATGTCTCTGCATACAGTTCATTGTTCTTTTGGTTAAAATACAATGGAATTTATTTTCTAAAATTAATTTCTAGGTCACAAGCTTTCGTACATTTTAAGTGTCTATGTGGCACATATTTTTCTGCCAACAAATACTGACACTAGCTTTTAGGTTATGTATTGAAATTTAAATCCACCTTTGATATTTTTTAAGACCAAAGCATAGGACACTAACCAAGAAAAGTAGACTTGATGTACAAGGTTGGATTCAGGACATCAAAGTTATGGACGTTATTTTCAATCTATTTAATGAAACATTGTTTTGTTTTGTTTTGTTTTGTTTTGTTTTTTCCTCCTCTGTGAAGAACTGGAAAATAAAGCCTGGTCAGACATTTGCTCACAACTAGGACAAAAATAGATTCCTAAGAGAATAATTAAATAATGTCTTGTTAAATACGTTTCTTCACAAGGAAGGATGTCATTAATGAAAATAAATGCTGCCCCTATTTTTAAATATACTTAGATATGGGGAAAAAATATTTTGTTGAAACTACATTCTTTTTATATAAAAGGGGGTAAGTAAGAAAGATTAGTGAGATAGAGTAACAGTCCCCAATGAAATCCACATCATAATCTCCGGAACCTGTGAATATGTTACCTTGCTTGGCAAAAGGGACTGGCATATGTGATTACATTAAGGACAGATATGGGAAGATTATTTTAGATTATTTACATGAGACCAGTGTAATCACAATCGTTCTTAAAAGTGGAGGCAGAAGGTAGAAGAGTCAGAAGAAGATATGACTATGAAAGAAAGGCACAAAGAGATGCAACTTTCTCAGCTTTGATGATGCAAGGAGAGGGCAATGAGGCAAAGAATATGGATGGCCTCTAGAAACTGAAAATATCAAGAAAATGAATTCTCTTCTAGATCCTCCAGATAGAATTGCAGCCCTGGTAACGTATTGATTTTTAGCCCAATGAGACCCATGTCAAACTTCTAGCTACAGGCTGTGGGATTATACATTCGTGTTATTTATGCTGCAAATTTGTGGTAATTGATTATAACAGTGATAGAAAACTAATGCACTTAAGCTGGCCTGTCTTCTCAAAATGGTAGATTAAATATAAGTATTTACTACTGCTACTTCCTGAAACTATTGAAACAATAGTAGAGGAATTTTAAAGGCATAGCAGAGCAAAAAGGTCAGGAAAGGAGACAGTAGCAAGAAGAACTCTTGAAAGTCTGTTTAAAAAGCACTTTCTTTTGTTTTAATCAACTCAACTCGTTCTCAGAACAATGGCGGCCAGGTACCTCCTCTGTAGGAAGGTGATTAAAAGAGTCTTATCTGGGCAATGTCATTGACCTTAAAGAAGAAGCTTAAAGATACTATCAATAACTTCCATAAATAGTCCAACCATGTCACTGAAAAGTGAAGACTACGTATGCTTGGACATACTGCATACAATTGCACAGAGCCTCAATAATCTTTTTAGTTGCCTCCGTAGAAAATAAATTCAAAATCATATGTATTAAAAGATATTAGAAACAGAATGAAGGTAGAAGAAACGTTTAAAACACACTATCAAAAATTTGAGAGAGCTAAAATCCTTCACTTATGATACAAGACAAAGAACCTTTAAAAAAGGAAACCTTTAGAGAACAACAACAACAAAAAGTTCTTGAATATTAAGACTACTTTATAAGAAATGAACATCTTGGAAGATAAATGAAATCAAATAGATGGATATAAGTGAAAGTCATAGGTGATAAAATTAAGAAAATCTCCAAGAAAATAGAGAAAAAATACAAAGAGATAAATAAAAGACGAAATATGAGAATATTAGAAAATCATCCCAAGAGTTCGGACATCCAAATAATGAAAATTCCAGAAAGAAGCACAGAGGAAGATGGAAGGGAGTAATTAAAGGGAAAAAAACTTAAGAAAAATTTCCTGATGGGCATGAGTTTCCAGATTGAAAGCACATGACAAAAGATTAAAATGGTTGCACACTTACGCAGAAATTCTGAAATTTTAGAACACCAGGGAAGATTAGAATATCCTATAAGCTTTAAGGGGAGAAATCAGTTTTATACAAGGGATTAAAACTTAATGGCGAGAGAAGATGGCGGAAGAGTAAGACGCGGAGATCACCTTCCTTCCCACAGATACAGTAGAAATACATCTACACGTGGAACTTCTCCTACAGAACACCCACTGAACGCTGGCAGAAAACGTCAGACCTCCCAAAAGGCAAGAAACTCCCCACGTACTTGGGTAGGGTAAAAGAAAAAAGAAATAACAGAGACAAAAGAACAGGGACGGGACCTGCACCAGTGGGAGGGAGCCGTGAAGGAGGAAAGGTGTCCACACACTGGGAAGCCCCTTCGCGGGCGGAGACTGCGGGTGGCAGAGGGGGGAAGCTTCGGAGCCACGGAGGAGAGCGCAGCCACAGGGGTGCGGAGGGCAAAGCGGAGAGATTCCCGCACTTCCCGCACGGAGGCTCGGCGCTGACCAGCACTCACCAGCCCGAGAGGCTTGTCTGCTCCCCCGCCGGGGCGGGCGGGGCTGGGAGCGGAGGCTCGGGCTTCGGTCGGATCGCAGGGAGAGGACTGGGGTTGGCGGCGTGAACACAGCCTGAAGGGGTTAGCGCACCACAGCTAGCCGGGAGGGAGTCCGGGAAAAAGTCTGCAGCTGCCGAAGAGGCAAGAGACTTTTTCTTACCTCTTTGTTTCCTGGTGCGCAAGGAGAGGGGATTCAGAGCGCCGCCTAAACGAACTCCAGAGACGGGTGCGAGCCGCAGCGAGCAGCGCAGGCCCTAGAGACGGGCGTGAGACGCTAAGGCTGCTGCTGCCGCCACCAAAAAGCCTGTGTGCGAGCACAGGTCACTTTCCACACCGCCTCTCCCAGGAGCCGGTGCAGCCGGCCACTGCCAGGGTCCCGAGATCCGGGGACAACTTTCCCAGGAGAACGCACGGCGCGCCTCAGGCTGGTGCAACGTCACGCTGGCCTCTGTCTCCGCAGGCTCGCCCCGCCTCCTCCGTACCCCTCCCTCCCCGCGGCCTGAGTGAGCCAAGGCCCGGAAGCAGCTGCTCCTTTAACCCCGTTCTGTCTGGGCGGGGAACAGACGCCCTCAGGCGACCTACACGCAGAGGCGGGTCCAAATCCAAAGCTGAACCCCGGGAGCTGTGCGAACAGAGAAGAGAAAGGGAAATCTCTCCCAGCAGCCTCAGAAGCAGCGGATTAAAACTCCACAATCAACTTGATGTACCTGCATCTGTTGAATACCTGAATAGACAACGAATCATCCCAAATTCAGGAGGTGGACTTTGGGAGCAGGATATATTAATTTTTCCCCTTTTCCTTTTTTTGTGAGTGTGTATGTGTATGCTTCTGGGTGAGATTTTGTCTGTATAGCTTTGCTTTATAATAGCTTTATTTTACTTCACTATATTATATCCTCTTTCTTTCTTTCTTTCTTTCTTTCTTTCTTTCTTTCTATTTTTTATCCCTTTTACTCTGAGCTGTGTGGATGAAAGGCTCTTGGTGCTCCAGCCAGGTATCAGGGCTGTGCCTCTGAGGTGGGAGAGCCAACTTCAGGACACTGGTCCACAAGAGACCTCCCAGCTCCACGTAATACCAAACGGCAAAAATCTCTCAGAGATCTCCATCTCAACATCAAAACCCAGCTTCACTCAATGACCAGCAAGCTACAGTGCTGGACACCCTATGCCAAACAACTAGCAAGACAGGAACACAGCCCCATCCATTAGCAGAGAGGCTGCCTAAAATCATAATAAGGCCAAAGACACCCCAAAATACACCACCAGACGTGGACGTGCCCACCAGAAAGACAAGATCCAGCCCCATCAATCAGAACACAGGCACTAGTTCCCTCCACCAGGAAGCCTACACAACCCACTGAACCAACCTTAGCCACTGGGGACAGATACCAAAAACAAAGAGAACTACGAACCTGCAGCCTGTGAAAAGGAGACCCGAAACACAGTAAGATAAGCAAAATGAGATGACAGAAAAACACCCAGCAGATGAAGGAGCAGGGTCCTAACAGACCTAACAAATGAAGAGGAAATAGGTAGTCTACCTGAAAAAGAATTCAGAATAATGATAGTAAGGATGATCCAAAATCTTGGAAATAGAATAGACAAAATGCAAGAAACATTTAACAAGGACGTAGAAGAACTAAAGAGGAACCAAGCAACGATGAAAAACACAATAAATGAAATTAAAAATACTCTAGATGGGATCAATAGCAGAATAACTGAGGCAGAAGAAAGGATAAGTGACCTGGAAGATAAAATGGTGGAAATAACTACTGCAGAGCAGGATAAAGAAAAAAGAATGAAAAGAACTGAGGACAGTCTCAGAGACCTCTGGGACAACATTAAATGCACCAACATTCGAATTATAGGGGTCCCAGAAGAAGAAGAGAAAAAGAAAGGGACTGAGAAAATATTTGAAGAAATTATAGTTGAAAACTTCCCTAATATGGGAAAGGAAATAGTTAATCAAGTCCTGGAAGCACAGAGAGTCCCATACAGGATAAATCCAAGGAGAAACACCCCAAGACACATATTAATCAAACTGTCAAAAATTAAATATAAAGAAAACATATTAAAGGCAGCAAGGGAAAAACAACAAATAACTCACAAGGGAATCCCCATAAGGTTAACATCTGATCTTTCAGCAGAAACTCTGCAAGCCAGAAGGGAGTGGCAGGATATACTTAAAGTGATGAAGGAGAAAAACCTACAACCAAGATTACTCTACCCAGCAAGGATCTCATTCAGATTTGATGGAGAAATTAAAACCTTTACAGACAAGCAAAAGCTGAGAGGGTTCAGCACCACCAAACCAGCTTTACAACAAATGCTAAAGGAACTTCTCTAGGCAAGAAACACAAGAGAAGGAAAACACCTACAATATCAAACCCAAAACATTTAAGAAAATGGGAATAGGAACATACATATCGATAATTACCTTGAATGTAAATGGATTAAATGCTCCCACCAAAAGACACAGACTGGCTGAATGGATACAAAAACAAGACCCATATATATGCTGTCTACAAGAGACCCACTTCAGACCTAGAGACACATACAGACTGAAAGTGAGGGGATGGAAAAAGATATTCCATGCAAATGGAAATCAAAAGAAAGCTGGAGTAGCAATTCTCGTATCAGACAAAATAGACTTTAAAATAAAGACTATTACAAGAGACAAAGAAGGACACTATATAATGATCAAGGGATCGATCCAAGAGGAAGGTATAACAATTGTAAATATTTATGCACCCAACATAGGAGCACCTCAATACATAAGGCAAATACTAACAGCCATAAAAGGGGAAATCGACAGCAACACAATCAGAGTAGGGGACTTTAACACCCCACTTTCACCAATAGACAGATCATCCAAAATGAAAATAAATAAGGAAACATAAGCTTTAAATGATACATTAAACAAGATGGACTTAATTGATATTTATAGGACATTCCACCCGAAAACAACAGAATACACATTTTTCTCAAGTGCGCATGGAACATTCTCCAGGATAGATCATATCTTGGGTCACAAATCAAGCCTTGGTAAATTTAAGAAAATTGAAATCGTATCAAGTATCTTTTCCGACCACAACGCTATGAGACTAGATATCAATTACAGGAAAAGATCTGTAAAATGTACAAACACATGGAGGCTACACAATACACTACTTAATAACGAAGTGATCACTGAAGAAATCAAAGAGGAAATCAAAAAATACCTAGAAACCAATGACAATGGAGACACGACGACCCAAAACCTATGGGACACAGCAAAAGCAGTGCTAAGAGGGAAGTTTATAGCAATACAAGCCTACCTCAAGAAACAGGAAACATCTCGAATAAACAACCTAACCTTGCACCTGAAGCAATTAGAGAAAGCAGAACAAAAAAACCCCAAAGCTAGCAGAAGGAAAGAAATCATAAAGATCAGATCAGAAATAAATGAAAAAGAAATGAAGGAAACAATAGCAAAAATCAATGAAACTACAAGCTAGTTCTTTGAGAAGATAAACAAAATTGATAAACCATTAGCCAGACTCATCAAGAGAAAAAGGGAGAAGACTCAAATCAATAGAATTAGAAATGAAAAAGGAGAAATAACCACTGACACAGAAATACAGAATATCTTTTGCAGAAATACAAAAGATAATGAGAGATTACTACAAGCAACTCTATGCCAATAAAATGGACAACCTGGAAGAAATGGACAGATTCTTAGAAATGCACAACCTGCCGAGACTGAACCAGGAAGAAATAGAAAATATGAACAGACCAATCACAAGCACTGAAATTGAAATTGTGATTAAAAACCTTCCAACAAACAAAAGCCCAGGACCAGATGGCTTCACAGGATAATTCTATCAAACATTTAGAGAAGAGCTAACACCTGTCCTTCTCAAACTCTTCCAAAATATTGCAGAGGGAGGAACACTCCCCAACTCATTCTACGAGGCCACCATCACCCTGATACCAAAACCAGACAAAGATGTCACAAAGAAAGAAAACTACAGGCCACTATCACTGATGAACATAGATGCAAAAATCCTCAACAAAATACTAGCAAACAAAATCCAACAGCACATGAAAAGGATCATACACCATGATCAAGAGGGGTTTATCCCAGGAATGCAAGGATTCTTCAATATATGCAAATCAATCAACGTGATACACCATATTAACAAATTGAAGGAAAAAAACCATATGATCATCTAAATAGATGCAGAGAAAGCTTTTGACAAAATTCAACACCCATTTATGATAAAAGCCCTGCAGAAAGAAGGCATAGAGGGAACTTGCCTCAACATAATAAAGGTCATATATGACAAACCCACAGCCAACATTGTCCTCAATGGTGAAAAACTGAAACCATTTCCACTAAGATCAGGAACAAGACAATGTTGCCCACTCTCACCACTATTATTCAACATAGTTTTGGAAGTGTTAGCCACAGCAATCAGAGAAGACAAAGAAATAAAAGGAATCCAAATCGGAAAAGAAGAAGTAAAGCTGTCACTGTTTGCAGATGACATGATACTATACATAGAGAATCCTAAAGATGCTACCAGAAAACTACTAGAGCTAATCAATGAATTTGGTAAAGTAGCAGGATACAAAATTAATGCACAGAAATCTCTTGCATTTCTATACACTAATGACGAAAAATCTGAAAGTGAAATTAAGAAAACACTCCCGTTTACCATTGCAACAAAAAGAATAAAATATCTAGGAATAAACCTACCTAAGGAGACAAAAGACCAGTATGCAGAAAATTATAAGACACTGATGAAAGAAATTAAAGATGATACAAATAGATGGAGAGATATACCATGTTCTTGGATTGGAAGAATCAACATTGTGAAAATGACTCTACTACCCAAAGCAATCTACAGATTCAATGCAATCCCTATCAAACTACCACTGGCATTTTTCACAGAACTAGAACAAAAAATTTCACAATTTGTATGGAAACACAAAAGACCCCGAATAGCCAAAGCAATCTTGAGAACGAATATTGGAGCTGGGGGAATCAGGCTCCCTGACTTCAGACTATATTACAAAGCTACAGTAATCAAGAGTGTTTGGTACTGGCACAAAAACAGAAATATAGATCAATGGAACAGGATACAAAGCCCAGAGATAAACCCATGCACATATGGTCACCTTATCTTTGATAAAGGAGTCAAGCATATACAGTGGAGAAAAGACAGCCTCTTCAATAAGTGGTGCTGGGAAAATTGGACAGATACATGTAAAAGTATGAAATTAGAACACTCCCTGACACCATGCACAAAAATAAACTCAAAATGGATTAAAGACCTAAGTGTAAGGCCAGACACTATCAAACTCTTAGAGGAAAACATAGGCAGAACACTCTATGACATAAATCACAGCAAGATTCTTTTTGACCCAGCTCCTAGAGAAATGGAAATAAAAACACAAATAAACAAATGGGACCTCATGAAACTTAAAAGCTTTTGCACAGCAAAGGAAACCATAAACAAGACCAAAAGACAACCATCAGAATGGGAGAAAATATTTGCAAATGAAGCAACTGACAAAGGATTAATCTCCAAGATTTACAAGCAGCTCATGCAGCTCAATAACAAAAAAACGAACAACCCAATCCAAAAATGGGCAGAAGACCCAAATAGACATTTCTCCAAAGAAGATATACAGATGGCCAACAGACACATGAAAGAATGCTCAACATCATTAATCATTAGAGAAATGCAAATCAAAACTACAATGAGATATCATCTCACACCGGTCAGAATGGCCATCATCAAAAAATCTAGAAACAATAAATGCTGGAGAGGGTGTGGAGGAAAGGGAACACTCTTGCACTTTTGGTGGGAATGTAAATTGATGCAGCCACTATGGAGAACAGTATGGAGGTTCCTTAAAAAATACAAATAGAACTACCATACGACCCAGCAATCCCACTACTGGGCATATACCCTGAGAAAACCATAACTCAAAAAGAGTCATTTACCACAGTGTTCATTGCAGTACTATCTACAATAGCCAGGACATGGAAGCAACCTAAGTGTCCATCGACAGATGAATGGATAAAGAAGATGTGGCACATATATACAATGGAATATTACTCAGCCATAAAAAGAAATGAAATGGAGGTATTTGTATTGAGGTGGATGGAGTTAGAGTCTGTCATACAGAGTGAAGTAAGTCAGAAAGAGAAAAACAAATACAGTATGCTAACACATATATATGGAATCTAAGGAAAAAAAAAAAAAAAGGCCATGAAGAACCTAGTGGCAAGACGGGAATAAAGACACAGACCTACTAGAGAATGGACTTGAGGATATGGGGAGGGGGAGGGGTGAGATGTGACAGGGTGAGAGAGTGGCATGGACATATATACACTACCAAATGTAAAATAGATAACTAGTGGGAAGCAGCCGCATAGCACAGGGAGATCAGCTCGGTGCTTTGTGACCACCTAGAGGGGTGGGATGGGGAGGGTGGGAGGGAGGGAGATGCAAGAGGGAAGAGATAAGGGAACATATGTATATGTATAACTGATTCACTTTGTTATAAAGCAGAAACTAACACACCATTGTAAAGCAATTATACTTCAATAAAGATGTTTAAAAAAAAAAAAACTTAATGGCATCAGGCATCTCAATAGCAACACTGGAAACTAGGAGAAAAAGGAACAATGTTGCTGAAATTCAGAAGGAATGCCATTTCTACACTAGACAAGACTCTTAAAATTAATTATTAGGGAAGAATTAATTTACTTAAAGAAATCAAGATTTCAAAAAGTTTACTACCAGGTTTTTTTTTTTTCCCCTGAGAAACTCCTGGAAAATGTGTTTTATCAAAACCAAGGATTAGGGACTTCCCTGGTGGTCCAGTGGTTAAGACTCTGCGCTACCACTGCAGAGGGCACGGGTTCGATCCCTGGTAGTGAACTAAGATCCCACATGCCGTGCAGCATGGACAAAAAAAAAGAAAAAGAAAAACCAAGGAGTAAACCAAGAAAGCTGCATATTTTCCATGAAGCATGTTTTTATACCAAGAAAGAGGTGAATGGAATCCCCATGATGATGATAAAGGGAGATCCCAAGACAACAGCTATAAATTGAGAGAAATTTACAAAATTGAGCAGATCAGGGTGCTTTGGTAGGGATTTCGTCAAGAACAGAAAACTGTTCCAATATTTTATGTGTTTGAAGAATTAACAGGAAAGTATTTATAATTGGAAAGGACACTGTGGCTAAATTAGTGATGAGTACATGTATAAATAAGCAAAGAAAAAATGACTCTATCAACTCTAGGGAGGAAAAGGCTGTGAGGGTGAGTAAAATGATCAAAACATATGGGCTCAAATGCAGCAGAACTTAAAACACTGATAATTAATCTAATTAAAAATATGAAAACAATATAACAATATTGGGAATTTAGGGTAGGGTGTATGTAGTAGAGGTGTGGTGGACAGCAAGTTTTAGAAATAGAACTAGACCTTCATCTACCACCGTGTAAAGTAAACAGAAAATGCCCCCAAACGGAAAATCCAGAAGAAGCAATTGCATATCAATAGAACCACCAAAGAGGGCAGAGACTACTCAGGTTTGTGGATTCTCTAAACAACCTGTCTGAGAATCAGTTTCTTCAAGTGTAAAATGGAGATACTCTCTACCATGTAGAGCTGTTGTGAAGATCCAAATACTATGTTCAAATCAGCATGCAAGTGATTGACTCGTGGAGCTGGGAAAGGATAAGCAAGAGTTAAATTGGATGCCGATCTTAGTAAGCAATGAGAAGAGATAATGGGCCCTACCATATCTTTTGTTCATTGATCCTACACAGCCTGAATATTCAGAAACAGCCATGATTTCAAGAAAATTTTTCAGGTAGAAAAAATCATGATTTGGAAAAAAATTCTACTGGATGAGGAGGATCATCCTTTTTGAACTCCTCTAGGTCAGAAGCTACATGAACTTGGCTTTGCAGATTAATTCTGTGAGGTGTCAGAGTTGGACATATGACATATCGAACTCATCTGATCTAAAATTAGGAAAACACTTTTTCTTTGAAACACTGTCAGAAAAAGTAACTGAGCGCTTTTCTAAAAGGTGATTTGATATTTAAACAAAATCAGGAAAACTGTGTATTTGTCTGCTTTACTTACTGTGGCTTTTGAGACTCAGGTTCAGCAAAGGGTAAGATGGTCATGAAGCTTCCTCCAAGAAATGCAGGTCTCAAATAATCTGTATTATTAAATTCAGGTTTCATATTGCTGAAGCATCTCACCAGTAAGGAGCCAAAATAAAAGTAACCCTCAAGGAATGACTTATAATGATTGAATTATAAGTTTTCAATCATTGAATCATTGATTTTTAGGAGTTAAAAGTCTTATGATAAACCAAATCAAGCAATGTGAGTAATTAACTCTTGGGAAGTAGAAAAATGATGAGCACGCTACAGAAATTTAACCCAATCATATTTTGAAAGTTTAATACAGTTTTTATAAAACTGAACTTGCAGTATTGATTACATAAGTTTCTGTTATTGTAACCTAAATGGCCTTGTACATTTAAATAATAATAAACTGCATACTAGACAATGCAATTAGTTTGATGCTAATCTGAATGTGTACAACATAACTCAAGCACATACTCGGAATAGAGCTCACAGATGTGCTGTTCAGTCACGCTGAACTCTCTTCATGGTATGAAATGGTAGAAACTTTCATTCAAATAGAACGTAAGCCACCTTCCTCAGAATCTCACTTTTCCTCCCAGAGAAATCATCCACTATGGTTCCATTCTATTTCCACAAAGTGGCTCTTGAGTACTGAGGCAACTAAATACTTTTCTGAATATTTAATGCCACATATGGATGAATTTAAAACAGCATAAGAATTTTTTCAGAAATAATTAATGATAAAATATCCTTATTTTTAGTTTAATATATATTTACAAAAGCATATTCACATATTGGTGAGAAGGATATTTAAATTGAAAATAGGCATTATCAAAATAATTGTGTTTTTTTAAATTTACATCATTTTGATAAATAGAATGAAATATTTTACCATGACAGGAGCTATACCATGAAAATCCCATTAAAAGGGACTAGTTTCTAGTTAAGTTGAATTATTCAGTTCAATGAACACATTAGATTTTGCTCTTTTTTTTTTTTCCAGTCACCATACTGGTGGGCTGAAAATTATCTTGACTTAAGTTGACTTTTACTCCCTTTGATTTGAGCTCTTACAAATTCCTGAAATGGAAATACCAGAGGTTTGTTTTTTATTCAGTCAATAATATGCATAACTTTTCACTGCTAGGAAAACATGTCATGTACAGATTGAACAAATGTTACAGGAAATCACTTTGATAAGAAGTCCTACAGGCTAAAATATATGAAACTGAGATGACTTTGCTTGGAATGACCAGTGTCAAAAAAATCAGCAAAATGAGAAGAAAAAGCAATTCTTTATTTTTATCCAAATATATCAGACTTCATAATTTAGTTTCAACAAAAACGTAGAGTCACCATATATCATCCAAACCAGGACATTATAAGAGTGAAAGGGAGTATTAGTAATAATTACACAGGTACAACAGGTATAAACTGGAACTCTCCTGGGTAAACCGGGACCTATGATCAACTTAGCAATAGGGGTTAAACTGCAATTACATGCAGAAATCATACCTTTCCCATACATATGTGGGAAAGATAAAGGAATAGCATTCACTAAGAAAAATTAATTTGACAACAGTGGTTCTTTCTCATCATTCAGGTCTTTGTTCAAATATCACTCCCTCCCTAAGCCAGTCACCTCTTCTAAAATAATCACTTCTTATTTCACCCATTTTCCATCATGTTATCCTGTTTTCTTTCCCTTAACTGGTATTTTGACTGTGAAATTGTGTCATTTGTTTTTTGTCTCCTCCTCCCCCCCTCCTACTGATATGCAGTGTTTGAATGGGCAGTGACCTCCTCTGACTTAGTCATATCCAAATCTACGGGAGCTAAAAATGCCTAGAACATTAAAGACATGCAAAAATTTTGTTGAATGAATATATTTGGAGAGTTTATTTTTGGTCTCATATTCCTCTTGGTGCCAAAAACAAATTAAAATGACTCTCCAAATTAAATTATGGCTCTGTTTAGTTTTAAGTAGTTGGACTAAATGATCTGTGCAGTCTCTTCCACTGATAATAAATATACTGTGGCCCCTGGGTCCCCTTCTCTCTCTGCTACTATTTCATTTCCTATATCCAGCAAATAAGAAAGTTTGGGGGTAAGGGTTAGGGCAACCAGATCTATTCACAGTGGTTGGATGCTCAAGGTTGATCATTTTGCCAGTAACAATTCCCTGGTATATGTTTGCACCTGCAGAATTTGATTGATACAGAGGTAGCCAGAAGGTATTATTGTAGTCAATGATAGAATTGTTGATGTAATAATTTTCGAATACGAAAATCATCACAGGATTGCTGAAAACAATGGTAAATGGTGGGAGCCCAAACCAGCTATTAAGGATTTACAATTTATAAGGAGAAATAGATTAATTCTGGACAGACTTAGATTGCAATGCCCCAAAAAGTTTTATAGGAAAATCCATGATATTCTGATAAGGAGCACTTGTAAATTTTCATTAAAATCTCTGCATTCCAAATCTTTATTTTTCATGTGTTCTTCTGAGGAATAGTTTTGATTCCTACTAATGAGTCATAAATATCAAACCTTTGGGTTCAAAAAATAGTACTGCTAAAATTATTTTGGTGGGCCAGAGATCCAAGACACCAATAAATTGAGTGTTTACCGAAACAAAACAAAACAAAAAACTCACATGGGTAAAATATCTTCAAGTTATCTGATTTTAAATTCTCTCAGGTATATACAAAACATTCCTTCTGAATTGAGTGACAGGCAAGGGATGAAATAGGTTTCCCAGGTGAGGAAAAGAGTCTGTCCTGCTATAACAAATGCCACAAACAGGAGAATGGCATAAAAAGAGACTCAATGAGACATACATATTTTACACATAAATACATATCATCTGTTTCATTGTATTGTTTTATCTCCTCAAAGATAAATTACTGGTTTTTAAAATGACAAAAGTTTGAGAAAAAGAGTGAAAATGTTACCAATTGACTCAGTTTGAAACAGGGACCATTAATTATGTAATTTCACACAGATTCCAATATATTCAATATAACTTCGCTACTATTACAGTGATTCAACATTTGTTCAGAGCTCATATTTGTATTAGATCATATATAAAAGAGATTTCCAGACTTTAATCAGTCCAGGAAAGGACCAGCTCTCAAAATGGCAATATTTATTTTTCCCCAGTACTAGCAACTTTTAAAAATCATAAGAAATTGTCAGCGTATTAGTATGCTTCAAAATTTACAAGTTAAATATATAATGGTTATATTTTTGCAGGGCCATAAGTAGCACAGACTTGTGTGACTCCCTCGTATAAAGAACAATTGAAAACCTTCCAGGACCTTAAACAGCAGAAAACATTAAATCAGATTTTAAAATGACAAATAATTTAAGGCTAAAATATTTGGTATTAATAATTAATGCCAGAAGCCTTCCTAGCCTAATAAAGTAAACATGCACAAGAACTACAACTTTGAACAAAACATCACAATTTTATCAGATATATGTATGTACGTGTGTGTGTATGTGTATGTATATATATGTACATATATGTGTGTGTATATATAAAACTATGTGTACACACACACACACATATATATATATATAGTTTTATCACCCTGAAAGCTATCAATTCATGTTTGGCTTAATACGTATGTTAGAAATGTTGTGCAGGGTACCACCCCTTTAAATATATATATATACATTTTCCAGAATATACAATATAAATATACCATATATAAATCATGCCATAAAACTAAATGTAAAATTTGCACATTATTGCATGCTTGATGTGATAATACATGCCCGTTAATAAGAACTTCCTTCTGATGTCCTCCCTTTACAACTTTTTCTTTTGCACATTAGCAATACTTGAAAAGGAAGGGTTCTCAAATATGTATATATGACTGGGGGAAAAAATGTACCTTTCAGATCCCTTAGAGAGGATTACCTCATCAGCCAAATATTGGACTATTACCAAATCAAACAGTAAATAATGCCTGAAGGGGTGTTTTGTTATGTGAATCTATCAGAGTTCATTTTTCTTAGTTTTGCCGGAAGATTCCCTTCCATCCTGGCTGCTCCTCCGGCCATCTTTTGAAGCTTTGGTGGCAAATCAGCCACCGACTGGCTCATGGGATCAGACAACATTTTGGTGGTTTTAGATACCAGTTTTTCTTCTGAGTTGCCAGGTACTGAACTTATTCGTTGAAGTTTCATGGGCAAATCGCCCAAGCTGTAGGCTTTTTCAGAAGTTGTAGAACTCATTCTCAAGAGTTTTTTGGGAAAGTCTTCTCTTCCAGTGATTTTCTGCAGCTTAGATGGAAGTTTGGTACTAATGTCATCTAGTCCATCTAAGCATTCCACAGAATTATGTCTTTCTTTGCTGTTAGTTATGGCTGGTGCTATTAAAGGGGATGACATAAGAAGCATTTCCTCCTGTTCTTTCACACTGTAAGGTGGCGTGGGGACTTCAAATGTTGCATGGAACTGGGAGTAATCAACTTTAAAGAATCCTTCTTCTAAGGAAATTACAGGGAAAAAACGGTGGCCCCAAAGAACTTCATCTTCAGTGTATGATGTTCGAGCTTGACAAGTCATCCCTGAAAGCAAAAAGGAAGTCCTTGATAAATTACGCATAGTAGAAGCACATGTTAAGGCATTCTGAACTAAGGGATTCATTTTGCTTGTTAACTTAAGAAGGATACTTAACTGCGTATCACTTTCCTCTTCTGTAGAGTAAAATATAAAAAGCAACACCTGTCTTACAGGACTGCTGTGAGCATGAAATAAAATTACACGTACAGAAATGTAAAACGAGCCATATAATGTCTAAAAATAGTTGGCTTTTATAAATGAAAGCAAAGATAACCATCCCAAGTATTTGTTAAATGAATAAAAGTTGAAAATATTTCTATGTTGTATAATGTAAAGTCAATGTAGAGATTCCCTTCTTCTGGACCTTTAGGGCCAGAATGAACTTTTGTTCAAGTTTCAGAAATCCTTATGCTAAAATCAGTAATCTGGGCCACTGTGATGTTACAAGTTCTATTCCCGCTATACAAATTTCTGAAACTGGATGCTGGATATAAGATGTGAAATGCTGCTATTTATATATTATGTTGCTTGGATATCATTTACCTTACGCTACTCTGATTAACTCAATTCTGTTCTTATTAATCATATGTTAAGACTAAGTTACTATTAAATAAGTCAACCTCTGAATATTCCTTTGTGAAGACTGGAAATATATGAATAAATTAAAGCCGTATATTACATTTCAGTTTTATATTAGTCAAAAGGTACAATTTTCTATAAGTTGCAAAAGTCATTACTGTCCTCTACCTTTACTATCAGACCTCTATTAAAGGCTATTAAAGTGTAAAATAATAGATGAATTTTAAAAATGCACCTTTCCAATAGTTAAGTATAATTTAAACAAGTAATGACAGTCTTTCTACTTTCATTTCTATTCCCCCTTTGTCACTTTATAAATAATTTCTACTGTGTTTAAGCCTGGTATAGTTTGGATAAAGAGATATTCTGTATTTTTTCCTCTGACTAGCAATCACACACGCAATACTTAGAATTAGAAATAAACTGCATAATTCAAAAACCATATTGAAGATAAATTAAATCCTTCACTGAATCCTTCCAAAATCTTACCTTATAATTATTATCAGTTCTATATTACCAGGGAATCAGCTGTTATGACATATATATTGTCTTTTTCCAGACAGCTTTTAAAGAAATTTATGTAGAAAATAAATGCCCATCTCAGGCACTATGTTAGGTGCTCTCTCTCCATATTATTTCTAATCATCAATATCATCTTGATAAGAAAATATTTTTATGTCTATTTTAAAGATAAAGAATATAATGCTCAGAGAGTTTAAATCTCTTGCCCTTCCTGGCACACAGATCTAGGAAGTTGTAGAGAAAAGTTGGTATTATTCTAACTTCTGTTTTTGTTGTTGTTTTTACTTTGCCATGATGTCTCTATTATTTTAGTTGGGAACCTGATTCTAAACAACTTATCAATCTCACTGTCATGGTGGAAATCTGACAGCGACCCAATACTAGTCTTCATAATCATTATCATATCAGGAGTAGCACCCAGAAATATTTATATGTGAAGATAACAAAATTAAACTAAAAAGTGATTTGTACATTTTATAGACATGCACACAGTAAGTATCATTCTGTATTTTCAAACAGATTTCTAGTTTCTGACTAAATATTTCATGAGAAAAAATTATAGAACATCACTTATTTAGAGAAGATAAAAAGTATATTTCCCAATATGTTTACTTGGTTTTATTTCAAGATGTTTAAATATTAAGCAGATTACCTGGAATAAAGAACAAATATTGATGTTTTTATCCATTAGTATATGAAACAATAAAATGAGTAAGTACCCTTTATTGTTTAATTGAAGAAGTACCTTCTAATTTCTCTCGAAGAGCAATCACTCTCATGAATTCTTTATGTATACTTGCCAGTTTGGGGTATTAATTTATATAAATTTATGAAAAAGGATCACTATAAATGCATGTATATATTAAGAGCTGAAGTAAATTAAGATCACGAACTTTGTTCAATTATTTCTAACAACAATAGATTACATATTGAAACAAAATTTGATTCCTATCACATTCTGAGCCCATATTTAGTGACTTTTTTCTTTACATTAGGAAAGGACTATGAAATTAAAAATAAAAATTCTGTCCCCATTATTTATCATTATAAAGTACTGTGTTGCTGACCCCCGATGCCTACCCTGAGTTGCTTCCTATGTAGTTGTCAGAAGTCATAGAGAAGAACTAGAGAACCTTAAATGGAAGAAAAAAAATGGGGGAAATAAAATCTTGTAAAATTTTCACATTGAGGAAACAGGATATTGATAATTAAGGTACTATGACATCTACAATGGAAACAGGTATTTCAAATGTTTGTTCATGTAAAAATACCTATAAGTGTTATTACTAAAATGCCAGTGGATAATTCTGACTGAAAAGGAAGGTAAGGATTTTATTCTACTATATGAAATTGACTTTACTTCCTTTCATAGCAAACTAATACTGGTGAGGCAACATTTTTATATAATTGAAAAATATATAAATTAGGCTTCCTATTACACTACTAAACAGCTTGTAAAAATCACTTAAAGCTCTCTGAGCCTCAGTTTACTCTTCTACATAGTAGGGATAACAATATCCTCTTATAAAGCTGTTGAGAGTTTGAGATAAGTGAAGTGTACAGAACAGTGTTTGGTATCAGGTAATGCTCCACCATAACTGCTTTTCTTTTTATCATTCTGTGGGTGAGCATTTGCATTTCCTGTTTTTCCTGGAAATTAGTGATAATGCATTCATATAAGTGGAGAATTTTGACATATTAGTGATTTGTCCTATATTAGTAATATAGAATATTAAACTTAAAAATTGCTAGGTATCACATAGCAATTTTCTTTTGAAATGGTCAATTAAACATTCAAAATATTTCAGAACTACAGAAGAAGATACATTACTCATCTTCTCAATTTTTTAGGGTTTCTCAACATTTTCCACCTAATTATCTAGAATAGCTGGGAAGACTAAGTATGGAAACTTGGGGTGTATTAAAAAGGTCTCGGCAAGGTGAGTGGCTACAGTCCACTATAATACTTTGGAAATGAAGAACATTTGCCAGCACTTTAACTTTTGTTTGTTCTTCTGCTGTTCCTTTTACACTTTCATTAAAAGTAGGTACACAAATATCAGACATTTCCAATTCAACAACATCATCGTTTTAAAATCTGGTTTCACCTCAAAATGTTAATGTGCAATCAACATATGGATAATGATTTGGAAGCATTATTAATTGGATAACAGGAAAATCTCTATGATGGTCAATCTGCAGTTTAGACAATGTGCTAAAATAAGATGTAATTGAGAAACTACTTCTTTTTACAAGTTATCCCAAAAAAGTAACACCCAAAATGGTGTTGAAAATATAGAATACGGATTTCAATTGAGAAGATTTAAAGTAAATATAATTGTTTTCTAAGAGCATGAATATATCACAGTATTCTTCCTTCTAGAATGCTTTATCTTATGATATTACTTACTCTAAGCCAAATTAGTTTAAAATAATCCATGCTTAGATTCATAATTACAAAAGCCATTTGAATCAAAATAAATTCAGGTAAAAAGATACTATATGATTGCACCTCTTAACTGGCAATGAGACTGTTTGCATGTTTTAACCAGATTCCAGGCTTGAACAAATGTGATGAAAATCAACAGGAGCTCATCTCTGTGGAAACTGGCAAAGCAACAGATGCTGCTTTAACTGGAAATAGCTGGGACTTTTGAATCCTTAGATAAAAAACATTTTGTGAAAAAATGACTTATCCTGTGCCTTGATTCGTGGACAAAGAAACTATATGTTGTTGTTTAATTTATTCCAAAGTAGTGTTTCAATTTAAAATGATAGAGGCAATGGAGTCTAATCTCTTTATTTTTGACTTTTCTCTTTACTGATTCTGCCTTTACATCGTTAAGTTCATCTCCCTAACTAAATTGAACGTTCATTCAAATAAGCAGTCTGAAAGCTTTTTGAGTGAAAATGGCAAACTGAGTTGTTATTTTGACAAGTCCTTAATTAAACTTTCAGAATACCTCTAACTCAGTTGTTTTCTATTGTTTCTTCTGATCAGAGATGGTGCATATGTCACCTACATGAGATGAATACAAGATGGTTAAATGCAGTATAACCACAGACCAAGGGGAATGTCTGGATGCTGTGACATAGAAAATACCAAGCAATCGATAACTTCTGCACAGCAGAGGCTTTATCTAAACTTTACTCAGTATGGAAGTTGCTGAGGGGGTGGGGGGGGTGGGGGGAAGTTCTCCAATAACATGGTGGCTGTGGCTGCACTTTATCATGTGTGCACTAAACAAAAAGGAAAATAAAAGCAAATCTCCTTCAAACGAGCCGTGTCGTAATAATAATAATAGGTAACATCGCTATAGGGCTTACTATGTGCCCACTATCTTTCTAAGCACTTTTTGGAATCTTCACAACCGTTTGAGGAAGGCACGTGAACCCCAGCTCCACCACTAATTAATACATGATCTTTAAAAAAACTACCAAATCTCTTAATCCTCAATTTCATCATCTGTAAAATTAAGCCCCCCCCCTACTGATTTCACCTGAATATTCTGAGAATTAAGTGAAATTATTTAATAGAGATGTATATATAATTAAGTTATATATGTAACTTACATATGTAATTTATATATATATACATATATATATACATTGCTTGTACAATAAAAATTGGTCATTTTCATCCATCAGTCCCTAAATACAGGCTACATAACTCGACAAATTTCATTTATACACATACGTATGCACAACTGAAATATTTAGCCAAGTAATAATATCTTAAATCTGTCCCCTTTGTCTATTTTTCTCTTTACATTGGCAGTGGTTTTTATAACTGAATTGACTAATAGCTTAACATGCATAGCATGTGCTATATCACAAAGGAATTTCCTAGTTCACCCTATGCACTGCTCTGAGGATTACTGAATAAGGTCTGTAGCTGTGTCTTCCCTAAAGCACTTCCAAAATTTCACCCATCCCCCTAGATGTAATGGCTGTAAGGCTCACTTGGCATTCTCTGCGTTCTCTCTATTGTGTTGCACTGAGCTGAACCCAAATTTAAACTATAAACTTTCTGAGGAAGCACATGATGTTTGGGACTTTTTTATCTTGTTTACAAAATACAAAGACCCCATGTACACTGCTGTTCAATAATACTAAGGTCATGGCATCAGGCTCTTCTGGGATATTGGTTGCAAAGCTAACTAAGAATGCATAAATGGCTACCAGAAACTGCAGTTTTCAAAGAAATGGAATCTCTTTACTTTTAAAGTTCAACATATTTTGCTCAGACAGACTTTTAGTGAGGAGTAGAAGTTTCTGGCATACATTCAACCCAATATTATACTCTATTATTTACAAGCATTTGGTCTTACAATGTGTTCTCAGACATCAGTTTGCTATTATTCCCTAAGCTAGGTCAAAGAAATCTAAAAAAATAAAAATAAAAACAAGAAGAAAAAGCCAATTATATTTGTTAGAAAATAAAGTGTCAATAAGAAATTTAGCAATAAATGTTTCAAATGTACTACTTTAGGTTTCTAAGTTCCCAGAAGAGCAAAAGAAAAGAAAATAGACTTTTAACCATGACCAACAGAACAAAATGTTAGATTCCCAGAAAGGAATATAAGTGCAGGTGCTAAGGGTCAATGGCAGATGAACAATATGACAGGGAATTCATTATCATACTGCTGAAAATATATTTAAGAGAATCAAGGTAATATTAAGCAAAAGAACATGGGTTTTGAATATAAATGAGATTGTTGCTGTTTTAACCATACATTATTAGTAAGACCTTAGGCATATTATTTCAATGATCTGAACTTTGTTTACTAAAAAATATCAATAGTAATAAGGGATAATAACGTATTTATAAGGCTATCATGATTATAAATAATACCTACTTAATGGGTCTACCATATATCTGAAAATAATAAAGGTTCAATAATTGGTAGCTATTATCAATTATTATTATTATTATTATTATTATTATTATTATTACTTAAAAGGTCATTTTAGATTTATTTCAATTCTTTAGTGATCACTTTCTTTCTTAGAATCAACTCAAGGCAAATGAAATAATTTTCATCTTGTTAGTTTCTATTAACTTGATATAGACCACGTTGTCTATATTTATCTGGAGTATGAGGAAAGGCCTATATTACACACGTAATGAACTGAGTCAAGTCTAGCACTGTCAACCTGGCCAGCCCTGCACAAGTGTGACTAACTTTACAGTAGCAACTATTTCCCTCAAAATACAATTAACTTCTCTACTTTGTTGACAAGGCACTATCTTCAGCTCTCCGCTCTCACTTCATACAGAAGCATTGCAGAATTTACCCAGTACACTTTCAAATGATTATAATTCCCTTACCCTAACTGTAGAAGTGTTCCATTCTTGCTCATCTTTTCCTCTCTTCCTTCATGGTACCTATTAAAACATACTTTCTTGCATTGACAATTACAGAAACAAAACAAAGCTACCGAAATCCATTCATGCTATTGTTTTCTCCTGTTAAGGTATGATTTTTAGCTTCCAAAGCATCTTAATGGTATAGGTATAATGTAACCTAATTACTGTTGGGAAATACCCTATATTAAGAGACTGACATCATAAAAGATATTTTTCAAAGGGAAAATGTAATAAATTTCTAGCTTAAAAGAAAACAGAACATCTTTCAGATAATGCTGGAATTTAATCATTTTGGTGAACATTATCCTTAGTCATTGGGAAGAAAAACTTTTGATATATTATCTGAAGCAATACCACTTGTCAACTTTTAAAAAATATTGCACACAAATTACAGCAATTAAATGCTTAGGTTAATCCATTTAAGAAGATATTCCTAAAACTTTGCTTTAAAATGTCACTCAGAACCACTTTGTATAATGTATGGGACTGAATTGTTTGTGTTCCCTTAAAATTCATAGGTTGAATTTTCACCCTAAACCCTAATGTGATGATATTAGGCGGCGGGGCTTAGTAACTTTTGAATATGTGATATTTAAACTAAATAAATAAAATTTAATCAAGAAATAAAAAACAAACCCCATAGTTACTAGCATGTCTTCCTAGTTCCTTCAAAATCTAGCTCTAAGTTACCACTATAGTTTTAGCTCTTTAAAAACCTTAACAACAATAACTACAACACATAGTAAAATATATATGCCAGATCCTAAGTGTTCTCTATATGTATTATCGTATAATTCTCCCCACCACTCTATGAAGTGTGTACTATTCTTTTTTTCATATGACAGACAATGATACTGAGGTATCAGGAGGGGGAAGTAGCTTCTCCAATGTCACATGACAAAGGAGGGTAAATCCAGAGCCAGTTTTTTTAACCTCTATGCTATTCTGCTCCAATTTTCTTAAATGGATGACTTTCCTATTAATAAGTACTGTTTTCCATATATATTACTTGGTTTATGCTATTTCAACTGCTTAAAATGTCCTCTTCCATCTCTCTACCTGTTGACATATTTCCTCATATTCAAAGCTCAGATCAAGTGTCATTAATTCTATGAAGTCTTTCCCGATTTTTCTATTTTAATTTATTGTCTTTTAAATGTGTCTTATTGTCATGCACGTATGCACAGGCACACACAACAATATTCCCTGACCACTAGGTGTTGTAAATATCTCAATGACATATATAATTGACTTCAATCAGTGATAATACTTAACATTAATTAACATGTTAAACATCTCCTTTCTGCCAGGCACTCTTCTAGGTGCTGAATTACCAGGTGCTACGGCAATGGACTGAAGGATCAACCAAACCTCTGGACTTCCATGTTTAAACCTAGTCTTGAAAAATGAGTAGTAGTTTACCACATAGGCCACATCCACCATGTGAGAAAAACACATTCTGGGGTGGGGAAAAACTTGTGCACACATCCGGTTGTGTAAGGGCACAACCAGTTGTACTTGAATTTAGGATACAGTTCCTGTTTGTTCATTCATTATGGTTACAGACAAATATCACATTAGAATAAGCTTCTTAGGAGAACTCTTATCCACCTTGGCATCGCTAGTATCCAACATTGTGCCAGGTATTAGATGCTCAATGCTTTCTTGGGGAGAGACAGTAGAAGGAATGGAGGAAGAGGAAAAATGGGAAGGTTAAAATGGCAGTGCAGGAAAAGTCAACTTTTTGAATGAATCAGAGCTTCCATACCCATTAGCAATTTATTCACCACCAGTAGAGATTGTCACCAACAAAAAAAAGAAGGGATATAATTATTAATGAAATAGATATATGTAATATGTCAATCTTGATTATTTTCTTTGCTTTTCAGGTGATAATCTATTAATTAGTTCAAAACATGAACTCAAAAATTGACTTTGAAACATCTATACTAAGAGCTTCTTATTTTGATTTGTAAAGTAGGGAGGGAAGAATACTAAAATATATATAATCACTATATAGAATATGAATGATTCTTGCACAAAGAAGCAAGACACGCTTGCTAATAATAAATCACACTTAGTGATAATCAGTCTGTTATCCACTGAAACCACTGTTTTCCCCTTACACTTTTGTGAAGTTATACACTGACAGATGTACAACCAGATATATTTACTAGAAGTTACGTTTATCCTCATTTAACCGTTAAACCATACGATAATTAAATTACTTGAATATTTTGATACACTTGAATACCTGACCTCTAGTTAAATCTAAAGTTTTGAGGAGGGCTTCCCTGGTGGCGCAGTGGTTGAGAATCTGCCTGCTAATGCAGGGGACACGGGTTCGAGCCCTGGTCTGGGAAGATCCCACATGCCACGGAGCAGCTGGGCCCGTGAGCCACAACTACTGAGCCTGCGCATCTGGAGCCTGTGCCCCGCAACGGGAGGGGCCGCGATAGTGAAAGGCCCGCGCACCGCGATGAAGAGCGGTCCCCGCACCGCGATGAAGAGTGGCCCCCACTTGCCGCAACTAGAGAAAGCCCTCGCACGAACCGAAGACCCAGCACAGCCAAAAATAAAATAAATAAATAAAAATAAAAGTAGCTATAAAAAAAAAAAAAATTAAAGTTTTGAGGAAACTATCCCTTATGCAACTATAACTGATCACCTTAGAAAATGGAGTAAATCCATTTTTACCTGACAATTGAAAACTTATTTTCCCCTTAATTGATGAGACTGACTTTTTATATAGGTTGTTATATCTTTCTCAATCACAAACTATAGCTATTTTTTTAACATCTTCTTTGGCAGAAATTCAAATACATTTTGTCTGCTTGCAGGCTTAGAACAGAGCCTGAATAAATATTTGCAATTTAGCAGTTGTTCTGGTTCTATGCTTTGCAGTAAAAGGTCAGAGAATTTTGCCTGTAATTTTGCTGTTACGTTATTTACAAAGACTAAATGAAAAATAAAGTCCTTATAATTTTATGGGAACTATTACTGAGTGGCTTTTATTTTAGGTATGAAAAATGCCACATCACAGTAATAATCACAAAATATATGATATTTTAACACATGTATTTTAAAGGAAAATGATTGGTTTGAACACGTATGTACAAGTCTTCTGAAAGAATTAATTTTTCTGCCATGACATAAACAGGTATTTCAAAGTCAAAATATTAAAAGTTTCAAAACAATGAGATATCACCTCACACAGGTCAGAATGGTCATCATCACAAAATCTACAAACAATAAATGCTAGAGAGGGTGTGGAGAAAAGGGAACCCTCTTTCACTGTCAGTGGGAATGTAAATTGATACAGCCACTATGGAGAGCAGTCTGGAAGTTCCTTAAAAAACTAAAAATAGAGCTATCATATGACCCAGCAATCCCACTCCTAGGCATATATCTGGAGAAAACCATAATTCAAAAAGATTCATGGACCCCGATGTTCACTGCAGCACTGTTTACAACAGCTAGAACATGGAAGCAACTTAAATGTCCATCGACAGAGGAATGGATAAAGAAGATGTGGTACATATATACAATGGCATATTACTCAGCCATAGAAAGGAACAAAATAGTTTCGCATCTGCGAGACATGGATGGACCTAGAGACTGTCATACGGCATGAAGTAAGTCAGAAAGAGGAAAACAAATATCATATAACATCGCTTATAAGTGGAATCTAGAAAAATGGTATAGATGAACTTACTGGCAAAGCAGAAATAGAGTCACAGATGTAGAGAACAAACATATGGATACCAGTGGGGGAAGTAGCAGGGGAGGATGAATTGGGAGATTAGGATTGACATATATACACTACTATGTATAAAATAGATAACTAATGAGAACCTACTGTTTAGCACAGGGAACTCTACTCAGTGATCTGTTGTGACCTAAATGAGAAGGAAATCTAAAAAAGAGTGGATATATGTATACATATAACGGATTCACTTTACTGTATGGTAGAAACTAACACAACATTGTAAAGCAACTATACTCCAATAAAAATGAAAACAAACAAAAAAATTTCCCTAAACTACATAGTTTCTCATCTCCTTGGATAGTACTTTAAATTATTTGAATTAAACGAAATAAGATCACTTAGAGTAAAAAGTCAAAGATATAAAAATGCTGAGGAAAATAGCATATGAGATGCAAATAGTAACTTCCTTAAAATTGACATTTCAGAAAGGAAGTGATAACAAAACTCTGTAAGTTTATGCTAACATATAGTTCAACTCCTAAGACAGCCTAGATCTTTTTCCCAGGTTTTAAGTAAAAAATGATCTGTCTACAGCATTCTGTTAAGGTATCCAAGATCTGGAGGCAAAATTCTCAACTGGCCTGGTGACCTTGTGGGGAAATTTTATCGTATATATGTTTGCAGCAAGTTTTGACATTTATGAACGGAATTATTTATATCATATAAAAGATGCTAAGATATATAATACATAAAACTGTCTAATATTCAAAGGCTTGTTAATATTACAAGGGTCTAAATTAGGATGTAATAACCAAGGTCAAAATAAGGAAGGGAAAGAGAAAGGAGAGAAGGCAAGTGAATTAATCCACTTGGAATATTAAGACTCAAGCTCTCTGGCCAGAGGCCCACTTAGGAATCATAAGATAGAATTAATAATTGGTAAAGAAGAGGTTCATTTTTTGACCGTACGTACCCACAGGTATCAATTTTTGTATCAGTCATAATTAGAAACTACTTTCTTATATATTCTACCTATTTTAATAGACTTGCAGCTACTGATGTTCATCCTTAGATACATCACTTTTTGAACAACAAAAACAAGGATTAGAAAATAACGTCATGCAATTATTTTATTTCAAGTAATATTTTATTCTTCCTGATAAACACTCTCGAAGTTAAACAAGGTTATATTTCATTCGATTGACCTGAAAAATACATGAAATGTGTATGAGATTGACATAAAGGTATCCAAAATTATTCTAAGACTTTTATTCACTAATTTATGTCTTTATTTAACAAAACTTCCATAGGAAAAATGATATAAGTTTGTCTGCATTTAGGGGATGAGTCAAGAATAATAGAAATCTTTTAAACAAAATCAAAAGGAAGAATATTGGAGCTATTGATTTTAAAAAATGGGAAAGGAAGCTGATTGGTGGGATGAGGTGTGGGCAGTAAGTTTTGTTTCAGACATGTTACTATGATGTAATGTAGATGGTCTATAACAATATCCTCTAAAATTTATGTACATATATTCTAGAGTCTATACTAAAATATTTAAATGAATTATTTTATTTTCAAAATCCCTGTGAAGTAGTTACTATCTCATTTTCAGCTAATAAACCTGCACCTAAAAAAAGGGGGGTGGCAAAAGATCTGAATAAACACTTCATCAAAGAAAATATACAGATGGCAATTAATCATATGAAAAGATACTCCACATTGTATGCTGTTAGGGAACTGAAAAGTAAAATAACAAAGAGATACCACTACACACCTATTAGAATGGCCAAAATCTGGAACACTGACAACATCAAATGCTGGTGAGGACGTGGAGCAACCGGAAGTCTCAGTCACTGCTGGTGGCAATGCAAAATGGTACAGGCACTTTGGAAGTCAGTTTGGTAGCTTCTTACAAAACTAAACACACTCTTACCATATGATCCAGCAATCAGGTTCTTTGGTATTTACCCAAATGAGTTGAAAATTTATGTCCACAAAAAATCTGCACAAAAATGTTTATAGCAACTTTATTCATAATTGCCAAGGCTTGGAAGCAACCTAAATGTCCTTCAGTAGGTAAATGGATAAACAAACTGGTGCGTACCTACACAAAGGAATACTATTCAGTGATAAAAAATAAATGAGCTATCAAGCCACAGAAAGACATGGAGTAACCTTAAATGCATATTACTAAGTGAAAATAAGCAAATCTGAAAAGGCTACATACTGTATGATTCCAACTATAAGACATTATGGAAAAGGCAGTGATGGAGAGAGTGAAAAGATTAATCAATACAGCGTTTTGGGATGAACAGCTGAAACACCAGGGATTTTTAGGGCAGTAAAACTATTCTGTATGATGTCTTTATATATTTGTCAAAACTTAGAATGCAGAACACAAAAGGTGAACCCTAATGTAAACTATGGACGTAGGCTTACAAGGATGTGTCAATTTCAGTACATTGATTGTAAGTGATGAAGCCAGATTACTTCTGTTTTGGGAATTAACTTTTTCACACCTCAGGAGCCCTTATCTATGCTTATATGCTACATTTCAACCATTTCAGTATGTCTTAAAGATGAACCTAGGTACCATTATGCATATGGTGGGAAAAAAAACTATTGACAGAGATGTACTACCAAATCTGTTTTCTTTAACAATTTCTAAATTTTGATTATTAGAATCCATAAAGGTGTCTTAAACACTTAAAAAATGTTTAAAACATTACTTTTAAGGGTGGAATGAAAAATCACATAATTAAACACCCTATTTTGTTGTTCTTAAGTTTGTATATTCTAAATACCCTGCTCACCACATTAGGCAATACCTAGCCTATTCACATAAGTGTAAGTGGGCACATCTCTCTTACTGTGCCTGTATTTTATCTCCACAAAATGAATGGATGTAAGAAATAGGTATGTCTTCTATGTAGCCTAAGCTAATTTTCAAAACTTAAGTTTAATGTCAAAGTTTCCTCAAACAAAGATATAGTTATGTAATCATTCTTTAAAAAATATAAACAAAATTTCCCCTCTGTAATTTTAAACCATCATTATTGCTTATACCATCTACAGGGGCTCCATTCCCTCTGATACTGACAGCTCCTAGTTATTTTAGGCTGTTCTCATGCTCTTTTTAATCTACTTCTTCCCTTAATCAATGCATACTCTTTTCTTAATCTTCCTTCAGACATGAATTCTTTATGTGCATATAATATATAATAAACAGTGGAAGAAGTAGAGCTTATTATAAAGTATTTATCATATACATTCTAAGTCTAGGACTGTTATGAAAATACTCTAGGATCTTAATGAAGAAATGTTACTATCACCATAAGAGAGAGGAAAATGTACATAGACTATTTTTCAAGAGAAACAGAAAGTAATCATTCAAAACCTCAATCTGCCAGAGGTGGATTTAAGATGATACTTATGAAGTTTAAGCATCAAGGACTTTCACTAGCACATGTCCTTTTCACTTTCATATACTTGGTTTCATAATTTTGTATTCTTTTTTCTTTAAAAAGACCCCCCCCAAATTATGCAAGCATCCATCCCTGCCTAGATTTGCACCCACAAAGCACTATAACATGCAATCAAAGCAAGGCTTAGTGACATAGACTGCATGCACAATTTAAAAGATTTGCCATTACATTGGTGCAATTGTTTTATAATTTATCGGTTCTTAATATTTATTAACTTTGGAAGGAAATTACACATGCATACCTTTTATAGGCATTCCCTATTTCACCTCGAGTACACATCTTATCCATACAAATTGCCCACTTAACACTGTTCTTCATCTGACATCATGTTTCCCCAGCCCAAAGCTAGTGCAGAAAACAGCCTTCCACAGCACCTGGCAATTAGCCTGAGGTCTCTTCCTCACAATTTCCATTCTTTGATTTCATGGAGAACTCAATAAATGTTTGTTATTAGTACTACTATTATTATCAAGATTTTAATATTAATTTTCAAGAACCAAGATCTTATCATACAAAACTATTTTTATAGTGAAAGGTTAAACTCTTTCATTTCCTTGGAATGCTGAAAAACCTCTATCTGATAAGAAGTATCTGGTGTTTTATATTGAGGGAAATTTGTACATATCACCTGAAAAAAATGCGTTGCTCCACTCAGTGGGGGGTAATTGATGTGTTTTATCAGAGGTTGTGACACTGTCTGACAGCGTTTTGTAGAAATCACCTTGACTGCTCCATGGAGAAAATATCTGATCAGGGCAAGACTAAAACAAGTAGACCAGTTGGGAAGCTGTGTTAAAAGACAATGGCTGTGGAGATAGACTGAAAAGCTTTTAGGAGGCAAATTTAACAAGACTTGAAAACTGATTGGATTTAGAAGGTGAGAAAGACTGGAGAACAACAATTTCATATTGTTAGAATGACGAAGATGGATGGACATACCATGAAATTTTACTTGTACTTCTCATAGGAAAGCGAAGATAAAAATAGTAAATTAAATCATACCCTTTTATTTTCTGAACTTTCTGATTAAATTTGTCTGACAGTTTTGTACCATCATGCCTGCCAACTTAGAGTCCTAGCAGCCAGTAGCATGAGAAAAATAATCATCCTCATCTAACCATGTGCCATTAAACTAAGAACAATTACTTCCAACTAAACTGTCTCTCCATTCTGCTAAGCTCAAAGGAAATGTTATGACCGAAATGTCTCCTCAAATCTCAAGTTTCTATATCTAGCATTAATTTCATTAATTATAGCTTCTTTGTTTTACTCCTGATCTGCTGACAAAGCACCAGCTGGGTCTCAGCCAACTAATCAGATTAAATACATTGAGTTTGAAATACATGAAGTGCATCTTAATGCAATTGTTTTTCCAAGGTTCCTTTCTGAACAAACAGGTATCAATAATCTTACAGTGATTTGGTGATGTTAAAGTATAGTTTTGATGGAAGCCATTAACTTTCCTGTAATCAATAAAAATTTGTTGGAACACAGCCATGATTCATTGTTTCTCTTCCAGGAATACGAGAGCAAAATAGGCAAAGAAAAAATGTACTCTATTAAGAACTCTGACAAAGAATTATGTCTACAGTAAGCTGAACAATCTTATTAGCCTGAATAGCACAATTAAAGAAACTCAGAATAATTTAAGTTAGACAGGCCTTAGGAAACATAATCTAAAACACTAACTTATGTCAAAGAGGAAAATTGAGGTACAGGAGCAACTTCCTATACAGGTACCAGCCTCACCTATTTTCATTTATAACATGATTCAATTTATAGATGATTTCAACACTAGAAAAGTGAAATGGGAATGTGAGTTCAATGACCAACTAATTTGAATAAAATCTAAAGGCTTGCTTTAAAATGAAGAGAGCTGTGATCTTGTCTGCGTCATCCAGATTAATTTCATTCTCAGTATAGGTTTAATTACATTCTGAGTTACCTCTTATTTTAATTAACAGTTCTGGTTGTTATTAGAATATGTGAAGGGAACAGCCATCTGTCTCTCTCTTTACTGCCATCTTAAAATAATGTTTGTGTTTTAAACCTTGGTATACCTCTTCCGAGGTCCTGTCAGCTACTTTCAACTAGGGCAAGGAGGCAAATAACAGAACCAGGATGGTATGATGGGTGGTATAGAGGGTTTTTAAAAGTTTATTACTTTAGACCTAAATATTACATAAAATCTATTATATCTAAGACAGCATATTTGGCATAACACATTTTTTAATACTGTGAATTGGTTAAGTAAATTCTACTTTCCACTGTCTTTTGTTTGAAAAATTCAAACTAAATATTTTATCCCTAAATCTATCTATCTAGCAATATAGAGCAAAAGTTCTTGATCTTGAAAAGATATAAGATTTTACATATCCAAAGACATGGACAAAGAGAGAGAGTAATAAGAGATTTCCCACCTCTGCTAGAGGCAGCACCATTCAAGGGAACAGCTTGGGAGTGAAGTCTATGCCCTAACCTTGTGCTTCAAGCCAAAATAGAATAGCTCTGTTTTAACTGAACCAAGAGTCCATCTGAACTGCTGTTCTCATTGTCATTCCATGTTGACATTACACAACCCTGATGGTACTAAATCTACCGATTACTTCAAATTCTCCAACCAGTCTTCCCAAATCAATACCCAGAAATGCCAGCACTCCTCCCTCATCCAGCAAACTGATGATCTTAAACATACTGGAAACTTTTAACTCAACCTTTCTTTCTTTCAGCATTTGAGAATCTACCCTATTCTACCTTGGTTGTTCTTGCATGTGGGAAGTGGGCAGGGCTGAAGTCACTGGGAGTTCTACTAGGCTATCTAAAGATTTTGATATCTATTAAAACATTTGGGTAGGTTTTCCAAGGTTCAGGTGCATGAGGTTTTCAGAGGGTGGCTCTTGTCAGTGAAACCTACACACCCAGTGATCATGGGAAAAGCATGCTTTAAAATTTTTAAATGCATATGCTAACAGATAAGTAGTAGAAATTTTGAAAATGGAGTCATTCTGTTCTGGCCATTTATTTAATCTTCTAGGACTTAATTTTAACACAACTAGAATGCAAATGTCAAACTCATGTCATCTATTTCATATGAAGGTTAATAGAGTATAGAAATGCACTCAAAACTGTGTTCTTGAATCTAACATATTGTTAGACTGTACTAACATATTACATGTTAGTGTGTGTGTGTGTGTGTGTGTGTGTGTGTGTGTGTGTATATATATATATACACACATATGTTTTGTTATATTTATAACAGAACATTATATATATAATATGGATATGGTATATATAACATACTAACATACTATTAGTCTTCCGACAGTCTGCTTATATTTTCTAAAATCTGAATTACAGAAAAAATATTGTCCTCTCCAGAATCTGATTATTAGAATCATTAATAGTGACATCAGAGACCAAAACTGCTTATTATGTTTATCATGAACTGTATGCCTTATAAAATGCATTTATATTTATAAATGTCTATTAACATCTACTAGATTGGAATATATTACACTGGATATAGCATCTATCTTAAAAACCTAATTACGCATGAAATCTTTTAAATGTACCTGTTTAAATAAAATTGATAATTTTCTGAACATATGAAAGCAGCTATACATTTCCGTCTTCAATTTGTTTACTCCTCCGCATTGATCCTCTGTCCTCCAAATATCATTATCTTGTGAGACTCCTAGAGGTTTAGCGCCTGCTATAAATTGTATTTCAAGTAGGGGTCATCACTGGAAAGAGGCAATGGTCTCTTCATACTTGACAAGCAGAGAGAGTCATCAACATGAGCAGCCTATTTAGTAGAATATCTGTTAAGCTGACTTAGGAAAAATATCACCTTTCAAAAGTCTTAAGGGAAATTTCTCAGAGCACTGAGCCACAGAAAAGTGATAGATTTTATCAACACACAAGTCAACAGGAATGAGGGGCTCTTTTGAGAACTTCTTTAATTGAAGTATAAAAGAAATGTACATTGTTAGCCAAAAAAACTAAGCCAAAAAGCAGCTCATGTCTAGAACACTTTGCTTGGAGGAGTTAGGTTTTCTCAGTAAATCAAGGAGGATATAAATTAGTTAAAAGATATGCTTACATTACACGATCAAAATGTGGAATAAAGGCAGATTTATTAAGTTGGAAGGAGTGAAGGATTTGATTTGGCAAAAGGTTGTCATCTTAGAGAACAGAACGTACCAGTAATAAAGGGAAATGGGGATCTCGGAGGCTCAGATACACACACATGAAAGGAATGGAGATTTACACATTCTTGAAAACAAAACTGTACAAGATGACCAGGGACCCCTAAACCATGTATGCTGTTTTTGAGCAGTAATTACAAATGTACGCAAATTCAGTAAGTTATTCTGTTGCATGAAGTGTATCTGCTTTACATTAAAATGAAATTGCAGAAAATATCCCCCTAAACAAACACACACTTACACATATACAAATACATGTACAGGTAGGATTATCCGCAAAATACAATGTCCAGTCAAAATATGCATAACAGAATCGGTACTCTCTGGACTCATTGTGCAGCATTTTCAGAGCAAGTCATGTTGCCGGAACCCATAATATCTAATCTAAATACCTTGATTATTGCAGTGCTCTTGTCAAAGAGAAAAAACTGTTCAAAAGTATCTACATGTATCTATTTCCAGTTCAATACAAAATTAACTTTAACACCTCTTATCTCTGAAAAACAAAGGTTAGTGACAATCCTTAAATTATATGTGTGGAAACAGTTTTTATCTGTGTGGGAAAGTTGTATCCACATTAAGTTAAATTAGCAAAACTCCATGAACTGACATTGTAAATGAATATCTTCATCAAATTCCCTTTTATATAAATAAAAAGAAAATAACATAGGGTTAAAAACTCTATAAATATTTTATAAGTATCAGAACATTTTCAGATGCTAATAACATTTTAGGAAAAAAAATCTGTTGTTGTTCAAATGCTATGTCCTCTGAACTACTCTTTAGGGACATTTTCACATACCTCATTGGGCAAAGACTATTCCTTATTTGTCTGTGCCCTTTCTAATGATCAGGTGAGTCTAGTTGCATTTTTGGCCCTCAAAAAACAATTCATGGATCTTGAGTACCCAAGTGACCAAGGATGATATGGGGAAGTGAGTCAGACCCTCAATCAGTCTCTCTTTCTCTCTTACTCTCCTCTCTAATTTAAATATGTACCATGCCTTCCCTATAAGGCCAAAAAATAAGAGAGAAGTATTACTGAGAACATTTTCAACAAAACAAGTGGTGAGTGAGTTCATGTTAGGTAATTTTACCACTGATCTTTAACTATTAAAATTTCTGTCCCAGCCCTGTATTCTTGGTTGAGTGTGAATGTACAATTAAGCTCGTTTGTAGTAGATGATGGCTAATGAAAAATCTTGCAGGGTCCTTGGGGCCCCGAGTCTTCATTCCCATGACTAACTCCTCAAAATTGGAACTTGCTACTTAACATTTCTCTAGATATTTTAGGTATGTCATTAATACACTCATTCAAGAATTTAGGTATTGATCATTGTACTAGGCACTGAATACAAATCGATCAATAAAAGAGGTTTGATTCCCCACTCTAGTTGACATAAGAGTATAGCAAAGAATATATTTCTAAATACAACATTTCAATAAAATGTGATAATTTCCCTCTAGGAAATTCTGGGACACAAAGCTGAGGCACCCACCCAGGTCAGGGAAAGTAAGAAGGTCTCCAATGGTAGAGAGTACACAGAGGGATGATAATGAAAGAGTAAATTGGGAGGAAGATTATTCCAAGCCAAGTGATAGGAAAACTAGAATGCCCAAAGGGGAAGCCAGAAAACACATCAAATATATTGAAGAAAACCAGTTACAGACAAACACAGACTATTAAAAATAAGGAAGCGATAATGACATACCAAATAAGTAGGTAGTAACCAGGTCATAGCCATGAAGCCATACTAAGCAGATTGAACTTTAAGGGAAACACATAAGCACTGAAGAATTTTACATGTGTCACATACCTAGCAGGTGATCACTTCCCTTTCAGAATTGTTTGATTTCCCTTTCAAAAGTCTCCCTTAAGTAGATTGCACAGGACTGCTAGCACCAAATAATCCACATGACTATTTTCCCTTAAAGGGGTTTCACATGTGGTTTACTACAGCCCTTTCAAGAAGACTCTATTACAGTCATTAGTTTACAGTAGTTGCTTTGGCCTGCATCCCCTGGAAGGTTAACTATAAACATGTTTTTGATATAAGCCATTTTCTAGTTCACAATTCCTCATCCGGTTTTCTTGTGGCTGGATTCTGCTTTCTGATTTCTATACATGAAAATGCATATTTATGATCTGTGTCATAAAATTTAAAAATATACAGTTTCCCTATATTTTAAAATGCATTTAAATATTTCTAAATAGAAGGAATACCACTGCAAGCAAGAGGTATATCTTAAGTTCCTTATAGATTGTTCACTGATTTTATTTCAGTGATAGACCCACAATGAACCTTGACTTTTAAATAGTTTTGAAAGGACTAAAATCTGGTGCAGTGTGACTTTGATATCTATTACATTAGGCATTCAAATCTTTGTTAAAAATGAAGGGTTGATATTTAATATTTAAGGAGACTGGCATGAGAATTTCAAGAAATAAATATTAATTTTATTAATTAATATATTCAACCTTTATATTTAATTAATTAATATATTAATAATTAATATAAGATAACTTAAGGCCAAATAAACTTTTCTCAAATTCACATTCCTTTAAAACCAAAGCAAAGAGGTCAAATACTGCACACCAAAAATCCACTCATTCATTCTACAATTATGTGAGTGCTTCCTTTGTGCCAAATACTAAAAGGTCATCAGACCAGAGATAAATAAATAACACAAAACCCCTAATTCAATGGACATCACAGCCTTATACAGAAGCAAAATTATAAAAAAATAGCTCACAAAAAAAGCAATATGAATAAAGTAAGAAATATATGTACACATATTGAGATAACAGAAAAGAAGGTAATTAATATTGGTCTTTGTGGGTGAGATCAGAAACACCATTCAAGAAGAGAGACATATAGGAATTCCCTGGTGGTCCAGTGGTTAGGACTCCATGCTTTCACTGATGAGGGGGTGGGTTTGATACCTGGTCAAGGAACTAAGATCCCTCATGCCATGCAACGTGGCCAAAAAAAAAAAAAAAAAGGATAGAGAGAGACATATGAACTGAGCTTAAAATATATGGAAAACTTATATGATTGAGAGGGGCAGTATAAGACAAGGAAGGGATATGATATATTCAAAGTTTAATGAAGGCAGTAAAATTAGAGACAGGTGATTACATGAGAGAGACAGAGGCATTAGGATCTATGAGATTACCATATCTTAGGTCCTTGAAAAATATTTGTTGATTGGGGGAAAAAAGAAAAGTTTGAATAAATATAATCATGAATTATCACTGGACTTCATTCACTGACTAGATATGGGAAGTCTCTATGGTATCTCAGTCCTCTTTACTTCACCCTGGCCTTTGTTTTTTATTCCCCTTCAATGTTCTAATTCTATATCAACATTAACTGTTCCTCGTTTTATCACTGTCTTTTTATCTTTCAATTATTATTCTTAAAATTACATTAGTGTACAGTAGTAAATGGATAAAAGAAAACTCAATGTTGCATATGCATGATTTATATGGCATACTTTCTATTAGTGCTGTATCAATATTATTTTGCAATATAAATTGTGAAGAATCATCTGTTAAAGTTCCACGCTATCAAAAAAATGGATATAAGTGTATCATGTACTTCATTAAAATAATATCCTTCATGTTAGAAAAAATCCCAAACTTCAATATTTTCACAAAATATTCAATGCTAAATTTAACTTGTAGACTCAGCTACTGCTTAGTCAAGCTAAAAGCATTGATAATAAAGTACTATGAACTGTTTTTCTACTATACCAGATTTTTTTATCCTACTCTTTATTGGTATGCCGTACACTCAAATGCTGATGTTTTTAGAAAAGATATTTTTGCTATACTAATTTGAGCAATTAAAATATAGTTTTAACAATACCTTATGAGCATATTAATTAAAATAATGATTCATTTACTTGTGGCAATTAGAACCTTACTTTTGTAATCTAATAGGTATATTCTGTTCCCATGGAAACATAGTATCCATCATTACAATACAATGTTCAGAAACTGTGCTACATGGAGTTTCAACTACAGTGGCTAAACTGGTTACAGTTCATCTTGTCAACGAAGCAAAGGCAAATGTAAAGAGTCTGGTTTTCTGGATAACAATAAACGGACAGATTGTCTTGAGTCCAATTCTTCTAGTATATGTCACACTCACTATTTCATTTTGTCAATGACAGAAATTGAATAAAACATATTTAAATGTTGTCCTAGGTCAGTTAGAGCTGCTGAAATGTCCCAGTGGTTCAAGATAATTATAAGGCATAGAGATTGGAGATGAAAGTAGTATGGATACCTTCTTTAGTATTGTAGTGTTAATTTCACATAGTAAAAAAAAGTAACAGATTTACTCCACCTCAGATATTTAAAAACCTGCTCAACTTCATTTGTAAACATCCACAGAGATCATGCTCCAAACCTAAATACTGGAGTCAGAAAAATATTACACTGCACCTGGTTTTTAATTTTTTTGTGGAGAACAACATCATTAACTTTGACAACTGGACTGTAGGTAGTGAGCAGTAACAGTGGCATGCTGAGGTGTTCTAAGTCCATAAACTAAAAAGTAGCATGACGGCAGTCTTTGGTGTAGTTCTGCCAGACAGATGCACATTTATTTGGAAAAATTAGTGCATTCTTGTTTTCTTTCTTGGAAAGATTTTGGTGCAAGCATTTGCATCCAATGACTGTAACATTCTCAGGCTGGTTTTCCTTTCTTGAAATCAGAAAGCCATCCCTAGAAAGGAGGAATATGAAACTAATGGAATTTTGTTTAAAGTACTCTGAAGACAATGATTTGTAGATAACTTGATTTTGAAAGGATACAGGAAAATATTTCTTTTAAATATGTTCAACATTTAAACCATTACAGTAGATTACTTTCTATTAGTCAATTGCCCAGTAATTGTACAATAGTCAACTGCCCATGAAAATAATGCACTTCAAGGAGATAGTGTCTATGTTTTTGACTCATGTATCCAGCCTATGATTCTCAATATTATTTTAATACACAAAAATATTGGGTATTTTGAAGAATTTTCACATTCCAAGTTTTGGAAAAGAAATGCACAAGATGAGACTCTGACTTCTTGTGCTGAAAAACAAGAAAACTGTCAAACTCTAATGGAAGGAGGACCATCAAGATGGCAGAGGAGTAAGACATGGAGATCACCTTCCTACCAACAAATACATCAAAAATACATCTAAATGTAGAACAACTCCTACAGTACACCTACTGAACGCTGGAAGAAGACCTCAGACTTCCCAAAAGGCAAGAAACTCCCCATGTACTTGGAGTCCTAGTGCTCCGGCCAGGTGTCAGGCCTAACACTCTGAGGTGGGAGAGCAGAGTTCAGGACACTGGACCACCAGAGACCTTCCAGCCCCACATAATATCAATCAGCGAGAGCTCTCCCAGAGATCTCCGTCTCAACACTAAGACCTAGCTCCACTCAATGACCAGCAAGCTCCAGTGCTGTACACCCCATGCCAAGCAACTAGCAAGACAGGAACACAACCCCACCCATCAGCAGAGAGGCTGCCTAAAATCATAGTAAGTTCACTGACACCCCAAAACACAACACTGGATGTGGTCCTGCCCCCCAGAAAGAAAATATCCAGCCTCATCCACCAGAACACAGGCACCAGTCCCCTCCACCAGGAAGCCTACACAACCCACTGAACCAACTTTACCCACTGGGGGCAGACACCAAAACAACGGGAACTACAACTTGCAGCCTGTGAAAAGGAGACCCCAAATACAGTAAGTTAAGCAAAATGAGAAGAGAGAGAAATAAACAGTACATGAAGGATCAAAGAAAAACCCACCAGACCAAACAAATGAAGAAGAAATAGTCAGTCTACTTGAAAAAGAATTCAGAGTAATGATAGTAAAGATGATCCAAAATCTTCGAAATAGAACAGAGAAAATACAAGAAATATTTAATAAGGACCTAGAAGAACTAAAGAGCAAACAAACAATGATGAACAACACAATACATGAAATTAAAAATCCTCTAGAAGCAATCAAAAGCAGAATAATTGAGTCAGAAGACCAGATAAGTGACCTGGAAAATAAAATAATGGAAATAACTACCAGAGCAGAATAAAGAAAAAAAGAATGAAAAGAATTGAGGACAGTCTCCGAGACCACTGGGCCAGTATAAAATGCACCAACATTCGAATTACAGGGGTCCCAGAAGAAGAGGAGAAAAAAAAAGGTACTGAGGAAATATTTGAAGAGATTATAGTTGAAAACTTCCGTATTATGGGAAAGGAAATAGTCAATCAAGTCCAGGAAGGGCAGAGAGTCACATACAGAATAAATCCAAGGAGAAACATGCCAAGACATATATTAATCAAACTAACAAAAATTAAATACAAAGAAAAAATACTGAAAGAAGAAAGGGAAAAGCAAAAAGTAACATACAAGGGAATCCCCGTAAGGTTAACAGCTGATCGTTCAGCAGTAACTCTGCAAGTCAGAAAGGAGTGGAAGGACATATTTAACATGATGAAAGGGAAAAACCTGCAACTAAGATTGCTCTACCCAACAAGGATCTCATTCAGATTCAACAGAGAAATTAAAAACTTTACAGACAAGCAAAAGCTAACAGAATTCAACACCACCAAAACAGCTTTACAACAAATGCTAAAGGAACTTCTCTAGGCAAGAAACACAAGAGAAGGAAAACACCTACAATAACAAACTGAAAACAATTAAGAAAATGGTAATAGGAACATACATATCGATAATTATCTTAAAAGTAAATGGATTAAATGCTCCAACCAAAAGACATAGATTGGCTGAATGGATACAAAAACAAGACCCATATATATGCTGTCTACAAGAGACACACTTCAGACCTAGGAAAACATACAGACTGAAAGTGAGGGGATGGAAAAAGATATTCCACATAAATGGAAATCAAAAGAAAGCTGGAGTAGCAATCCTTATATCAGACAAAATAGACATTAAAACAAAAACTACTACTACAGACAAATAAGGACACTACATAATGATCAAGGGATCAACCCAAGAAGGTATAACAATTGTAACTATTTCTGCACCCAACATAGGAGAACCGCAATACATAAGGCAAATGCTAACAGCCAAAAAGGGGAAATCGACAGTAACACAATAATAGTAGGGGACTTCAACACCCCACTTTCACCAATGGACAGATCAACCAAAATAAAAATAAATAAGGAAACAAAAGCTCTAAATGATACATTAAACAAGATGGATTTAGTTGATATTTATAGGACATTCCATCCAAAAACAATAGAATACACTTTCTTCTCAAGTGCTCATGAAACATTCTCCAGGATAGATCATATCTTGGGTCAAAATAAAGCCTTGGTAAATTTAAGAAAATTGAAATTGCATCAAGTATCTTTTCCAACCACAACGTTATGAGACTACATATCAATTATAGGAAAAGAATCTGTAAAAAATACAAACATATGGAGGCTAAACAATACACTACTAAATAACCAAGAGATCACTGAAGAAATCAAAGAGGAAATCAAAAAATACCTAGAAACAAATGACAATGAAAACACGACAACCCAGAACCTATGGGATGCAGCAAAGGCAGTTCTAAGAGGGAAGTTTATACCAATACAATCCTACCTCAAGAAACAAGAAACATCTCAAGTAAACAACCTAACCTTACACCTAAAGAAATTAGAGAAAGAAGAACAAAAAAACCCCAAAGTTAGCAGAAGGAAAGAAATCATAAAGATCAGATTAGAAATAATGAAAAAGAAATGAAGGAAACAATAGCAAAGATCAATAAAACTAAAAGCTGGTTCTTTGAGAAGATAAACAAAATTGATAAACCATTAGCAAGACTCATCACGAAAAAAAGGGCGCAGACTCAAATCAACAGAAATAGAAATGAAAAAGGAGAAGTAACAACTGACACTGCAGAAATACAAAGGATCATGAGGGATTACTACAAGCAACTATATGCCAATAAAATGGACAACCTGGAAGAAATGGACAGATTCTTAGAAAAGTACAACCTTACAAGACTGAACCAGGAAGAAATAGAAAATAAAAACACACAAATTTCAGACAAGCACTGAAATTGAAACTGTGATTAAAAATATTCCAACAAACAAAAGCCCAGGACCAGATGGCTTCACAAGTGAATTATATCCAACATATAGAGAAGAGCTAACACCTATCCTTCTCAAACTCTTGCAAGATATAGCACAGGGAGGAACACTCCCAAAGTCACTCTACAAGGCCACCATCACCCTGATACCAAAACCAGACAGAGATGTCACAAAAAAAGAAAACTACAGGCCAATATCACTGATGAACATAGATGCAAAAATCCTCAACAAAATACTAGCAAGCAGAATCCAACAGCACATTAAAAGGATCATACACCATGATGAAGTGGGGTTTATCCCCGGAATGAAAGGATTCTTCAATCTATGCAAATCAACCAATGTGATACACCATATTAACAAATTGAAGGAGAAAAATCATGCGATCATCTCAATAGATGCAGAAAAACCTTTTGACAAAATTCAACACCGATTTATGATAAAAACTCTCCAGAAAGTAGGCATAGAGGGAACCTACCTCAACATAATAAAGCCATATATGACAAACCCACAACCAACATCATTCTCAATGGTGAAAAACTGAAACCATTTCCACTAAGATCAGAAACAAGACAAGGTTGCCCACTCTCACCACTAATATTCAACATAGTTTTGGAAGCTTTAGCCATAGCAATCAGAGAAGAAAAAGAAATAAAAAGAATCCAAATGGGAAAAGAAGAAGTAAAACTGTCACTGTTTGTAGATGTCATGATACTATACAGAGAGAATCCTAAAGATGCTCCCAGAAAACTACTAGAGCTAATCAATGAATTTGGTAAAGTAGCAGGATACAAAATTAATGCCCAGAAATCTCTTGCATTCCTATACACTAATGATGAAAAATCTGAAAGAAAAATTAAGGAAGCACTCCGATTTACCTCTGCAACAAAAAGAACAAAATACCTAGGAATAAGCCTACCTAAGGAGACAAAAGATCTGTATGCAGAAAACTATAAGACACTGATGAAAGAAGTTAAACATGATACAAACAGATGGAGAGATATACCATGTTCTTGGATTGGAAGAATCAACATTGTGAAAATGACTATACTACCCAAAGCAATCTACAGATTCAGTGCAATCCCTAACAAACTACCAATGGCATTTTTTACGGAACTAGAACAAAAAAATTTCACAATTTGTATGGAAACACAAAAGGCCCCGAATAGCCAGAGCAATCTTGAGAAAGGAAAACGGAGCTGGAGGAATCATGCTTCCTGACTTCAGACTATACTACAAAGCTACAGTAATGAAGACAGTATGGTACTGGCACAAAAACAGAAATATAGATCAATGGAACAGCATAGAAAGCCCAGAGATAAAGCTACGCACATATGGTCACCTTATCTTTGATAAAGGAGGCAAGAATATACAATGGAGAAAAGACAGCCTCTTCAATAAACGGTGCTGGGATAACTGGACAGCTACATGTAAAAGAATGAAATTAGAACACTCCCTAATACCATACACAAAAATAAACTCAAGATGGATTAAAGACCTAAATGTAAGGCCAGACACTATAAAACTCTTAGAGGAAAACATAGGCAGAACACTCTATGACATAAATCACAGCAAGATTCTTTTTGACCCACCTCCTAGAGAAATGGAAATAAAAACAAAAATAAACAAATGGGACCTAATGAAACTTAAAAGCGTTTGCACAGCAAGGGAAACCATAAACAAGACGAAAAGACAACCCTCAGAATGGGAGAAAATATTTGCAAATGAAGCAACTGACAAAGGATTAATCTTCAAATTATACAAGCAGCTCATGCAGCTCAATATCAAAAAAACAAACAACCTAATCCAAAAATGGGCTGAATTCTAAATAGACATTTCTCCAAAGAAGATATACAGATTGCCAACAAACACATGAAAGGATGCTCAACATCACTAATCATTAGAGAATTGCAAATCAAAACTACAATGAGGTATCACCTCACACCAGTCAGAATGGCCATCATCAGAAAACCTACAAACAGTAAATGCTGGAGAGGGTATGGTGAAAAGGGAACCCTCCTACACTGTTGGTGGGAATGTAAATTGATACAGCCACTATGGAGAACAGTATGGACGTTCCTTAAAAAACTAAAAATAGAACTACCATATTATCTAGCAATCCCACTACTGGGCCTATACCCTATAAAAACCATAACTCAAAAAGAGTCATGCACCACAATGTTCATTGCAGCACTATTTACAATAGTCAGGACATGGAAGCAACTTAAGTGTCCATCGACAGATGAATGGATAAAGAAGATGTGGCACATATATACAATGGAATATTACTCAGCCATAAAAAGAAACAAAATTGAGTTATTTGTAGTGAGGTGGATGGACCTACAATCTGTCATACACAGTGAAGTAAGTCAGAATGAGAAAAACAAATACTATATGCTAACACATATATGTGGAATCTAAAAAAAAACTGGTTCTGAAGAACACTGGGGCAGGACAGGAATAAAGATGCAGACGTAGAGAATGGACTTGAGGACACAGGGAGGAGGAAGGGTAAGCTGGGACGAAGTGAGAGAGTGGCATTGACATATACACACTACCAAATGTAAAATAGATAGCAAGTGGCAAGCACCCGCATAGCACAGGGAGATCAGCTCGGTGATTTGTGATCACCAAGAGGGAGGGTGGAAGGGAGATACAAGAGGGAGGGGATATGAGGATATAAGTATACGTATAGCTGATTCACTTTGTTCTACAGTAGAAACTAACAGAACAATGTAAAGCAATTATACTTCAATAAAGATATATATTTTTTAAATCTAATGGAAGTGTGTAAAAAGACCACTGGAACCAGGTTGATACGGTTAGTACTGATAAGAGATGGGTAATTTCAGCATGAAAAAGAATAATTAGTACAATTAATAGAAACACTGAATGTACAATAATCCATGAACTCATAATAATACTTAAAAACATATCTATCTATATAAATAGATATAGACAGACACAGATATAAAGAGAGACAATGTGTTCAAACAAACAAAATAAAAGAGAAAAAATAAAATTTCTCGTTTTCATTGGAGGTACCTGAAGCACCAACCCTTTACTATAAAAAATTTGTAATTAAATGGAAAAATTAAAATTCAGGGTGTTTTGGAATGAATTGTATCCCCTCAAAATTGATAAATTGAAGCCCTAAGCCTCCATACCTTAGAATGTGACTGTATTACAAGACAGGGCTTTTAAAGAGGTAAAAAAGGTTAAATGAAGTCATCAGCGTGGGGCTCTAAGCCAATAGGACTAGTGTTCTTATAAGAAGAGAAAGAGAAACCAGATGTGCAAGAGCACAAAGAAAAGGCCATGTGAGGACATGGTGAGAAGACTGCCATTTGCAAGCCAGGGAGACAGTGCTCAGGAGAAATCAAATCTGCTGACATCTAGGTCTTGGACTTGCAGCCTCCAGAGCTGTGACAAAAAAAAAATTTAAGAGTGTTTTTAAGCCACTGAGTGTGTGGTAATAATTTGTTACGGCAGCTCTGGCCAACTAATACACAAGGTAACTAAAAAACTCTAGTCATTAAGGGCAAATTTGTCTTTACAGTATCATTCCAGATAGCAAATTATAAAAGAAACTACAAAATTAGAAAATTACCATGATTTTGCAACCCCAGATGAAATAATGATTCAGGAAATGATCATCAGTGGATACTAAAATCATGAGAAAAGTTGATGGGGAAATTTACAATAGAATAACCTGGTTGGGACCACCTGCATCCCTCAACATATCTCCATCACTAAAGTGGAACAAGCAGACATTATGTGTGCCCTGATGTGATACGACATTAAGTACACAGCAGTAGCTTTGAAATATTTTTGTCAAAAAGATAAACCTAAATTGAATTATGTTTTTGGCTTTCATTTCCAGTTCTCAGAAAATACACTAGATGCAGGTCTATATTCAGTAAGACCATGAGGGAGCATTCAGACAAGCTCAGAATGTAGGACATTCTGCCCATCAATTGTTTTGGTTTTTTTACTTAGTTGACTGGGGTTAAGGGAGTGGGAGATTGGGCTGTATATATAAGGGACCCTTTGGATTCTGGGGTGGGGGGGAAAGACATCAGTGAAAAACTGGTAAAATTCAAATGAAGTGTATAGTTTGTACCAATACTAACTTCTTCCTTTGGATCATTAAACTATGGTTAGGTAAGATGGTAACATTAGAGGAAGGTGAGTGAAGGCTGTTCTGCAACTTTCTGTAATATTTTGCAATGTTTCAATAACTAAAATTATCTCAAATTTGAAAGTGAAGAAAAAAAAAAAGAGAGAGAGACACAATAAACGCAAAGTGCACAGTGTATTTGACTCCTGATTTGAACATATCACCTGCAAAGGGACATTTTTAAAGACAATCTGGGAAATTCAAATATGAATTCAGCATTAGATACTTAATTTTTTAGTTATGATAATGGTATTATGAATGTAGAAGAACAAATTATTTTCGAAAAAAAAAAAACAAACACAAGGGACTTCCCTGGTGGTCCAGTGGTTAAGACTCCACGCTTCCACTGCAGGGTGCACGGGTTTGATCCCTAGTCAGGGAAGTTCCACATGCCACATGGTGTGCCCAAAAAACAAATAAATAAATAAAATAAATAAAATAATAATAATATAAAGGGGACTTCCCTGGTGGATCAGTGGTTAAGAATCTGCCTGCCAATGCAGGGGACACGGGTTTGATCCCTGGTCCAGGAAGATCCTACATGTGACAGAGCAAGTAAGCCCATGTGCCACAACTACTGAAACCTGAGCACTCCAGGGCCTGCGTGCTGCAATTACTGAAGCCTGTGCACCTAGAGCCCGTGCTCCACAACAAGAGAAGCCACTGCAATGAGAAGCCCTCGCACCGCAACGAAGAGTAGCCCCCGCTCGCCACAACTAGAGAAAGCCTGCGCTCAGTAAAAAACACCCAATGTGGGCTTCCCTGGTGGCGCAGTGGTTGAGAATCTGCCTGCCAATGCAGGCGACACGGGTTCGAGCTCTGGTCTGGGAAGATCCCACATGCCGCGGAGCAACTAGGCCCATGAGCCACAATTACTGAGCCTGCGCATCTGGAGCCTGTGTTCCGCAACAAGAGAGGCCGCGATAGTGAGAGGCCCGCGCACCGTGATGAAGAGTGGCCCCCACTTGCCGCAACTAGAGAAAGCCCTTGCACAGAAACGAAGACCCAAAACAGCCATAAATAAATAAATAAATAAATAAATAAATAAACAAACAAACCCAAAGTTAAAAAAAAAAAACACCCAACGCAGCTAAAAATAAATTAAAAAAACAAACAAACAAACAAACACAGAAGTATTTAGAGATAAATGTTATGATGTCAAGGATTTGACTTTAAAATTCTACAGGAAGGAAAATTAAGCACTGATTATGTTTCACTGATATTGGTTGAATCCGGGGATGGGTATATGGGAGTTCATTATAACATCCTTTCCACATCTGTGTTTGTTTTTAAAAAGTTTATATTCTTTAACTTTTGCTTGGTCATACAACCAGAACAGATTTCTGGGCTCATTCTCAGCCCCGTTCTGCATCATCCCCTGGCCGTATGTTGTTGAGTGCCCCAACTGCTTCGTGACCAGTGAGGGCTGTCTGGCAGTCTCTGTGCCCACTATGAGGACTGCAGGGGAATCTCACAGGGGAATAAAGCAAAGCTTTTGCAACGAAAATGCAAGTGCTATGGGATTTTTATTATCTTAGCACACTACTGACAAACAAAATGTCAAATGCATCCATCATGTCGGTTGTGCTGACACAACAAAATACCTCATACTGGGTGACTTAAACAACAGAAATTTATTTTCTCAAAATTCTGGAGACTGGAAGTCCTAGATCAAGGCACCAGACAATTCAGTTCCTGGGGAGAGCTCTCTTCCTGGCTTGCAAACAGCCACCTTCTCAATAAGGGCTCTTGTGGCCTTTCCTCTGAGTGTACGTGGCGGGGCGGGGGGGGGGGGGTGGTGGAGAGAGAGAGAGAGAGATGGGGGGAGGGAGGGAGAAATGTGTCTCTCTTCCTCTTCTTATGAAGCCACCAGTCCTACTGGATTAGGGTCCATCCCTCATGACTTCATTTAACCTTAATTACTTCTTAAAGGTCCTATCTCCAAATATAGTCACCTTGGGGTTTAGGACTGCAACAAATGAATTTAGTGGTCACAATTCAGTCCATAGCACATGTCAATGGAATATTTGTTCTAACTCTCCCTCCACCACCAAGGGTGAGGGGACGAACATCTCTGAATGACCAAGCATGGCTCAGTATTTTAATATACGAACATGGAGGAAGAGATAATTACATAAAAATGATTATTTCAGTATCTAACAGACATATTAAATAATAGAACTACTTAGTTGATGAATAAGTATGACTTTGGTTGACCGAGTTTTACCTTTCATAAGTTTTCTTGTTGCCCCTGTTCTGAATCCCAATTGGATAAATGTAACACTTATTTGAGATGTGGTCTGTATATATAGAAACAACCAGACAATAAAACAAAGGTTAAAATAAGACAATAGCATGAAATTAAAGGGGAAAGATTTAGCAATTAAGAAACACTTCTAACAATGAAATCTATTAGAGCAGGGAAAGTTCTCCTGGGGGAAGTATAGAAGTCTTATGGACCAAGTCATTTCAAATAGACTAGACAAAATAATCAAAAACGGCATTAAGAGAACAGTCCCTCAAGAGAAAGATAGGGGTGGGAGGTTGATTAGATAATGTAATAGAGCTGTCACATCTTTAAATGTCCATGATTCTAGAATTCTATACGATTTTTAGACAGTTTGATCACCCAGTAGAGACTTTAATTTCATTTTTTATGGCATATTTAATAGGTGAACTACAGTGATCACACAGGCTTGGCCTGGCTTGCTCTCTGGGGCTTGGACTTCTGGCACTGCACTAACTACAGCTCTAACATAAACCTCAATGAAACCAATAATTACTAAGTAATCCCTGTGCAGAATTTCCATCAGACATCTAAGGCTCATATCAGCACTGTTAATGTAGAATGATTGAAATTTAAATCAGAAGTGTTTATCCAACACTGTGATGAGATAAAGTGACGTGAGACTGCTTATCATGATTAAGGCTGCAGATTGCAGGTTATTATTAGGATGAAAAAGGAATATGAAATAAATGGGAAGAAAAAAACAAACGTGGGTTCTCATTATCTGGGGGAAGAAAAAGATTGTATGTTGAATGCAATTAATGCACTAAAATGATTGTGGCATCCTCTTGTTTTCTCACATTAGTCACTTTTATAACTGAGGACCTGCATGGATATGACATAATGCCTCAGGGCCAAATGACTTTGACCAGGAGAACAAAAACAAAGTCCTGAGCTGTTTAAAACCTCTCACAAGGCTTTGTCTTTTAGATATGAAACTATTATTAGTGAGGAAAGTAAAAGTCAATGAGAAATTGCAATAAGGATAAAGGACTAACTCTGAACTACACTTTAAATCCGTATTTCAGAATGTATCTACAGAATAATTGTCCACACTTATATGAAAACGTCATCCCATGGAAATTTGTTTTTCCAAGACTTCCATAAACTGAAAGTTTAATGGTAAGTTATTTACTATAACATTTGCTGATGTATTCATAATTTTCTATTACTTTATAACCCAAAGTTATAAAGAATACTGCTGATGGTCAATCAATATGTACCTATTTACATTTATTAAATAGCACACATATAACTTATGACAGTCAATTTTTAGTTCTTTTATGTTCTCAACAGTTCACATATCTTTAATAATATTTGTGGATGTGCTTTTTTTCCCCAACTCGAATATGACTTCCTTTGGCTTAGGAATCTCATTTATCCAAACACCACCTTGTGTGATTAGATAGATAGATAGATAGATAGATAGGTAGACAGACAGATGGATATAGAGGTATAGAGGCATAGATATATGTATATGTAAGTATGTATCTATAGTTGTATCTATATAGATATATATACATATAGATAGCAGGCTCCAAAATGTAACACACATGAAAAGTTAAAAACGAGTCAAAACCAAAAACAACTATGATTTTTTTTCTTTTGAGTCAGTGATAATCATACTGTAGTGTGAAAATTTTTTTAAATGTACAACTTTTTAAAACCTTTGATTAAGTCCCACAATCAAGAGTCCCTTTTGCATAGCATTATGTACAGCAATTTTTTCTCACTTACTGTAGCTTTTATATCTTTTTGTTTGATTATGTTAACTAATTTACTCCCTTACATTAAAAGTATTCTGAATTTCTCCTAAAGGATTCCTTAATTATTTCAATTATAAACAATTTCAAAAATCTACTATGTGCCAGGCAAAGGAACACCCTCATGAAATACATATTCTAATGGGAGGAGAGACAAAAGATAAATAATTGAATAACATCATGCTAGGCAATGATAAGCTCTTTGAGGACTAATAAAGCAGTGTGACAGAGTATGCATCCATATGTCGGGTGTCAAGAAACACCTCCCTGATGGGCAGATGTATAAATAAAGTGAGCAAAGGAAACCAGGAAAATATCTGGCAGAACAGGGGTTCAACAAAAGGACAGTAAATGCAAAGGCCATGGGTGGGTGTAAAGTTGGCAAGTATAAACAACAGTAAGGGGTCCCGTATGACTGAAGGGCAGAGTGTGAGGCTGTGAACGTGAAGACTGAAGTCAGGAAGTCTGCTCATGTGGACCTTGTAGAATGAAGGGAGGAGACCAGGATATGAGGAAGACAGGAAGGGGATCTGTCCCCAGTCAAATCGCATGAGTGCTTCAAATATGTCTATGCATAAGTACACATAAGGTCAAAACTGGGTTGACTCATACATTTTCCACCTATTCAGCACTGACTCTTTCTGGTGAACAAGGGCATGTGTAATAAACCTATAAATCAATTACAAAGAAGGACACTGTTGAAAGCTGACTCTACAATCAATATTAATGTCTAATGCAGTTTTAGAAAGCAAAAAGAGGAGGTAAGGAACTGAATAAAATGCAGGAGAACCTATTTGTTATTACTAATTATTAATACAGATCTTTGGAACAGAATTAGCTGTTGATATTTTTTAAATTCCTGAGTACTCTCTATAGCAGAATTAATAACCATATATGTTTACCTTTTTAGGACTGAGTTTAATTCAAAACATATATTGAAGTAGCTAAGAAGAACTTCTTCCTTAAGGAGAAAAAAAAAGGACACAGAAAACTAATTATATTGAAATATAGCTTTAAAGGAAATGTTTATATTGAATACAAGTCAAACAAATTAGGCAACTCTACTCTCCTATCTGCCTAACTCCTGGGGGCCACGGCAGCTATTCCTGAACTTTCAACATGCCATAAATACACCAGCCTTGCTTCTGTGGAAGTCATGGTGCCTACTTTAACTGTCTTGCCTATTTATGGCTGTGATCTTTTCCAGAATTGCTTTCTGGCTTTAAAAATCTTTTGTTAAATTGCCAGCTTACAATAAATCCTTTTGTTACCACTGTATTCCTAGGATTTACAAAGATCTTAAAATGGTCCTGGGTGGTCACCTTTCACAATAGTGCACCTAACATCACTGATTGTATATTTTCACCCGAAGGCCCTGGAAGGCATTTCTACTGAGATAATTATAAAAGAAAAAGACCAAAAAGTGAGCAAAATAATTTTATCAGCTTACTATATTGATTTCCTCCTTTAACATACTTTATTTTTATATTCTACAAATCACCATGACTTATACTATTATTACCCCTGTACATTATATTAAGCATGATATATTCGAAAGTTTTGTGAGTAATTCATAAAATGACATTTGTCCCCTAGGAATGGAGCTATGTCATCTATGTTAAAAGTCACACAATTAAGTAAAAACCAAGAGAAAACACTCAATTTACTTAAAAAAGAAAAGCTACCTCTTTAAAAAATGTGCGCATCAGGTAATAATCTTGGCAGATGTTTTGAGGAAGTAATGACAGGATAGAAGAGAATGTGTGAAGACTGGAATCGGTGACACCATTTAGTTAAAGAGAAATGTAGTAACTGCACAGTGAGTGGCAACTGTGTAGACAGCACAACCAGTTGATCAGTATACACATTTTTAAAGCTACAGGTTGTGACTATTTATCTGGGGCATGTAAACCCAATTTTGAAACACACTATTATAAGGATAATGCATTTATCTCTGACGCAGTCGGGGTGTAATGCATAGTTCTTTATATGTGAGGAAGATGCCAGTTGACACCATCAGAGTTTGTAACTCAAAATCTCCTCCACTCTTAACATTTTGTCCTTAGGGCAAAAAGGTTGCATTTATAAGATCAATCACAAGAGTTACGCATTTCAGTTTCTATAGTGAAATCTGTTTCAACTTACTGGATGATGTCAACATCTAATACATGTTATTTCATATTTTGCTGAGAAAATTATAAAACTGACCCCAAATAATAACAAATGTATCTTGAACAGTGGCATATTACCATATCTATCTCAAGTTATGCTTTATCAGAATTCACCGAAGTAAGTAAAAACACGTAAGAGAAAGGGAAAAAAATGACTTAAATTCAGATCCTAATAGAAGTAAGTTCTGCCAAATAGAATGTGGAAAGAATCAGACAATGGAAAGGTGACTCTGATTCATGATTCCAGAAACAAGTGGAGCAGCTCTTAGGGGACCATGAATATCATGCTCTCCAAGAAGAGACTTCATGGGCAGTGGGTTCCTGTCAGCTACTCTTCAAGTAAGGTTTGTGGTTTGCACTTGGAAAAGACTTCTGTGCCAGGCAGAGAGAAACTGGGGCATGGCTGAAAGCTGGTTACTAATGAGGGCACATAGGGTAGGGAAAAAACAAAACAAAAAACATGGGACAGCAGCCCCTGCTGATTACTAAGTATACGAAAGAAACTCTAGCCATCGGAAACGATGCTTAGGGGTGTGAAATCCAGCTACTGTGTAACTGGGGTTAATAAATTAACTTCAATTCCTTACTAACATCAATTCCTGCATCTGAAAAACAGGAATGACAATAATAATACTTAGCTTGTGGATACTGCCTGGATTAACAGAGACATTGAGTGAAAAGCAGTAACATATATGAGATACACAGGAAGTGCTCAATAAATGTTAGTTTTGATCATTATTATTGATAATATCCATAATATGTGTAATGAAGCTTTTATTGCCCCTTTTCCAGCTTCATTCACTGACTATGTCATATGTTAGGCAATCTGACATATGACATAGCAAAATAAAGTGTAAACAAACTAATGTCTCTTCACCTGGGTTTGGGAGAACCAAATTAATCAAAACAAACTTTTGTAGAGCCCATATCAACTCCCAGAATTTTACTGTGCTTTTAAGAATGAGAAAAGAGAAAGATCTGTCAATGTTTAAAAAGATTCTTTAGTCTGAAAAAACGGGGTTACCCTGGAGACTCAGAATCACTGTCTTACCATGAAACCAATATCCTACAAGAAATATGAAACAACTTTAGAAAGTTTCTAGTTTGCCTTAACAGAACTCAAAATATTCTGCAGCTTTCACAAGAGAATGGTCATAATACACTAGGAAAGCTTGGATCAAGATTTTTTTTTTAAGATTTCCTTAAAATTAAAAAAAAATACATATGCATATATTTAAATACATATATATGTATATATATATTAATTTTTGTCCTTATGCTTCTTTTTCAACTAACAAATAGGATACTTTCATTATCCTCCACACTGTGACAAGGCAGTCTGTCAAAATTTCCTTGATTATATAAGTGCCTGTTTGGTTCTACTGAGCTTTTGATTACAACTGCATTCATTTTAGAGATCAATTTAAGTAAAGTTTTACTTAAATTCTAATATTGATTCTTCTCATTGAGGGTGATGACAGTCAAATTTTCTTTTGTATAATAATCAGTCTAAGGAATAAATAAATGCCACTCAATTATTTTTGTAATGCTCTTAGAATACGTCCTAAAATTTCTTTTCAAGTTGATTCAAGGTATTTTGTATTTTTTGTAAAGTAAATCGTTTTCCTCTTACAGAATTTTCTATCTAGTTGTCACCCCCAGGAAATGCTGCTAAATGAGACTTTTTCCTTTGCCCATCAATTGACACCTAGGGAACAATCTAAACCCCAAGGAGGTTTTTAGTATTTTTTTAATTTTTATTTTAAAGAGAACTTCAAGCAACAGGGGCCAAACCCTTCCTCCAGGCTTATTAAGTGTGGCAGAATTGGATGAAATACCACCAGTTTCTGTTGCACACCTGCAATTCTCCTTCTCCTATCCTTTTTCACTGACAGCTCAAAGCACACTGAAAATTGCTTCTTTCCTGGACATTTCTGAAACCTGAAGGCTTGCTGGAGCAACTCATGGTGATGGGACAAGAAGGGACAAAATGTGTGTGTGTGTGTGGGGGGGGGTGTCATGGTTAGCTGATAGGGGCCAAAGGGAGACCAAGCTACTGCTCTCCAAGGAAGTGATGCTGGGGCTTGAAACAAAGTTGAAAACTCTTCCCAAACACTCCTCTCTTTCCTGAGGAGCTACTTCATTAGCAGAGGCTCCCAAAGCATAAAAGCATAAGGAACCACTTTAGAGGCATCACTTTCTCAACCCTATCACATTTCATACAACCTTTTTTTTTTTCAGATTCATTTGATATTTTCTTGTTTTAATTTAATTTATTTTTAATAGAAGTATAGTTGATTTACAATGTTGTATTAGGGACCTAATTAAATTTAAAAGCTTTTGCACAGTAAAGGAAACTGTAAACAAAACAAAAAGACAACCTACAGAATGGGAGAAAATATTTGCAAACAATGCGACTGACAAGGGATTAATCTCCAAAATATATGTACAAATATATACAAATAGCTCATATAGCTCAATATCAAACAAACAAACAAAAAAAAGAAAAAAGCCAGCCCAATCAAAAAACTGGGCAGAAGATCTAAATAGACATTTCTCCAAAGAAGACATACAGATGGTCAAAAGGCACATGAAAAGATGCTCAACATCGCTAATTATAAGAGAAATTCAAATCAAAACTACAACGAGGTATCACCTCACACCGGTCAGAATGGCCATCATCAAAAAGTCCACAACCTATCATTTAACACTTGCCATGTCTCCTATCTTTCTTTTGACCATGCGTTTCAGATTTAGGTGTCCCCAAAAGACTTTTAATGGCCTTTCCCCACTCAGGTCCCTCACCTGAATCCAGGTGTCAATCAGAGTATAACTGGGTTTAAGTGAGTCTTTTACACTGTGCTTAGAGTACTGCTTGGAACATAGTAAATATACAGTTAAATTAATAAAGGTGGAAAGAAAGTTATCCAGGCTTTATCCCACACAGGAAAAAACCTAGTCATCCTATTTCTGCTCTGGACAAGAGAATGCAAGAGACATCATAATAATAAGCTCTAAAATAAGCTTTAACTTGGAATAGCGGAAGGACCACACATGACGACTGGCAAATAAAGTGCCTTTATTCTGACAAAATTTTATAAGAGAGTGAGGACCAGAGCACTTGCCAGGAAAGTAAGTTTTATGTATTTATCTATTATAGTTTCTTTTTACAGATCTAATTAACAGCTTACTCACAACTGAGCTCAAATTAATATTTAAATTACATTTCCATCTAGTTAATTTTGGTTTGATTTTTATTTTTTTCTTCACGTGAACTTTATATTTTTGAACACTTTTCAAATAGTAAACCAACTGTTACAGTACCATTTAATGATTTTTTAAAAATAAATATTGATTTGAAATGCCAAGTTTAAGATATTCTGAATCTATTTCTGAGTCTTCTGCTCTGATTAACTTTTCTTTCTGTTTCTATGATAGTATTATTTTAAGAACATAATCTCTTAATTTCATAAATTGCATTAATAATTAGCCCTTAATTTAGCCTATCCAGTAGGACATGTTTTTAAATGTGCCCTTGTCTTGCCAGTTTTTCTTACTCTTTAACCTTAATGTAGAGAACAAGTCTTAATCACCTTTAACCATATTTAGTGCCCTGCACATATATATGTGGTACGGAACTAAATTTTGGAAAAATATAAGTAAATAACATAAAAATGTAAGTTAAATAAATATGTATATATTTAATACACATTTTTTCATTGATGTGAAATTTCATATTCATTATGTGAAATAAGTAATGTTATTTCTTTATGAAGATTCATACAAAGGTATAAAAACTTGTATAAACTAGGTATGTAATACTAGTTCTTTGAATATCAGGTAAAGATAAAATATTTTATTCTAGGAAGTATGTTTACTATTGATGTATATTAGCACACAGTCAAGAAGGCTTTGGGTTTCAGTTTAAAGTTAATTTTAAAAAAAGACACAGTGTGGGACGTTCAAGATGGCGGAGGAGTAAGACGTGGAGATCACCTTCCTCCCCACAAATACATCAAAACTACATCTACATGTGGAACACTCCTACAGTACACCTACTGAACGCTGGCAGAAGACCTCAGACTTCCCCAAAGGCAAGAAACTCCCCACGTACCTGGGTAGGGCAAAAGAAAAAAGAAAAAACAGAGACAAAAGAATAGGGACAGGACCTGCACCAGTGGGAGGGAGCTGTGAAGGAGGAAAAGTTTCCACACACTAGGAAGCCCCTTCACTGGCGGAGACGGGGGTTGTGCAGGGGTGAAGCTTCAGAGCCACGGAGGAGAGCGCAGCCACAGGGGTGCGGAGGGCAAAGCGGAGAGACTCCCGCACAGAGGATCAGTGCTGACCAGCACTCACCAGCCCGAGAGGCTTGTCTGCTCACCCGCCAGGGCGGGTGGGGCTGGAGCTGAGGCTTGGGCTTCGGTCGGATTGCAGGGAGAGGACTGGGGTTGGCAGCGTGAACACAGCCTGAAGGGGCTAGTGCGCCACAGCTAGCCGGGAGGGAGCCCAGGAAAAAGTCTTGAACTGCCTAAGAGGCAAGAGACCATTGTTTCGCGAGGAGAGGGGATTCAGAGCACCACCTAAATGAGCTCCAGAGACACACAGAGCCGCGGCTATCAGTGCGGGACCCCAGAGACGGGCATGAAACACTAAGGCTGCTGCTGCAGCCACCAAGAGGCCTGTGTGCAAGTACAGGTCACTATCCAAACCTCCCCTCCAGGAGCCTGTGCAACCCGCCACTGCCAGGGTCCCATGATCCAGGGACAACTTCCCTGGAAGAACACATGGCACACCTCAGGCTGTTGCAACGTCACACCGGCTTCTGCCTTCGCAGGCTTGCCCCGCATTCTGTACCCATCACTCCCCTCCACCTGGGTGAGCCAGAGCCCCCTAATCAGCCGCTTTTTAAACTCCTCCTGTCTGGTCAAACAACAGACGCCAGAGGGCGATCTACATGCAGAGGCAGGGCCAACACTAAAGCAGAACCGCAGGAGCTGTGCAAACAAAGAAAGGGAAATTTCTCCCAGCAGCCTCAGAAGCCGCAGATTAAATCTCCACAATCAACTTGATGTACTCTGCATCTGTGGAATACCTGAATATACAAAAAATCATCCCAAAAATGAGGCGGTGGACTTTGGGAGCAACTGTAGAATTGGGGTTTGCTTTCTGCATCTAATTTGTTTCTTTATCATGTTTATCATAGTTTAGTATTTAGAGATTATTGTCATTGGTTGATTTGTTTATTGATTTCGTTGCTCTCTTCCTTTATTTTATATATATATATATATAATTTTTTTTCCTTTTTCTCTTTTTGTGAGTGTGTATGTGTATGCTTCTTTGTGTGATTTTGTCTGTATAGGTTTGCTTTTACCACTTGTCCTAGGTTTCTCTCTGTCCGTTTTTATTTTATTTTATTTTATTTATTTTCTTAGTATAGTTTTTAGCACTTGATATTATTGCTGGATTTGTTTATTGGTTTCCTTGTTCTCTTATTTCCTTTCTTTTTTTATTACTTTTAAAAATTTTAATAAATTTTTTAATTTTTCATTTAAAAACTTTATTTATTTTATTTTATTTTATTTTTTCTTTCTTTCTTTTTCTCCATTTTCTTCTGAGCCATGTGGCTGACAGGGTCTTGGTGCTCTGGCCGGGTGTGAGGCCTGAGCCTCTGAGGTGGGAGAGCTGAGTTCAGGACACTGGACCACCAGAGACCTCCCGACCCCACATAATATCAATCAGTGAGAGTTCTCCCAGAGATCTCTGTCTCAACACTAAGACCCAGCTCCATTCAATGACCAGTGGGCTCAAGTGCTGGACAACCCATGGCAAACAACTAGCAAGACAGGAACACAACCACACCAATTAGCAGAGGGGCTGCCTAAAATCATAATAAGTTCACAGACACCACAAAACACACCGCCAGACATGGTCCTGCAACCAGAAAGACAAGATCCAGCCTCATCCACCGGAACACAGGCACCAATCCCCTCCACCAGGAAGCCTACGCAACCCACTGAACCAACCTTACCCACTGGGAGCAGACAGCAAAAACAATGGGAATACGAACCTGCAGCCTGCAAAAAGGAAATTCCAAACACAGTTAAGTTAAGCAAAATGAGAAGACAGAGAAATACCCTGCAAATGAAGGAGCAAGGTAAAAACCCACCAGACCAAACAAATGAAGAGGAAACAGGCAGTCTACCTGAAAATGAATTCAGAGTAAGGATAGAAAAGATGATCCAAAATCTTGTAAATAGAATGGAGAAAATACAAGAAACGTTTAATAAGGACCTGGAAGAACTAGAGAGCAAACAAACAATGATGAAACACAAAATAAATGAAATTTGAATTTCTCTACAAGGAATCAATAGCAGAAAAACTGAGTCAGAAGAACAGATAAGTGACCTGGAAGATAAAGTAGTGGAAATAACTACCACAGAGCAGAATAAAGAAAAAAGAATGAAAAGACTTGAGGACAGTCTCAGAGAGCTCTGGGAAAACATTAAACACACCAACATTTGAATTATAGGGGTCCTAGAAGAAGAAGAGAAAAAGAAAGGGTCTGAGAAAATATTTGAAGAGATTATAGTTGAAAACATCCTTATTATGGGAAAGGAAATAGTCAAGTCCAGGAAGCGCAGAGAGTCCAATACAGGATAAATCCAAAGAGAAACATGCCAAGACATATATTAATCAAACTATCAAAAATTAAATACAAAGAAACATATTAAAAGCAGCAAGGGAAAAGCAACAAATAACACGCAGGGGAATCCCCATAAGGATAAGAGCTGATCTTTCAGCAGAAACTCTGCAAGCCAGAAGGGAGTGGCAGGACATATTTAGAGTGATGAAAGGGAAAAAATTATAACCAAGATTACTCTACCCAACAAGGATCTCATTCAGACTCGACGGAGAAATTAAAACCTTTACAGACAAGCAAAAGCTAAGGGAATTCAGCACCACCAAACCAGCTTTACAACCAATGCTAAAGGAAGTTCTCTAGGTAGGAAACACAAGAGAAGGAAAACACCTACAATAACAAACACAAAATATTTAAGAAAATGGGAATAGGAACATACATATCGATAATTACCTTAAATGTAAATGGATTAAATGCTCCCACCAAAAGACACAGACTGGCTGAATGGATACAAAAACAAGACCCATATATATGCTGTCTACAAGAGACACATACAGACTGAAAGTGAGGGGATGGAAAAAGATATTCCATGCAAATGGAAATCAAAAGAAGGCTGGAGTAGCAATTCTCATATCAGACAAAATAGACTTTAAAATACACTATTACAAGAGACAAAGAAGGACACTACATAATGATCAACAGATCAATTCAAGAAGAAGATATAACAACTGTAAATATTTATGCACCCAACATAGGAGCACCTCAGTACATAAGGCAAATGCTAACAGCCATAAAAGGGGAAATCGACAGTAACACAATAATAGTAGGGGACTTTAACACCCCACTTTCACCAGTGGATAGATCATCCAAAATGAAAATAAATAAGGAAACACGAGCTTTAAATCACATATTAAACAAGATGAACTTAATTGATTTTTATAGGACATTCCATCCAAAAACAACAGAATACACTTTCTTCTCAAGTGCTCGTGGAACATTCTCCAGGATAGAACATATCTTGGGTCATGAATCAAGCCTTGGTAAATTTAAGAAAATTGAAATCATATCAAGTGTCTTTTCCAACCACAACATTATGAGACTAGATATCAATTTCTGGAGGAAAAAAATCTGTAAAAAACACAAACACATGGGGGCTAAACAATATGTTACTAAATAACCAAGAGATGACTGAAGAAATCAAAAAGAAAATCAAAAAATACCTAGAAGCAAATGACAATGAAAACACGATGACCCAAACATATGGGATGCAGCAAAAGCTGGTCTAAGAGGGAAGTTTATAGAAATACAATCCTACCTCAAGAAACAAGAAACACCTCAAATAAGCAACCTAATCTTACACCTAAAGCAATTAGAGAAAGAAGAAAAAAAAAAAAAAAACCCAAGTTAACAGAAGGAAAGAAATCATAAAGATCAGATCAGGAATAAATGACAAAGACATGAAGAAAATGATAGGAAACATCAATAAAACTAAAAGCTGGTTCTTTGAGAAGGTAAACAAAATTGATAAACCATAATCCAGACTCATCATGAAAAAAAGGGAGAAGACTCAAATCAATAGAATTAGAAATGAAAAAGGAGAAGTAACAACTGACACTGCAGAAATACAAAGGATCATGAGAGATTAGCACAAGCAACTGTATGCCAATAATATGGAAAATCTGGAAGAAATGGAGAAATTCTTAGAAAAGCATAACCTTCCAAGACTGAACCAGGAAGAAACAGAAAATTTGAAAAGACCAATCACAAGCACTGAAATTGAAACTGTGATTAAAAATCTTCCAACAAACAAAAGCCTAGGACCAGATGGTTTCACAGGCAAATTCTATCAAACATTTAGAGAAGAGCTAACACCTATCCTTCTCAAACTCTTCCAAAATATAGCAGAGGGAGGAACACTCCCAAACTCATTCTACGAGGCCACCATCACCCTGATACCAAAACCAAACAGAGATGTCACAAAGAAAGAAAACTACAGGCCAATGTCACTGATGAACATAGATGCAAAAATCCTCAACAAAATACTAGCAAGCAGAATCCAACAGCACATTAAAAGGATCATACACCATGATGAAGTGGGTTTTATCCCCGGAATGCAAGGATTCTTCAATCTATCCAAATTAATCAATGTGATACACCATATTAACAAATTGAAGGAGAAAAACCACATGATAATCTCAATAGATGCAGAAAAAGCTTTCGACAAAATTCAACACCCATTTATGATAAAAACTCTCCAGGAAGTAGGCATAGAGGGAACCTACCTCAACATAATAAAGGCCATATATGACAAACCCACAGCCAACATCGTTCTCAATGGTGAAAAACTGAAACCGTTTCCACTAATATCAAAAACAAGACAAGGTTGCCCACTCTCACCACTATTATTCAACATAGTTTTGGAAGTTTTAGCCATAGCAATCAGAGAAGAAAAGGAAATGAAAGGAATCCAAATCGGAAAAGAAGAAGTAAAACTGTCAGTGTCTGTAGATGACATGATACTACACATAGAGAATCCTAAAGATACTACCAGAAAACTACTAGGACTAATCAATGAATTTGATAAAGTAGCAGGATACAAAGTTAATACACAGAAATCTCTTGCATTCCTATACACTTATTGTGAAAAATCTGTAAGAGAAATTAAGGAAGCACTCCCATTTACCATTGCAACAAAAATAATAAAATGCCTAGGAATAAACCTACCTAAGGAGACAAAAGACCTGTATGCAGAAAACTATAAGACACTGATGAAAGAAATTAAAGATGACACAAACAGATGGAGAGATATACCACGTTCTTGGATTGGAAGAATCAACATTGTGAAAATGACTCTACTACCCAAAGAAGTCTACAGATTAAATGCAATCCCTATCAAACTAGCACTGGCATTTTTCACAGAACTGGAACAAAAAATTTCACAATTTGTATGGAAACACAAAAGACCCCAAATAGCCAAAGCCATCATGAGAAAGAAAAACAGAGCTGGAGGAATCAGGCTCCGTGATTTCAGACTATACTACAAAGCTACAGTAATCAAGTCAGTATGGTACTGGCACAAAAACAGAAATGTAGATCAATGGAACAGCATAGAAAGCCCAGAGATAAAGCTACGCACATATGGTCACCTTATCTTTGATAAAGGAGGCAAGAATATGCAATGGAGAAAAGACAGCATCTTCAATAAGTGGTGCTGGGAAAACTGGACAGCTACTGTAAAAGAATGAAATTTGAACACTTCCTAACACCATGCAAAAAAATAAACTCAAAATGGATTAAAGACCTAAATGTAAGGCCAGGCACTATATTACTCTTAGAGGAAAACATAGGTGGAACACTCTATGACATAAATCACAACAAGATCCTTTTTAACCCACCTCCTAGAGAAATGGAAATAAAAACAGGAGATTAACCAAGATGGCGGAGTAGAAGGACGTGCTCTCACTCCCTCTTGCGAGAGCACCAGAATCACAACTGGCTGCTGGACAATCATTGACAGGAAGACCCTGGACTTCACCAAGGAGGATACCCCACGTCCAAGGACAGAGGAGAAGCCACAGTGAGACGGTAGGAGGGGCACAGTCAGAGTAAAATCAAACCCCATAACTGCTGGGTGGGTGACTCACAGACTGGCGAACACTTATACCACAGAAGTCCACCCACTGGAGTAAAGGTTCTGAGCCCCACGTCAGGCTTCCCAACCTGGGGGTCAGGCAACGGGAGGAGGAATTCCTAGAGAATCAGACTTTGAAGCCTAGTGGGAATTGGATTGCAGGACTTTGACGGGACTGGGGGAAACAGAGACCCCACTCTTGGAGGGCACACACAAAGTAATGTGTGCATCAGGACCCAGGGGAAGGAGCAGTGAGCCTGGGGGAGACTGAACCAGACCTACCTGCTGGTGTTGGGGGGTCTCCTGCAGAGGCGAGTGGTGGCTCTGTTTCACCGTGGGGATAAGGACACTGGCAGCAGAGGTTCTGGGAAGTTCTCCTTGGCGTGAGCCCTCCCAGAGTCTGCCATTAACCCCACCAAAGAGCACGGGTAGGCTCCAGTGTTGGGTTGCCTCAGGCAAAACAGCCAACAGGGAGGGAACCCAGCCCCACCCATCAACAGTCAAGTGGATTAAGGTTTTACTGAGCTCTGACCGCCACAGCAACAGGAGGGAACCCAGCCCCACCCATCAACAGTCAAGTGGATTAAGGTTTTACTGAGCTCTGACCGCCACAGCAACAGTCAGCTCTACCCACCACCAGAGCCTCCCATCAAGCCTCTTAGATAGCCTCAACCACCAGAGGGCAGACAACAGAAGCAAGAAAAACTATAATCCTGCAGCCTGTGGACCAAAAACCACAGTTACAGAAAGATAGAGAAGATGAAAAGGCAGAGGGCTATGTACCAGATGAAGGAACAAGAAAAAACCCCAGAAAAACAACTAAATGAAGTGGAGATAGGCAACCTTCCAGAAAAAGAATTCAGAATAATGATAGTGAAGATGATCCAGGACCTTGGAATAAGAATGGAGGCAAAGATTGAGAAGATGCAAGAAATGATTAACAAAGACCTAGAAGAATTAAAGAACAAACAAACAGAGATGACCAATACAATAACTGAAATGAAAACTACACTAGAAGGAATCAATAGCAGAATAACAGAGGCAGAAGAACGGATAAGTGACCTGGAAGACAGAATGATGGAATTCACTGCTGCGGAACAGACTAAAGAAAAAAGAATGAAAAGAAATGAAGACAGCCTAAGAGACCTCTGGGACAACATTAAACGCAACAACATTCGCATTATAGGGGTCCCAGAAGGAGAAGAGAGAGAGAAAGGACCAGAGAAAATATTTGAAGAGATTATAGTCGAAAACTTCCCTAACATGGGAAAGGAAATAGCCACCCAAGTCCAGGAAGCGCAGAGAGTCCCATACAGGATAAACCCAAGGAGAAATACGCCGAGACACATAGTAATCAAAGTGGCAAAAATTAAAGACAAAGAAAAATTATTGAAAGCAGCAAGGGAAAAACGACAAATAACATACAAGGGAACTCCCATAAGGTTAACAGCTGATTTCTCAGCAGAAACTCTGCAAGCCAGAAGGGAGTGGCATGATATACTTAAAGTGATGAAAGGGAAGAACCTACAACCAAGATTACTCTACCCGGCAAGGATCTCATTTAGATTTGATGGAGAAATCAAAAGCTTTACAGACAAGCAAAAGCTAAGAGAATTCAGCACCACCAAACCAGCTCTACAACAAATGCTAAAGGAACTTCTCTAAGTGGGAAACACAAGAGAAGAAAAGGACCTACAAAAACAAACCCAAAACAATTAAGAAAATGGTCATAGGAACATACATATCGATTATTACCTTAAACGTGAATGGATTAAATGCCCCAACCAAAAGACATAGACTGGCTGAATGGATACAAAAACAAGACCCATCTATATGCTGTCTACAAGAGACCCACTTTAGACCTAGGGACACATACAGACTGAAAGTGAGGGGATGGAAAAAGATATTCCATGCAAATGGAAATCAAAAGAAAGCTGGAGTAGCTATACTCATATCAGATAAAATAGACTTTAAAATAAAGAATGTTACAAGAGACAAGGAAGGACACTACATAATGATCCAGGGATCAATCCAAGAAGAAGATATAACAATTATAAATATATATGCACCCAACATAGGAGCACCTCAATACATAAGGCAACTGCTAACAGCTATAAAAGAGGAAATCGACAGTAACACAATAATAGTGGGGGACTTTAACACCTCACTTACACCAATGGACAGATCATCCAAAATGAAAATAAATAAGGAAACAGAAGCTTTAAATGACACAATAGACCAGATAGATTTAATTGATATATATCGGACATTCCATCCAAAAACAGCAGATTACACGTTCTTCTCAAGTGCGCACGGAACATTCTCCAAGATAGATCACATCTTGGGTCACAAATCAAGCCTCAGTAAATTTAAGAAAATTGAAATCATATCAAGCATCTTTTCTGACCACAACGCTATGAGATTAGAAATGAATTACAGGGAAAAAAACGTAAAAAGGACAAACACATGGAGGCTAAACAATACGTTACTAAATAACCAAGAGATCACTGAAGAAATCAAAGAGGAAATCAAAAAATACCTAGAGACAAATGACAATGAAAACACGACGACCCAAAACCTATGGGATGCAGCAAAAGCAGTTCTAAGAGGGAAGTTTATAGCTATACAAGCCTACCTAAAGAAACAAGAAAAAGCTCAAGTAAACAATCTAACCTTACACCTAAAGAAACTAGAGAAAGAAGAACAAACAAAACCCAAAGTTAGCAGAAGGAAAGAAATCATAAAGATCAGAGCAGAAATAAATGAAATAGAAACAAAGAAAACAATAGCAAAGATCAATAAAACTAAAAGTTGGTTCTTTGAGAAGATAAACAAAATTGATAAGCCATTAGCCAGACTCATCAAGAAAAAGAGGGAGAGGACTCAAATCAATAAAATCAGAAATGAAAAAGGAGAAGTTACAACAGACACCGCAGAAATACAAAGCATCCTAAGAGACTACTACAAGCAACTTTATGCCAATAAAATGGACAACCTGGAAGAAATGGACAAATTCTTAGAAAGGTATAACCTTCCAAGACTGAACCAGGAAGAAATAGAAAATATGAACAGACCAATCACAAGTAATGAAATTGAAACTGTGATTAAAAATCTTCCAACAAACAAAAGTCCAGGACCAGATGGCTTCACAGGTGAATTCTATCAAACATTTAGAGAAGAGCTAACACCCATCCTTCTCAAACTCTTCCAAAAAATTGCAGAGGAAGGAACACTCCCAAACTCATTCTATGAGGCCACCATCACCCTGATACCAAAACCAGACAAAGACACTACAAAAAAAGAAAATTACAGACCAATATCACTGATGAATATAGATGCAAAAATCCTCAACAAAATACTAGCAAACAGAATCCAACAACACATTAAAAGGATCATACACCACGATCAAGTGGGATTTATCCCAGGGATGCAAGGATTCTTCAATATACGCAAATCAATCAATGTGATACACCATATTAACAAATTGAAGAATAAAAACCATATGATCATCTCAATAGATGCAGAAAAAGCTTTTGACAAAATTCAACACCCATTTCTGATAAAAACTCTCCAGAAAGTGGGCATAGAGGGAACCTACCTCAACATAATAAAGGCCATATATGACAAACCCACAGCAAACATCATTCTCAATGGTGAAAAACTGAAAGCATTTCCTCTAAGATCAGGAACGAGACAAGGATGTCCACTCTCACCACTATTATTCAACATAGTTTTGGAAGTCCTAGCCACGGCAATCAGAGAAGAAAAAGAAATAAAAGGAATACAAATTGGAAAAGAAGAAGTAAAACTGTCACTGTTTGCGGATGACATGATACTATACATAGAGAATCCTAAAACTGCCACCAGAAAACTGCTAGAGCTAATTAATGAATATGGTAAAGTTGCAGGATACAAAATTAATGCACAGAAATCTCTTGCATTCCTATACACTAATGATGAAAAATCTGAAAGAGAAATTATGGAAACACTCCCATTTACCATTGCAACAAAAAGAATAAAATACCTAGGAATAAACCTACCTAGGGAGACAAAAGACCTGTATGCAGAAAACTATAAGACACTGATGAAAGAAATTAAAGATGATACCAACAGATGGAGAGATATACCATGTTCTTGGATTGGAAGAATCAACATTGTGAAAATGACTATACTACCCAAAGCAATCTACAGATTCAATGCAATCCCTATCAAATTACCAATGGCATTTTTTACGGAGCTAGAACAAATCATCTTAAAATTTGTATGGAGACACAAAAGACCCCGAATAGCCAAAGCAGTCTTGAGGCAAAAAAATGGAGCTGGAGGAATCAGACTCCCTGACTTCAGACTATACTACAAAGCTACAGTAATCAAGACAATATGGTACTGGCACAAAAACAGAAACATAGATCAATGGAACAAGATAGAAAGCCCAGACATTAACCCACGCACCTATGGTCAACTAATCTATGACAAAGGAGGCAAAGATATACAATGGAGAAAAGACAGTCTCTTCAATAAGTGGTGCTGGGAAAACTGGACAGCTACATGTAAAAGAATGAAATTAGAATACTCCCTAACACCATACACAAAAATAAACTCAAAATGGATTAGAGACCTAAATATAAGACTGGACACTATAAAACTCTTAGAGGAAAACATAGGAAGAACACTCTTTGACATAAATCACAGCAAGATCTTTTTTGATCCACCTCCTAGAGTAATGGAAATAAAAACAAAAATAAACAAGTGGGACCTAATGAAACTTCAAAGCTTTTGCACAGCAAAGGAAACCATAAACAAGACGAAAAGACAACCCTCAGAATGGGAGAAAATATTTGCAAATGAATCAACGGACAAAGGATTAATCTCCAAAATATATAAACAGCTCATTCAGCTCAATATCAAAGAAACAAACACCCCAATCCAAAAATGGGCAGAAGACCTAAATAGACATTTCTCCAAAGAAGACATACAGATGGCCACGAAGCACATGAAAAGATGCTCAACATCACTAATTATTAGAGAAATGCAAATCAAAACTACAATGAGGTATCACCTCACTCCTGTTAGAATGGGCATCATCAGAAAATCTACAAACAACAAATGCTGGAGAGGGTGTGGTGAAAAGGGAACCCTCTTGCACTGTTGGTGGGAATGTAAATTGATACAGCCACTATGGAGAACAATATGGAGGTTCCTTAAAAAACTAAAAATAGAATTACCATATGACCCAGCAATCCCACTACTGGGCATATACCCAGAGAAAACCGTAATTCAAAAAGACACATGCACCCGAATGTTCATTGCAGCACTATTTACAATAGCCAGGTCATGGAAGCAACCTAAATGCCCATCAACAGACGAATGGATAAAGAAGTTGTGGTACATATATACAATGGAATATTACTCAGCCATAAAAAGGAACGAAATTGAGTCATTTGTTGAGACGTGGATGGATCTAGAGACTGTCATACAGAGTGAAGTAAGTCAGAAAGAGAAAAACAAATATCGTATATTAATGCATGTATGTGGAACCTAGAAAAATGGTACAGATGAGCCAGTTTGCAGGGCAGAAGTTGAGACACAGATGTAGAGAATGGACATATGGATACCAAGGGGGGAAAACTGCGGTGGGGTGGGGATGGTGCTGTGCTGAATTGGGCGATTGGGACTGACATGTATACACTGATGTGTATAAAATTGATGCCTAATAAGAACCTGCAGTATAAAAAAACAAACAAAACAACTAATACTAAACTTTCATTGGGTTATTTGTATGGAAACATGTTAATATAAATGTTTCAGACATTACATGAAATTTCTAAAAATCTTAAAAAAAAAAAAAAATAAAAAAAAAAAATAAAAATAAAAACAAAAATAAACAAATGGGACCTAACGAAACTTAAAAGTTTTGCACAGCAAAAGAAACCATAAACAAGACGAAAAGCCAACCCTCAGAATGGGAGAAAATATTTGCAAACGAAGCAACTGACAAAGGATTAATCTACAAAATATACAAGCAGCTCATGCAGCTCAATATCAAAAAAACAAACAATCCAAACCAAAAATGGGCAGAAGACCTAAATAGACATTTCTCCAAAGAAGATATACAGATTGCCAAGAAACACATGAAAGGATGCTCAACATCACTAATATTAGGGAAATGCAAATCAAAACTGCAATGAGGTATCACCTCACACAGGTCAGAATGGCCATCATCAAAAAATCTACAAACAGTAAATGCTGGAGAGGGTGTGGAGTAAAGGGAACCTTCTTGCACTGTTGGTGGGAATATAAATTGATACAGCCACTATGGAGAACAGTATGGAGGTTCCTTAAAAAACTAAAAATAGAACTACCATTCGACCCAGCAATCCCACTACTGGGCATATACCCTGAGAAAACCATAACTCAAAAAGAGTCATGTACCACAGTGTTCATTGCAGTACTATCTACAATAGCCAGGACATGGAAGCAACCTAAGTGTCCATCGACAGATGAATGGATAAAGAAGATGTGGCACATATATACAATGGAATATTACTCAGCCATAAAAAGAAATGAAATGGAGGTATTTGTAATGAGGTGGATGGAGTTAGAGTCTGTCATACAGAGTGAAGTAAGTCAGAAAGAGAAAAACAAATACAGTATGCTAACACATATATATGGAATCTAAGGGAAAAAAAAAAAAGGCCATGAAGAACCTAGTGGCAAGACGGGAATAAAGACACCGACCTACTAGAGAATGGACTTGAGGATATGGTGAGGGGGAGGGGTGAGATGTGACAGGGTGAGAGAGTGGCATGGACATATATACACTACCAAATGTAAAATAGATAGCTAGTGGGAAGCAGCCGCATAGCACAGAGAGACCAGCTCCGTGCTCTGTGTCCACCTAGAGGGTTGGGATAGGGAGGGTGGGAGGGAGACGCAAGAGGGAGGAGATATGGAGATGTGTGTGTACATAATGCTGATTCACTTTGTTATACAGCAGAAATTAACATACTATTGTAAAGCAATTATACTCCAATAAAGATGTTTTAAAAAAAAAAAGAAAGACACCATTGACCATTCTGCTTCTGATAGAAAAGTGGTGAATAAAAGGAAAGCCCCAAGCCAAAGCTTTCTATTGTAGATGTTGCTGAAACAAAAACCTGACTACTCTGTCGATCCAATGTTACTTATTCTCAGCCTTGTATACGTGTTTCTGATAATTGCTTTTGTAAAGAATTCACTTTGCCTCTCAATTTGGCAATTAACCTGATTATCTTATGTAATTAGCTTACTGCGTAGTCTAGCACTCTTTAGGCGATATCGTTCCCTCCTCTTCCCAGTTTTCTGCCTATTGAAATGAAGTTCTCATCGAGCTGAGATATTGGGGAAATCCCTCTCACCCGGTCTTACTTATCTGACTGGGGAGATCAGTAGAAAGAACCGGGTGATTTATCAGGAGTTGAAGGTTTTCCTCCTGCTGCCCTTCCTCTGCTATGTGGTAAGATGCCCACTCTGGGCAGGGTTGCCTGCAGTGCCTAGAGCTGGTGAAATAAGCTGATGGGGCAGCATGAAGCAGCTGCTATTCCAATCTGCTTAGCCAACCCCAGCTACATCACTGTGACCTATGAAACTAAATTGTGTCATGTTTTTAGCTTTCCAGACCACTTATCTACCTACTTCTGACAATGATACAACATTTGCCACAAAAACTGCCCAGCATTAAGCCAGCAGTCCAGGTATTTGGTGGACATTTCATGCTTCTCCTCATCCTTAAATGCTAGTGTCATTAAGAAGTGGCATGGATTTTGAAAAACTACTCTGAAAAAGATTTTTGATTGCACCTCCCTCACCTTCTTCTGATTCACACACCTTAGTAAAGGCAGTTTACTAAATATGGCAGTTTTCCCAAATAGTTCATCTTTTCTTGGTCATCTCTTGGGTAATGATCAGGACCACAGGGTTGAGGAGTTATATAGACCTCTTTTTGAAACTTTCAGATCCCGTCGTACCATTCCTGCCCACAGTGCTTCTTTTTCTCCTCTAATAACAGCCTCAGGCCAGCTTGGCAGGTAATTTCTGAGTGGCAGCCTGGCCAAAATGTGGCCTATGGAATTCAAACTTAATTCTGGTTCAGCCACCTGATTTCTATTGTTGGGTTGCTATGGTCCTCAGGTCATAAAGATAATAATCACTAGGTTGAATACACTGATGTCTGAGTCCATGACAGAGACCCATGTGAGGCAAGGGGGGGGGGGTTATTAATGCATCTGAAAAAATGTTATCAAAGTGCCCTCATCCCTCTTCCATCTGACACTCTGGATGAAAGGTCTGGATGCATAGAGAGGATGGTTGGAGGAAAGGTGAATTTATAGTTACTGGAACAGGATATGCTGATTTTATGGGAGTACAGGGAGAGTAACAATGCCAACACCTGGGGAAGGATCACCTTAGAACTCAGGAGGTTCAGAGCAGGGAGGGACATTAATGATCTTTCACCTTTACAAGACATTCTGGAGCCTTCTTCACGAAAAAGGAAAAACAGCCAATACACTCTCCCAAAGGGTAGTAAACTGCTTACATTTAAATGACTCCTAGATCTGCCATTCCCCATGAAATGGTGGTGACCCTGACTTGATCTCCAGGTTCTATAACTTTATAGAGAAGTCAATCAGAAGCATGAAAGGGTGGTCCCAGCTCCTGCAGCTCCCATGCAAAATGCCTTTCAGCACCTCTAAGTGTTTCCCCACCTCCATTCCCATCTCTCTCACTAGGTTATTCCACGGGATGGATGAGTGCCACCTGGCAGGTGGTTTAGAAAAATAATATAGGTCAGACTGACTGCCCTCAGACAATTCTCCTGAAGACACAGACCGAACTAGAATTGGGGAACTTAAGATTTACCAGCTGGCCAGGAGGCCACGTTGGAAATACTGTTACCCTGTGTCCCCTGACTGACGTAGATCATACTTGGGGTGAACAAGCATTGCAATTAACGCCTTCCTTCCAGGGGCACCACGTTTGCCTCTGGGACTGTACTAGTGTGGAAGCCAGACATTAACTTGTCTGTAAATTGCTTTGACTTGTACCTTAGGAGTGGTCAAAAGAGCTCTTCAAGTGTTTAAGGAAACACTACCAGTGGATCTTGTAGTTCTCAGATGACTGTGGAGATTTCTTGGGAATAGGACACTCTTAGTTACATGGGAAGCTCCCAGGAGGGATGAATGACTGACTTCTGGTATATTTACTCATTGGGTAGTTATCCCTACAATAGGAGCCATCCAATTAGGAAGAGTGGTAAGAAATGTGTCCCTAACTTTAGATGAAGTCATCAGTGATACTACTTTGAACATAGAAGGTATTTAGGTCAGTTTCAACTCACTGGCCAAGACTGTTACGGAAGACTGTCCTACACATCCTTCTTTCAGACCAAGGTGGAATGGGTGAAATCCTTAATACACCTCTGTACCTGGAGTAATTCCTCTGAAAAAAAGAAAGGTTAATGCAGAGACTTAAAGAGAAAGTCGTGTGTCTTTCTAAAGTATATACCCTGGTTTTTATGGAATTTGTTCAGCTGGCTGAGTCTGGGACCCTGGGGGTCATGTTTGAGGTCAATACTGCAGGTTGGCTCCATGCCGCTGCTTGGAGTCCTGGCTTTAATTAAATGTTCTATGAGACAAATTGAACTAATATAGGTCTAGTCTCTTGATCAGATTAACCAGAGTGGCCCACAGGGTGGAATACTCATGTAAAAATTTGAATACAGATAAGAAAGTGTAGGGTTAAAGGGTATTTTGAGGGGAGAGGCAGTCTGCCTGGGCTCTGCGTATCCCTGCGTGTTCTTGCTGAGTGTGCCAAATGCAGAGCTTATCCATCTCCTGATACTGAGCAGTTTTCCTAGTTAGTCACAGAAGCAACTAAGTAGGCCAAGTCCACCAGAGTGTGACAACCACGTAGCTGCTTGCTCTCCAGTGGAAGAGGGATCTGCTTTTCTGCCATGTGCTGTGGTATTTGCTGCTTGCTCAAAAAGTACGTGTCCCTGGGTTCCTCAGCTGTGAAACAAACCCACTGCATGTACAGCATCTCTCTGGGCCCATTGCATGGCCCTAGTGGGACATGGGAGGCATGGGGGACAGACAAATATGCTGATGCTCATGCTGCTTTCTGTGCCATGTGTCATAAGGTTCACTGTCTGCAATTGAGGAGTCTTGTGCCTTCTGCCAGCATGCATGTAATGGTGGTCAGCTGACTTGTTAGCTTGCAAATAGGGTAAAATCAAGTTTCAGAACCTTCACAGTTCTTGAGAGAAACAACCTTATTTTGAATGGGATATAACTGTATTCTATTTAAACATCTATTCATCGTCTTCCAAAAAAAATAACCTGAATATGTCCTTATAATTCATAGAAAGCACACTAGCTATAAAGTGGCTGGACTAGAATTTGACCCACAAATATGGACACAGAACATATTTTTAACTACTTTCCTGTATTTCCTTGTATGTTAATGTAGTTTAAAAACATTGGAACATTTTGCATTTTATTTAGTAAATTTCCCATGTCTGTATTATGTAATCCTGTTTATAACTCATTAAACATCAACTTTTTCAAAGTCCTATTTTCTAAACTGGTAATCACTTTATTTAAAGTTGACAAATATTATCATCATTCTCTTTAATTTGTATATGATACATAAACTTTTTTAAAACAATGTAACTGCAACATGCCCATGTTTCATATCACATTCTGTCATTTAAATAAAGCAAATAGTTAAAAGGAGTTTGATTCACTACTAAAAATAATTTAAATCGAGTTATATTACAGTCCTTTCATTGCAAAGCTCCAGAAAACTAGATACCAAGAGTTTACAAAGTAAAAATACATTCTTTTAGTTACTTTGTTACAATTTGTAATTCATAGGATGTGGTCACTTTGAAATTATCCCTGTACTACCATTGACTAATCAAGAAGAGAAAAAGACAAATTTAAAATCATTTCAAAGTGTAATTGATACGTCTTCTGAAGCAGAAAAAGAAAAAAATAGATACTTTCAGATACCCTATTTTGAGTACAAAATAAGTCATCTTCACAAGACTTCTACTTCATCTTAGCCCAGCGTTCTTCTAATACTTCCAGGTTTTTGCTCCTATCCAGCCACTTATACCATTTCAACAACAGAGCCACCACAGACTGATGGCACCACCTCATGAACACTGGAAGTAATTATTTTGCCCCAAATGTCCATCACTTCCTTTCAGTCCTCTCTTTAGTCTGTTACATCAGGGTTTGTACAAAATACTGCACACTCAACAATATTTTTAAAAGTCTTTTTCCAGTTATTAAATCCACCTCTTTCGTACACATACCTATAGATTATGACTTTTCACATGCATGCATATTCCAATTGCTGAAGGAACTTCCTAGGAAAATTGTTCATTCTTCTCAGGATTCCTTTCATTGGTACTTCAAAAAAGGTCCCTCTTTGGAGTTTTATAGAGCTCCATCTACCTCTTTATTTCCTCTGTCGATAGTTGCTTTTTGTCAAATTTAAATAAAAGTTATTTCTTATCCTCATGTTTTGAAATCTGATTTGGAAATGAACTTTTGGAAGAGAATCCATTTGCAACTTGGGAACTGCCTAAAATATTATATTAAAATATAGAAAAACTCAAATGATGTAATAATGGAAAACTGATAATGTGTGATTATTTTTTATTATAGCCTATTTATGTTTAATGTTAAAACGGGTTAGGCCAGGACCAGATGGCTTCACAGGCAAACTCGATCAAACATTTAAAGAAGAGCTAACACCTATCCTTATCAAACTCTTCCAAAAAATTGTAGAGGAAGGAACACTCCCAATTTCATTCTACAAGGCCACCATCACCCTGACACCAAAACCAGACAAAGATATCACAAAAAATTACAGGCCAATATCACTGATGAACATAGATGCAAAAATCCTAAACAAAATACTAGCAAATAGGATCCAACAACACATTAAAAGGATCATACACCATGATCAAGTGGGGTTTATCCCAGGAATGCAAGGATTCTTCAATATATGCAAATCAATCAATGTGATACACCATATTAGCAAATAGAAGAATAAAAATCATATGACCATCTCAATAGATGCAAAAAAAGCTTTTGAAGAAATTCAACACCCACTTATGATAAAAAACTCTCCAGAAAGTGGGCATAGAGGGAACCTACCTCAACATGATAAAGACCATATATGACAAACCCACAGCAAACATCATTCTCAATGGTGAAAAACTGAAAGCATTTCCTCTAAGATCAGGAATAAGACAAGGATGTCCTCTCTTGCCATTATTATTCAACATAGTTTTGGAGGTCCTAGCCAAGGCAATTGGAGAAGAAAAAGAAATAAAAGGAATCCAAACTGGAAAAGAAGTAAAATGTCACTGTTTGCAGATGACATGATACTATATATAGAAAATCCTAAAGATGTTACCAGAAAACTCTAGAGCTCATCAAAGAATTTGGTAAAGTTGAAGGATACAAAATTAATGCACAGAAATCTCTTGCATTCTTATACACTAGCAACGAAAGATCCATAAGAGAAATTAAGGAAATAATCCCATTTACCATTGCAACAAAAAGAATAAAATACCTAGGAAAAAACCTACCTAAGGAGGCAAAAGACCTGTACTCAGAAAACTATGATACTGATGAAAGAACTCAAAGATGACACAAACATGGAGAGATATAGCATGTTCTTGGATTGGAAGAATCAATATTGTGAAAATGACTATACTACCCAGAGCAATCTACAGATTCAATGCAATCCCTATCAAATTACTAATGGCATTTTTCACAGAACTAGAACAAAAAATTTTACAATTTGTACGGAAACACAAAAGACTCTGAATAGCCAAAGCAATCTTGAGAAAGAAAAACAGAGCTGGAGGAGTCAGGCTCCCTGACTTCAGACTATACTACAAAGCTACAGTCATCAAAACACTATGGGGGCTTCCTGGGTGGCACAGTGGTTGAGAATCTGCCTGCCAATGCAGGGGAAACGGGTTCGAGCCCTGGTCTGGGAAGATCCCACATGCCGCAGAGCAACTAGGCCCATGAGCCACAATTACTGAGCCTGCGTGTCTGGAGCCTGTGCTCCGCAACAAGAGAGGCCACAATAGTGAGAGGCCTGTGCACTGCGATGAAGAGTGGCCCCCACTTGCCGCAACTAGAGAAAGCCCTCGCACAGAAACGAAGACCCAACACAGCCATAAATAAATAAATAAATAATTCCAATTTAAAAAAAACAGTATGGTACTGGCACAAAAACAGAAATATAGATCAGTGGAACAGGATAGAAAGTCCAGAGATAAACCCATGCACCTATGGTCACCTAATCTATGACAAAGGAGGCAAGAATATACAATGGAGAAAAGACTGTCTCTTCAATACGTGGTGCTAGGGAAACTGGACAGCTACATGTAAAAGAATGAAATTAGAACACTCTCTAACACCATACACAAAAACAAACTCAAAATGGATTAAAGACCTAAATGTAAGGCTGGAAACTATAAAACTTTTAGAGGAAAACATAGGCAGAACACTCTATAACATGAATCACAGCAGGATCTTTTTTGATCCACCTCCTAGAGTAATGAAAATAAAAACAAAAATAAACAAATGGGATTAACTAAACTTAAAAGCTTTTGCATGGCAAAGGAGACCATAAACAAAACAAAAAGACAACCCTCAGAATGGGAGAAAATATTTGCAAATGAAGCAACTGACAAGGGATTAATCTCCAAAATTACAAGCAGCTCATGCAGCTCAATACCAAAAAAACAAACAACCCAATCAAAAAATGGGCAGAAGACCTAAATAGACATTTATCCAAAGAAGACATACAGATGGCCAACAAACACATGAAAAGATGCTCAACATCACTAATTATTAGAGAAATGTAAATCAAAACTACAATAAGGTATCACCTCACACCGGTCAAAATGGCCATCATCAAAAAATCTAGAAACAATAAATGCTGGAGAGGGAGTCGAGAAAAGGGAACCTCAAACATGTAAATTGGTACCGCCACTATGGAGAACAGTATGGAACATTCTTTAAAAAGTTAAAAATAGAGTTACCATATGACCTAGCAATCCCACTCCTAGGCATATACCTGGAGAAAACCAAAATTTGAAAAGATACATGCACCCCAATATTCATTTCAGCACTATTTAAAATACCCAGGGCATGGAAGCAACCTAAATATCCATCAACAGAGGAATGGATAAAGAAGATGTGGTACATATATACAATGGAATATTATTCAGCCATAAAAAAGAACAAAATAATGCCATTTATAGCAACATGGATGGACCTAGAGATTGTCATACTGAGTGAAGTAAGTCAGACACAGAAAGGCAAATATCATGATATCGCTTATATGTGGAATCTACAAAAAGGGTACAAATGAACTTGTTTACAAAACAGAAATAGAGTCACAGATGTAGAAAACAAACTTATGGTTACCAGGGAATAAGGGGAGGGAAGGATAAATTGGGAGATTGGGATTGACATATATACACTACTATATATAAAGTATATAACTAATAAGAACCTACTGTATAGCACAGAGAACTCTACTCAATACTCTGTAATGGCCTATATGGGAAAATAATCTACAAAAAGAGTGGATATATGTATATGTATAACTGATTCACCTTGCTGTACACCTGAAACTAACACACCATTATAAATCAACTATACTCCAATAAAAATTAAAAAAAAAAAAACACGTTAAGAACATGTCAAATGTTGGCAAGCATTCCTCCAATTGGGAACATGGTTTTGAGTGTAACTAATCCAGATTTCAACCTCAACACCATTGTTGTTTAGTATGTGCACATGGATAAACTCTTCCATTCCTTCCCTCTGGAATTATTCATCAGTAAAATGTGGATAACATCTACTTTACAGGGTTGGATGCTACATAAATAGCACCTTGCATGGTACCTGGCACTTACTCGTCACAGCGGAGTATGTTTTTTTTTTAATTTTATTTATTTATTTTTGGCTGTGTTGGGTTTTTTTTGTTTCTGTGCGAGGGCTTTCTCCAGTTGCGGCGAGCGGGGGCCACTCTTCATCGCGGTGCGCGGGCCTCTCATTGTCGCGGCCTCTCCCATTGCGGAGCACGGGCTCCAGACGCGCAGGCTCAGTAGTTGTGGCGCACGGGCTTAGTTGCTCCGTGGCATGTGGGATCCTCCCAGACCAGGGCTCGAACCCGTGTCCCCTGCATTGACAGGCAGACTCTCAACCACTGCGCCACCAGGGAAGCCCAGCGGAGTATATTTGAGCTATTATTATCTCATGAGAAATTCAGCAGAAAATTTATCATGAGAAATTCAGCAGAAAATTTATCATGAGAATATGGTGGGATATGATTTCTCCTTCATCCTCAGTTACTTGACCACTTCTCTATGTTACAATAATGTGAAATATCTGGTAGACAATCTGGAAATACAGAATTTTTGCAAATAAGGGCAATGGAGGAAATAAAGTGTGTGACTGACGAGCAAAGCACTTGACATCATATCATAAATAGCTCTGCAGTTAATTTACTGATTAGATTTTTAGGCTAAAACTTGCACTTGTCTGTTAAGTTGAAACCCTTATAACTATTTTCTTAAAGGTATCCCACAAGCCTGTACCCCTAAATTTAATGTTCACTAACTATCTTTAGTGCCACATTATGTGTTGTGCTATTTTTCATGTATCATCGTTCACTGCATCTGAAAAACTGCTCTTTGGAGTAGGTATTCTTTTCATTATTTTATAAATAAAACCAATGCTCAAAAAGTAAAATGTTTTGAGAAAAATCCTAGCTAATAAAATTCTAGCCCTCTAAATTTTTAAATAGCCCTAATAACCCTGAAATAAATCTTTCTTAGAAATATAAAACCTTTAAAAATTACTTTAATATAGAATGCATTGAAATACTAAGATACTATCACAACTCTTAGATTTTGTAATCTTTCTTGTGTTCTTTTTAATTTTTCCTGCAATTCAAAAATAATATTTAAAATAGAACAATTTTCATAGTAAGAACAGCATTATTATTCATCTACAAGGTAATCAGCATTATTTACTCATTTTGTATTATACTTCAGCTCAAATGTCACTATTAATTTGACTACATTTCCTTTTCATGCCACAATACATCTATTTCTATAGGCATCTTGTTAACGAGATGCTGTAATTAACTATTTTCACTCTGATTTCAAATACATGACAGAGGATAAAAAAAGTCAGCACACCCCCATGTGAAAGTACACATTTTAGTAGCCAGAATTTAAATCCTAGGTTTTTGAAGTTATGATTAAGGAGATACAATAATTTAGTTCCAGAATGAAGGATAAAATCATGATTAAGAACCTGTGATCCAGATTTTCTAAGTTTTTCTCTGAAGCTCTCTGCTCAAAAACACTTTGGAGATACACAGCTGCAAAACTGGCAATAGTAACTGAAAGTATGGATGAGGTAACAGAACCAAGTCACAGCAGGAAGCAGAACACCAGGCAGCACAACTCTGCGCCCTCCCCCCAGCCATACTGAATCATGCCTCCCCACATGGCCACTCTTCTTCTGTCCCCACCAGCACTTTCTATAGACAAAAAGACTACAGGCACAGCACAGCTGAAGAGCTGTTGTCAAAAACAAAAAACAAAACCCCTTTTAAAACCCTGATAACATCACATAACGGGTAGCAGGTTCTTTCATCAAAGACACATATAGGGGCTTCCCTGGTGGCGCAGTGGTTGAGAATCTGCCTGCCAATGCAGGGGACACGGGTTCGAGCCCTGGTCTGGGAAGATCCCACATGCCGCGGAGCAACTAGGCCCGTGAGCCACAACTACTGAGCCTGCGCGTCTGGAGCCTGTGCTCCGCAACAAGAGAGGCCGCGATGATAGTGAGAGGCCCGCGCACTGCGATGAAGAGTGGCCCCCGCTTGCCGCAACTGGAGAAAGCCCTTGCACAGAAACGAAGACCCAACACAGCCAAAAATAAATAAATAAATAAATAAATAAATAAAATTTTTAAAAAAAAGGACACATATAAACACTTATACATTGGCCCTGACTGAACTACAGTCAGAATCAAATAGCCAGAGCAGGATAAAATTCCAAAGCAGCAGCATACAGATCCAAAGTACATTCATACATACTAAGAAGATGGGGCTAAGTTTAATTTTCGAGGTTCTGCTTTGTTTTAATTCTAGGTATAATACGAAAGGGGGAATATTGCAGGAGCCTGGGAAAACTGAGATAGGTAAACACAAAAGCTAACAACTGATATATGTGTTGTTCTCTTTTAAAGTTGACTAAACAGAAACAAATAAAAACTCTGTTATCTATATATAATCGTTAAAATTAAATTTGCTAACACAGAGTTAGTGTTCTTCTTACTAAATTCTCACTATTTGCTAATTATTCTTTAAAATATTTAACATATATCCACTCATTTAATCCTGACGACAACCCTCTATAGTCAGTGGCATTTTATTTCTATCTTATAGATCAGGATAATGAAGCCAGGTAAGTTACCAAGTTAAGGTAAGTGACTTGTCCTTGGTCATGCAGTGAACACAAGTGGACAAAAGTGGGATTTAAACTCAGGCATGTGGCTCCAGAGTACACAGGCTTAACATTCACTTTCTCTTCTACATCTGAGGCTTTAAAGAAAGTGAGAATGTCTACAACAGATTCTAAAAACACTACTGGCTGCCTCCTCCAAGTCATGTGGGATACAGATAGGCAGGAGGCTCTTGGGGACAGGAAGGTCATGGGAGCTTGCTCCTCTGACGGGGTTGATACCAAGTGCCCTGCTTTGCACAGCCATCTTTCAATTAGGCTTTTATATTTTTTTTAACTTAAAACATAATCTATACAACAAGCCAAAACTTCCTCTAAAGGCACTATGGAAAAGCACTACAGTAAAAAAAAAAAAAAAATAGTTTTTAAATAGGATTCAAATATACTTTTGAAAATAATTGTTTGGTATTATCAAAGAGCATCAAGCTCTATGAAACAAGAAAATGGGCCACAAGGAGAAGACAGGCTAAGTTGAGCAAGATATTATAAAAGAAGTTGGCAGAAATAAGGGGAAAATGCAAAATATCCTAAATACTAAAGCTCAATTAAAATCCATATCGAAGGCAATAAAAAGCAGAATTAGGAGAACCTACTGTATAGCACAGGGAACTCTACTCGATGCTCTGCGGTGACCTAAATGGGAAGGAAATCCAAAAAAGAGGGGATATATGTATACGTATAGCTGAGTCACTTTGATATACAGCAGAAACTAACACAACATTATAAAGCAATTATACTCCAATAAAGATGTTAAAAAAATTAATTTAAAAAATAAAAACAAATTTAAAAAATAAAACTAAATTTTAAAAACGAGCAGAATTAAAAACTGAAAATTAGTGATGTAGAGGAAAAACATACGTACGTTGAACATAAAGAAGAAAGTCACTGAAAGAAAAGCTACAGTAAATATAACAGATATGAGGGAAATAGAATGGTGGGGGGAGGGATGGGCAAACCTATACATCCATTCCCATTCCTTCACTCAACAAACATTTATTTTTTTCCCTAGGACTGCACAAAACCTAAAACCTCTTGCCTCTAAAATTGTGTCCATATTTTTATAGAATTCATAAGTTGAAAGAAGTTGACCTCTTACCCTCATTTTGTTTGAATTTTAGTGAAATTCCAAGGATTCTTGTAGAAAAAGCTAGAACAAACTAAGCTGTATTCAAAGTTATGGACAGCGACCTTTCCAGAGCTGGGGATGGGGAGCACCTGAACCTATAGATCAAAATAAGTCACTGAAGACTAGACAAACATAACACAAATGAAGGAATATATACATATTTTCTTGACCTGTTTTTGAGTTTCAAGGGCAATGAAAGCAAGCTTTTTACTGTAGAGCCCAGATATTTGCACTGCTAATCCCCCTGCCACTTTCAAGACTTAGTACAAATGTCACTCACCTTTTTGTTGACTCTGTCTTGACTATCCTATTGAAAATTACAACCTACTTCCTACACGATCCCACTCTGCTCTGTTTTTATTTATGCTTAGTGCTTAGCACATACTAATGTACAATATAATTTCTTATATATTATGACTAGAATATAGGCTTCATGAGGGATCGGAATTTTTTGTGCTATTCAGCGATAAGTCCCAAGAACAGAGAACAGTGCCTGACACATATTATGTACCAATTAAGTGTTAGCTTTATTAAGGAGTAAAATGCCCAGGAAGGGGACAGAGGGCAGGATACATACACAGAAATATCAGGTCCCAAGAACCTACACTTGGAGAAGAACCAGAAAAGTGGCTGGCATGGTAGATGGGAGTGAAATAATGAGGAAGAGGATTTTATTCTAAGAATTCTGGAGACAGCTCTAGAGACAATAGGATTTACATGTTGAGTTGTCCAAGGTAAAAGAAGAGTGGGTGTTTGAATCCAACAAGCAGAGCCTGGGAAACATCTAGGACCTCACTGCATTATTGGCTTCTCTATCCATCCCCTTCTTCTATGCCACCCTCCCACAAATTTGTAAAATCATACATAGAATCCTCAAAGACGCCAATCTTATGTATTCAGCCCTCTTTTTTTTCCCAGCCCAGCGTACACTTATGCATGCACACACACATCCAACACACACACAGTCTGTTTCTCAGCCACAGCAATCCTGCTCACCACACACCAAATGTAAGACACATGGTTAAACTTTGAAGGTTCCTAGACAAAAGTTCCAACACTTTAATTATGTGAACTCTTCCCAAATACCTCTAAAATTCAGGGCAATCTCAATGAAAATCTCAACAAGGTTTTTTTTGTTTTTGTGGGTTTTTTTTTTTTTTTGGTAGAACTTTTCAAGTTGATTCTAAAGTCCATCTGGAAGAAAAAACTGTGTAAGAACAGCCAAGATATTTCTGGAAAAAGTAGAGTAATAAGGAAGGCTAGCCTTTCTTGATATCAAAACATGCAAAAGGTTGCAGTGACTAATATAGTGTGGTTTCAGTGCAGAAATAAGTCAATGAAAAAGAATAAAGCCCATGAATATTGGAAGCTGAGCATTAAGATAAATGAACTATGACATTTGTTGCAACTTCATTTAATATGTTAAAAAAAAGTAGAGACAACCTAAATGTTCAACCTAAGGGAGATGGTTAAATAAATCATCATACATACCATAAAATATGGTATATAGGGAAGAATGCCCACAATATATCTTTCAGGAAAAAAAGCAAGTTATAATATGATATTAATGGACATGTATATATGTATGCATATGCATGTATATATACATAGATACATACATATAAAATATGCTCCCGTTTTTATAAAATAGTAATACTAAAACAAGAACAATAACAAAAATAAATGTATTTGCACTGTATGCATGAACATGGCTAAAAACATCAGAGAACACACTAAACTGTGAACAGTGAGGTTTGGGAAAGAGGGACTTCACTTTTTATTTTACAGAGTTCTGTGTTATTGGAAATTTTAAACAAAGGACATATTTCATGTTCTACTTTTGTAATTAAATGTATATCTTTACATGTATCATGGTATCAAATTTCAGGCTTTTTGAAGAATATCCATTATCTAATTTAAGTCTCACATCAACTTTGTGAAACACAATCACACATGTTAATATTCAATTTTACAAAATGAGTGAAGAAGTCAAAAAATGCTCCATAGGATGTAATGGGAATGCTTAGGCACCGGAAAGGTGACAGCTGCCTTTATATGCCAAGCAGCTAGAACACTAGGTGATGCATAGTATGTCTCAGTACGTGCTCAGTGACACAAATAAGAGACAGATTATATCTATAGGCCAGTAGTCTAAACATCTAGTTTGAGGCTTTTCCTTCTCCTACACCCTGAGCAGGTGAGCCCTTTCTAGACACTCCAGAACAGGCTATGTGCCTTTTGGTCATCAGTGTAAATCAGGTTCGAGAATGGGTCTAGAATAGAATAGACTCAGCCAGCTATAGCCACAGATCCTGAAGCAAGTATTCTGGAAAGACTTTTCTACCTTTAAAGGAATAGTTTACACAATTGAATTTATTGCTCCTCCTAATAAATATATTTGATGACTCTTAAGTACCCTTCCAAATTTTAAGTAGTAACAGCAAAAAAACTAACAAAGTATTCAGTTGATAACCCAGGTAACCTACTTTAAGTGGTGTCTGCATAGAGCCATTCAACTCTGCTATATAGTATCTTTTTTCATAATTACTATCACAAATTATTATTTCATAATTATTATTATAATATTTTAACACATGATTTGAATTCAATGACTTGAAAATGAGTGAGCAACACAGACTTCCATATTAGCTTTTCAAATATTAAATACTTTGCCTGCATTTGATGGAAAAACACAACCCAGGAACAGCAACTGAGTAAGGACAAAAAGGTGTCACCTCATTGAACAAGGTGGCTACTGTTTAAAAGACACAAAACAAATAATTATGTCAACGTATCCGTGAATCACTGGGAGAAAATAATAAAGACAGCTAACTGGGATGCTTAAACATTGCCTAGACAACATAATTGGAAAAACTGCATTTTTTCCCTTTTGCATGAAGATACTCTGCAGGATATTTTATATCCACAGAAATCCACAGAAGTTCTATTGAGTATCTACCTGGTTTGGCATCTTTTCTTTTCTTACTGTATATCCTGAGTGCCATTCCTAAAATTAGTCTCTTTTTTGTAAATCTTCTACCTTGAAGATAGACTTCAATTACTTCAGACAACCTCACACGATTATGTAATTCAGCACTATGTCACAATCTTTGTTCAGACACTCAGCATAGTTTGCTGTTTAATCCATAACCCATGTTATGCAAGTGATAGTAGGAGAAATGCCAATGAAAAATTCTGCAGTTTAGTAGAAAATAACAATGGTCCAGGGTTTTGTGAATTAGTCTGCAAGGATATTCCAAAGGATGCCCTTCCCCTAGAATTTGAGTAACTGACATTCACACTCCAATGGGGAAATTCGATTCCTCAAAATCCAATTTCCCAGGTAGAAATCCAATTATTTAAGTCTTTCCTTACTCTATAATGATGCTTTGGGCTCCACACTGATTTAACAAGAAGGATAAAAAGAAAATCACCTCACAAAGAAATGCAAAAATAAAACACCAGGGTTTCTTCTATTACTCCAAAAAAGGTCTGCTTTTCAAGAGTCTAAAGAACAAAAATACCAATCATAATCTATTTCATCTAGACAGGTAGCAAATCAGTATTATAAAGCACTTAAAAGAAAGACTTTTAGCCTACTAGATTGGCTCTGGAATACTAAATAAAAATGCCCTTAAGAAGCTAAAAGACTTGAAAATTTTTAAATAGGAAAAAAGTTATACACGAAGTTAATAAAAAAAAGAAACAAATTGAGTTTTGGCATTTAAAGTTTCTGAAACATTTATAAAATGAAGTATAATAAAGAATATTATTATATTACAATAGTGAAATAGCCATAGGGAATTAATTTTAAGGGTTGATTGCCCACTAAATGAGAAGCAATACATATATATATATATATATATATATATATATATATATGTATATATATATATATATATATATATATATATACACACACACACACACACACACATACACACTCACTATACCCACACTCACTATACACATACATGTATATATGAACACATAGTATATAATATTCATACATACAATAGGCAGTAAAATATAATTTCAGCTTCAAAGAGACAGTTTGACTTGATTTTTATTTTCCTAGTTTGAGATTATAGATTTATGATCTCCAATTTTATAAAACACTCATTTTCCTCTAAAACTGTAGAAAATATATAATTGCACACCAAGCCAATTAAAGGAGGAACGAGAAAGTCAACATAATAGGCTTCCTTAGGCATAGAACATATGAAGAAAAAAATTAACAAAATTGAAACAGGTTCTGCATAGATGAAATCAGCATATATTTTTCAATATTATAAATCTGAATATAATCTAGTAAAGTTACACGATGTCAACCAAAGTTACTTACTGTAGAGCATTGATTTGTGACAAGGGACATGCATGTTTCTGTTCAACAATGCATACTCATTTGCTAAAGTTAAAATATAGGCTTCATAGAGAAAAGAAAATTATGGTTGTTCGAAAAGTAGATTCTTCAAAGTGGTAGTTTCAATCAGATTATTCCCAAATACTTGTAAATGTTGCTAAAATGATAGCCTTCCTTGATGAAGTGTCCTGTGTAACATTTCTCCCTTAGTATTACAGACCTGTATCCCTGGCTTACTGTGAGTTTCCTGATGGCTGCAACATTGTTTTACACTCATTTTTATATCCCATTACACAGTGGCTGGCATACAGTTTGGGAATTAGGAAAGAAAAAAATACATTGCAATCATTCTTTGATAGGGAAAGTACTAGGCTTTTTTTAATGGATATCAACACTTCATCATTTATATTTACTGAACACCTACTACATGCTGAGTATTGTGTACATATTTATGTCAATAGAACTAGGCACAAAATTACCTTTGATTGAAAAGAATGAGAATTCAGAAGATTTATTTGTTATTCAACAATATTTAGTGCTTCACATAAGTGGAAATGTTCATCAAAAGTAATGATTACACTTGTTCATAAATGAGATCCAGTATGACTTTGAGGGCAAGATGCCACTTGGCAGGTTAATCCCCTTTGCTGGGGAAACGAAAAAAGAGAATGTAGCTGTGAGTGCTCTTCTAGATATATTTATTCCTGGATCACTTTTTCTCCTCCACTCAGTCGTACTGCAACATATTGCACACTGCTTTAACTTGGAACAAGCACCAACTTCAAAATTCAATTTGGAGAACCTTAAAAATAGACTGAACATATCATGACAAATCAAACGTTTTGAAATAACACTGTTGGCAAGGTGGCTCTTACTTAAAATTGAAAATGTTAACATTTTGCAAGAAGGTGAATTATTTTTCTTGGCAGATATGTTTTAAAGAACATTGAAAGGAAATACTGAATAAGAACAAAAGTTTCTAAAGTAAAATCAGTTATCTTAAAGGAAATAAAAACATCAAAGAGAAATGACAACAAAATATATATTCTCTCCTACCTGACAAAAACAACTCAATCTGAACAATAGCTTCCTATCAATAAAGCAACAGTTCTTACTTAGTGGCCCAAGATATAAATTTATATATTAATCTGATTCTCCCAGTTAGACTTGAACTGTCAGCTCCCAGTTCAGCAAAACCAAACTTTCTTCATAGATAAGCTTGTAGGCATTTCCAGACACCTCCACCTTACACTGTTGGAAGAGAACACACAACAGTCCCTGAAAATACCAAGGCATTTGCTTCATGAAAAAAAAAAAAAAAAAAAAAAAATTACCATAATGTCTAGGCTCAGAATCTGCAGTATGAGTGCCTAGAGGCATTAAATCCAATTACCTATGTTCAAATCATGACCATTTCTTGTGGTACTATTCACTCATTTATTCATTCAACCAACAAATATTTGTTAAATGTCAGGCGCCTTGTACTAGCTGCTGAGCTTACAGACATATGTACTAAAGGTTAGTCACCAGTTTCTGGAAACTTAAATCCCAGTCCAGCTTCTGCATGTGTGTGTGTGTGTGTGTGTGTGTATTTAAAAGAACTATCCAATAGCCAATACTTGGCAAACCTAAAATTTGAGAAGCTTAAGATGATGAATATTGTATGATGCAATGCTCTCATTCAGAAGATTTCTGTTTATAGGTTTTAAATGACAGATATTGCTTTTTGAAATAACTTTAGAAAACTTTATGCGTGTAAGGAATATAATAAAGATTGAGGATCATGTAGTCATGGTAAAGTCACGCAATCACATTTTTCTGAATTTTTGTGGTATAGTATAGTCCTAGAAATCATGATTTCAAAAAGATGTGAAAAGGCAGAGCACTCAAGCACCACTGTGTTCCTCTTTTTCATCTGCTCAGATATATGTGTACAGTTTCCAGCTTTCACCATAAATTGATGCGCGTGTGCCTGGAAGGCACAATCCTGATGGATTTTACGCAGTTGCCTTTGATTACTCAAAACGATTCAATGTCATCAGTGGATGTTTTCCACGGAGCAAAAAGAAGTGGTGAAAAGCAGACTGCAGGTATTGAACTGCCTCAGAGAGAGGGGAAAACACAACGCAAATTCACCAATATAATTCTTATGTGACTTGCATTTTTCATTAGCTCACTTATTTCCCCAAGAACTTGCAGTCTTTTACTTTCAACAGCCATGATATGAATCCTTAGAAACTATACTATATTCTGAGGAAAGAAAAAATTGAGTCAGCCTGGTGCCTAAGTTTAAACTGACCATTTTAAGAAGCACTTTCCAATGCTCTATTTAGTACAACGCTGGGTTTTCATTTCCAATAAAATTTCATTTTATTTTTAATTCCCTTCTGAAAATTTATGCTAGGAGTTTGTGATACAGAGTTCCTTTATCTTTTTCCTATTCCGTGATTTTGTTTAAAATCATAAATGGCAACTTTGTTCAGAAGACCTTTCTCTATTCAAGTGGGTTGAAGCATGGTTGACAGCACGATAAACTAAGTTAATATTTTAAGATAGAACAGTCATGTCTAAACACACACAAATAACTAAAAGAGGAATAAATAAACAAGGTCAATCATTCTGTGAGGCCACAAGACCTCTATCTTTGCCCTCGGCTATGATCAAAATACAGAATGGTTCTCCAGGCCAATACAATCACTAATCTGTGATAGACTGATTTAAACAAAATCTGCATTGCTCCAAATAGAATTTTTTTAGAATTGTACACTACTTAAATAAGTGTGATTCAGTGCTAGAAGCAGGAGAATTCACACTGAAATAACTATATGAGCTCATAAGTTAGCCTGTCACAGCTCCATGGTTTCTCACAGAAGACACAGGACTCCTGGATCGAGGACAATTAACTTTATCACTCACAGCAAAATCAGCAGCAAAAGTTTGAGCATCGGTGCTCTAGTTCCCTGAGCCCTAAATTCCACAAGGTAACCGAAAGGTCTACGTGGAGTTGTAAGTGCAGTGGGACATGCCACCAGAGAGGAACCCTGAACTCAGGGAATCCTCTGCTCTTACAGGCAAGCAGGAGGTGAGCTTCTGTTCTGCCCAGAGAGAGACCAAATCTAGTTCAGGACTAAGGGATGCACTCCTAGGATGCATTTCCCTACTTTTCAGAATCAGCAGCTGCATAAACAATCCTGAGAAGGGGCACAGGTAAAGGATGGTTTGGCACAATCTGCAAGACATGTAAGACATCAAGTGGACCACGGTGGACTGTTGTGCAACAGATCTGAAAATTGATTTGTATGCACCTACAGTTGGGAAGCCCTATAAACTAAAAATGAAAAACCAACAAACAAACAAACTCATAGAAAAAGAGGTTACGAAAAGTGGGGGGTGAAAGGAAGGGAAGTGGAGAAAGGTAATCAAAAGGTACAAACTTCTAGCTATAAGATAAATAAGTACTAGGGATGTAATGTGTAACATGGTAAATATTATTAACACTGCTGTATTTTATATATGAAAGTTGTGAAGAGAGGAAGGCCTAAGAGTTCTCATCACAAGGAAAAAAGGGTTTTCTATTTTTTTTTATTTTGTATCTATACAAGATGATGTTCTCTAAACTCACTGTAAAAAACCATTTCATGAAGTTTTGTAAATCAAATCATTATGCTGCACACCTTAAACTTATAGAGTGCCATATGTCAATTACATCTCAATAAAATAGAAGAAAAAAAAAAAGAAAATATTTTAGACTGAGAAATCTAAGCCAATACCAAATCTAAGCCAATACCAAAAAAATAGTTCAAGAAACTGTCCACTTCTACTTCCACTTTGCCTTCTGAAGAAGCTGCATGAGGACTGAAGCTTTTTTGCTTTTTAGATTAATTTAATCTAAGGGAGTAACACAGAACCTGGCCCCTAATTGCGGGTTTAGATATTTTTAATGTATTTTTCTTGAATGAATAAATAAATTCTGTTTGCCAGTGCATTTGCCCCATTCTATTAGGCATCTTGCTGATTAACCATTTGGATCTGGTGTACTTTCTGCTTGAATCACCATCCTTGGCTGTGAAAAACTGTGACTTGTTCTTGTCAAATAATACTAAAGGCTTTCTGGTCTCTGCTTGGATGCCCTGGTTCCCAGACCCCTGCTTTAACTCTCCTGCCTTTATCTCCCTCAGAGCTTTTAGATCACTAGTTTATTTCTGTTCTCTACAGTTGTACTTCCTTACTTCCTATTCTACCAGCTCTGACACCTGTCCATATTGGTTAAAAGAGCAGATTTCTTGGTCAGAGTCTAGTTTCAAAATCTGATTTAGTTAATCACTAGCTGTATGAACTCAGACAGGTCTTGTAATCTCTCTTCGACTCACGTTATTTAAAATGACAATAAGAATATAATCCACCTCATGAAAATTAAATGAGGTAAAGTATGTGTAAACAGTTTGCTGAACAACATGGACTCAGAAAGTTCAACGAGCAATAAGAAACTTTATTTTTTTAACATTATAGCTTTCCAAAATTAACTTTGTGTGCCCCCTTCCTCCTCTTCCCTGGACAGAATTTGGGGCACATACTTTTGATTTTTAACCACTTTCAGAAGTTAATTAACAAGCAGTTCTTATTTTATGTATTTTAAGCTACTAAAACTTTAATCTTAACCAATTAAAACTGCAATACTGCCCTAGATCAGGCACAACTAATAATTTCCAAAGGCTGACAGTGGAGGCAGGACTTCCCTTTCTTTTTGGTATTCTTCCCTGTGTTTCCCCCTCCCCCTTTAAGTTCCACCTCCTCCTCCTAGCCTCTTATCACTAGACATCTTCTGACTCCCCAGACTGAAGAAGGTGAGGAGAAACATGAGGATAAGTTCAAAGTCTTATTTAACTAAGGCTGTCGAAATCCAAATACTAGTCATCTCTATTGGGGTACTTTTCTGATTTATTCAAAGATCACCCACTTACCTTGCTGGGGTCCTCCCACTACCCCATTCCGAGGCAGAAGGAGCAAAAACTCCCTAGAAGAACCCTCCGGACTCTTACTCAACTCCTGCTGTACATTCCAGAGAGCTTTTCTCTGCTAGGACCACCACATTTGGAGGGATATAGATTTGAAAACATATGCCTTCTAATTGGAAACTCATCCCCTCAAACCCCAGAATCTTAGTCATCAAAAATAAGGAAACACTCATACATTTTATGATTACCCTTATAAAGCTGTTTGAGTTTTTTGAAGGGGGGGCAACTTCCTGCAAAGCACATAACCTCACAACAAAATTACAGTGAGAAATGAAATACAAACGAAATAGCTAAATGTTAGTGTATCTATCATCCTGCCTCACTAATCATTCATTTGGGAAGCCTCAGAGTAATTTAAGAGTGTCCGTTTTGGGACAAGTATTAAGAGGAATAAGGAAAGCAAGTGGAGGAGATAATTGAAGTTCATGCAACAAGATAATTAGGAAAGCATCAAAAGTGTCAGAAGAAGGTACAGGTTATGTTTGGTGTCTGTTGCTCTATTTCCCTAGTAATTTGGTTGTCAAAGTAAGATTCACTAAAGTTCAGGTTTGTTCCATACATGACTGTATTAACCTGTGAAGGCAAAATAGGATATCTCTTTAGTTCTTTGTATTACTTTGTGTAATTTGGTCAACCTGTCTTGAAAGTTGTGCTATTTTTGGACTTTTGTCAGAATACTATCTGGTATCTATCTGTTCATGAAAGGGAGCCAAGATCATGCCCCATGATTACAGTGGTATTTATGAAACAGATCAGTTGCCTTCCCCTTTTCCTACATGTAGTAAAACAGCTGCTTGTTATTGAACAGACTGGATGGAACTTGATTTCTGTGAATTTCTAAAATATTAGGATGTATTATTAATAATATTCTTACTAGAGAACTCTGATCACGTTAGTATTCATTTTGTTTACTTAAATTTTGCTTCCAATGCTCTCTGTCACAAATCTTTATTCTCTCCATCACACTGCCTTTAAATTTTTTTCTTCTATCTACCTATTTATTTTTGAATATCCAAAGCCTTTCCTGTTTGGGCTCTTCAGTGTCAAAATTACACATTTCTCCACAGAATGTCAACAAAGATTTTAGGTTCTAGAGGACAATGTGGGATACCTGGGTAAATATACATATCCATAATGCTGAGAACAGAGGATAAAGAAAATTATTTTCTCTATGTATCTTTCATGGGTACTTCTTCGTTTTGTCAGGAAGAGTTTACGTTTTAATAAAATCATGATATCTAACATTTGAATGGTGTTTTGTATATTTCAAGGCAGTTTTGAATGCATTATCTCAACAATCAGAGCAGACTTCTATCCCTATTCTTTAAGTCTATTAAGATCATAACACGTAGAGTTAGTATTTTCCAAAGAAAGTAATTCTAGTTTCCAAGATCCCTTTGCTCCTCTAGTTTCCAATAAAGCCTTTCCTAAAGAAAACTCACACAATTCAGATTCCTAGACAAAGTAAATATGTATCCTTAGTGTTTTCCTCATATAAAAGCCCCATGATATTCCAACAAACAAAGTAAATTCAAAGAAATAGTGGGTTTAATTTCCTCTGGGGCCAATGACTTCTTCACTTTAGCCTGATTACTATTAGGCCCTAGGTAAACGGTAACTTCTGGGCTTGCTGGTTAGAAAGAAATCGAATACTCAGAAATCCATGTGCTTTTTCTTATTGCAATATTATACAACTAAGAAAAAGTCTCAAGCTCTTTATGTCAAAGCTAAAGCTAGAAGTCCCAGCAGTGAGATTTTAACAATTTTGTTTTCATTTTTTTTATTATTCTATTTTACCTTTTAAGTAAATTTTAAAAATCATGCTTGAAAATGGAATTGGTGTTTGAGGAGGTAAGCAACAGTTGTCTGGAAAATTTATGTATGCACAAATCCTTATTCTCTAACAATGTTGAAATGAATAATGATGTGCTTAAAGTATAAAGATTTCAAGACTATAGCAGGTTATCTTCTCCAAAATTATTTATCACATTCACACTTGAGAGAATCACTTCAGCTGAAGAATGCTCCTCGCATGTCTTAACTTGCTGTTTTTACTCATATAGAGTACACTTCCCAGTCTGATTTTATCAGAGTTAAGGGTATTTGAGTGTTTCTACTCCATGAGATAGTCTGAAATTGTATCTTTGCGTTTCCTGGAGCTGCAAACACAGTACTTTTCACATAATGGGTACTTAATAAACATTTTAAAGATTGAATTGAAACCAAAGACAAAAATGTACCATTTTCCACATAAGTAATATATTTTACAAAATGTAAAATAATCTCTGAGCCTTCAGCTAATTAAGGGTTATGAAAACAATATACCACAGGACAACCAATAATAGCAAAAGTTAACATTCACATCAACAAATATTTGACCACGTGGCAAAGGTTTCTCAAACCCTAAAACTGAATTTCAGAGTGAGAATCACGAATCACTCTAAATCAAGAGAAGGTAACATAGTTTTGTTTAAAACCCTCATATTCACACCAAGGCAAATTTTGGATAACATTTTTTCTCCAGGATTTCCCCATTTTTCATGGAGTATGCCACCTCACTTTTTGAAAATTATCCTTTCAAATATGTTTGACTAGTTGTTCTCCTACTTGAGTTGAAACATATCTCAAACTCACCTAGAGATATCTTTTACTCAATCTTAAAAACTATAGCAATACTAATATCAGAAAACATAAATATATTTTAAATTAATATTTTAAAAATAAGAAGAACATGTAGCCGTACAAAACACTTGTCTATTATAAATGTCACCAGCCTTCTCAAATTTTCCCATCAATATTTATATAAAAGACTACATTTGCTAGCAGACAAGCTGTGGTATAAAAGAATAAGAGAAAATGGCAAAACATCCATTTAGATGCAAGAAAAATTTATACAGTAAATTGCTTCTTCTGTAAAATGAGAAAAGACTGCCATTTTTCTCAATTGTAGCAGTACAGCACCACAATTCAAATTCTAGAATACCAGCAGCCTGTGGTGTACACAGACCACTCATGAGTTCACTCATGAGTTCGTATTTAAGTAACCCCTAGTCACCCAAAAGCAACTGAATACAATAATTTGCAATAATTTGTAGTTTCTTTATTATATCTTCTCAATATTTCTGTTCTGCCTGGTGCACATTTTGTATGAACTATATTCATGTAGATTGTATTTACCTTATTTATCAGTAAAGAATATAGATATGTGATATGTGTGTGTTTCTTCTTACTTTCTCTGATTGGCCTCCTTTACTGTATCTTAAATATTGGTTATCTTCAAGGCTCTTCTCATCTCACTTTTCATGCATTTCATGGCAATATCAGCCACTCTATTTCTTAAATTTCTTAACTTTCCAAACTGAAGAAAGGGTGTGGACAAATGCCTAAGTCTTTTCCTGAACATTCTTCCCTCCACTCAAGGAGTTTTTTGACGAATTAACACAAGTATATTTTCGGTTATATTACAAGGAAGGGTAAGATTACAGTCACAAACATCTTTGAATCTCATTTAGTTGGAAAGCACCATGGAATGACAGTTGGAATACTTGAGATGACCACCAAAGGATATATGGCTTCTCAAAAGGTAGATAGAAGAAGTTGTTTTCCACTTAGAGGGAAAATCATGGGGAAAAAAATACATGAATGCAGAAGGACACAGTGTAAGTTCAAGGAACCTGAGAAATACAGGTTGAATAGTGGGGAAAGTATGCCACACTTACCTACATCTAAATCCTCCCGGATATGGCTTTTGTATTTATTAAATTGCTCGTGATGAGAATTGGACTTGGGGAAGTTTGAGAAAACTGAAAGAATAAGAAGAAGTAAATAGGGACTTCCCTGGTGGCACAGTGGTTAAGAATCAGCCTGCCAATGCAGGGGACACGGGTTCGATCCCTGGTCCGGAAAGATCCCACGTGCCGTGGAGCAACTAAGCTCATGTGCTGCAACTACTGAGCTGGTGCTCTAGAGCCCCTGAGCCACAACTACTGAGCCCGCATGTCACAACTACTGAAGCCTGCGTGCCTAGAGCTCATGCTACGCAACTAGAGAAGCCACTGCAATGAGAAGCCCGCACACCTCAAGGGAGAGTAACCCCTGTTCACCACAACTAGAGAAAGCCTGCGCACAGAAATGAAGACCCAACGCAGCCAAAAATAAATAAAATAAAACAAATAAATTTATGTAAAAAAAAAAGAAGAGGTAAATAAACACTTCTGTAATGCTTGGAGCAGTCACATTCATACCTTGCTCCTAGTTCCCTAGGGTTTCTAAGCAGCATCCAATGGTTGCTGTGGTGGGGAAAGGGGAGAGACAAAAGGAGGGAAGAACAAACAAGGTTGACTCAATCCCTGGTCCGGAGCAGTTCCATACAGATATGTTGAAATTTTACTGAAGTTTTCTTCAAAAAGCCAGTGAAAAGGGCATATAAGAGAAAAAAATATTCTGAAAATCAATTTTTTTTTCAGAAAGAATGCTAGGAGAAAGAGCCATTAGTGAATGGAGGAGCTGGAAAAACAACAAGAGGAAGACAATGCAATGTCAGTAATATTTCATGTTACAAAAAATGCAAGGAGAATGAAATGGAACCTTAATTCCAAAACAGAATACAAAAAATGTTTCCTTCGTGTTCCAAGTATGGAAATCTTTTTCATCTCAATATATTTTTTTAACTGTTTTTAAATTGACATACATTCTCTAGAGTGGCAGAAAAAACATTTATTTGAAGACTCAAAAAAAAAAACACCCAAGCAATATCACCAGTTGTTCCCACTTGATATCTCGAGTCCTCTATGTTGTATAGTAAACTAAATTTAAAATAACAAATGAATATTCTCTGGTTTATATTTGCAAACATAACTATTAAATCTTCTGCTTCCCTTGTAACATGTGCATTATACTGATATACCATGGCTAATTCATCCTTGGTTTGCTCTTCATTAAAAATAATACATTTTATAATTCAGCTTTTAGAAAATACTGTGCTAAACAAAGGAGTATATATATTTTCCTGTTTTATTCACTTGACTAAAATGAAACTCTTTTTATGATAATACCTTTATTGATGATGCACAGCAATCTTGATGCCATCAGAAGAGGTTTTGATTTGTTTTGTTTGGGCCGGTGTAATAAATAAAAGAGGAATCTTGAAAATAGATCTGCACCTCAATGATACAAAATACAATAGCATTGAGAACTAAGAAACAATTTGACTGACTGGGAGTAACATGGGGAATGACATTTCATTCCTCATATAAATGGTGTCCAATAACCAATTGTTAGTTTTGTAGCTTTGGTGGATAACATCATTGATCCAAAAGACATTCCTCATGTCTATTGTCTAATACTCCATAAATGAGTAAAATATCTATAACTTTGAGTAATTTTTTTTCAGAAAGGGCCTTTAGTGTCCCTAAGTTCCCAAGGGTCTATAGAAGGAAAATTTTATAACTTTCTCACATCAGTTCTTAAAGTGAGGGGATAAAAAGTAAACACAATTTTTTAACTAGTGGTCATTTCAGTTCTAAACATATGGAGTCAAAACTCTATTTCAAAAGTTTCCATCAGATTTTTAAAATAGGTTCATTCTGAGTGAGCACAGCGATTATACTAGAGTCAATCCATTTCCTTAGAAGATGACATTCATATCACAACAGGTAATCCTAAAAGACAGATACCCATCAATTTCAAGATTGAAACTTTGAAAGGAGATGGTGACATTTCAAAGTTGGTCCAGACATTTAGTCATTAGTCTTAAATTCATTTGCCCTAAATATGACTCTTACAGGCTGAATTGCATTCTTTTATATAAATAATTCATGTGCTGAAGCCCTAACTCCCAGTACCTCAGAATGTGACTACATATGGAGATGGGCACTTTAAATACGTAATTAAGTAAAATGAGGCCATTAGGGTGGGCCCTACTCCAATCCGACTGAAGAGGAAATTCCGACACAGAGACCAAGGATGAGCACAGACAGATGAAATACTATGTGAGGACACAGTGAGAAAGTGGCCATCTGCAAACCAAGGAGAAAGACCTCAGAAGAAACTAAACCTGCCAACAGCTGGATCTTGGATGTCTAGTCTACAGAACGGTTAGAAAATAAATCCCTTTTGTTTAAGCTACCCAGGCTTTGGTATTTTGTTATGGCAGCCGTAGTAAACTAATATAATGATTTTACCACACATCTTTACCATTTACATGAAATTGCACATTTTATTTAATCATCAAATATTCTCTATGAGAGAACAGTTGATAGCAACGCTTGGAGTAAGATTTCACTTACAGAACGTTGACTTGTATTATCTGCTATTAGCACACTTGGATCATAGTTCAGGAAAGCTCTCCCCTTCCTAATCCTCCTCTTCTCCCTCCTCCCCACCACCATCAGTTATTCCAACAGCAACAAAATCTCACTAGTATGTTGTAGGCACTATTCTAAATGCTTTACATACTGAATCACTTCATTCTTGTGGTTCCACAGTTACTGTGATCATTTTATTAACTGGGAAATAGACACAGGGAGGTAGGTAACTTGGCCAAAGGCACAAATCCAGGCAGCCCAACTGGGACTATTTTTGACACCATAGGGTTTAAAAATAGCACTCTGCCTTTTAGAAAGTGAAGTTGTCTTCCATTTTGGCTTTATTATAAAAGCCAAATCTTTTATAAAAGTCATATCTGTTTTCCACTCAAAAGTTTTTTTTTCTTTTATATAATGTCAATAGCTTTTTGGTTCAGATAGATAAGCTAAATATAAATTTTGTCCAGTTTAGAAATGGTCATAAATAATATTTCTGTGATAAGTGAGAACTTGTAAATATTAAACATTGTTTGAAAATCCTTGGTAACATTACCAATTGGAAAACCAAATTACCCTTGCCACAGTTATTGCTATATCATTAAAGTAATACCGTAAAATTTAATGAGGTATATTATGAACTTCCAACTTTATCTCCCATCAAGAAAACATTTTTAAAAATGGATTTTAATTTAAAGTTTATAAAATGGAAAGAGTACCAAACTCTTCCATCATTTGTTCATAAATCCAAGTTGAATTTTGTTATGATATGTGTTTGAGAAATAGTTTACTGCACCAAATCCAACAAAAGAGTAGTAATCCAAATACATTCTAAGGCTGTAGCATACATAGAATTTAAACTAGGCATTTAAAAAATAGAATAATGGAAATAGTTACTAAAGAGTTTCTTGTATGGAAAAGAAAACTGTGTCTTATAGTTCAGAAACCTAGAGTATAAGGTTACCTGAGTTCAAATACGACTCCACCACTTTGTAGCTGTGAGATCTTGGGCATGTTATTTAACCTCTTTGTGCCTCATTTTCCTCTGCTCTATAGGGATAATCTAGTGTCTATAGAGTTTTTATGAGGATTTAACAAGTTAACATTTATAAGTCACTTAAAACTGTGATTTAGTCATGGTATCTTCTATATGTTTTTTAAAGACATGGAAATATTATAATTTTGTGGTTAATCCAGGAAGTTAGTGGTGGCAGAAACACATGTACTAAGGAGCCATTTTCTTACTGTGTCATGAAAAACCATATTCCCATGTTTCCTTGTCTCTGTCTGATTCCAAGTGAAACAAAAAGTACAAAAAACAAGGAATAGATCTGTGAACATTACTTAAGCTCATTTTTAAAAAATCCTGGAATCATGCAAAATGCACTGGGGGATGCAGATAAAAATCTTTTAATGTCCGTGCCTATTCCAACGCTCTTGAAATCCAAGTCATTTTTGTTGCTCCAAAGTCGCCTCCGAGTGTTTCTTCACCAAAACATACTAAAAGTACTCTTTCATGATTTAAATGTGGAGCTCTTCATTCAAAAGGCATATGAAATTTTGGCTGAAGTAATGTAATTTTAACCCTTATTCTCATTTTGTATCTTCACACACCCTGGTCAACTGAGAAAGTAAACAAAATAAACGGGAATACCTTGTAGATGACTGATCTGAGTAGAAGACTGTAAGAAACTCTCTCTCTTCCAAATCTTTCACTGAGGCAGATTGCAAGGGAACATTTTATTAGTTCCCATGCATGGCACCAGACAGGCAGTTGGGGACATAGTTTTATTAGCAGATAGTTTATCATGTCATTTTGCCTCCATTTTCAGATCTGTAAAATGCATGCTGGAGGTGAAAGTTTGTGTGTGTGTGTGTGTGTGTGTGTGTGTGTGTGTGCACGGGCTTTGTAGACATATGAATACTTATGCTATGTTTCACAACAGTTTAAAATGGATGTTTCACCCATTTTCAATCGCATGTAGAGTAAATAATTATGGCTAACATTTGTCTAGCACTTACCATGAGCCAATCACTGTCCTGAGTATCTTAAATATATTAATTTATTTAATCCTTTCAACATCCTTCTCAGATAGGCACTGTTATTATCGCTATTTTACACATAAGGAAACCGAGGCATAGAAAGGATAAGGAACTTGCCCAGAATTACATGGTAAGCAGATAGCAGAACCACATTTAACCAGGTATTCTGGCCCCATCGTTCTTCTTCTCAAGCACGATGGTGCTTCTTTAAACTACCTCATCAGATAACACTAACCAATAATCACTCTGCACATGAGCAAGAAGAAGCTCCTAAGACATCACAAATTAAACAATAATTTGCTTAATTCAATTTCACTGACAGGCCAAATAATCACAAGAACAGCTTAAAAGGCACAAAGAATTATGTATCCATTTGAGAACATTTCGCAGAACTCAAAACCACTGAACTTTCTGCCCAGCAGTACACACCAGTTCACCATTGTGAGCCTGACCAAATAAAACACTGAATAAAAGCAATTGAATTCATTAAGTCTCTACTGAGCTCCCACTAAGTATAAGGTAGGCAAAGTGGGAGAAATAAAAAGTCACAGATGAGTTGCACACTTAGATCATTAATCTCTATATGTAGATATAGCTACAGTAAATAAATTATGATACAGTTCAGACAAGTAAGAAGTATCCAACTATTTATTTTTTCCCTTTAAGATCTATTTTTATCTTACTATATCATCAGTAGCCAAGAAGCAAACCAATCAGAAGCCAAGACCTTGAATGCTATTGAATTCTACTATCATTTCAGTAATTAAAATGCATATTACTTAAGTACAAATTTCTAAACAGAGTCCTTATGGCTAATTCTTGCATCTATATTTTTGTTTTATTATTGTGTTGTTTCTTTTTTTCTCTCTAGACTGTTTTTACTGTCAACAAAAGACTAAAATTAAAAGGTTTTTGATGTTTTACTACTAATGTAACACTTGTAATCTTCATGTAAATAATTGAGCACAAGATTATAGGGAAAAAGTTACAGTCATAAGGCTCATTGATTTTCCAGGGTGAATTAATTTCTTAGTGCTTCTATAACAATTTACCACAAATTTAGTAGTCTAAAACAAATTGATTACCTTACAGTTATATAAACCAGAAATCTGAAATGGGTCTCTCTGGGATAAAATCAAGGTATCGTCTGGGCTGCGTTCCTTTCTGGAAGTTGTAGAGGAAATTAATTTCCTTGATTTTTTCCATCTTCTAAAAACTACCTTAATTCCTGGGCTCATGGCCCAATTCCATCTTCAAAGCCAGCAGTGGTTATTTGAGTCTTTCTCACATTTCATCACCCTGACACTGACTCTTCTGATATTCTTCTCCACATTTAAGGACCTCTGTGAATACACTGGACCGCCCCAGATAACTCAAGATATTCTCCCTAATTTATTTATTTATTTGGGGGGAGGGTAAAAGGAAGGATAGCTTTATTGAGGAAGCCGGCAATCCTGAGGACTCTTCCTAATTTAAGTCAGCTTATTAACAACCTTAATTCCACCTTCCACTTTAATTCCCCTTTGCCTTGTAGTGTAACATAATTAGAGGTCCTGGGAGTCATGTGAACATCTTTGGGGGGGGGGTTATGAATCTGCCTACCAAAAGAGACTATTCTTTCTTGGATATTTATAATTTATTCATACTAATCTTTCTGTTCAAGGAAAGAGGAAATCCTGAGGGATAGCTTCTAAATAGACGTGCACAACATATATGAATAATACATATGGATAAAACAAGAACATCATAACTGCAAACCTCCTGTAGCCCACACCTGAGAGACTGTGCCAGCTGGAACTCAGGTGTCTCTCACTGGACCCATCCCCTCTCCCTCCAGCTAACCCACTTCAGCAATAGTCAGGTTCTTCTATTCCGTCCCCACTTCTGTTGCCTTGATCTGAAGCCCATCTGCTTTTTGCTCTTCCTGTTCACTATTACCAGTCTTTTCCTCTTCTAACATCCTTCCCACTGATGACAGTCAGTTTCTATGACGTTAATCCTATTACGTCCCCTCTGACTAAAATAGTTCTCCATCACCTACGGGATAAAACTAAGTCATTTGAGAAAGTAATCTCAGTATCCAGCAGTCAACTCACTTGACACACAACCCTCTCTCACAACATATACACATATACATGTGCACATACGCACACACACACACACACACACACGTGTGTGCACACACACCTCCCCATATTGAAATACTTATTGTGCACATTTGCCAGACCATCTTCTACCTTTGTACCTTTTTTCCCTTTCATAAAAATCCCTTCTTTGTGTGCCTCAAAAACTCCTTTTAGTAATTCGGTTCAAATATTTCCTTGTTAGTAAATTCCTCCCTGGCCTTTCCAAGGTAGGATTTTCCTTTTCTGTATCCCCTTATATAACAGCATATATTACTCTATTAGTGAGATTATCACATTACTCTGGAATATGTGTCCCCACATTTCTCTCTCTCCCTTTCTCTCTCTCTCTCTCTCACACACACACACACACACACACACACATATGCACACACACGCACTCTTCTTGCCTCTTCTCCTCTCTTCCCCTCTCTCTCATTTCTCTTCCTCTCTGGAATTTGATCCCTTCAAGAGCAAGAATGGTACAACTATCATTTTTCAATCTATTCAACATATAACTGGAGCTTTTGGTGGCACTTAATAAATATTGATGAAATAAAAGTAACATTATAATAATAATTATCACTTTCTAACATCCTTCACCATGCAGAGCTATAAAAAGTATCAGGTCACTGGCAGTGAATGGGAAAGGGGGGCATAGTGAAATAGAAACAAAAGATAAAGAGAATTTGTCAAAGTGACAGAAAAGAGGAAGATAACTTATGACTTTCACAGGATTGTTGATAGTTGTCTGGCTTGCACTGGGTCAGTAATTTTTGACGGCACACAAAGTCAACTCATGCCCCAACTGCATCTTTCCAATTTGATGATGATGATGATGGTGTGTGTGTGTGTGTGTGTGTGTGTGTGTGTGTGTGTGTGAAAACTGGTTGAAAAGACTTCTGAAAAAATTTCTTTGGAACATTTAGAAACTGAGTGATTGGTATGTGTGATGTCATTTTAAAATAAAACATCAGAACATAATTCCACTCTTCTGAAAATCTAATTTTTTTTAATGTGGAAGGCTTTTTTCCTATTTATTGCCAATGGATTACTACAAAACAAAAATATACAAGACAAAAAATAATAAAAGTTTAATAATCTTGTGGAACATTGCTAAACATTTAGTACTGTCATCTCTTTCCAGTATTATCAGCATTGAACTATATCTTCAGTGAGACTAGGATATTAATTCAATATAATCAAGAATAATTTTGTAAAGTACTTATCTGTCCTTACTGAATCATATTGTAGAGATATGATCACATAATTGAAAGAATGTTTCCTGTATTAGGTATGGAAAAAACATGTTTTACTAAATATTATGGTTGAAAATTACCATGAAATGTCTGAAATCTTCAGCTTCAAATACACTAAATTTAATTAAATAGTTTATAAATTAATTCATTAATTATATGTATGTCAATATATTCTGTGCACTTCTTTATCATGACCAATAGTGAGCAACTGCCTTTATTCAAGTTCCTTCCCCATCTATTCTCTAAACTTCCAGGCAGAGAGGGAGGATGAGAAAGAAAAACATGAGAGAGTTGAAGGGCAGAAGCCCTAAGAATTCCTTTCTCCTGAATTCCTTTCAAAAATGCTCATAAAATTTTTTTTTCAGTTTGCAGTTTGCTGTGAACTGCAAAACAAAATAAGAAAAAAGCATGCTCAGCATTTTGAAGGGAATTTTTGTCTGTCTCATAGACAAGTCAAGTGTACCTAAACTCCATTGTCTCCCTCCCTCCTGGTACTTTTCCCATCTCCCCAGGTTGCCCTGGTTTAAAGTCTTGTCCTTTCAATGTTCTATGCAATTACTTATGCCCAGTCATTTAGCAGAAAATTTCTATACAATTCCAAAGGGACACATACTGATTCCCTTGATTCTAAAATGAATGTTGTGTTACATAATGACATTAACAAAATGTATTTTAATTCAATTAGTATATTTAATAAAATCTTATTATTTGATTATTTTTAATGTTTACTTATAAAATATGCTATAAATTCAATCTTGTATTTTTTAGCAGTAGTGACTTTTAGGAAAGAAAAAAAATGAAGAATTTATGTATTTAGGAAACATTCAACATAGAAAAAGATAGACACCCAATTCTGTGAAGCAAACAGCCCTGTAATACAGGAATACAGGAATATGATACAAATAACATAGATGAGTGGTTTAGCAAAAACTCTTCTACAAAATACTGGTTCCTGAATAATGAAATAAACTGACCAAGCTTTTTTGAAATTATTTTTTTAAATTTTACCCAACAGGAAAGACACTGTTCTGTGATACTCAATAAGTATTATAAAGAAGGCAATTCTTTTATCTTAGAAGAAATAAAATTTAGCAAAAATAAAATTCAATGAGAGAGGTTAAAAAAGAGTAATAGCTGCATGGGATGTTCATTTGAATTTAATAACAAAAAAGTGCCCAATTATTATATTGTCATTATAAATGCTAAAAATAAGTGACATCCTTAAAAGCTAACCATGGTTTAGAAAAATTACTTTGCATTTGCTTTTGCTAACATGTTTAGAATTCTAAGTTCTTTCCATGTATTACAGAATTGCTTCAACACATTACTTATAAAATTGGTAATTTTAAGCAGGGTACTTGGTTTCCATCACCTGTTAATTATAGTGTTCCCACCTGATTTCACCATTTCATCAAAATATTTGCCCCTTTATTACTACAGTTAGTTTTTTAAAATAATGGAAGCACATAATGCTTTAAAAAATAAATATTTCTCCATGAATGATTAATTTAAATAATTAAATCCTAAAATAAGTCAAAGATGTTGCAGGGAATTATAATATTAGTCATTTGTGAATATAAAACTCTAAACCAATCAATTCTCTTACTTTGAATGTTTGTATTATTGGGGTATAATAAAGATTGTACTGTATATAAATATTTGATACAAAATATTAAATTTACTCATCTGACCATAAACTACTTCAAGTTAAAACACTGAAGAAATGCAAGTGGATAAGTATAGTCTTCTTTATGCAAGTGCTGTTAAGTCAGTGTTGGAGATGAAATGAAGCAGAGTTTACAGACATGGATATTAGTTTCCTTCTGAGGGAACTAGTTCTACTCTAAAACATTTCCTTTAAAGCATTTGTCCTGGACCAGTGAGATTTTGGGGGGTTTTTTTTGAGGATATGTGTCATTCCAGAAATTATGTGCTTGAAAGCAAATTATGATTGGCAAATGATAGAAGGTATACTTGGAAATAATTAAAATATTAAAGTTTACTGTTCAAAATTTTTTAATTTAATAAAATCGGAGACCAATATCCATCCTTGGCCAACTTAATGTGACAAAACTACATTTGATGACGCTTTTTGCAGCTCACTGGGATGCCATAATTGGAAATATGAACTCTTAGGAAAGAACAGAGTTAAAGAAAACCCTCTAGCAATTATGCATTGGTGGTATTAACAGTTGTATAGTAAGTATAAAAATAGCTGAAGAAGAATGAATTTGTATCTAAAAATTTATTCTCTGACAAAGTATTAAAGAAATAATGTAACATCTCATAATGACTACACAAACTTTTTAGCAGGTATAATTTACATATTAAGATATGCTCTCAAGTATGAATATTAGACATTCAGTCACTTTAATAACCCTTTAAAACTTTTAAAAGTGCATAAAAGAAAAATATGCAACCCCAAAAGGGCAGAGTCTGAATTATTAAAATAACATGAAAATACTAGTGATACCACATCAGAAACAAAAGGCGTTAATTGAAACACGACTTCACATAACTCTTAGCTCAACCGTTCTTGACATGTGGGAGAGAAATGAATTTGGCAGCACCACGGATCTGCTCAAAACTGAAAAGTATTCCAAAGAAACTCTGGATCACAAAATCTCTCCCCAAACTCTAGGTACCTAATATCCTAATGCTTCCATTAGACTACTTCCGAATTCCTATTTTCAGAATCACACTTAAGCTAACTACCTAGTACAATGGCCCATGGTCCAAAAATATGCCAGATTTAACAACCATCCCTCAGACACACTCTTAAAATTCATCTTTTGGTGCTAATCTCAGCAGTTATCAAAACAGAAAGCAATCCCATGGTGTCATGCTTAGAAGAAATTCAGTAAATTATTCAAGGAGGTGTTTATGTATTGAAAGCAAAGACTACATTAAAATAAGTATAAATCAATTAATATAAATTAAAAGTTAATTTCAATTGTTAAACTATGTCATTTACCCCATATTGAATATGATAACTTTTAACCCAGAGTCTCTTAGTCTCCATGTTTACTTCACTTTACTGCTTTGTCCCAATCTGTTCACTGGAATTTGCCACCGGACTTCCTAAGGCCGATGATTTGTGCATCAAAAAGCACTAACTATCCAATGATTTTCACAGGAATGATAATAAAGTAAATTTAAACTTGGAAATATTATTGTAACACAATACTGAGTTAGTATAAGTGTTTTCAAAAAAGAAATTTCAACACATTTGGTTAACTGCACAGTCGAATAATTATAACTTCCTGAGCTTTTTTAGACACCGAGATTGGTAAAGGCAAGAAGGCTTGAAAAGACTGCCACTGCCATTTCTGATCCGAACTACAAGAAATGGCCTCTGGAAACAGAAATTTAAGGATAATAATTCAGAATGATTCTCAGCTTTCGCATTGCTCTGATTTTCTGAGGTAAAGTTTAAAATCAATCAAATATTTTAGACGTGTTTTTACTTGCCAAAGTACATTTTCTTTTCCACCAATTAAGGGAAAGTAACAAGGAAAGTAAAAGGTTAAGATTACCATTCATCATCATACCGTCAAAAACCATATTTCAAGAACAAAAGCAACTGTTAACGTAGATTTTATAGTACCGTGTTTCAACCATTCCAAATTCCATGATGCGTTTTTAATACCCATGAATTGTACATTAGAGTTTTCTTTATTCCAGGAGTATGCAACAAATTAAAAAACAACTGAGATAAGAAAGAAATTGTTACCATAGTCATTCTCAGCTTTTATCTCTGTTCTCTCTCTTTTTTCAATGTACTATCCCAGGGAGAAAATAAATGTAAGGATATGGGGATAGGGGAATGAGACTGATCCACTGAGTATATTATTTGGTATATAAAATACGAAAACATTCCTGCATCTTTGCAAACAATTTTGAAATCCTTTCTCTCTGTTTAGATGTCTCCCTAAATTCCAGTTTTCATTACAGACGATTGGTTAATGTCAATGTTGGCTTATGACCTCACTCAAAACCAGTCATCTTTCTCAGTGTCAGTTTATGTATTTCCAGCATCCTGACACACATTTTCTTTCATTTCCATCTTGGCATCTGTTTCCCAGCACACATGGGCTAAATGTCCACGACCCCATGTGGTTTCTCTTATTAATCCCAAACATAAACAAGAGTCATTCAAACTAGTATATTATTCCTGATACTTTGTAACAAGTCACCCTTTGTGTGAAGCCACCACTAATTTTGTGCTCCAAGTTCTTTATTTCATAACTTGTATAACCCACCTTGCTAGTATCAATTTATCCAGTAATGATTAGAGGAATCCGCCACCTGACCTCAGTGTAAGGCTATGGTCTTGCCATCAATTGACGACATCGTCTAGTACCTAGAGTCTACTTTCCTCTTGAAAAGTGTTTGTTTCTTTTCCACTGGACTCTCAGAACACTGTGACCATGTTGGATACAGCTGACACCAACTGTAATGGAGAACAACGGCTTGATAAATGGCCCAAGGTATAATGGGTTCTACCTTTTGGAATACACTGCCTTTCAATTCCCAGAGTTGGGTCTGTCCTATTCTGCCTCCTTACCTTTATCTTTTCAGCTATCTGACCCCAGTAACTTTAAACTTTCGTATAGATTCCTTCTTACTGCTATCCAGTTAGCTTCCCACAGCATCACTCCACGTTCATCAAGCAATCTCCCAATATTTTTATCTAGTACTTTCATAACTTCATTTCTTATATTTGATATGTTTGCAATTTACCTCATGTATGTGAGCTATAGATTAAAATTTATTTTTTTCCCAGATGACCATTTACTTGTCCCAGCATCATTTATCAAAAGCCCTGTATCATTTATTAAAAAGCCCTGTTTGTGTGTGTGTGTGCCTGTGTGTGTGTAATAGACTAAACTTTTTTTTCTTTTTTCATCTTCTGAACAAATTACTTTTAACAAATAACCTTTAAAATTTATCTTCTTGAGGCTTATTGTTTATGAAAGGAAATTTAACATTTATTTTATCACAAATTTATCACATCAATCAAATTCTGCTGGCACCTTCAAAAGTATGGTTTCAGTATTTTGCTCTAAGGGAACTGTCATCCAGAGACTAGAGTAGGGAAAAGCAAAACTCCTTCTAATAAACTAGTTAATGAAAATTACAGGATCTTTATGGATCCTTATGATTCCTAACCTAACCCTAATTAACTACCTCCCCAATATTGTGAAACAATAACAAGAACAATATTTTAAAATTAATCAGTCATGAAATGAATAAAGTAACAAAACACAGCCCCCTTAAATCAGAAAATTGTCTAATTAGAAATGGTACAAAATAATCACTATACAATAATTCATCCTTAAAACACTGCAGGCAAGAAAGAGATAAAGAAAAAAAAAAAAAAAACAGAGGCAAAAAAATCCTATTTCTCAGTTCCTTCAATCTGCCAAATATGCTGCTTCCAGTTTCCAAGAGCTGTGTTTGAGCAGAATTTAGGACTAGGAAAATTTCACCAACATGAATTCTACTCGTCTTTCCAAGAAGTCTCAGTGACACAAATTCTTAACTAATTTGTTTGGTGCACAATATCTAGAATTTCAAACAA